>NC_137463.1:5865634-6499070 GCF_964235325.1 Thermobia domestica
ATTAAAAACATGAGTTGATTTGTTCAAAAAATCTTCACCACACATCTTTTTGCTTGAAAAGACCAAGATTCGTACATGTAGTATAAGCTACATGTTTCACTATAAACACTCGTTTTTACAACCAAACAATGGCACACGACGGAAAGAACACTTTCAGGAAGGGAGAAGTGGACACGAAGAATCTCGAAGTAAAACGACTACCCCTCCACAAGTTCTCCCTCCAAGGGAATGGCTATAAAAGAGGACCTAGGCCTGGAAAGTATCAGTATCAATGCTGATCCCTCACCTACCAAAACCTTCTCCCGAGACAGCCATGGGCTACGAAGACTTTCTTTTATACCTACTCCCGGGGCTGCTATCAGCTACGTATTATAACCAATCCCTTCTGAGGTCGCTGTGGGCTAAGACAAATGTCCTTTATTCCCGAGACCACATCGTGTGCCGAGGGACTTCGTACTTATTCTACACTGGAAACATTTAAAGACTTAGAGAAAAGACTCACAAGAACTTTCAGCGCCCTAACTTAGATTTTTTCTGGGGGGCAAGCATTAATACGCGTATTTGGGCCCCCTAGAAAGGTTGTTTTCCTAATTTAGGGGGTCCCCTCTTTCCATCTTTTTCTTGCTCACTATGGGCTCCCCGAAGCCTGTGCCCCCCCCCCGCCACGACAAGGTCTGCGGGTCTGTTAGTTACGCCTCTGGGCCAGTTCTATATATGACAAATTAATTAAGGGGACGATATCGACAAATCTCAAAGCCATACTAATAAATATTATTTCTAGGGCCCTTAATAGTAGACATTTTTTTACTGAAATGGGCTCACTACTCATTTTTGTTTTATTTACCTTTTGTGTTGCTGTTTTGTTTATGCAATATAGTGAACCTGTTTGATGTTTCATTTATAATTTCATGTTCGTATCGTATATGGAGTAAGAAAAAAATTGTCTTAAAATGCCCCCCCTCGAACGGAAGTTGCCCCTGCCCCCACAAGTTATGGTCCTGAGAACTTTGTAAAAATTTTATATGACATTTTTAAAAATAAAAGGGTAAAGGGCTAAAATTCCCGTGTACATTATTTAGACTTTACCTACAAAACATTTCAATATTCTGGCAACAATGCCTAGCAAAATTCGGAAACATTGTCTCTCAATGAAGATCCCAATTTACGTAAGAATATCAACAACTGTTTGATATAATTCCAAATGTGGGTTAGTTAGAGTACAGAGCTTCTCAAACAGAAGTGAATGACCAGTTTTCGCTGAACAAAAGTGGACATAATTTCTTAGGAAAGTCATGTGAAAATGTTTTAATAATGGAAGTGAAATCAGTCTTTGCTCTTGACAAGTTTCAACCCTAAATAAAAGAAATTATTTAATGTCTTAAAGAGAACATGTTACAACAAATATATATATATATATGAAATGAAATGAAATCTTGAAGTTTTACGTCCCACGGTTATGCCGGTTGGGCTAAAGGAGACGGTGATGATGAGAGATGAGTGAAATGGTGGAATGAAGAAAGTGGGAGGAAACGGGAGAACCCCGAGAAAACCCACGAGCACGGTGTTTGTCCACCACAAAGTTCACTTGGCGGGGGCTGGGACCGAACCCGGGAACCCAAGCACCAGAGGTGAACGCTCTACCACTGAGCCACCGCGCCCCCTTATATATATATATATATATATATATATATATATATATATATATATATATATATATATATATATATATATATATATATATATATACAGGGCCGGATTTAGAAGGGTGAAAAGGTGCACGTGCCCCCCCCTCCCTTCGTTGTAAATATGCACTGTCTAAAATGAAAAGCTAAGAGTGAAAATAGCAACCCTTTCCGAAAATTTCTGTCGTAATGTTTCCGTTTGGGGCTTAAAAGAAAGAAGAGCTTTACAAAAGCAATAGTTTAAGCCGATTTTCTGAAGGTTGAAGCAAAAGGACTCACCAAGCAAAGCAATATAACATTTGTTAAGTAGGAAAGAAAACAGAAGGCAGAAGCAGAGAACATTTTTTTCCTGCATAACACTTGCGACCCGCTTTGAAATACTTTTCTCCGTTCTATGCATCAGTGTTTTCAGAGGTAAAGAATATTGTCACATGTCACTTTGAACAGTTTCAGTGTGATTGGTTATTTTGTAATTATAAGTGCACCCCCACTCAGACAATCCTGGATCAGGCCCTGTATATATATATATATATATATATATATATATATATATATATATATATATATATATATATATATATATATATATATATATATAACCAAGTGCTCCGATTTCTCTGTAAATTTCGCAGGGGGCATTCAGATGCAGAAAGGATATACGAGGTAAGACAAATTGCATTCAAATTATGCCAAATATTGTAAATTTGTAAATACAATGAGGGGGCCCCTCAGGATCGGCGCCCTTGTATATAACATAGGGTAAATTTACCTTTCCATTCTTAACTCATTTCAATTCCAATCAATGAGAGTGATTAATAAAGTCTCAAAGAATTATACGCCACATTGCGCGTTCAGTGCACAAGGAAAACACTTTTGTTCATTTTTTTACTATCTCATTTTGATGATCTCTGTATCTGAAGCTCCTTTCAGAGCTTAAAGATTTATGTTCGCATATTAAAGAATGTTAACTTTTCATTTGTACGTAAGAATATCATACAAAGTTTGTGGTTTTCTATTTTCACAACTTTGGTAATTTACCTTGATTCCCTTGAGTAACATATGTTACCAAAATAAAGGTGAAACTTATCTGGGAAATGTTTCATAATCAAGTTTATGCGAACTTATAAGTTGAGGGAAGATATCCTCCCTTGCCCACTTTCTTTATCCTCTTTTCGGCAGGTTTTAACTGCAGGTAATTTTCGTTTACTCTTCCTCATTTTCTGAATTTTTATGTGAATAACAAAAAGACAACGAAGAACATAAAACATTTAGAAAGTGGGATAAATAGTAGGCCTACGTCAGGTACTTACCCAGGATTTCGTGATAGGGGGGGTCCATGACGAAATACTATGGATATCACATCAGGTTCTAGACCATTCTAAACTATTTTACTGGCAACATTTATATTGGTTCGTTTAACCAGGTTTTCTTAATGGCAGAGAGGGGCGTGACATAAAATACTGTAGTTACACACCAGGGGAGGGACGATCCATCTAAACTATTTTACTGGCAACATACATTGGTTTGTTAGGCAACATAGATTCCAGTTACACTTGCTAAAGATATTTTCAATTTGACGCGGCTACACGAATCCATTTTTAATAGAAACGTCTTTAAGTCTACCGAGGACTCGATCTCGTTTGTTATCCTTGACGGCATTAAACGAAGATAAGTAAAAAACTTTTTTTACTTATCTTCGTTTAATGCCGTCAAGGATAACAACGAGATCGCGTTCGGTAGTAAAGACGTTCTATAAAATGGATTAGTGTAGCCGCGAAATTGAAAATTTCTTTAGCAAGTGTAACTGGAATCTATGTTGCCAGGCTCATATTATTGGTGATTGTGGGCATTTGTTTAAGTTCTACCTGAGAGTCTATCTGATCGATCGTCATTTGTAGTCCTTAGGATTAGCATGGAGCTGATTTAAATGGAATTCGGAATGCTCCGTTGCAATAATATCAATTTTTAACTTGACCCTTTTCCGTTTCCTCCACACTAAGCTTCTCATAAGAAAGAGTAACGAAACGCTTGCTGTGGGTTTTTATTTTTATATCTCATTCTTCTTTTTCTCGTTTCTTTTTGTTTCATCCTACCTTATTTTTTCATTTCTGGTCTCTAAGGGGGCGGACCCCCCAGACCCACCCCTTGGCTATGTTCCTGGCCTACGGATCTGTAAAATGCTGTTGAATGAAGCTGTTTTCGAACCTTTTCTTTAAGGCCAGAAAATTGAATCCGCAGTTTATAACGACATTGTCGGGTACACAATTTTTTTTTTTCATTACGAAGGTATTTCACAACGTTTTCAGACTGTTACTGAAATAACGAACGACTGGTAATAAGTCGTTCATGACATTCAGTGCCATCTATGGAAGAAGTAATGCAACATCTTCAACTGTCAAGCTGCGTCAGTTCGTTGAAGCAGTCGAATTTGTTGAGCTCCTACTGCATTGCAATGTTCCAGTTCACACTGTTGTTGTTACGAGGGCTGCAATGAAAGATTGTGGCTTGGAAGAGCTTTAGCACCCATCGTATAGCCCAGATTTAGCACTGCAACTTTGGCAACAGCAGGCATGTGCTCTGGAGCATTGTCATGCAGTAGGAGCTCAACACACAGCGACTGACTTAAATGGCTGCTTCCAACGAACTGACACAACTTAACAATTTAAACTGATACATTATTTCTTCCATAGATGGCACCATGTGTCATGAAGAGCTTGTTACCGCTGATGCGATATTTCAGTGTCAAGTTAAAAGCTTTTGGGAATCTCATCGTATATGAAAGAACTTGAAAATCACTACTAGTTCATTTAAAAGCATTTTGCAGACTTTGTCCGGCTCATTTATTAAGTTTTACATGCTCTGTATTGTCTCTCATTTAGTCCGAAAATTTTAAAAAGTTGGGTTGTGCATAGCGAGTATCCTTAAAATTCAAGTGAAACCAACACCAAATTATTAAAACACACAAATTTATATTTTGTAAAATGATAGAAACTTCCTTATGAAGGATGCCCGTAAAGTTACTGTGCACTAGGAATACGTGTTTCTATTTAAGTAATAGGCTTGTAAACCAAAATGCATCAATGTACAGGTATCCTAAGATGTTCCTCTGCATTATCATGCAAAACTATGTGCATACACATGTTTATGTTTGAAGGAGTCAGTTTTTAACATGTTTTATACAAAGTATCTCAAAAATGGTATTACTTTCAAGCATATATTTCTTTTCACGCGCTACGCTAGCCAAGTGTTTTGTCACAACGAAGTAGATGATCTTAGATTTACATCAAAATTGCACCATCCGAGTGTGACGTATTGTCATTGGGGTCAAGGCGGAACAAACCGAGCCCTGCGGGGTTTCTAAACGCCTTCGCTCGCTCAGCTCAGCTATGTTTCGTAACGCAAGTAAATCACTTTTTTTTATCACTGAAGTTATGTATACAAAGTCTTTTCCCCTCCTTGTGCCTCCGGCACCTCCCCTTCTCTATCTCCCAACTACCCCTGAAACCCCTCGCGATTGCCCCATTTCTTATTATCCTGTTGGTTTATAACGTCATTACTTATAATGGCTATCAGAAATCTCAAGGTAGCTGGTGGAAAAACATAATGTATGCATTATATACTATGTTTAAGATAAAATGAGTAGACCTATTATTTTAATCTTATTTTAATAAAAAAAAAAAGTGTTATGAAAATTTTTAAAAAATCGTTGTTCGGGTTTGAACCCACACCAAAAGCAATTTTCAGTACTAACACGCTCGGCTACAAGCCTCTGATGTTTTCTTTTTGGTATATATATGCTACTTGGCGAGAACCTGATAACTCCAACCAATCAGAACCGTGTGTTTAGTTCCTATGGCTAGAGTCGAGCGAGATTAAAATATATGCTACTTTCAATGCCAATTGACAGACATTTTTTGGACATCCAATGTATACTTGCTTCAATAATGTCTCAATAATACTTTCTCTATCGCCATTGTAGGTGTGGTCCGAGTGCAAACAGCTTTGGGAAGAAGGTTTCAAGGCCTACATTCGCCAGTGGTGGAACTGGCTCGACTTTATCATGCTCTCTCTCTATCTCTGCACCTTCTCCTTACGAGCAGTGGCCTATGCACAAATTAATACCAGCAAGTACGGGCCTAGGTAAGCTAATTCACGCATTCCACAAACAAGAACTGCAAATTGTTTATATAATGTACACAGGACCCTTTTTTTTAACGGAATACCGTACTCCTGCACCATTTTCATCTCCTTTTGTAACTTCTATAGTATGTTGACTTAAATTATTTAAAGTCGTAGCTCTAAAGCTTGTTAGACTTTGTCACAGAGTATTCTATAATACGAGGGGAAGTCAAAAAGTTCAGGGAATTTTATTATAGCTCTTTATTATCACAATATAAGCACATATTCACTTAATCACCTTCGGAACACGCACACACACTTGTTCTACCGGTCTTCCAATTGGTGGAAACACCAAGGGCGCCGATCCGTCTCCCGTCTCATATAGGATTGCTACTGAATGGGACGTTAAACTCAACTCAACTCAACTCATCACCACACACTCCTTCGTTCAGCTACATTACTCGTACACTGCCTGTTATGACGTGCTAATACTTGTCAAATTCATAATTAGACAACCTAAGGGATGTACTGTAAACAATTCATTGTAATGGCATCAGAAATGCCAAAACTTCTTGACTTCTCCTCGTACAAACGTGTGTTTTAAATATTGAATAATTTTAATTAGTTACATAACTTGGAAAAATATATTTAGTGGAACAGCTATAATGGACATGGCTCACAAGCCAAATTGTTACTTAACTAAACAATATGTAAGACAAATTCTTTCCGGAATGCCCTCCCAGCTTAACTGAACACTGGTTTTAATAGTTACAGAACATACTGTAGCCACAATGGAATGGACCAGTGATGCCAACCTGAAACGCTATAAAATCCCATTTCGAGAGGCAAAAAATCCCATTTTGCATCTTAATTTCCCAAATTTTATTATTATTATTATTATTATTATTATTATTATTATTATTATTATTATTATTATTATTATTATTATTATTATTATTATTATTATTATTAATAGAGTTCATACTCGGTTGAGCAGTTAGCGTACGCGCCTTTGGCGTGGGAGACCCGGGTTCGATTCCCTTGCGAGAACTCATTCTACGTTAATCAGTAGGTCCACGTCTCATATAGCTTTGCTGCTGAACGGGAATTTAAAGTCAAAATCAACTCACCTCAATAGTAGTAACAATAATAATAACATATGAAAATGAAACTTATGTATGTTTCGTGTTACTCTTTTCAATCTGTGGGTGAATTATCAATGAATTTCGATCTTCTATAGTTATAAAATAGTTTGTGAATAACGATCTTCTATAGTTATAAAATAGTTTGTGAATAACTATTTTTCTTAATCGAGAACAAATATATTTCGTTATGTTGCCAGAAATGTAGTCCATACCTTTGTATCATCTCCTTATACTGAGCCGATTGATACCAGAAAAGTTTTGTTCTCGACGCATTTCGGTGGAACGTTTGCAAATTTATTGTTTCTCGTTTGATATTTTACTTTCTTTCTTTCATTGGTTCATTGTTTTGTTTTCTTCTTTCGTTAAATAAGAGATCACAAATTTCGTCTCTTATACTTGATTTTTAAGAGTCACATATGTTTGAGTCACTCCTCAGTAGCATTAATTTTGCCACTGACAAAGAGAAGACTTCAGACTAAAAGTTGGCAACATTGACACACTTAGTGATGACTCATTACATTCACTCCCCGCTCGAAGAGAATTTCTTTGTTGTGAATTTTACATTAGATAAAAATCCCATATATCTTTCCAATTTCTACGAAAATTATCTTTATCCCATTCAGTTAACGTCAAAAATTCCCAAAAAAATGGGATTTTTCCCACAGGTTGACATCACTGGCATGGACAAGAGTCCGTTTTGTCTATTTTAATTTGAAATATTTAAACTATTGAATTGTTATAAATAAGTATTAATACTGGCACTGGATATCTTTTGCTTGAACTATGTGTTATAAAAATCATAATAAATTTCACGGTATGAAGTAAATATTGCTTTAAAGTATAACAAATTTAATTAAATGTGAGTTTGAAACTGTGGTACTTATCCGTAAGCCATTTTGTTTTGTCCTCCAACCCACTTTTAATCGAACTCGAAATTATGTCTACCAGAGGCTCACGCGCGAAGCCTCTAGACTAGCGGGAAGGACTATCATTACATGGATACACAAATTTTATATTTACCCACTATTATACTTGATAGAATGAAATAAAATTTAAAGCAAATGAGAGGAAACTTAAAATTCTCCCATGTAAAATTCAACTTTTAATACTTATACAAAAGTAGGTATACACTCCTGGTCAAGTATAACATTCTAGCTTATGGGTTTATTTGCTTTGGCTGTTCCGGGCTTAAGGTATAAGTAAAAAGACATTAAGAACAAGTGATAAAGAAGATAGGTCTACCTGTTTGACAACAATAAGAAATTATATGAAATACAGTGAGCAGATCAGTACGGGACTATATACCTACTTTTGGGTCACCCTATATAAGAACAGAACATATAATCAGCTAATTTTTATCAAGTAGGCCTACCCTGATCTAATTTGTATGGCATGAATATAATTAGGTGTTTGTTGTAGTATTATGTCATTTGTTAATAATTGATTTATATGTATTTTCGCAGGGAGATGTCGAGAAATCAGTGGCCGAACAACGATCCTACGCTCATAGCAGAAGGAGTGTTTGCTGTAGCCAACGTGTTCAGTTTCGCTCGGATCATTTATTTGTTCCAAACGAATCCCCATCTAGGACCGCTACAAATTTCACTAGGATGTATGATCATAGGTACGGCAACACTGAAACTACGTTCTTTGGTGAATGAAGTTTAATTGAATCACACGAAATTAGTTAATGATATTTTTCATTCAACGACGTCAATGTTCTACAGTTTGCTAAACAACATCTACAACATTTGGGAGGTGATTCCTAACACGAAGATAAGACAAAAAGTATAGACCAACCTAGGTGCAAATGCTTCCTTTCGGAGTTATAGGCTGCCGAAAATATGAAAAAATGAACTTTAAAGGTCCATAGCTCCAAAACTATGGGACCTACCGTAGTCGGGTCAAGACTTTATTTAGGAACTAGTATATGCTCTATCCAAATATCCAAGTTTCAGAATCCTCCGGTACTTCTGCAACAATTCGTGTTGCGGTAGTTGGTGAGTCCTTGAGATTATACGCCCGTAGCCAAACTCCCCATAAAACTTGTTGCGTGAGTACCTGAGGATTCTGAAACTCGGTTATTTGCGTAGGGTACATACTAGTTCCTAAGTGAGGTCTTGACCCGATTACAGTAGGTCCCATAGTATTGGAGTTATGGACCTTTAAAGTTCATTTTTTCATATTTTCGGTAGGTTATAACTCCGAAAGGAAGCATTTGTACACCCAGGTTGGTCTATACTTTTTGTTTTATCTTGGTATCAGGAATCATCTCCCAAACGTTGTCGGTGTTGTTTTCGAACATCCTGTATATATGCTGAATCACTTGTGTAAGAACCAGTACTGGTATATCTTTTGTTGGATGCTTATTAAGGTAGCATCGTACACATACTCATCTATACTGTTGTATAAAACTCTCAAGCGTATTGTATATGACTATATTTCATTGATCGATTAATAGGTACAAGGGATATTTTTTAAGCCTCTGTTAAGCCATCAGAGAACCACATGAGAGCGACGAAGCGAGAATGAAACAAAGTTGCTCATTGGACATCACCCATCGCGCATTAGTAAGGAGACTCTGTCGTTCAAACACTGTGAAGCAGTAGACTTAAGAAAATATCGAGTAGCCTACAATCGAATAACCCGCCACGTGTGAACAACATGATATAATTTGATTGCTCTAGAAGGAAGGGTATAATATAGCTGGAATTCATCGTCGAATAAGCAAAGATTGCGACTTGAACTGTATGTGATGGCTGAAACGAGAATAAGACAAAGATGTTCATTGGACGTCACTCAACTCCCACATTGGTAGAGAGATTCTGCCGCTGTAAAGTAGTAAAGTTGAGAAAATATCGAGTACAATCGAAACAACCGCCAAGTGTGAACTACATAATGTAACTCGATTGTTCCAAACGGGAGAACATAATACAGTCGAAATTTATAGTCGAATGAGTAAGGATTGCGGCTGGAGCTGTATGTGATATCTGCTTGCCCGTCTGCTTTGCCAATGTACACAACGAGGATGAATAAGTTTGGATAACTATTGCGGTAGATTACCCTCCTGAACGAGTGAATCATGTTGTTCGTGAAAGGCGTAAATTACTATTTCTTAACTGTCTGCTAAGTTAACTGAAATCTCAAGATTATCGCATGAAGAAATTGAATTACACATGGTGGGCGGTTCGATTGCATTTAATATGCTTTAAATATTACTACTCTGTAACGATTGAACGACATTCAATGAACAGTTTTGTCTTGTGCCCGTTTCGTCATCAGATGTTGGTGATTCTCTGGAAGACATCGTGCACACTACAGATATGTTCTGACTTCCGGATTTGCAGTTCATTAAGATGTTCCGCTGGGTTTTTACATAGGATCTTTACTGTTTCCGTTGTCTATTTATAATTTTCCTGATGTAATAAAGTCACAAAAGTTGTTACATGAAGATAGTTTAAAATTTTATTTTGCCATAAATTCAGAGATGGATTGTGTCAGTTTACAAAATTATATTCATGTATTTTCTAATTGATGTAAAATAAACAAACTACCGGTAAATACTGAGAAATGCAATATACTGCCTCACACTCACAGAAAAAGGATTGGAATTTAAATGTCATATAAATAACATATCACTGCGCCACTGTATTTCGAGAAAATTCGATTTAAAATTATGGATTCTACCATAAGCAAACCATCAACTTGGAGTGCCGAGTAGCAATATCAGACATATAATTAGCGGATATAATTGTACATGTCCCGGAAAATTTTGTACACCTCCCACTTTATTTTGTACACCATTTAAATAGTTTTGTACACCCCTGTGTTGTAGAAAATTAGCTCCAAAACTCCAAAATTAGCACTCCTACTTGATGGCTTGCCTATGGTAGAATCCGTAAGTTTAAGGCCAGTTTTCTCGAAATACAGGGGTGTACAACTTTTTAAAAAGATGTACAAAAGTGTACAGAATTCGAAGATTATGTTTGTGTATCTAAATCTTCGATGTGATGATTCCGCACTCCAAGTTGATGATTGAGTTTGAAATTTTAGAGCTATTTTCTTCCAAACACAGGGGTGTACAAAACTATTTTTAGGGTATACAAAATTGTACAAAATTTGCAGATGATTTTTAGCTACTTAAATCTTGGATCTGGTGATTCCGTATTCAAACGTCAACTTGGAGTGCGTAATTTTTATCGCAAATTTCTGGAAGCATAGGGGTCTACAAAGTTTTTTAAAAGCTGTACAAAAATGTTCAAAATGTGTACAAAATTATGAGCATGTTTAATATGTGATTTGCCGATTCCGCACTCCAAGTTGACGGACCCTAATGTGCTTTAAATTGTATATACTACATATTAGTCCCTAACTAGAATAGATGTCGATAACTGAAACCCTAGTGCACAAAATATGCACACCGTCTAGAGTCAATTCAATGCAGACTTGTGCGTTATTTAATATAAAGAAATACACAAATATATCAATATAAAAATATGTTGCACTTCCAGCAAATTATTTATTGTAATCTTTTGAAGCAAGAAGAGTTTTTTTCTTTTAAAAAAAATTTTACATGATGTAATTGATTCACCAGCATTAGCCCTACTGTCAGTCCCGAAGAGTTACAAACATTTCATGAAGTATTACAGTATACTAATATATTGGGTATATCATCTATTATAAGGTTCTGTACTTTGTATAATACTATCTAAATAATCAGTCTTACAATAGCTATATATATATGTAAGGTTTGAAGTATATGCGGTACAATACTTGAAGCTTATAATTGAGAATATAAGCTGATGTTGGGCTGAAAAGTTTTGCTGTTGATTAACATTTTGGGTTATATTGAACATAATTTAATAAAATATAAAATATCTACGTTGATATTTACCCTTCAGTTCTAGAACATCACTTTTCTGTATAGTCACCATCTACTTCCACGCACTTCCTCCGCGTCACACCAATCCTCCCACGGCGTCACGGTAGAAACCCTTGTCTTGGGAGCGACACTACGATCGTACACCACTCTGCATGTCCTCATCTGATAAGTAGTAAATGCCTTTAAGTTTTTCCCTCAGTTTAAAAAAATTGCAAAAATCACTGGGTGCAAGAACAGGGCTGTATGAAAGATGTAAGAGGACAATATATCCAAGCTTCATATTGCGTTGGTGCTCAACTTACTGGTGTGGGATCTAACGTTGTCATGAAAAAGAAGAGGTTATCGATTTTCAGCCCTGACGAGTGTCAGTCGAGCTTAAGCTTCGTTAGGGTTTCAATGTACTGCTCTGAGTTCGCGGTGGTAACTCGGTGCGGACAATGCCATTCATATCGAAAAACTGAGTTCGCGTGCCTTTGCCGCAGATGCACGGACCTGGAGTGGGAGTGGGAGATCCTTTGTGATGGTACTCCGTGGATTTCCTGTTCATCGTTAAATCAAACGGTGTCCCATGATTCGTCGCCTATGCCGATTTCGTACAGGAAAGCGTCGCCCTCCGTCTCGTATCGATTTTCCTCAGATATCTGTTTCCTCTTGTCCTTCATCTCATCTGTCAGCATCCTTGGAACTCATATTGCACACACTTTGCGGTACTTCAGCAGTTCTCCGATTATTAACCTGACTCGTTCCTTAGAGAAGACAAGCTGCAGGGCAATTATCTTCCTGCTTGATTCTTCTATTTTCACGGAACAATTAGTCAACTGTCTCTTGACTCAGTCACGCCCGTGGTAGTTACTGGCCTTCCAGAAGAAGGCTTGTTAGTAAACGTGGGATGGTTTGGATGTTCGTCTAACAGCGTTAGCCCATCTTCGAACGCTACTCTACGAGTACTCCACATAGGCCTCATCGTACCCAACTTGAATCGGGCGAAAAATTTGGGGTCGCAAAACTCCTTCCGCCGTCAAGAATTCGATTACGGCTCTCTGCTTTAATCCCATGTCTATACCAGTCGCCATCTTGGCCACAACTGCTGATCACATGGGCAGATGACAACTGCTACGTGGCATTGTAGTAAGAGATAGAGTAATGCTCAGTAAAAGTTCCAATAAAAATAAGGAGGATATTAATCAACAACCAGAACTTTTCAGCCCGCCTTCGTAGAAGAAAGATTTAGGAATTGTAACTATGTATGTACTGTATACTGCTGAATACTATCAATAGTGTACACCTGTTGTGTTCAACATGTATAAGATATAGCTACTTAAGTTAGCTCCCCTAACAAGGGCGCCCATGTTGTGGTTTCCAAGGGGGGCAAGTATAAGCGACGTTTCAAAAATGGTTTCAAATTTTGCTGTAACTAATGTAAAAATTCTATTGGATTTTTTATATTCGAAAGTACAATTTCCTCTAGGGGGGCGAGCGACCCTTCTTGCCTCCCCCCTTATGGGCGCCCTTGTCCCCTAACATGATCTCAGTCCCTCTGTCTTGGATTTCGGGCTACAGCCTTATTGTATCAATTCTATAATCAACAAACTTATATTTATATCCCCTTCTTGTTTTCAGATATCGCAAAATTTCTGTTTATTTTCTTCTTGGTGCTGACGAGTTTTGCGTGTGGTTTGAACCAGTTGTACTGGTACTACGACTCAACCACGGAATACTGCCATCAGAAGCCTAATGGAAAAACCGTTTGCCAGTCCAACCATGATGCCTTTATGACGTAAGTAGCTGGCAACGATTTGTCTCTGAAGTTAGTTAATCAAATTGTCATTTGAACGATAATTAATATACAAATAGAGTCCAATGTGAGGTTCCTCCAGCTGGCACCAAGTATACAATGAGATCAAGCTGTATGAATATGCAGATATGAAAATGGGTTATTGAATATTTATTAACAGTTAATCGATCATAGGAGACGCACATGGAAGAGAAGAGATATAAATTCATTATCGGTAACACTAGCCTGTGATGGTTCTGTTTTTCAACATTTGATGATGAATTCCTATGTATCTTGATGCGCTTAATCCAGAAAGAATCTTAGTTTGTTTCCATCACGTCAGACTTGTTTGCAAATGGCATATATAATATATGTTGAAATACACAATATGCAAATGTAATATATGTCGAAAAATATCACAAATGTGGGACGTAATGACATAGTCGGTTTCTTATATAAAAACATGTGGTGTTGTGTGGCTTAGAAATAGAAGAAAATATAATAGAAAAGAAATACTCACGAGTCTAATCATTGTGTCGATCTCTTTAGACCAGTAATGTTGTGTTTCTGGTTTTTCCACTTGTGTTCTTTTCTGGGTTTATCTCGGTGCAATATCCAGCAATAGTCAGCCATCATTGTTGTATTCCGTCGTCCTTGGTAACGCTTTTCCATTTCTTGGATGTCCTGATGGAAACTCTCATCCATCTCTTCATTAACAGCATCCAGATTCTTGGGAAAGTAGTCCAAATGGGAATGTAGGAAATGAACCTTGAAACTCATAAAACAGTCTAAAGTTTCGTACTTCAGCAGCATAGTATCAATAATAGACTTGAAATTCGGATCCTTCTTGTTGCCCAAAAACTTGATTACTACGTCTTTAAAGTGGACCCAGGTTTCTTTTTCTGCAACCAAAATACACGAGATACACTTGTATGAATGTTATCTGTCCTTGTGCCTTGCAAACATGACCTCGCCACAAATATAACAAAATGAATCTGCAGACGTTTTACAGCCTCTTGACACCATGTCGAACACTGTATGTTTACTGTTCCGTCGACACACACACACACACACTTTGGATTGCAAAGGATACGTACGAAGGGTTGCACCAGCACTAATAGTTGCAGTTCACACAACGTTTAATGACGCGAGTGTTGCCATCTGCCGGTTTATATTGCCAACATTTTGTTTTTATTGCAAACAAATAGATGACAGCATTTCCTATGTCCTGAAATCTGTCTGTACGTCTCATATTTGTGATGTTTTCCGATATATAACTCATTCTGACACATTGAGATTTGCAAACAATTCTGACGTGATGGACAGAAACTACGGTCATTTTTGGATTCAGCGCACCAAAATACATAGAAATTCATCGTCCAATGGTGAAAAACATAACATAACCGAAATAATGCAGGCCTGTGTAATTAATAAATGCAAAAAAGTTCACTTTAACTAAAATGTTAATTAAATACAATACTCCAACTAATCACTTTAAAATTAAAATAAAGATATTAAAATCGAATAAACATTTTTTTATTTTTTACTTTTTTTAAGGCTTCCTTTATTGGACATAAAATACTGAGCGCGCTGGAAAATTTTTTGAGCATACCGTGAAGTCCCATGTGATTTAGTAATTCTTGATTTTACCACGTGAATTTTCAGTTTAGTTACAGTTATCTACAGGGCCGGATTAAGGGAGGGGTTTAGGGGGTCTGTAGCCCCGGTCCTCTAGGTGGACGGGGCCCTACCCTCTGATCAAAATCTCAACTGGCTATCTAAAAAGAATTATACAAAATACAATCATCATCATTAGATAAAATATGACTTAAAATATGAAACATAGTCCCTTAACATTCCTACTGTACTTTCACACAAACGTATTAGGTGAAGTCAGCTGGGGCCACATTTTTTTTTTTTTTTTTTTTTACCTGTGCCTCCAGATGGGTTAATCCGACACTGGTTATCTAATAAGTGTTAATTCTAGTCTAGTCCAAATTTACGGTTTGTATCGAATTTTGTGTAACAAAATATACTAGGTACGTTCTAGCATCATGAACAAGATTAATTACACACAGAAATAGTTAATTTGAATAACAATAACAAATTATGAAGTGTTTAGTCTACTAGGAAAGCTAGATCAGAACTAGTTCTTTTGTTTGTCAAAAATGTAGAAGTCCAACAAAATTCTTCTATCATTGAAGGCGCACAATGAAGGGTGACTGAACAGTGAAGGGAAGATGTATTGGAAAATACGATACGAAATTCGACTTAGCTTACGTTGTATCTTTACATAAATACTAGCCTCATAGCTTAAAACATAATTTAAAGAAAAATAAGTAATTAATTGTTTCTTGTACAAGTAATAAATTTTCATTAACTGGTATATGAATGAACAATGTCAATACATAGTCCGCCAGAAAAATGTATAAACTGTTTAAGGAAAAATCTATATATCATATTTCTTAATTCCATTTAATTTATTGTTCAAACATGTGTTCCAAACCTTCAAGTAAGCATATGTTTACATAAGATGTGCAAAATGTTGGCCGTTGGTGACCAAGTACTTAACAGAATGACGAGTGGTCAATGTATCAATGGAGACCGATGCACATGCACATGCACAATCAAACTTGTCAACAATGCGTTTGATTGTTAGGCGGATTGGTGGTTCAGTACCAAACTTCCCTCTCCACTGACGCTGTACTTCGATGGCATTCCCAAACTTGATAAAATACTTCAAAACGTACCTAAGCTACTCGAACGTCAAGCGTGAAACCGGCCATTTTCTTATATCACTAACCATGCTGACAGTACCGACATCTGTTGAGCGAAAAACCGTACTACAACATAATTTTAACTGGAAACAATGCCGACATCTGTTGAGCGAAAAACCGTACTACAACAGACTTAAATTTCAGAACAATTGTCAATTCCAGTATCCTGAAACAGAATGACAAAGAGTGTATACATTTTTCTGGCGGACTCTGTATTTAATACCCATCTAAAATTAACAGATTACACATAGGCTCGTATATGGTATTATCTTCTATTTTATCATCAAATAACACAGTAAAACCAGCGTACTTTGTCTACTTATTTGACAAGTTAATTAATATCTTGTGTAAAACTGCTAGTAGTGCTATAATATGAGGAAACAATGTGATAATATGAATACTCTAGGTGCTGGAGGATTTTTTAACTATTATTATTATTTTACGTAAACGAAAACAAAAGAAGTGCTAATGAGTTCTCGTACAGAATTACGTCTGGCCAGGAGATTTAGAATGTGGATAAAGCACATTTTCTTTCTTTACTTGTACTCTTCATATGCACTGGTGTTTCTTAAACTTAAAAAAGATTAGCATGTTTGTATATATATTATTAAAGCCATTACGAAGAAAGTCAGTCCATAAGTTACGAAATTAGGCAAAACTCTACATATATACCAATTAATACATTTCATACAGTCGAACAAAATAATATGATTAGTATGTATATCAACGCCATTTTGTTTACTGTAAAGTGTTCGTTGTTTCTATCAAGCAATAACAACCAAATATAATGAACATTTCCCGAGAGTATGTTTAGCAGAAGGGGGCTGGAAGTACGTAAAAAAAAATACAAAATTTACAGGAGAAATGGATGATTTAAGTACTCATACCTAACACAACGTAACCAAATCTAACCTAACTTAACCTAATATTAATAGAAATAAAAGAAATTCTATCATTTTTTCGAAAACTATGTTGGAACCCTACACTAACATCTCCCCCATTTACATTTAATAAAACATCTCTAAAATGAATCAATAAATAAACGCCAGCAGTAATCTAACATAAACTAACCTAACCTCAACTAAACTAACCTAATGTGAACAGAAATCATCGAAATTGTAATATTTTTTAAAAAATAAAATGGCTGGACCCCTTCTGCTAAACATTCGCCGTTTTCCGGAATTAATATAAATAAATACTTTAAAAATTTTCTGTTCGAGACCAAGAACTAAAAAAAAAACACCTAATGTTTCTCAGTCATGAACAGAGCCTCAAACTGCAATAAAGTTAATTATGTATTTCTGTAGTGGTATTTGAAAAGACAGAGATTCAACTTCCTGTGAGCTCAAAATCTTGATACTAGCTCAACATGATGCCACCTATCAGAAACAGTGTTCTCTTAAAGTCGAGATCTACTTAGAGATCCACAGATATATACGTAAATATTTACTCAAAAAAATTCCAAACTATGAACAAAACAAATGTGCATTCATAAATTAATTGTAGTCATCTGATAAATATGTGGAATTTGTAATCTTCAGTTGTAAAAAAGTTTATTCTTTATTAGCTGAACCTGCGCTCTCTACACAGCGCATCATTCACATATGAGCATGAATCTCCTTGTCATTCATCACAACATCTATGCATGTCCCTTTACAGACACAAGTGAAAGACGTCTTCATAAAAATCGTCAAGGGGTATCATAAAGGGGAGATTTTATCCGATTATTTTTCAATATCTCGTACCGTTTGCAAGATTTGAGCCTACTTTCGGTTGGAGTTTTTAATTCATGTATGATCAGTGTTTTCTTTCTTCTTGCATGCAGTATTAATAAGCAAATACATTACACACACAATTAATTATAATGTCAATGATATATTGTGTTCATTCGGCAAAACACTCCAAACAATAAAGATTTATCTTAGACTGGAGAAATGGTTATCCTTCATTTTTCATTAAACAAACAGCGAAGGGATATATTAACCCCGTATACAAATGTGTGGTGTTGAAATGTATAACTTGCAGGATATTATGCTTTTTTAAAATTTCAACACTTCCAGTGTCCCCCTAAAAAATGTAATAAAGAAATAACAGCCACTTTTTTAAATATTCAATTAGAACTGAACAATCTACACAAAATGTTCAATCGATTAGTGAAAACGGCATCTTTCTAAAGCTTGTAGTTTCCGAGATATTGTCAAAAGAATTAGCTACAAACATATAAACGTTCAAAAACATATAAACTTTTCTCGGCCACAAACATATAAACCTAGCATTTTAATATACGAGGTGTGTTAGAAAATTAATGAGACTGATTTTGTACTAACTAAAGTTTTTATGTTTTACAAACAACAACGTTATGCCCTTCAAAGTAGTTCCCTTGGACAGCCATACACCGGTGGAGTCGTTGTTCCCATTCTTGGTAGCAGTGCTGGAAGTCTTCAACTGGTATGGCTTTTAACTGGTCGACCACAGCCTTTGGAATGTTCTCCAGAGTTCCAAAATTACGTCCTTTTAGAACATGTTTCAATTTCGGGAAAAGGAAAAAGTCACAAGGACTCAAATCAGGTGAATAGGGGGGTTGAGGAACAACAGTGATGCGTTTTGGGGTCAAAGATTCACTGATGGAAATGGCAGTGTGACACGGGGCATTGTCATGATGAAGCATCCACTTGTCTGCAATGTCTGGTCTCACACGAATCACTCTTTTCCTGAGCCTTTCAAGGACGCTTTTATAAAACACTTGGTTGACAGTTTGTCCTGGTGGAACAAATTCTTTGTGCACAATACCCTTACTGCCAAAAAACAAATCAGCATTGTCTTGATCTTTGATTTGCTCATTCGACATTTCTTCGGCCGAGAAGATGACGGAGTGTGCCACTTTTCGCTTTGCCGCTTTGTTTCAGGATCGTACTCAAATATCCAGGATTCATCTGTGATCACACAATTGAAGAATTCTTGGTCATTGGCAATCCTCTCAAGAAGATCAACGTACACGTTTTTTCGATTGTCCTTCAGTTCAGTTGTGAGGTTTTCCGGCACCATTTTGGCACAAGTCTTTCGCATGTTCAAATCGTCTGTTAAAATTTAATGTACGGTGAAAGTGTTTAAATTTAACTGTTCACTCATTATCCTTACGGTCTGATCTCACAAGAGCCCTTACACGTTCAATTTTTTGTCAGTTTTTGAAGTTCTCCCTGAACGAGGTTCATCTTCAACGTGTTCTCGGCCTTTCAAAAATGATTTGTGCCAGCGGAAAACTTGTGCTCTTGGTAAACAATGTTCTCCATAGGCCTATTTTACTTTTCAAAAGTCACACTCGCGGATTCACCAAGTTTAACACAAAACTTTTTTGCACAACGTTGCTCTAAATTCCGATGTTCCATTTCTGTAACACACAACAAAAACACAACTTCACTGAAGGCGCTGTCAAAAATAATGTGTTAGCTGTACGGAGTTGTAACTCGGACTGCGGAGGTGGAAGGAATAAATAAACCGGTCTAGCACAGGCCGGTAGACACAACTTTGCCAGATTGCCCACAGTGTTGCCAGTCTCATTACTTTTCTCACACACATTGTATAGATCAATGAAAGATTGTTAATCTCTGATGAAAATACACCGTTTTCTGTTGGACTTGCCTTTAAGAAATTGTTGGTTTTTAATTACACTTCAAGCTGGGATAGCTCATCAGCTTTTACAATGTTCTATTTCGTATCTAAGAAGATGAAGTAGGTAGTGTACATAAAATTTCGTTAGTCAACTGCAATTCTTTTGTGACTTATTCACTGGCTTTCTTCTGTTTTCAGTATACTTACAGCAAAAGATTGGAAGTATTTACATCAAATGCTAAGAAATTACATTTCAGAGCACAATATTTATAGGTCTTCCCCTTCTGATCGAAGATATTGTAGTTTGACGATCCTCTCTACAGATTATAGTAACTATAAACAGTAGTATTGAGAGTACTTGTTTTAGTATACTTAGAAGAGCTTTTAGTGTAAATTAATCCGTCACGGCCACATGAACTGGTCGTGAACTTCTCTTGATTTCCCTTCTGTTTCAGCATCGACGCCAGCTACACCTCGCTGCTGTGGTCGCTGTTTGGCCAGATTCCCATCAAAGAGTTAGCTGATCGAGAGGACCAGATATTCACCCAGTGGGTCGGTCAGGCCCTTCTTGGCGCCTATCTTATCATGGCAGTGACTGTTATGATCAACATGCTTATAGCCATGATGAGCAGGTCTTTTCAGATCGTGGAGGTACCTCAGCGCAGGCCGCACTCTCTCTGTATCTCTTCAAACACTGTTTCATCTGTTGCAAATACCTTGGTCCATGGCAAACGCAAAGCTTAATGAACGGTTGAATCTAGACACATTAGCATTGTGTTCGTCTATTTTATAACAAACTATTATGAATATCTTTAAAACTCTTAGTATTTCCTGTTTTGTTAGATATTTGTATCAAATTTTACAACTTTTCATTAAGGATAATATATAGAACTACATTCACGAAGTAACTCAAACGGTATGTTTTTCATCTTCTGTCACACCGTGGGGTATGTTTATACTCAAAGAGTGTGTTAAACATACTTTAAAAATCATAATTTTCCGAACTCTTGTTTTTCATTTCTCACAGTAAAATATCCATTGAAGCTTTTCTGGCAACGTATTGCAAACAGTACTTAACAGAGACACAGGATTCCAACTGAGCCAAACATGGACACCAATCATATCCCGCCATTTCAAGCACCTATCAGAAGCCGCCATTTCATCCACCAATCAGAAAAGAACAATCACACACACATAAAGTATACATTCCACGCACTCCATTACGCCATCATACTCGCCTGAGGACAATGTCAGTCTTCGCAACGTTGCAAGATACAACAGTATCTACCTGGCTGCTAACCCGAGAAGACCTGTTTGCACATACACAGTAGTTTATCTAGGATTTTCTAGATATGTTGATGTAATAAAAAGTTAAGGGGGACAAGGAAGAATTTATTTGAATTAAAATAAGTAACATGTCAATGTCATATCTGCAGAAAATTATAAAAATACGTATAAAACGAGATCATAATTTCACTCTAGTTACAGAAAACATTATCATTACTCGACTATTACATGAATTTTTCTTGAAATCACAGTCAAAAAGTGACTATACTCAAAACTAAGCTATATCAATCTTAAGGTAGAATGAACAAGTTTACTTTAAAAAAAATTGTTGTGGGTTTACAATTTTGTTGTGGAAGTTAGATAAGCCCACAATATATATCTTACAGGTGTTTATTTTTAACTATAAATTTTATTGGTTTGTTGGAAATTTGGAATTTAATGTCTGTCTTCAGCACTTAGGATATGAGAAACGTAATTTACTATTTAAAGGGTGATCCAAGCCACTTCTCTGGTTCATCTCTGGGAATCGAATGCGGGATCAATCTCACAGGAATCTATAATACATCATGTTAGCCACTTAGCCATAACGAGACAAGAAAAAAATTACCATTATATATATGAAAAACTCTGTGTAAATTATTTAATAAATATATTTCGTAAACTTAAAGGTAAAATATTATTAAAAGATAAAAGTTCTTTTAAAAAATGAAGGCATTCAAATCTGTGCACACACTTTGAGTATAAAATGTCAACGGATCCACAGAAAATAAAAACCGTGTATTATTCTTCACGTTCTTAAGTTACATTGCAATGGCTTATAGTAATGAATTGAGTCTTACTTTAGTAGAAAGAAAAATATGGTTGAAACTGTTTACACTATTTATGTTACTAAAACGAGAGAAAATGATTGTTAACTTTATTAATTAAAATACGACGAAGCTTGCCAGTTTCACTCAGCTTTGCGTTTTAATTGTCACCTTTTGCAAAAGAAATACTGATTATTCCCTCTTCATTTTACATGTACCTTCTACTTCAGTGGTTACCTGTACAAGACACGGAGAGCAGATAAAACCTTTTACATATCTCAGTATTCACAACCAACACAGACCCTAATTGTTAACCAAGTACGGAAACTTAAAACAAGAAGTACACAGTGTAATGTTTTGATACCGTACTATGGCAGTATCTTTATAGTTATTATTAAGTATTTTGCCTTTTGGCAGGTTCTGGGACTAATGAGTATTTTATTTGCATTTATTTTATTTTTATTATTTTGTTATTTAGATTTTGGTCTTTAAATATTTCTTCCGCGTTTCTCTATCTTCAGCTTCCTCTTTTAACTCCCAATATTTTCTTTCATTCTTCAAATCATCGATCAGTTGTGTTCTTCTCTCTTCCTATTCCTCGCTTCCCTTCGATTTTTCCTTCTATGGCGGTATGAAGAAGACAATTTCTTTGCAAGATGTGTCCAATTCAATTGATCTTCTTACAAAGGATGCTGGCTAAAAGGATTTTCGTCTTTCCCATAGATTTTAAAACATCTTCGTTTGTTGCTCTCTCTGTCCATTTTATCTTCTCCATCTTCCTTTATCACCACATTTCGATGCTCTCTAAATATTCCTCCTCTACCTTTATAACGCATAATAATACTTTTATCTATATATGAATGTATCATAAGAGTCTTTCTTTCTGATGAAGAATAAGTATCTTTCTGTTTAGTTGCTTAGTACTTAATCACTTGAAACTGTTTGCACTTAGTACGAGAACTATACAATATTACTAAAAAAAACTGCACCATTCAGTTTAATATGCTAAATTCCAGCCTACAGGTAATTGTAAACTTTCTGTCGCTAATTAGACGCCAAAATAAGCTTTAGCTTTGAGATAAGCTAAATTTGCCAAACCTTCTTCTACGATGTTACAACTTACACTAACATATGCAGCGCTGTCACTATTCTGTCACATCATTTATTATTATTATTATTATTATTATTATTATTATTATTATTATTATTATTATTATTATTATTATTATTATTATTATTATTATTATTATTATTTTACAATTAAATTCTCTCTTTACTTACTTCCTCAAATTATTCTAAATTAATATTAACTCTCACATCACTTACATTTCTTTAGTCCTATTCCTTCATCTAAATATTGCCTATTTCTTTTCTTAATCTTGAGTTGCTTATATGAACTTAATTCTTCATCAACAAATAGAGTTTATATTGTACTGTTCTTACCCATTACTAAATTTATTCCAGTAGATTCTATTTTCTTATTTCATGAATAATGAACGCATCATATCGATTTCATCTCTTCTACGTAGGGTGGAATATATTGAATTAGAAATAGATAGATTGCATAAGATTCCAGTTTTTATCCCAGCCTTGTCGCTTTGTATTGGATAAATATCGTTTTCAAATTATTTCCATTTCATCCTATGTTTAATCCCACTTCATTTTGTGAAATCCTCCAGCTATATCATTATAATCTCTATATGTAAAATAAGAAGTCCTGACTGACTGATCAACGCTAAAACCAAACTGCTTAAGAGACCTATTAAAATACCGCTAATTTTACAGTAATTATGTGATATCTTCAAGTAGATAAAAGATAATCAAAATGTGAAACAAGACCGCGCTAGATAATATTATTTTGCATAAGGTACGGTTATCACGAGTCACCTAGTATGTTTCCGTTTGCAGCCATTTAGAAACTCGAAAATAAATGTCGATTTTCTAAATGGCTGGAAATCGAAAGCAGATAAGTGAGTCGTGATAACGGTATCTCATGTAAAATAATATTGTCTTGTTCCACTTTTCGATTATCTTTTATTTATTTGAAGATACTACATAGTTACTGTAAAATTAGCGGTATTCTAATTTCGCCGTGATAGGGCCTCTTAAGCTAGAAACTTTAAGTTTTGTACAGTACATACAATTTGTGACGTAAGGTACCAAACAGGAAGAAGGATTTTTGGAAATTCGATGTGAAAAGAGACCGATGGAAGTTGCAATTATTGTATAATAAGATGTTTGTATCCCAGTGATCCCTAAGTTTAGAATATGAAAATTTTGTATTTAAGTTTTCATTTATTTATTTATTTATTTGAAATAATTAAACATGTGTTTCAGAATTCTTTAATATATGAGTTAAAAGGAAAAAGGGGCGTTCACGTTTTATTTTTATTATGAGCAGAGGAATATCTCTGTCTGGGATCAAAATTTCATCTCTAAAAGCAGTAAGTAGAATTTATTGTAGACAGTTTTTTTTTTTTTTTTTTTTTCATTTTTTAAAATAGCTGCTAAGAGAGGCTTCAAACGGAAACATACTGAAACTAAACTACAACTCACGGATTGTGTAATTGTACTAAATATTTTTTTTTATTCATGGATGTGACAATTATAAGTGATCATAAGAAAACTTCGTAAGATGTGTTTGAGATGTTTTAGGTGTGTAAAAGGTATTATCTGCTTTCCTGTCACACAACCAGAGACAACGTTGGAGTCACAAGGCAATGTTTATTTTAACTTTTTTTTTAATGTGAATCAGGTTTAATAAAAGTGTTCCTTCCTAACTGCTTCAACCTTCTCCAAATGTCAAAACAAAAACAAATAAACTATGCTAAAAAAAAAGTGAAAAGAAACAAGTTTTTCTCTTGCATGGTGCAGCGCGTAACAACTATCTGTTTCTCTCTTTGTTTAGTGTTTATTTTTTATTATTTATTTATTCTTCTGTCCTTTTTTTCTGTTGTTGTTGTGTGTGAATATGCATTGTCTCCTTCTGCCTCCAGGTTAGATGTCACTTTTGCCACCTTATTTTGGTCGTTATTTGGTATCAGTTCGCCAAAGAGCACTGAATTGGTGGAGCCCCATACATTCATTGAAATCGTTGGTCAAGGCCTCTTCATGGCGTACCATGTGCTTTCCATTATTGTACTCATCAACATGCTAATAGCTATGATGTCCAACAGCTTTCAAGTTATTGAGGTACTGTGTACTATGCATTTTAAAGCAGCTCAGGAATGCAAGCGCTTTTGTTTTCTGTTTTGTAAAATCTATTCAGATAAGATATGATGTTAATGTATGTGCAAAGATCGATTTTAAAATGAGTTTGTTTCATAATATCTAGAAATTAGTTCTTTTTTCATTTTTATTATCAAATCTTTGAAATACCATATAATACGTTATAGAGTAACAAGGTTACCTGCAAGGAGCAAGTAGATTTTAGTTTGTCTGCTAGAGAAGAATTTCAATATTAGATATTGTTTAATGCTGTACTTTGAGGAAGATTGTGTGAATTAAATTTACAAATTTGCATCCTTCTCTTTGGTTAGAGATGAGTAGGAGGGAGATTTACTTGTATTTATTTTAACTTGTTATTTCCGACGATCATTGCAGTAGTTACTCTGCTAGCTTCCTCAGAGGTTATTAATACATTAAACTCTCAATGTATGTTAGCACTGTGTTGCGAGCGGTGATAATATTTAGAAAAATGTGAAGAAAAAAAAGGCTACTACTCACCACAGAAAACAAACTACTCCTCTAGGAAGTACTTTCGGAGAACACAATGCCCATTTTCAGCCTAGCCACAATTCGAAAAGGATTTAAACCATGGGGAGAAATGGGGACGGGTAAAATTGGTTAAAAAGGATTTAAAGTATGCAAAGCGGAATTCTTCTAGTAGGGCATAAGCAATATTAATAGTAACTCACTTGACACTGTTCACCGTTGCTCACTGTTTTTCTTATTACCTACCACACGGTGGAAATGAGTAGTAAAAAATTGCTCCAAATCGCATTTATATCTCCTTTATCTAAATTGAGTGTAAAATTCTCTTTATGTATGTAATGGACTTGTTTAATTTTTCGTTCAGTTGTGTTTTTGCTTTCTGTACCAAACGTGAATTAGGAATATTATGGTTATTGCCTTTGAGATGAGATGTCAATCTGAATAACTGTTGTAAGCTACGAGATTTCGATGTGCGAATATGCTCAGCTATTCGGATACTGCAAAAATATAACATCAAGGCCTCAGAAGTTCCTCTGAAATCCATAGAAAAATATTTACAAATTTTACGACATTTTTTACTAATCCCCAGCAAAGTAGCGGTGTTTATCGGGTTAAATGTCAATGTGACAAATAGGTCAAACAAAAAGGAATATTTGTGGGGCCGCGGTGGCTCAGTGGTAGAGCGTTCACCTCTGGTGCTTGGTGTCCCGGGTTCAAACCCTGCTCCCGCCAAGTGAGTTGAGTTGAGTTGAGTTTAACGTCCGGTTCAGCAGCGAGGCTATATGAGACGTGGACCTACTGATTAACGTGGAATCCGAACCACATGAGCTCCCGCCGGGAATCGAACCCGGGTCTCCCACGCCAAAGGCGCGTACGCTAACCGCTTAGCCACGAAGGAGCTCTCCCGCCAAGTGAACTTTGTGGTGGACAAACACCGTGTGCGTGGGTTTTCTCGGGGTTCTCCCGTTTCCTCCCACTTTCTTCATTCCACCATTTCATTCATCTCTCATCATCACCGTCTCCTTTAGCCTAACCAGCATAATCGTGGGACGTAAAACTCAAAAATTTCATTTCATTTCAAAAAGGAATATTTGTACTAGAATAGCTGAGCATATTCAACAGTTATTCAGATTGACATCTCGTCTCAAAGACAATAATCATAATATTCCTAATTCATGTTTGATACAGAAAGCAAACACAACAGCTAAACGAAAAATTAAACAAGTCTATTACATACATAAAGAGAATCCTACACTCAATTTAGATAAAGGAGATATAAATGCGTTTTGGAGCTGTCTTTTTAGAACTCATTTCCACCACGTGGAAGGTAATAAAAAAAAGCAGTGATCAACAGTGAACAGTAACAAGTGAGTTACTATTAATATCTGTTTATGTCCTACTAGAAAAATTACGCTTCACATACTTTAAATCCTTTTTAACCAATTTTACCCATCCCCATTTCTCTCCATGTTTTAAATGCTTTTCGAATCGTGACTAGGCTGAAGATGGAGATAGTGTTCTCCGAAAGTACTTTCTAAAGGAGTAATTTTGTTTTCTGCGGTGTGTTAGCCTTTTGTTTACATTTTTCCAATATATGTGTTTTACAGCAATAATGTTCATTTCTCTCTTGCGAACGCATGTACTAGACAAACACAGAAAGCAAAGAATATCATTTCTGTATAAGTGTGTAATATATGTATGGCTCGTATGGCTCGGGGTAACATAATGCTAAGCGCCACTTCCGATGAAATTGAGTTGCGATCGAACCACAGATGAGTATGTAGGTAGTTTAATTTCGGGAATATAACTGTAGATGTCAGGGGCAGCTTGTTCGGTATGTCATTGCATTGAATTGAATGGGAATGTTGAATCTTATTTTCCAATTTATTCGGCAGTTAGAAAATGTGAAAATGTGACATACCATTGTATTCCCTGAGCCGTTCGTATATATATATATATTAATATATGTCAAAGGGAGCTAGTACAGTAAATATAGAGATCATCGTGAGCAGCAATTATAAATTAGCACAGCTAAAATACTCCCCTACCCACAAAAAAGAGCTTATGATAAAAAGGCCTTGTGTCCATCTTAAACACAAACTAATTACAACTTCTTACAAGACTGTCTATAATCTTTATTATAAATTAACTAGAAATGTTTTTGTTATCCTTCCATTCATCAATTTTCCTCTGAAGACTCTTAGTTAATTTATAATAAAGATTATAGACAGCCTTGTAAGAAAGTTGTAATTAGTTTGTGAAAAAAGAGCTGTGTAATTATAAAAATGAAGAATTGTAAGGCGCGGTTAACAAATCTCTAAGTGTAGCAGCATTAGTGATTAAGTTACTACACTGCAGACATCTTAGAAATGTTTCGAAGTGTTTACTTAAAACATGCTTTGTTACTATAGATAAGAACTTTGTCCTTATTAGGAACTACTTGGAAATTTTTTTAGGCAAAAGTCACTGCCAATCAGAAAAGTAAATGATATCTAGAGAATAAACAAACATATTGTGGTGGTTTTTCTTACTGTTAGACTTGCAGTATTCTTTAACTTTAAAAAATTATCATTTTTGTGAGTTCTGAGTTAAAGTTACAGCATCAGGAATGACAGGCTTGTCTTAACTAGTATTCTACATTGCGGTTGTTACCACGTTTGTTCATCCCATTGAAACATATGAACATATAGTTTACCTTTGGTTATTAAAATGGCACCGCATTTTCAATAAATTTAAATAATATTAAACAAACATACAGAAAACAAGAAACGAAGATAACAGAAGTAGTTTGTAGCCTTAAAGAGATTTTATGTAAAGATATTCCGTTGATGGTTACTCAAAACAATAATCCACCTTGAATTACTTTTGTATCTCAAATTATCATATATATTTTCATCTTCACACAAATCTTTAAAATCGATCTTGCACCAATATTCAGTATTCTTATCTTGAATAGATTGTAAAAAATGATTTTAAAAGTTATATATTTAATATTTTTTTCTATAAAATTAAATATAAATATTTTTTTCATTTTTAATAGAATATTTTGAAAACTTAAAAAGACTTTTTTAAATTGAATTTGTAACTTTTAGTAATAGAAAATCGAAAATAATTGTATAAAACGTGATTTTTTAATATACGCTCCAATAAGCTTGTGACTTTTAAAAGATGTTTTGTTTATCATGTTGATAATAATACACAATTAATAAACATTAGCAAAAATATGCCTTTCTAATTTTACCAATATAAATGTATCATAAGGACCAATATTAAATTTGCTTTTAAACTAGATTTAAACAGGTACTAATATTTTCCGAAACTTAATCTAATAACTTTATACAAGGTGTTTCAAAACACCGGCAACGTTTGGGAGGTGATTCCTGACACCAAGATAAGACAAAAAGTATAGATCAACCTGAGTGTACAAATGCTTCCTTTCGGAGTTATAGGCTGCCGAAAACATGAAAAAATGAAATTTAAAGTTCCATCGCTCCAAAACTAGGAGACCAACCGTAGTTGGGTCAAGACTTCATTAAGGAACTAATATGTGTGCTATCCAAATATCCATGTTTCGGCATCCTAAAGTATTCACGCGACAATTTTTATAGAGGGAGTTTGGCTATGGTCATATAATTTGAAGTACTCACCAACTACCTCTATAAAAATTGTTGCGAAAGTACCTGAGGATTCTGAAAGATAAATATTTGGGTATGGGCACATACCAGTTCTTAATTGAAGTTTTGAACCGACTACGGTAGGTCCCATAGTATTGGAGCTATGGACCTTCAACGTTCATTTTTTTTCATGTTTTCGGCAGCCTATAACTCCGAAAGGAAGCATTTGTGCACCCAAGTTGGTCTATACTTTTTGTCTTATCTTGGTGTCAGGAATCACCTCCCAAACGTTGTCGGTGTTGTTTTGAAACACCCTGTATATAAATCTGAATTCGTTTTAGAAGGAACAATGAATATAATATTACAAAATCCTTCTCATATTATTCTGTAGTCTAGAACAAACCGCAAACAGGGCTCCAAAAGCGAACAGAGGTGTAGTGAAGTAGGTAATTGTCAAGAACAATTATCTAATCTAAAAATACATTTCTCGTTTGTCATTTATTCCATCTTTGTGAAAATATAACTGTAATGTTACGTTAATTTCAATTTCCATTGTTTTTTCTCGATTTATGACTACACCACTGCCACGCAAGTTCCTGTGTAACATTACCAGATAAATAATGATCGTATTTTAATGAAATAAAAGTACTGTAATAGTGGAACACGATGTAAAACAATTACAACTGTACAATTACAATCACCAAAAAAGGCTGTAGAAGGTGGTCATAACTTTTAATTGTATATATTTCAACTACTTCTATCGCTTTCTTCTCTTCTTTTGTCTTGTAACGACTGTAGTAAATACGTGCATGATTGTAACTAGTATAGCATGTAGATATACCTACAACTATGCATGTATTATATATTTACTTTCATTATAGTCGTAGAACTAAATATTACAGTATAAAAGTTGATTTCTAAGTTTAAAACATTTGTATATTATATCTCTTTTAAGTAATGTAACAGAAATACAGTGTGTTACAAATATGTCTCACCATAGTTGAGGAATATTTTCCTCCCATCAAAATAAGAAAAACGTTCATATGGAAATGTGTTCAAAAGTGGATAGTTTCGGAGATATAGGGTGCCGAAAACGTGAAATAAGGAAACTTTAAAAGTTCATAGTTCCACTACTATGCGACCTATCGTAGTCGGGTCAAGACATCACTTAGGAACTGGTATGTAAACTATCCAAATATCCATGTTTAAGAATGCTCCAGTACTTGCACACCAATTTTTTAGAGAGGTAGATGGAGAGTGAACAAATACTCCCAAACAGCCTCCCTAAAAATGATTGTGCAAGTACCGGAGGTTCTGAAAGATGGATATTTGGATAGTTCACATACTTGGTTCCTCAGTGATGTCTTGACCCAATCATGATTGGTCCTATAGTAGTGGATCTTTGGACCTTTAAAACTCATTTTTCTCAAGTTTTAGGCAGCTTATAACTACGAAATTATGTATACTTATGTCCAAAATGATTGTCGCATATCTATAATTGTCTTCTTGTCAGAATATAATTTGATAATGATTTTGCAGGATACTTTTAATACTGATACTATGTGTATAATCGGGAAATGTATATTTGTGGCCAACTTCATAGGAAAAGAATTATAAATACGAAAATTAGAGGGAGTAAAACAAAATGTTGCTAAATGGACAAGAAAGTTTTATTTTCGTTTTATTATACTTATTTACTGCTCTTTTGACATGAAATTTGCCACATACATGTCTTTGTCGATTATACACATAGTAACATTATAAGAAATTCCGGACGAATTCGTTATCAAATTATATTCCTACAAAAACATAATTATATAACATGCGACAATAATTTTGGACATGAGTGTACTTCCGACCACAGGACCATATGAACTTTTTTCTTATTTTGATTTGAGGAATATATTACCAAAATATTGTGACTTTTTGTAACACCCTGTATAATAAATTATACTTATTTTAAATAAGAATAATAGAAATTCTAATTGTTTTCGTTCACGGGAGATATTTTAACAAATATAGTGATAGATATTCTAGTAATCAGTAAGTTTGGTTTATACGTGATCCCTTCAAGAACAGGTAGCTTAAGAAGATTCTTTTTCTCTTCTTGGGTTAAGCTGTTAAAAATAACAATTTCAGTTAATATTTCTCTTAACATAAATGATTTTGTAAATTATTTATTATCTCGATGAAAATCATTAATTATTGTATTTATAGAACTTGCCTGAGATCTTAATCATTTAGAAGTATGTGTTTTGTCATAGAACTTTGTCATACATGGTATAAAGTGCCAAACTCGGGAAACAAAATGTGAGAAAGGATTATGCAAGTAGGAGAACCTTCTCAATATACAGAGTGTTTCAAAACAATACGGACAACATTTTGGAGGTGATTCCTGACACCAAGATAAGACAAAAAAGTATAGACTAACCTAGGTACAGAAAATCCGTCATTTCAGTTATAGGCTGCCGAAAACGAAAAAAGAAATGAACTTTAAAGGTTCGTAGCTCCAAAACTATGGAATTTTCCATAATCGGGTCAAGACTTCACTCAGGAACTAATATGTGCGCTATCCAAAAATACATGTCTGAGAATTCTGTGGTACTTACATAACAATTTTTATGGATAGAGTTTAGCTACGACCAACTTTCTATTTGGTTCAATATTCGTGAAGTGCCTGATATTTAACATGCAATACCTTAAAAAAGGTACAAGCTACGATGAAATTCACTACACCAGTGAATTTCACAGCCTAGCATGCATTGCTTATTTGAACGAATACTGCCATTTATTATTATTTTTTTTAAAAATATAAAGAATTCATTTTAAATGAAGAAAACTTGTTAACTTTTCTCAATGAGTTAGCTAGATTATCGTTTGATTTTTCACAATGTACATTTTAGTCATGTGCAACTCTATGTTTTCTTACATAATCTGTTTCTGCCCTTCTTAGTAATTACAACAAGTAATAGTAAGAGAAGAAAGAACAATTTACACATTTTCAAACCAATAGTAGCAAGCAGACAAGAACTTCGATTGCGGTGTCTATAGTCTTTTAGGTTTAATACTTGTGCATTCATAATTAATGATACACGGTCAGCAAGCCTTCAGTAATGGCAAACGCTCCTTCCATTCCGTTTTTGTCTCTTTTTGAATATTACCCAGATGCCTTCTCCGACCAGAAAGGCCTGCTACAAGCAGCGACGTAACTAGGCCAGTTGTCGCCCGGGATAAGAACACGCCTTAGCGCCCCATCCCATGATCAACCAAACCAAAATGCTCCCCGATTACAAATGATATTGACATTATACAATGATTTTCTTATTCCATTTTTTCCTCAAGTGGTAAACTCGATTTCAAAATTACAGTACATTATCTAATTTTTAGTACAAGATGAAACATGAAACTAATTAGTATTTGATTGCCAAATAATCTGAAAGTAGCATGTTTGACATATTCGTATGGTCTTATTCTAATAACTGCAAATCATAATGTCTTTGGAATTAAATCGGGATGTGTATATGTGTAGAATGAATCAACAGTTTGTTTCTTTAGAAGAATATTTTAATTATGACAAACAGTCAAGCTGTTGTCTCGATTATTATACTCGGACATTTTGCAAATCTCTTAAATTGATGTAAGTTAAATGAAAACACAAAAATGTGGAACTAAAATTTAACTTTGCGAATTATTTTGGCTGCAAACATTTTTACAATATCCCCAAAAGATAGCTTTGAAGCTAACTTATACTCTATGGATTTGATTCTAAGGCTGGTTAGTCGTTGTCCTATTAAGTTTCTGAGGTATTTTTTTAAAGACGTTTAGTTTGCTAAAACTCCTTTTCTTGCCTTAGAGTGAAAATAAATATTTGCACCGAATTTTGCACCCCCATTCCGGCGCCCGGGGCACAAACTCCACTTTCTCGCCCCTAGTTACGTCACTGGCTACAAGGATTGATCAGTTGGAAGCGACTGATATGCACGAATTGTTGTCTAAGGAAGGAAAATTCAAAATTAAAGTTGAGCTACAGTTTATTGTAAAATTAAGCTTAGGCTAATCTTAAAAGTAGTATATAATATATTTTAGACGATATGTAAACTTATGTGTATATATGTAAACTATACGTATAAATCTAAAGCTTCAAATTAGGATAACTAACTTTCATTTATAGTACAATCATTGTTGCATACTACTATTACTAACACAACTAAAACTTATGCCAAGTCGATATGAGGTGTTCTTATTTCAGGATCATGCCGATCAAGAATGGAAATTTGCACGTTCAAAATTGTGGATGAGTTACTTTGACGAAGGCTGTACTCTTCCACCACCTTTCAATGTTATCATCAGTCCCAAATCCATTTATTACTTTCTACGTGGGCTTAAAAATCTTTTACATAAGTTGTACTCACGACCACGGAAGGACGAAAGGAAAATAGCTGCTGCAGAGAAGGGTGTTATAACAATACCTACTAAGGTACGTACAATTATGTTATGCTTAAAATGAATGTTAAGAAATCAAGTTTTAACAAAAAGAGCCAGACACGTACGTAGAAATTTATTTCGGGAGAGATCCAAAGCTTGTTGGGAATCCAAATTTAATATGCGAATAAATTATATTAAAATTTACAAAATCACCCCGAAAATTAGACTAAATTTACAGAAAAGCCGGGATTTCAAGGAGGTTTGGATCTCCAGGATCAACCCCCTTTCGTACGTCCCTGGCAAGGGCTAATTTAAAGATGTCATTAATATGAACATTTAAAATATGTGGGTTACCGTATGTTCTCTAACCAGGGATGATTCCAAACTTGAACCTTGAATCTGGGGACAACCTATATATCCTGAAAGGGTTTGTCGAGCAAGTTCCAAAACCGGTTTCAATTCCTTGCCCGGAATTTCCAAAACAGGTTCCAGCCCCTTCAGGGGTGGAAATATATACAACAGCTTGACCTATATATCCCATATATCGAAGTGCTTCGCATGACTAGTAGATTAAGAATATAATATTCACGATCAATTATATCTTATATCAAGGTCATATAACCAAAATATTGATTATTTCACTATAAATACCCTATATTAGTGGACTTATAAAGCGGGAAAAAGCATATCCATAATATCCAGTCAAGAGTAAGTTATTTGGTATCACAACTAATGTGACCCATTGTTATAGTTAGATGTGACACATTCGGTGTATTTCAATTTCCATATTTTTCTTGATTTCATCTATATACGTTGTCAGATGAGTACGTTCATTATACAGGGTGTTTCAAAACAACACCGACAACGTTTGGGAAGTGATTCCTGACACCAAGATAAGACAAAAAGTATAGACCAACCTGGGTGCACAAATGCTTCCTTTCGGAGTTATAAGCTGCCGAAAACTTGAAAAAGTGTAATTTAAAGGTCCATAGCTCCAAAACTATAGGACCCACCGTAGTCGGGTCAAGAGTTCACTTAGGAACTAATATGTGCACTATTCAAAAATACATGTTTCAGATTCCTAAGGTAATCAAGCAACAATTTTTAGAGAGGCAGTTTGACTACGGGCATATAATTTGAAATACTGACAAAGAACCTCTATAAAAATCGTTGCGGAGTGCTGTCTCGTTTTTTATTCATAACAGGCTATAAAGATCTCTTATTATCTTTCTTTTACGTTACATTGTAGTTTTGAAAATACATTTGCTCTAAATGATTCCATGTGATTGGTTATTTATATGAAATCATATAAAACTGTCGACTACTTTCATCTTTCACAAAATTGAACAATGTGTATTTCATTGCCAAATTATTCAGGTAACAACAAAAAATATGAGAAATATTTAAACATCGGAAGATTTAGTTGAAACGATTGGCCATATTTATTATTCATCTGTTATTATTTAATCATTTTTGTATTCATAAAGTTTCTTGTTCCATTTACTCATTTGCAACATAATGATTTTCCAAATTAATCATAAAATCTACTTTTCTAAATTGTGCCAAACAATATTGTCTATTCAACATTGAAATAAGAAGAAAATATGAATTTATAAATTTTAACTCCTTTTCCATTTGGACTACAGTATATAAATAATTAAGTGATTGAAGTTTACAGAATTACAGCTGGTTCAAGGTTACAGAAAGTGCATATTGATTACAGTTTTAATTTTTAACGCACCTTTCTACTCATTTTTTAATTATATTTTATACCTAATTTTCATTAAAATTTCATTCACTTTTATTGAAGAATACGTAACTATTTATAATATTTCAGATATTGTTAATGGATTTCATTTTAAGAATAATCCAATGACTGTGCATTCCACTTCCAAATGTTAAATGCAGAGGCGGCTTTTGGAACGGGAAAAGGATGCCGAGTGGAACATTAACGTCAATTTGAATGTATTCTAGGTTGCACATTTTAATTAAAATGGAAAAATAATAAAAGTGCATATTCAAAATGCAAAATTAAGCATTATAAAATAATGTGTAATTTTAATGCTACATTTTGTGTCAATTCTAAAATTTGGAAGTATTCTTTAAAACAGTTCTTCGAATATGAACACTCAATCTCATAATCATTTTTTTTTTTTCTGATAAGTTACCTGTTGATCTCATTTGCAAATATTTGTTGTGTCTCAGAAAAAACTTGTTCAGATCAAAGTTCATCTCAAAATATTCATTTTTTGTATTATTCTTTTTTGGATAAGAAATCTCTCGATTGGTTTGATGTAACTTTTTGTTCTTCCCTATTCTATGTCATATGTAATTGTCATTAATGTAATCAATTTTTCCAAAAGCATTGACGCTGGCCGTATGTGCAAAATAATGCGAAGGCTGTCCAGAAAGTCCCAGAGGTTTTGAAATAAAAAAAATAACAGAATGATGAAACCAAATTGTATTATATACATTTGAAAAGTACACTCTTAAGCTATTTTTCTACATAATCGCCATGCAAATTAAGGCACTTCTCATACCATGGCATAAGTTTTTCAATATCGTCGCGGTAGAAATCTGCAGCCTGCGATTTCAACCACTGGATTAGACCGACATGCAATTCGGCATCAGTATCAAAACGTTGGGTAGCGAACCATGTTTTCATCGCTGCGAATCGGTCGGCGCCAAATCCAGGCTGTATGGTGGGTGATTGAGCACCTCCCATCCAACACCATGCAAGAGCTCTCGGGTATGCTTGACCGTGTGTACGCCATTGCCTCACTCGGCCTTCACTCATTATTCCATGTCCGTACACTTCACACAGTTGGCGATGGCTTTCAATTGACTTGTGGTCTTTTGCCAACAAAAACCTAATCACAGAACGCATATCGTAAGAGGCGAGATTTTCTATTGCAGCGCAAATTATAACACGTCACAGAAAGCACAGTAACAGCGTCACAGTCCTCACGCTACCACAGTTGGATGTGTACTGAGTGTAGCAACGTTGTGACACCAAGATAGCAACTAGCCCCGCCCACTGCCGCGATAGGCCAAAACGTCTGGTACTTTCTAAACAGCCTCGTATAATGATGAGAGAACATTTTTACTTTCCATTATATTCGTCCAAAGACTTTCCGTTCCCAAAGTTGGCAAATGTAGTGCGAAGGAAACTTACAACAAAAATAAAACTCACATTTCGACTGTACTCGAATTAATCTGAAGTGGAAAGTAAGCATTGTTTAAATAGAAGTTAAAATGCTTCCCATAGCCAGTATCTTCAATCTAAATCAAAAGTTCACAAAGGCCGCCTCTGGTTAAATGTTCTTTGAAATGATCATTTATCTGTAATGTAGTTTCATTTTTACAGGGTTCAGAGTCAAATGCAAATCCAGATTATCATGAACAGTCAGTAAGTACAAGTAATAATTCCAATGTGCACTAGCCACCTTCCCAAATCTAAACCCCTTCACTTAAACGTAACACATTTTAAAAATAAAAATAATAAGCAATAACCCTTCTTCACCTTGTGCTTGTTACTGATATTATGTTTGTCCATTTTTATATTTATGTATTGGTGTTGTGTTGTTGAAATGTTTGTATCCCGTACGGCCACCGCCTGTAGTTCATGTTTTCTATCTGATTTAATATTGTGAACAGGAATAAGGAAGTTGTATTTTTTTCCCTTCAAATTTCAAAACAAAATTCAAATCACTAATTCAGATCTCTAATATCATAACATTACGTAACATTATCACCAATAATTACGTATTCTTTACTTAAAATGCTGTGAATATTTCCTTAGTACACACGTTATGTTTATTTTTGACACAATATTTCGCCTCGTTTATTAGTCGTAGCCAAATGTATGAAAATGCTTATAAATATTGCTAGAATTTGAAAAGAAAATAAGACAAAACGAAAAGGTTCGTTTTTTTTTTTTTTTTTTCATTTTATGTAGTGTTAGTTTAGTAACTCCATTGAATTGTATCTTTGTAGCGTAAGATGGAACAGATTAGTGACAGCATGTAATAAATAAAAAAAACAATCCTAACATATATATATAAAATAAGGAATCTATAGAGTTAACCATCAAACAGGCCTCTTGGTACTACAAAATAGAGGGAGCACATCAAGAATAATGAATATTGTTGGAGAAAAATGCCCATGCCGTAAACGTCGCCAACACCTAGTGGCCCACTTGCCGGTAAATGTCGATTGTCGCTATAGCGACGCGTCGAAGGATTGCCGCGTGTGTGTCACTGGCGGCAGGGTTTCGTCGAGTCAAAACAGATATCTAGAGTCGGGGTGTTGAAAATACTACCGCGTAGCAGCGAGGACTTCGTTTTGGTCCGCGCTCCTTCGATTCGTCGTGGAGAACCGCAAAGACCAACACGAACTATCGCCAGTCATGTGTATGCGGTTTTATTATTATATATTACTTTTTTTCCTGACTAATTGTTCTTGAAGTGAGCTACGGGGGTCAAGAGTAACCCTTGCCTCTATATCATGAAGTGAAAAATCTTTAGATGAGTGCATATAATTGTATTAATTTCGATTCCAACTGTTGCCGATTATTAGAAAGTGAATATGGGAGAACTATGAAATAAAGTAAATAGATAATAATTTTGTTATAAAATTACATGGCGAACGCATTTTGTCCCATCCCAAAGGTTATCGTCGAATATACACGATTAAAGGAGAACTCTGATTGGCCCAATTAAAAAGATCTCAACAATTTATTCGTCTACAAGCGAGATTTGTCTTCATCTCCTCCGTGGCGAAGTCAGAAGAACACGTGCTTAGTAATTATAAGGTTGGTAGTTCGCGCCCACTCCAGGAACTTTTTATTTAGTGCTTTTTAGACTTCACCTTAATGTAAAAAAAATCACGCATATAGGCGATTTAACATATTTTGTGGTTCATTGGCGTTTCGTTGCGTCTCTGCCGCTGGTGGTATAATTTTTTTTAAAATGAAAGTGAGGCAACCGCGGATCGTCCCTGGGGGATCGCCAATTTTTGGTGAGAGGTCGCTACTTGCCCATCGGTGGTCCACCGACGCTTACGGCATGGGAATGAGTAAGAGAGAGTAAAGTGCAAGGGGTTTTTAAAACTGTTTTCGTTTTGAGCTTTTAGTAAGCTTTATAAGAAATTGAAAGAAAGAGGAACTTTTATAATATACATTAGATAGTACAAATGACAATAGTGCATAAAAAATTCCAAAAGTACAGACGTACAGTATATACATGCAATTTAAAATAATTAGAATACACTAAGTTATAAAGTAACAGCTAACTAACTAACTAACTCTATGGCCTATGGAACCCGGAGGTTCAATGCCGCGTTCACAAAAGCTCTCCACTGACTTCTATCCTTAGCTAACTGCATCCAGTTTCTACTTTGTATTCCAATCTCTGCGAGATCCATCTTAATATTGTCCTCCCATCTGCGTCTAGGTCTTCCTAATGGTCGTTTTCCGATTGGTCTTCCAGTTAAGACTTTGAAAGCGTTTCTACTTTCTTCCATTCTAGCTACATGACCTTCCCACCTAAGCCTCCTAGACTCGACGACCCTAACAATGTTGGGTAAACCATATAAATTATGTAGTTCCTCGTTATGAAGTTTCCGCCATTCCCCATTTCTGTTCCTCTTGGGTCCGAATATTCGTCTCAGGATCTTGTTCTCAAATACTTTCAGTCTATGTTCTTCCCTCAGAGTAAGCGACCATGTTTCGCAACCATACAGAACAACAGGCATGATTATCGTTTTATATATTTTAAGCTTCAAATTCCTCGACAGAATTCGCGACGACAAGAGATTTTGAACCGAGTAGTAACACGAATTTCCTGCTTTTAGTCGACATTTAATTTCTTCGTGAATATGATTTTCGTCTGTTAATATTGATCCTAAATATTTGAAAGTATCCACTTTATCAAAAGCATTATTTAATATTTTAACGCCTCCACAATTTGCCGTATTACGGTCCCGACGCACTTCCATGTATTTAGTTTTCTCTGCATTTACTTCTAAACCCATGTCCCTGCAAGCGTTTAATAAGATCTCTGCATTTATTTCTACTGTTCTCCTATCATCCCCTATTAAATTTACATCATCAGCATATGCCATAACCTGGTGAATGCCGTTCAACTCTAGGCCCTGGTTGCTATCTTTGATTTTCCTTATAGCGTATTCCAGCACGAAGTTAAATAATAATGGCGACAACGCATCTCCTTGTTTCAGGCCATTTTCGACGTGGAAGCTCGTGGACAAAAATTTTCCTACCCGGACTTTACTTTGGGATTCACTTAAACATATCTTAATTAATCTAATTAGCTTTCTCGGTATTCCAAGTTCTGTAAGAACGTTGTATAATGTTTCTCTCCTAACCGAGTCGTATGCCTTTCTAAAATCAATAAATAGTTGATGTACCGGGGTATTGTATTCCCACTTTTTTTCGAGTATTTGGCGAATGGTAAATATTTGGTCGATAGTTGATCGATTTCGTCTAAATCCGCACTGATAATCTCCAATAATTTCATCTGCGTATGGGGTCAATCTTGATAACAGAATATTTGAAAGGATTTTATAGGATGTTGACAGAAGAGAAATGCCTCGATAATTATTACAGTCAGTTTTGTCGCCTTTCTTGTGAATTGGAACAATGATTGACTCTTTCCACTCTTGTGGCAATTCTTCCTTGTTCCAGATAAGGAGAATGAGTTTATGTATCTTGTTCCACAATTTTTCGCCTCCAGCTAAAATTAACTCAGCCGGAATTTCATCTACACCCGGAGATTTGTGTTTCTTTAATTTCTTTATAGCGGCTTCCACTTCTATTCGATTGGGTTCTGGAATATACGGTTCTGCGGTGTGTATCTCCTTTTCTCCACGCACATTAGTTTTTGGCTGCGTGTTCAGCAAATCGTCAAAGAAATCTTTCCATCTATTTAAGAGGCTATCCGTATCAGTGAGAACTGTTCCGTCAGATTTCTTTAATATATAAGCACGAGGTTGATAGCCTTTCTTAAATTCGCTGATCCCCTTATACATGTCCCGAATATTTTTATTTTTACTATTATCTTCAAGTTCCTTAATTTTAGCTTTCAAAAAATCCCATTTCTTTGTTCTAAAAGTTTTGGAAGTTTCCCGCCTGATAAAGTAACAGTCAATACGAAAATGTTATTTGCAATGTACTCGTACAACAGAAAGGATAAAAGTAATTGAAATTATTCCATGGAAATTGGCTAAGTCCGAATTTCCTCTATTTACATTTAGTACTCCAAACTTGTTTTGAGAGCCGCTGTAGCTCAGTGGTAGAGCGTTCACCTCTGGTGCATAGGGTCTTTGGTTCGATCCCAGCTCACGCCAAGTGAAATTTGTAGTTGACAAACACCGTGTGCGTGGGTTTTTCGGGGTTCTCCCATTTCCTCCCACTTTCTTCACTCCACCATTTCCTTCATTACTCATCATCACCGTCTCCTTTAGCCTAGCCGGCATAACCGTGGGACGTAAAACTCAAAATTTCATTTCAGTTTTTCCAAACTTGTCTAAAGAAAATCGAAGTTCCAGATTTCCAATAGAAATGTTCTTTAATGTACGATATTCCAAGAATAATAGAGCTTCGGATTCTAGAAGTCCTATCTTCTGGTTTCAAGCACTATAAATCGCCATACACTAATTCCAATATTTGCTTTTCTGTTTAAATTAAACATAACTTTCTTACAAGGCTGTCTGTATTCTTTGTTATAAATTAACGAGAAATGTAACGAGTAAAAATATTTATGTTGCTTTTCTGTATGAGATAAAGGCTAGCAGATCCTTCTGTGTGAGCTAATTTCTTCAAGTCAACTGCTTAAGACATTAAATTTGGCTACCGTTTCTTCTATAATATCACTTCATATTGTTCATTTGTCATATTTGCTGTCCATTTTGAAATTAAACGTTTGTATATACATGTTTATGTTACTGTCGTCTTTCATCTGAATCGATATTTATTATGAACTTAAGAACTTTTGTCAATCAATATTTTTTGTTGTCATAGTTTTAGTTGTTCTTATTGTGTATGGATGTTTTATTCCACATACATATATATGATTAATTCATTTATCTATCTTGATTTTCAAGTAATTAAAACAGATTTTATATACAATTTTTAAAATTTATTCGTTCACCTACTTGTTTCTTAAGACATGTTCTTAAAATAACGTAATTATTTGATTTAAGTGTATAGAGTAAGCAGCGTCCCAACGTAATATACAGTAATTTACTATGTTTTGTATAACAGGATGATATACCATACGCAATGTTTCCAAATTAACATTTCTTAATTGCAAAAATTTATATGACAATATCTTTAGAAGTTTAGTGAAATACCCGTCCTTAATTTCATCTTAAATGTCTACTACTGTCAAGATTTACTTCTAAATATTTTAGGTTTTCTTCACTACTAAGGTTATTACATTGAGATCTTGTAATACCTTTTGAAGTGTAATGCAATTTTCGTGCTTTATTCGTTGGCTGTCCAACATAAGTAGATGAGAATGTCAAATACCTATTTTTATCAACATTTAACAATAATGTTTCATCCTATGTATTGCCAACAACAGGAACAGATGTATAATCAGCGAAAGATTGTATATGCCCATGCGTTTCTAGGTTCATAAATGCCCATGCGTTCTAAGTACTCCTGATATTTTTAATAATTCTGAATATTCCATATCGGAAGAATGTAAATTGATGTATTCAACTAAACATCTGTGCAATGAAGTCATAACTGGGAGGTTCTTGTACACGTTGTATACTTAATTTTAATTCAGCATCTATCTGTCATGGTGCTACTTAATTTACACTTTGTAATATATATATATATATATATATATATATATATAGGGAAACAAACTGACCCTCTACTCCTGTTCAGGCTTTTAACTGAGCGGGTGAACTTAATATGATTCTCTCTGAAACTGTGAGTTGTTCATAACAACATACATTTAACTTTAGCTAATTACGAGGAGTTTTAAATAGAAGATCTTAATGTTATGTCATATATCCAATTTTTGCATTCATTTTCACACGACAACCAGGGCAGTTACTCGAGGAAAGTTCGATTGGATTTAGGTTAACATATTACTCAAAGAATTAAAAAAAAAAAAACCAACAACAACAACAACTGTTTAATTCGTTTTATATACCAAATACTCATACCGTCAGTTATTAATAGAAATGATCTAAAACTGATGTACTTCCGCGCGTATGTATGTGTTTGAAGATAAAGATTTAAACGTAAAATTTATAACATCTTCTTCTCAGGTCCGCCATCTTTTGATTGGTTTCGCACAGCTTTTCGTTCTTCCCTATCCTGAACCAAACGTTTCATTTCCATATTCATTTGCTTTCCTACATCTTGTGTTATTTGAATAAGGCCTTCTTTTACATATATTCCCTCCATTGCTAATAACATAAATCTTCCATGTCTTATAGTGTGTACAATCATCCTATCTCTTATTTTCGAAATTTTCTTCAGCACATCCTCTTTTCTCCCTCCATTTCCAACACACTTTCATTTGATACCTTATCCATCCAGCTAATTCTCAAACTCTTTCTATAGCACCACATTTTGAAGGTTCCGATTCTGCGTTTATCCCTTTTTTACATTCATTCCTCTCATGTCCATGTCCATGCACAGTTGTTGCATAGTCTGTCGCCATGCGTGGTCTACCAGTCATGGATCGATCTGCCACAGATGTTACTTTTTGTAATTTCTTCAACATTTTGAACACAGCACTATTGCTGATGGGAGTCCTTCCCGGTTGACGGCGATAAAAATTGTCTGCAATCACTCTAGTGTTTCATTCTCTATTGATTGTCACGATCTCAATGCGCTCGGCATGCGTCAAGGCCATCTTGTGCTATTAAGTCACCTGCAACGATTCAAACAAATTTAGCATTAGAGCAAACACAACAGTGTCATTCAATTTCCTCAATTCAATATTAAAATCAATTGCGTGAAGTTCAAGATGCAGGTTATATTTTTCAGCGTTTATCACTTATTACATGCTCCTACACTTTTGGACTAACCGGTATATTTTCAGCGCGCTTTAACATTTTAATTAACAGTGTATATTGTTTCGTATAATTCACCTCTGGTGCATTTAGTCCTTGGTTCGATCTCAGCTCGCTCCAAATCAGCTTTGTGATGGGCAAACACGGTGTGTATGGGTTTTCTCGGGGTTCTCCCGTTTCCTGGCACTTTCTTCATTCCACCATTTCATTCCTTTCTCATCATCACCGTCTCCTTCAGCCTACCCGGCATAACTGTGGGACGTAAAACTTAAAAGATTTCATTTACAAGATAAAACATGCTCAGCTAATCGTGGCATAGATACCAGGCTCCGAGAATACTCTGTGTATAAAAATAAAGAAATCACTTTTCACTCTTTTAACACTTACATATGATGAAACAAAACACTAATAAAGTTAAAGTTTTACGAAAATTAAAACCAGAGAATAGCAGGAAATGTATTCCAATAATTTTCTATTAAAATTAAAAACTCAAATACTTAATAATGATCAAGATAACTTGGAATAACTATGGGTAAACAGTTTCGCTAAACAAAACAAAGGAAACAGAGCATGCTAATCTGCATTCTTGCATCTTAGCAAGTCCCTTTCGTTCTACATTCATTTGGAGCTTTGGACATCCGGCCATAGATTTAATATGCAATCATTCTTATGTGTTAGTTGATATGTTGGCTCCTTTGTTTTATATTTTATTTCAACCATCTTGTTTTTTTATCCTTTTTCATACGTTCAAAATATATACAATAAATTACTTTTCAACAAGTAACGAAAATAGTCACATGCATTAATTTATATAAAGTAATAAACTGAAAAATAATTTTTGTTATTATCTTTTACAAGCAAGTAGTGTATGTGTTAGTGTTAGAAGTATGTTAAGAAGTGGCTGCCACCGTTAGAATTGTGTGTTAGTGTTAGGAAAAGAGAAACATAAATAAATGCATCTGCCACGTAACAGTGTGTTATTTAAATGTGTACAGTTCAGAAATAAATAAATGATCTCTTCTAGCAGAATAAAAATTATCTAATTATTATTGATTACAAGCAACACACTTGTAAGTGCATTAAAAATTAAGTTTTCTTCATTTTCTCGAAAACGTCGCATGAGAATTTACCTCAAGCATGTCATTCTGTTCAGCCCATTGTTATCTGTCGGTTGATGTTGTGCCTTATTTTTGGACAACATTATAAATAAACAAAACTCATAGTTTATAAACTAAGCATAATTTTCAGCTATACCTTTATTACCCATAGTGTGTTGTGTCGTGTTGTTATTGTCGTAATGAAAAGCTTAACGTGGGTTTACTTCAGTATGTTTTGTCTTAATATGTGACGTGGTTATCTTATAGTATTAATATTTAGGCTAAGAAAAAAAAATCGAAACCTAAGCTTAAGGATTTACACTCATTCATTCATCTTGTCCAACTCAATGATCTCTATAAATTGGTATGCCTCATCAACGGACTTTTCTTTTCTTTTCATTAAACACTAATAATACAGGGTCACTATAAATTATACATTCATTTTGAAAAGGCTATATTTTTAAAAGTATTACACGTGTACACATGAATGATATATGAAAAGAACCACAAACTCGCCAAGTTTATACACCCCCTACAAATGTTCAATATGTGCCCCTCAGGTGACACGACACACGTCCAGTTGATACTCGAGATCATTCCATACATTTTGTAGTATACTTAGGTAATCCTGTCAATTGTCTATACTGTAGTACTGATGCGTTCTTTGAGCTCGACTAAGGATTGTGGTAGTGGGTAGTGGGGGGGTACGTAAACAAGGTCCTTAACATACCCCCACAGGAAGAAATCACAGGGCGTTAAATCAGGAGATCTAGGAGGCCAGGTGCTTTTTTTTTTTACACAAACAACCAGTGTCCTTGAATTGGCGATACCACCGCAAAATGCTTTGTTTACATGGTTCTTTTCCATACTCTGTTCTGAAAGTGCGTTGCACAGCTATAACACACGAACATCTGGCAGATTCAAGCACACAAAAACATTTTTCTTGTTTTCCCTCTATTTTAGACAGGTACTAACCTCGTATTGTCACATTGCCACACTCGATCGGATACATAATGGACTCGTCCTACCACACAGTACAAACTTTATGAGTTTGTAGTTCTTTTCATATATCTTTCATGTGTGTACATGTGACTTTTAAAAATATAGCCTTTTCAAAACGAATGAATTATTTATGCTAGCCCTGTATGATAGACTTTCCTATATTATACCTTCTCTCTCCTACGCTCTAAGAAACTCACACATCGAATACGCTTTATCGTTCTCCACCAAACTCGAATTTCATTCTGGTAAAACTAATACATGATTTTGTCCCCAACATGGCGTCCACCTATGTACTTCACAGCTACTTCTTTTCAATTCTTTTCTTTTGTCCCTATCTGATGAAGCATTTAGCGAAAAAGCTTAGAGTAAGTGTGATTAGAGTTTGGTATTTTCTGATGAATGATTCATTTACGTATTTGGAATTTGTGATTTTGAAAATTCATACTTAGAATTATGTAGTTTCATATTCAGATAAATAAAACAGATGCAAAAAAAAGTACTACAGTTGAAGAAATATATTACAGAGAGTTTGTTGTAAATCTGGTGTTATAGCAACACTTTCATCAAACATGCTTATATCATGTAGTCTAAAAAATTGTGAGCCGTTTGGAAACGATATGTCGTTAGTATCTCAAATTTCATGGTATAGGAGTCGCAGTGGGTCGGGCCGAACGTCATTTGATAGCCAACAGTTGAAGCTGCTAGATGTGCAAAAAAAAAATGTTGAAATTCTTGTAATAAGACGAAGGTATTGCGCCGTGAAGATGATGAACATTCCCAAAACAGCGTTATACTTTACAATTTTATTTCAATAAAGGCATAAATGCTCCGTAAGCTCCTGAAGAAATTTTTGTTGTTTATGGGCAAAATAAGTTATCAAAAGCAACAATCAAAAGATGGGTTCAGCCGCTTTCAATCTGGGAATTTTAATGTTCAATATGATCGAAGTGGGCCATCTATCACAGCAAAAATGTATAATATTCTGGCAAAAGTCGAGCAAGATCAGCATACATGCAGCCATACTTACTTGGTCGAATTTCCATGTTCAAATCTCTACTGAAACGTAACGAATTCGAGCCACTTCTGAATGGGTGATCATGAGTAATGAAAACTGATTAACCTATGACAACAATATACGAGAAGTGGTCGAAGCGAGGAGAAGCTCCCACAGTCTGTGACAAAACCCACACAAATGTCCAGGAAAGTTATGCTGCGCGTTTGGTGGGATTGAAAGTAGAGGTCTGCACGAGCTTGGGCCGAGCTCGCGGTCGGACGAGGGCCTCAAAATATATATCACTTCGGGCTCGGGCCGTAAATTTTTAAATATACAACCATATTTATGTTGCCTTTTCGGGCCTAACTTTGTAAATATACTATACAACGATACATCACTGTTCTTTCTGGATAACTTTTAAAGCACCTCTGCAAAATTAAACCTCTAAGTGCTGTAAATAAAAATATAATTTTGCGTAAATTATTAAGTTTCTGTAATTCGGGCTTATTTCGGGCTCGGGCCTAAATGATAAAACATATTTCAGATTCAGGTCAGGCCTCACATTATAAATTCACGGGCCGGGTCGGGCCCGTGCAAACCTCTAATTAGAAGAGCATCGTGTATCGTGAGTTGCTGCTGTCCGGCAGAGCAATACAATCATACCTTTATTGTAAATAATTACTGCAAGCCAAAAGAACGATCCATCAGAAATAGTAACAACTTGGCTAAGAGGTCTCAATGCACCCATCATATATTCCGGATCTTCCTTCATCAGATCCTTTGTTTCTGTCTCTGCAGAATGCCGAAAATGGTATTAAGTTAGTTTCAAAACAGGCCTATCAAAGGCACGTGTCATTCTTCAAAAAAAAAAAAAAAAAAAAAAGTTCTAAACGACAAGATTATGGTGTTGGAAAAATGTGATCGAACAAAATGGTGCATACATGTTTTCATAATATATTTTCTAATTACAATAAACATATTCGTAATATTTTGACCTTGAAGGGCTCAATACGTTTTGGACAACCTGATATAATGTGTGTTATTAAGATATAGAACTGTTTAATATAGTTTTGTTATAATTATGTTTCTTTAACTGTAGTGCTTCGTTTCAAGTTTTATCATAAATTCAATTTTTTTAACGACTATAGATGATATGTTTTGCTTTTTTACCTTTTAAAACACTCACAAAAGCAATTTCGTATGGGAAAGTAAGGTAAGAAATTTTAACTTTGTCTTATATCCTTGGTGCGTTCCCTGGCTAGAATGTACGAGTTATTTCTGAAATTTAATTCAAATAAGAAAGATGAACAAGGTGGAACAAAGTGGTAAAAACATTAACAAATATTGGTCTAAAATAGCTAAACAAAACACTGTTCTGTAGTATTGAACATAAGAAGATTCTCTTTGCTAAAACTAGGCGAGATATTGTGTCAGGAAGTAAATACATATTCATAATGTTAATATTTAAAAATATATATTCATACTGTTGCATATTCGTAATGTTTTTAAACTATGAACATGTAATTGTAAAATGTGCTATTGCAATATCAATAGCATTAGAAAAATATTCTTGATGTGTTTTAGCAACAATGTAAAATTAAATTGTATGGCAGTTAGGAGTATCATTGTACATTATGTTTATAAGATTACATATATCATATAGCTTTCTCCCTTGGTCTAGTGGCTAGAGCGTGTCTTAGCTACACGTGCTCCTGTGTTCGATTCCCGGTAGGAGAGCACAAAAGAATAATTTCACAGTCGTTTACTATCATTAATTGTCCGTCTCCTTTAGCATAATGGGCATAGCCGTGAGAAATTAAACTAAAAAAAAATTTCACTTTCATTTTTTCATATATATACAGGGTTTTTCAAAACAACACGGACGTTTGGGAGGTGATTCCTGACACCAAGATAAGACAAAAGGTATAGACCAACTTGGGTGCACAAATGTTTCCTTTCAAATTTATAGGCTGCCGAAAACATGAAAAAATGAACTTTAAAGGTTCATAACTCCAAAACTATGGAGCCTACTGAAGTCAGATCAAGACTTCACCTAGGAACTAATATGTGCGCTATCCAAAAATCCATGTTTCAGAATCCTGCAGTATTCACACAACAATTTTTATGGAGGGATTCTGGCTACGGACATATAATTTGAAATACTCACCAGCTACCTCTATAAAAGTTGTTGCGGGAGTATTGCAGAATTCTGAAATATGGATATTTGGATACAGCACATGCTAGTTTCTGAGTAAAGTCTTGATCCGACTGCGATAGGTCCTATAGTATAGGAGCTACGGACCTTTAAATTTCATTTTGTGTGTGTGTGTGTGTTTTCGGCAACCTATAACTCCGAAAGGAAACACTTGTGCACCCAGGTTGGTCTATACTTTTTGTCTTATCTTGGTGTCAGGAATCACCTCCCAAACATTGTCGGTGTTGTTTTAAAACACCCTGTATATAAATAATTGAGACCAAACATGAGACCATCTTAACTTTATATCACTATAGGTAAAAAAAAAAAATCTATGAAAGTTATTTATAATTTTCGTAGTTAATGAGAAATATATATATTAAATTTCAAATGAAATTTATGTTGCCTATTTCCTGTTCACAAACACATTTTTTGTTTGCCTTGTTGACGCTTTTCGCTTTCGTGTTAATTCTCGTTCATTTCCAGAATAACCGCTGGGATAACCTTAAACACCTGAACCAAGACTCTTCTTACTCCTCCTTCCCTCTCAAAGATCTTCATGAACACGAAAAGAAGTTCACCATGAAAGATATTTTCTTCAGTGTAAGTGCAGCTCCTTAAAACAACTGAATAATCAACAACATTGTTTTCAAATTGTTGTTGGGGGTGAAATTGAGTCAAAAGTGCTTAGTTGTTATTTAACTGGAACAAAAGACGGTAACAGTATTTATTTACATGGCTGTATCCAACCATTTCCGAATTACTTCTGTAGTCCGCCAGCAATGGTAAAAGAAGTTTGTACTTGTAGCTACAGTGGCCTTCAATTCTAATAATACAGTGCACCAACAGACATTACTTGCATTCTCATTAACATGAGAATTGTTCTCGTAGTGGTTTTATAAGCGAGTGTGTGGTAATCTACGATTACATAATGGACAGAAAGTTGAAATTACGTGCCAATCTTAACTTTTATGATAAACTTTGCAAATCATCCACAGATACAGCTTCGAGCATATGACAATGAGGCAATGAGTCATACATAATGTTTCAAGTGACACAAGCTCGTGACAGGTCGAAAAATACCCTTAAAGGAACAAGCGATCTAGACTACCTTCTACTTGGATTTCCCCGAAACTGTGGAACAAATAAGGGAGAAGGTTCGTCGATGATTGTCATCCAACGGTCCTGCTGCACAAGTTTACTAATTCGTTCCACATTTTTAGGGCCGCGGTGGCTCAGTAGTAGAGCGTTCACCTGTGGTGTTAGGGGTCTCGGGTTCAAACCCTGCTCCCGCCAAGTGAACTTTGTGGTGGACAAACACCGTGTGCGTGGGTTTTCTCGGGGTTCTCCCGTTTCCTCCCATTTTCTTCATTCCACCATTTCATTCATTACTCATCATCACCGTCTCCTTTAGCCTAACCGGCATAACCATGGGACGTAAAACTCAAAGATTTCATTTTTTTTTTTTTTTCGTTCCACATTTTTCTCAAGATGGTTGTAGAAAGTCATTCAGAGCACTTGATGTGTTCAAGGGACGTTCTTCCACGTTTAACGCGTTGCATATGACTCATTGTCTGATCGTCGTAAGCTTGAACCAGCATGTTCACTGTCTCTATAGTACGTTTACCCAGTTTAAGGCAAAATTTTACGTTGGCTTCAACTTTTTGTCGATGATGTAATCACACACTACGAACACGCATGTCCACGACAAAACCACCACTAGAACAGTTGTCGCTCTTGATACAATAATATCTCTCTCTTGGCGTATTGCAATAGTAAGAATGAAGACCACCGTAGCTGCGGGTGCAACCTTGTACTATCTTGTACCTTGTTGGCGGGCTACAAAACTAAACCGGAAATTTTCTCTAATAGACACTTACGTTGTCACTGTTATATATATGTGAATATGTCTGCGTGATTAATTCAATTAGGTTGTACTGAAACAATAATAGATTATATGTCACGACTACAAAGCAATAGATATACTCAAAATGTGCATGAACAGAAGAAAACTATAAAATGGTATCTAGTGGGGAAAAGGGTATGAAGAGAGATAATGTCACTGTAAGATTCAGATCCATCACTTTATAAATAGTCTTTATTCCGATAGACCCGACTTATGATGGTGGTATCCAGTGCGATTGGGCTGGAATTCTATGGTCTCAAAAATATGAGAAAGCCAAAACTGGGTATAACAAGCAAGGTTTCTTTCTCAATTGCAACCTTCTACCCCAGTGAACATCACAATACTGTAGAATCTAGTTGAGTATGTAGTCCTTATAAAGTAGAAGCGCTATATTTCACACTACTATAGTCCACGTCACCCGTGGTGTGTGGCATCAGCCAATAAGCTCGCAGTGCGCTGTTACTACGTGCATTTGCACGGGCTGCAAAATCTGTCGTAGCTGTATTATTTAAAATAAATACTTCTTGTTGGAAACAAACTTCATGAAGATAGTAGTTAAATTTACTACGTTGACCTTCTATTTGAATACTACATTCATAAGTCATGTTTATGTTACATTAGTTTAAGGTCACATGATCACATGCTAAAACAAATGGACAAACAAATTTCATCATGAATTGCTTGATTGTTGTCAAATACAAGAACTCAAGTCTTGAACAGTAGCGAACACCTGTTCCATTTACTTAGTTACCAAAGCTTTGATATCAAAAGTAGTCTTGTCTTTGTCACAAGAAGTTCCCTATCATTGAAGGTGGAAACAAGTTTTTTTTTTTTTTATTTTTTACCAGATACAGAAGGAAAATCAAGAAATAAAGATAAATGACCTAGTTGCACTGGAATTACAAACTGATATATTGAGATTGAAGCTTGATATTGAATTCTATAAAAAGAATTACCATTTTCCCTCTATATGTATGTTTGCTTTATCATTCACTAACATAATAGATTATTATTTAAAGGAAAAACAGACAAAACGAGATTGTATTTGTAATATTTAGATCTTTCTGAGTGCGGGTGCTCTTTCCCTTCCATTCGTTGTTCATGATGGAGTATCATATTTAAAATTGTGGTTTTTAAGAGTTGTTCTTTCTGGAGAAAGGAAACTGCAAATGATGCCATTGCACGGCCGGCCCTGATTAAGCTTATCATCAATACATGTCGAAGAAAGAAAGAGAGAAGAAAGAAGGCACACTGAAAGTAACCGAAAACTACTAATATTAAATTTTAAAGTGTTCAAATCGAACAAAATGATCGAAGCCGTGAAATTGTAGTGTTCTCCTTCTTAGACAAATCCTGTTCGCTATTCCACAGAGATTATAATTCTTTTATGCATCTCTGGTGGTTTCCATCTTCTTTACGTTACCTGTATTGGCTTTATGAATAAGGTCCTGGATTAAGAATTTATTTGTAAATGGAATCTGAATGTTAAGTCACATTCCTTTTTGAATTTGCATCCCTTTGTACGCTTTATTAATTATAACATTATTTTTCAGTTTCTATTGGTTCAGTTTTGTTTGTTACTTTTAAACTCTTTGTATGCAACATCACAGTGAGTATATCCCAAATAAAGTGCTGTATACTGCACTTACGTGCTTATCTTGAATTATAAAAACACTAAAACAGCATATTGATTTTTTATATTTTTATAACCAGTCTTGATCTCCGCAATAATGAGAAAATGCAGAAAAAGTAGGCTATTTCCGGTCACTTAATATTGCTATACTAAATTTATTACGTAAGATTGAACTTAAACGGAATTTTTCCTATTTTCTAATTTCAATATTATAATTCCGTTTGATATTTTCTGTTTACTTAATTTGAACCAATACATGTAAGGAAAAAGGCGTATTGCCCATACTTCATATTTGTATCATTTGTTATGTTATAGAATTATTATCTATTTTTGTCTTTCTTTTCCCTTTTCTTCAAATTGTCGTCATTTTTGTATGTTTCCAGCTACAATTTCTAAAACCAATTTAACTTTCTGTTTGAAAATCCTAGAAAATCCTGTTCGCAAAGTAATTATGGTGTGATGTTCAAAAAAAAATAAATAAATAAATGAATGAATAAATAAATACAAATATAATAAAAACAATCGTGTGTTTCAAAGTTAAAGTATAACAAAGCGAAATTGGCTTTAGGCTACTTGAATAACTTGACGAACAAATAAGTGGATGCATTTGTACTAAAGTTTTAAAAATTATGTATGATTATCATGTTAAATGTTCAAATGTTTTAGACCTTAATTTTTAAGTAAATTGATAATTTATAAAAATGTATATTAAGAGAGTGTATCACATAAAAATATAGAGTTGTATACTATTATTTTTTTTTTACAAACATCTTATTTTCTTAAATAATTATAGCGTTTAATGACAAAGGTTCTTTGATACGTTTATTCTTTTATGATTGTTCAGTGATAGTTGTTATTTATTAGATAAAATTTATGAATTCATAAAATCTGGAACTAAAAAGATTTAAACGAACACTGTAAATAAATGTTAAACATAAAATAATAACGTTATTTTCTTATTCAAAAACGTTCCTTAAAAATGTATCTATAATATTGTATCATTCAAATTCAATTGTAACTTTGAACCCTTGCACTGTAGGTGGCATTTTTAACACTGAAGTATTTGATTTTAGAAAAGAATTGTGCATTATATCTTTAATTTGTTTGCAGAAAGAAAAGTAGATGTTTAAAGTTTTACAGTTAAATACTTTTACCAAGCATAGCGTTCTACAGTATAATTTATTTTTGGATTGGAAGATCTAATATATTTCAGGCAAAAATTTTATTGTAGGCCTTATAGCTGGAGAACTACATATAGTGTAGCCAAACACAAACTATCACTTAACTCAGTATGATGTGCTTATTCCGTAAAAAAAAATACCAAAACTCGATTTAGGGGCCGTTCAAAAATGTTGTGGCCCCTGATCCAAAAAATTAATTATTCGCCAAGATTGCAATCTTTTGATCTTTTTTTTTTTTTTTTTTTTTTTTTTTTGATCATTCCTAAAATTCTTAGCCAAAATGGCAATGTTTGATACATTTCTTTTTAAACATTCCTAAAATTCTTGTCCTAATACTACTTTATGTAAGAACGAAGTGCACTGAACATTTTATTTTGAATTATCACCGTATGATTTAGTTATATATATTTAGTAAAATTTTATACTGTTTACCTTAATAGATATTCTTGAAATCAAAGTGTCCTCTTTATTGTCATTTACAGAAAGCCAGAACACACATAAAATATTGATAGAAGAGAGTTTTGTGTATTCAATCGAAATCGATTAACATTATATTCCTCTATTAAAATAGGAGATTTCACATTAGTTTTCAAGATGACCCTAGGGAAGGAAAACATGAAGAGATTAAAACTGTAAAACTGTACTGTGTCTAGGTACTAATGAATAGTCTGAAATTGTATTTTTTTTTTTTTTTTTTTTTTACTTAAGCAGAGTACATCTTGATACTATTCCTTTCCTGAGCCAAACAATAGAGAGAATTGTTGTTAATAATTTTTAATTTGAAATTAACAATCTAAATTAAAACTAGGATTTGAACCATAGTGTAAATAACAAATATTCATCTCGTAGCTCACTTATCCTCTAATCGCTTTCAGGGGGGCGCGGTGGCTCAGTGGTAGAGCGTTCACCTCCGGTCCCTGGTTCGATACCAGCTCGCGCCGTGTGGACTTTGTAGTGGACAAACACCGTGCTCGTGGGTTTTCTCGGGGTTCTCCCGTTTCCTCCCACTTTCTTCATTCCACCATTTCACTCATCTCTCATCATCACCGTCTCCTTTAGCCTAACCGGCATAACCGTGGGACGTAAAACTTAAAGATTTCATTTCATTTTTTCTAATCGATTTCACAACTTTTCTCAGTTTCCCATATCAACAAAGACCAATTACACAGCAAACAAAAAAAAAAAAAAAAAAAAAAGTTCTGTGCCCCGGACCCCACGGTATGCATTCGATGTATTTTGTTACAAAGAATCCAAATTTCGAAACCCAAGGATGATTGACCCTGTCCTGGGGTTTCGAAATTTGGATTCTGTGTAACAAAATATATCGTATCCATATTCTGGGGTTCGCTGCACAGTTTGTATATATATATATATATATATATATATATATATATATATATATATATATATATATATAGCTGTGTTAAATATATCTTCCCTATCCAAAATCGCTCAAGTTTTTCGCCCATATCAAAAAATTGACATGATCGATCTTCCTGGGATTTCGAACTTTGAATTCTGTGTAACAAAATGCATCTTATCCATACCCTGGACTCCGATGCACATAACTTTTATTTGTGTGTGTGTGTGGCTCTGTTATTTGTTCCAGCTCTTTCTACTATTATTATTATTATTAATACCTAAAATGTCCACATACTTTGTTTCTTTACTTCTGAAGAAAACCACCGTAACATCTTTATAGTAACATTCTATTTTTTCTAGAAGCAGTTATATTTAGATTTTGTAACAAGCTTTATTACAAGTAAATGACATAACTAACTCTACAGCAGCGTTTCCCAACCTTTTTCAACTTGCGGCACACTACGGGTGTTACTTGGATTCCGCAGCACATTTATAGATAGTATTATTTGTAAATATAAAACACAGTGGTATTTTTTCTGTGATTCTTGATCTCCTGCTCACAAAGAAGAAAGCTCGAACACTGTTTTTTTCCCGTGGTAAATCATTATGCTTATTTTTCATTCTAATTTAAAAATAGAAAACAATTGCAATGAAATATTGTACTCAAGTTTTTAAAAATACGCTTTCTTTTTAAAAACACTATCCAACCTTTCACTAAGAAGAAAAATCACTAAATAACGAATGAACAAACAAATCGCATTTACTTTTAAAATACAAATGTAGGTAATTTGTCGAAAGGATTGAATGATATTTTAAATATTCAAGTTACGAAATAGTCTGAAACAATAAAGAAGCAATAATGGTCATAACATGACAACAAATACTTTTATCAACATTATAAATGTACAGAACAGTAACACGGCATGAAACTTAAAATTGTAGATTCATAGTAGAGGTTCATAGTAATGCGAAATACAAATATACATTTTCCCCTACGTTTTACAATTTGATTGCTATAAAATTAATAATTTTGTTTCGATTCCTTGCGGCACACCAGCGGCCCATTCACGGCACACCGGTTGTGAAACGCTGCTCTACAGTATCATATATTTAATTCAGTGATATGATTTCGAAACCTGCTTCTGCTTTCATCCTCGGTTACTTAATCTACGAAGGACGATGAAATTACAGAACTCACATACTTATTGGTGCACAACTAACAGTATACAAAACAAAAATAATAATACAAATGATAGTTGGTCAACTAACAAACGATCCTACCATGCATGCATACCGGAAATACTACCAAATTTAACAAATTTAAACGGAACAAAAAGTACATCACTTTGAACATACTACTTTACAGAACATAACCTATACAAATTTTACCTCTTTATGCACGCCTATAAAAATATGCTCCTTTGTCACTTCTCTGAGCATGTGTATAATGAGAATTAGAAAGTAAAGTCAATTGCAAATATAGTTTCTTTATTTCATTTTAAGTTTAGTTAGAGATTACAGTTTCTAAATCATCTTTGCAATGGATGCGACAAACTCCATCAGAGACATTGCAAAAATTTCCAAAATATGTTTCGAACTTCGAAAGTATTATTTAGGGTTTTCCTTCCTTGCGGAGAACGAGCTACTATAGAAGTCTAATAAAAGCACTAAATTTTTTCCTGAAATATAAAACTTTTTCCTGAAATATAAATTTTTTTATGAAATATACAAATTTTAGAGATACAAGTGCACAATACACAAATCTTTTATTAATTTTCTATGAGAGTGCTTCCTTAAAAAAATAAAATAAAAATAAATAAATAAATAAATAAATAAATAAATAAATAAATAAATAAAAAAGTAAATTTTATGTTTGTTATTGACAATACTCTTTCTGTTGTCATTTCAGACTACAAATCACAATGATAATTATCCAGGAAGGGGTCAAGCAGTATATAACGAAGTAATGAGAAGGTTGGTAACGCGTTATATCCACAAAATTAAGAAACAACATCGACAAGATGGAGTAAACGAAGACGATCTTCTTGAAATCAAGCAAGACATCTCGAGTCTCAGGTAATTATTGTTTCCTTGTCATTTTGTTCAACTTTCAGTGGAAAGTTCAATATTAATTTCTAAATTGTAGTTTAGAAGAATCTAGCGTTCTCGTGAAGAATATGCGGCTAGAGGTTGTGTACAAAAAACAGTAGTGGAAGCAAATTTAAGTAAAGGTATTAAGCTGTGTAATTTTGGGGCAAAAAACAATGCCAATAGTATTATAGAATATTGTGATGAGTGTGAAAATAAAATGAGAAGCAGGGACACATTTATAAGCAAATCAAAGCTGAAAACTCTTCAGGTCCCCAATCATGCTTTGGAAACAAAAGACGGTAATGCATCCAAAAAAAAGTCAACTGTGATTGTGACATCGAAAGTGTAGAAGCATCTTTAAAACTTCTAACAGAAGATATACAGGAACTGAAATCTGAGTTGAATGCACTAAAAAATGAAAACAGAACTTACTTCTAAATTGCTACAAGTCACTAACGTCAGCCTATTGCAAGGAGAAGTGCAAGGTAAAGAAAGTAAAAACAATCCACATCATATACAGGATTTGTATAGTGATGTTGTGAAAAATAACACAGTAAAACAACAGGGGCGGGATAAAACTAGAAATTGGACAACGGTAAAGAAAAAAGACGGCATAAATCGTGCAAAAAAGCAGCAATCATTAGCTACTGATATTGAGGTAACAAATAGGTTTCAGGTACTGAGTACTACTAGTGAGTTAACATCAGGACAAAATTTTACGGTGCGCGAGTCAAAAAATGTCATAAACGGTACACCAGTGCAAAATAAATTAAACCCAGTATTGATGGTAAAGCAAGTTGAAGACCCCAAATTTTCATGTGCAAGGGAAGACCCCAGTTCAAAAGGGAAGACCCCAAATTTTCATGTGCAAGGGAATATTCTATTACTCGGAGACAGTCATGGAAGAGGTATTGCTGAAAGAATGAAACGTAGTAGTGCAAATGTGTCAATTGTTGGGATTGTGAAACCAGGCGCAGGACTCAGTGAAATAATTAAACCAGTAACGAATGATAAAGTTATGACAAAAAATGATACTGTCATTGTGATAGGTGGCGCAAATGACGTTGCAAAAAATGACTCTCGTAGTGTAGTTGAAGTATTAAGAAAAACCTTACCCAACCTAACACATACAAATGTCATAGTAAGCACTATACCGCACAGACACGACCTTATTGGAGCATCAATTGTGAATAAAGAAGTGCAGAAGACTAATAAAGAAATAATAAAAGTGTGTAAACATTTCAAAAATGTTAAAGTGTTAGATATTAGCAACAGTCCACGGGAGTATCATACCAGACATGGGTTGCATTTCAACGGGATAGGTAAAACAATTTTGGCAGAAAAACTATGTAATCTAGTCAAACAGCAGCCTAAGAGGGATCCTATACCACTAGCATGGCAAGTCTCAGTAGAAAATGCGAAAGGTGTAGCTCCTGTAGTACTTGACAGTAGAAATACCAAAAACAAGAGCCTTGTTCAATTCAACGAAAATGCACGCTCTATTGGTGTAAGTTTAGATTATGTGGATAGAATTAGTTTAGTACAGAGGTCAAATGATTTAAACCAGAAAGCAGAAGATAGTAGCAAGATGATAGCAGATTATAATGGCGTTATAGGGTCAGGCCAAATTAGCAGTAACGTTAGTAAAGTTAGTAGTGTTAGTAACCTTAATTATGAAAACAAGTTATTGTATCCACGCACAGAAAACAATCGAGTAAACGATGTAACTACAGAAAACGGCCGAAAGGTAGAACGACGGAAGAGAACGCGAAAAATATTATCCAGTGATTTTTTATGGTAGGGGATACCGATACTATTAAATATTCAAACACTCGTGAAACGCTAACAAATTCAAAAATAAAATTTACGCATGACAGAAGAAACTTAAAGAAACAAAATACTACACATGTATCGATAGGTAGTATTAATATTTTTCATCAAAATGTTCAAGGTCTCAATAAGGTAAAAATTAACATGCTGGAGGTACAACTTTCCACTGAATTAGATAATATACATGTAATCTGTATAACGGAACATTGGTTAAAATTAGATGAAATAGAATATTATAAAATCCATAACTATACATTAGTAGAGTGGTACTGTAGAACGGGTACCCAAAGAGGGGGAGTTGCGATATATATTAAAACAGGATTAGAGACAAATATATGTAAAAATTTTAATTACCTCAACACCGAAAAAGACTTTGAGTCCTGTATAATGGAGTTACCAAAACAAAAACTATTTATCATTTGTATTTAGAGAACCCCAAATAGTAATATTAAAGTATTAGCACACAATTTAGATGAGATACTGAAAAAATTAACTACTCCAGGTAATAAAGTATTAGTTATAGGTGACCTGAATATTAATATTTTGTCAATCGAAATCGATAAAAACGTACAGGTTCTTATTGATTCATAAAACTTAACGCCAGTAGTTAGGGAACCCACCAGAATAACACCGACAACAAAAAGTGCAATAGACCAAATGCTCCTAAACAAAGATGTCTTAGAATATTCCGTGAAAGTTTTCAATACAGGATTTTCCGACCATGAAGCTCAAATTTTTACTATTCTAAATGTAACCAGTAGCAATATTAATAGAATATCGAAAACTATCACTAAAAGAAATTTTAGCGCAGACAATGTGGTTTAGTTCAACTATCTCTTAAGCGGTGAAACATGGGAGGATATCTACAAGCAAACTACAGTAGATAAAGCCTGGGAATATTTCCTTAACATATATAGTAACTATTTTAATGCAGCATTCCCGACTACCACTCGTAAAATTTACACACATAAGACAAAGTCGTGGATAACTTCAGGAATAAAGAAATCCAGCAAAACAATTAGAGAGTTGACACAAAGAGTCAAACAAGAGTTATCGAACCCGGAACTTAATAGATATTACGCGAATTACAAGCGCATATATAGACGTGTAATAAAAATGGCTAAAAGAATGGAATATGACAAACAAATTGAGCGTTCAAAAAATAAATCAAAAACACTTTGGAAAATAGTAAAGAGTGAAACAAATAGTAAAGCATCTTCTAGGGAGATAGGAAATATTGAATTGAATCATGTGGTCAGTACTAAAACAACTGACCCAGTATTAGTTGCTAATATTATGAACAACTATTTTACTGAAATCGGAAATAAAAGTGTAACGGGTACTAAATTCGAAAAAAAATCTCCGGAAGATAGGCTACAAAAAACGATGTTCCTTCAGCCAGTGATACCTAACGAAGTTGCTCAAATAATTTCAAAGCAAAAAGACAAATGGTCAGTAGGTTTTGATAACATTCCAATGACAATAGTGAAGAAAAGTTCCGCTTATATAGAGGAACCTTTGACATATCTTATAAATCTTTCCTTTTCATCAGGACAGTTTCCTCAAAAATTAAAATTAGCACGAATTAAACCAATTCATAAAAAATATGATAGGTATAAGGTATAAAACTATGGACCCATTGCCTTACTTTCGCCCTTCTCAAAAATCATTGAATCAACTATGCAAAAACGTATAGTAAGCTTCTTGGAAAAATATAATATAATAGACATTGCTCAAAATGGTTTCCAACGCAAAAAGTCAACTGAGACGGCGATATTTAATTATCTCGATTATATTCGGGATGCATTAGACGACAGGAAAAAATGTACTGGCATTTTTCTTGACTTAACTAAGGCATTCGACCTTGTTTCGCATCAAATACTCCTCGAAAAACTAAACAATATCGGTGTAAGAGGAGTTGTAAATAAATGGTTCCAAAGCTCTTTAGAAGATAGAAATCAAGCCGTAGAAATTGATTACACGGATCAGCGGGGTTCAAGTTTCAAATATACCTCTGACATCAAACCAATAAAATGCGGGGTGCCACAAGGCTCTATTTTAGGCCCTACTCTCTTTATAATTTTCATCAATGATCTTCCAGCTTACGTAAAAACAGCCAAACCAACCATGTTTGCTGACGATACAAGTCTAGCCATTACTGAATACACTGACAGTAAAATGAAAGTTAGTATCGAACAAACAATAGAAGAATTAAACTCATGGCTTGAAAATAATAAATTAAAATTAAATACCGATAAAACTACAGTAATAAACTTTCATCACTCTCGAAATACACATGTAAATAATCCAATCATATCTATTAAAAATAAATTTATAGATAACGTTAAAGCAACGAAATTTCTAGGACTCTGGGTAAGTGATACACTAACGTGGGATAGGCACGTATCTGTACTCCAAAAGAAACTTTGTAAAGTGCACTATGCCTTAAAAAGTGTGAAGACATCATTCAACATATCAGCATTAAAAGTAATTTATCATAGTCAGTTTGAGAGTCTACTTACGTATGGAATAGTACACTGGGGAAAAGCAGCAGAAAGTAAGACAATTTTTAAGATTCAAAAAAGAGTACTGAGAACAATGAAAGGTACAAAATCAAGAGTATCATGCAAAAGAATATTCCGTGAGCTTAAAATTCTCCCACTGCCTTGCCTTTATATATTACGAACGGCAATCTTTATAAGAAAATACCTGAAACCGTCTCTTAAATGCAACAGTGACATTCATACATACAATACCAGAAACAAAAGCGATTTTTCAATTCCCATTCATAATACAGCACTTTACCAAAAAGGTCCAAAATATACAGGAATACAAATTTATAACAGCTTACCCATCAACATAAGAAACTCAGAATCTGATCACCTCTTTAAACAAAGACTAAGTACCTACAAGAGCACTGCTTTTATACTGTCTCGGAATTTTATGAACATGCTCAAGCTAGAAACTTGTAGTTGTATGAATCAATAGTAAGGTATTTTATTTTATTATTACATGAGTAGTCATATTTATTTATATATTATGATAATCAAATATCTTGAATACGTGTTTCCTAAATACTAAATGAAGATAGCATAATGTAAAGAAAAAAACTATAGATTCTCGCACTATGAATAAAATTAGGTAAATGAATAGATAAGGTATGGTATTTCTATATACATATATGTATCATGTTGTAAGACTAATGTGATGTATAAGGTAGTATAGTAGTAGTTTATTATATAGACAATAATAGAATTTGACATGTTCTATACCGCATGTACAAATGTACAATACTGTGGTCTCTTGCACGCAAAATAAATAAATAAATATGTAAACTAAAAGACGCAATAGAATTAGTTACATGAAATAGTATTAGATAAATCCTTCGTACTTATTTACCTAAAGCAGGGTTTCTCAACCTGGGGGTCACGACTTCTAAGGGGTCGCGAAAATAAGCGGAAGAGATAAATATAATTAGAATCTAGTACCGAAGAATATTTTCAATATTATTTTGAATTTTGTTCTGATAGGCGTATTTTTAATTTTATACATACTATTAAGAACAACAAAAATAGGTCTACTAAGCATTTTCAACAGGTGACGAGTTGTTTAAAATCAATATAAATGAAAGAGGTACAACATGAAACTATTGAGAACTGGATACTGAAATGCCAGGAAAAACAAATGGAACAAAACCTACATATTGAAATACAATTAAAATTGAAAGGTAATAAGACACTTGAGCATGGTGTAATTTCACAAGTGAGGCAACGTTCGGTTCAATTCTTCGTGACGCACATTATCAAGTCATTTAAAATAATCAATAACTTTTTTAAGTACTGTGAAAGTTTATTTTTTTTAAAAAAAATTAGAAATCACTTTATTTTTTTGATATGATCAAAAATTAAGGGAGTTATGAAGTGTTAAAATTTTCAAACGGCCTCCATTTCGAAACATTATGATGAATCGGATTCGATAATTGCAACATGAATGCACTGACCAAATTTGGTTATAATCCATTTGCTTTTAGGGAAATTACTGTATCCACTATGTACAAGAAATGGATTCTACTATTATAGAAATAGATGGATATTGTGAGATCTCCGCAATAGGTATATTATAAATCCCACAAAAGCTTATTACAAGTCAGAAATTATTAAAGGAGTCACTGGCAAGAGGATTTGATAAAATGGGGGTCGTGTTAGGAATTTGGTTGAAAACCACTGATCTGGTGATGAAACATCGATTTTTAGAAGATGTAATATGCAGAGCCGCAAGTTAACAGTTCCAGTAGGCCTTTACAATGAAGAGAAATGAGGAAAGGATACAAGCGTAAGTTGTAATTTTGAAATATAATCAGTAAGAAACAAGTATGAACAAGGGAAAAGAAATTACATACTCTAGGAGCAAATTAAGTATTAATAGGACTACCCTTGATTCAAATTTTGTAACCAACCTTTCTTATAGGAAATTCGAGATTTTATTCTTTTAGTCTTAACTATGCAAATTTTGTGTCTATCATATTATATAGTGATGGAAGTGATAGTTTTGACTCCTCAACTACTCGTCTCATACGAAAGTTCAGGTTTGACCCTAACAGGAAGGAAAAGAACTGTACAACTCGAAATCAAAAACTATTTCACAGAGTCCAGGGGGCATGTACACGTCGAAACAGTGAATCCTGGAACTACTACCAATGTGTGGTGCTCATAAAACAATATACCTTTCAGTCTGTAATGTCGTTTGTCTCAATGAATTCATCTTCATCCGTATTCTTCCTTCTACCTGGACTGTTGTAGAAGGGCATAGTGGAACATGAACTCATAAATTCCACTTAAAAGATTACTTTTCTTTACGGGGACTAGTCAATCCATTTAAACAAGTTGGAAATTTTTACATATTTCTATTATCTTTACCTCTTTTTAGATCAAAAGATCCAATATTTTTCAATCAAAAGTTTTTGTTGTAGGCCTTATATCTGGAGAACTACATATAGTGAAGCCAAATCCAAACTATCACTTAACTCAGTATGATGTACTTATTCCGTAGAAAATACGAAAACTCGATTTAGAGGCCGTTCAAAAATTTTGTGACCCCTGATCCAAAAACAAATTATTGGCCAAGATCGCAATCTTTTGATCCATTTTTTGGATCATTCTTGAAATTCTTTTTCTTTTTAATTGACGATCTTTAGATGTGTGTATCTTATGTCGAAACTTATGAAAAACATAATTAAATAACTTCGTGAGAGGATTTGTTATATTTTAGTTTATAATTGTTCTCAAAGATCGTTAGGAGTTTTATTGTACTAGGATCCTAAAGGATAAAATGATACATTAAGCTGTCAGTATAGACATTAGTACAATAATTATGTCTGTCCTGTAAAAGTATTTAGTATCTACCGATATTTACACTTGTTTTTGAAACTACAATTTGTTATTCATATATTCAGAAAAGTTGTTTATTTCTTGCCTTACGTAAAGAGAAAAATTGGAAATTCTATCAACATCTTTTTTTTTAAGTCATATGACCAAGAAACATATTTTCTGAACAAGATGGGTATTATTCTTTTTGATAAAAGTACGGTATATTTGGTCTTGACTATTATGTTCTTTTCTATGATAGGTACGAACTTCGTGAGGACCGGAAGCGTGAGACAGCGAGAGCCACAAGTCATATGGATGCTATCAAGAGAGACATCATCCGTTCTTTACGAGGACCTCATATCTCGTTGCCTCCACCAAACAGCCTTCCAGCCAGTCATCCGACGAGCTACGCCTCCACTAGCCAACCTCTGCTCTATTCGTCACCTCCAATGACAGCAACTTCAGTTCCTCAACAGAGGTCGGTCGATTTGGGAATGCTGGGAGTAGAAACAAGTCGAGCATCAAGTCCCACACCACCAACATATTCAATTTCACAAGGTACTAATTTATACATAAAAACAAAGTTTAAGCTACACATTTATATATATGAGTCAAAAGTCCTTGGACACCTGCAGAAGTTTGAAACTAGACGGGAAAAGTAAGATGATGGGAACAAAGGTTTGATAAGGGGCCGCAATTTTTGGAGTGTATGTCATTCATGGCTGCCATCTTGAAATCCGCCATTTTGGATTCAAGTCAATTTTTTTAAGTGGGAAGGGGGTTATGACACATCAAATAACACTAGCTTGAGCTCAGGAATTTAGTGCTGTAATTTGTTCTTTTCTATCTTGTACAGTTTAGAAGTTATTAATGTTCAAAGGTGGGAAATTACCTTGATACTGAATGCTACAACACATATTCTACGTGTTGTCCATCCCGTGCAATGCACAACTGTAGTCACCGCAACCACTCTGACTGCACACGGAGGAGAATATCTCCTGAAATTTGATCACAGGCTTGTTGGATGCGTTCTTGCAGGTGTCTCAAATCACGGATTGTCTCAGCATATATTATCTGTTTAAGATGTCCCCATAGATAAAAATCAAGGGGCGTTAAGTCAGGGGATCTGGGCGGCCACTCCACGGAACCACGGCGACCAATCCACTTCGCTGGCAGTTGTTCATCCAACCATTCACGGACACCAAGTCCATAGTGTGGAGGGGCTCCATCGTGTTGAAAATAAAACGGGAAAATGCCGTCAGCGTTCAGTGTGGCAGGAACACAAAGTCCTGCAGCAGCATCAGATACAGTGGTGCAGTTAAGGTGTTGTAAATGAAAAATGGCCCAATGATGCGGGTGTCCCATATGCCACACCACACCATCACCTTCGCTTTTGGCTACTCTTTCTTGTGAGGAGATTTGTATTATTTGAAATACATGGTGGCGAGGTAAGCAAGATATTCTGGAAGAGTCAGGGAACTTGAAATTTCTAGAAAAATTACGGAATTCTCAGAATTTCTGCGGCTAGTCAGGGAAATTTCAAGCTTCCGAAAGCCTAGTGCCATTGTGGAACAGCGTGGACACTTTTTATCATAATTTTTCGACATCGCATCCTTGCAGTAACAAACATGTTATTTCAAAAACAATTTTTTACTGCTTCTTTAATATGTCACTTGAAAAAGACAGTAGTTGACGGAATAATAAAAACAAAACTTTATGTGGAAAGAAAGTTCTGTTAATATTTGATTCAATAGAGAAAGGAACGCAGATATTGTAAAATATTTTACAAGACATTATTGAGTATGTACGTTTTATAATAGTGAATATGTACTTTTTATAATAGCTAAAGTCATAATGAAAGGAAAATTATTATATTTGAATAAACAGAGGAAGGACGTAAATATTGTAAAGTCTTTTTCAATGCGTTTTTTTATTATTATTTTGCTCGAGGTCTCTTCATAGTTTGTTATTAAAATAGTTACCAACATATCCTCATTTTATTGTCCTAACAAACCAATATATGTTGGTAGTAACGTAAAGTTGATAGTAAAGTTGTAGTTTAGATTGATCGAGCTCTTGGGTCTTCAGAACGTCATGTCACCCCCCCCCCCCCTTCTCCGTTACAAAATCCTGGTTAAATGAACCAATATATGTTCCAGTAAAATAGTTTAGAATGATCGAGCCCCTGGTGTGATGAACAGTATTTAATGTCACGAACCCCCTTCCTTCACGAAATCCTGGCTACGTGCCTGCCTTGGCAAACGCAGGATCCAGTTCGTGTTGTTCAGTAGCTCACATGCAGAACTCCAACCGGCGATCAGGTTCATCCTCGTTCAGTTTATGTTGCATGTGCAGCTTGCAACGATGTTACTGATTGGCGTGCAATATCCGGACAACGGAGGATTAGCATATTGCACATGCTAGGGACACACGACGGGTACTTCGTTTAGGACTTTACACAAACGACGCAACAACCGCCGTTGCAGTTTCCTCATTGGTGGCAGTCTTTGGTCGCCCACTACGTGCCCTATCTTGAACAGAGCCCGTCTCCCGGAATTTGCTGATCACGTGAATTACCGTGCTGTGTAATACCGGTTCTCTGTCTGGGTGCCGTATGTTGTAGTCAGCTGCTATTGTTCGGTAGCTGCGTTCCCCTGATATAAGGATGATTTCGATCTTCTGTTCACGTGTCAGACCCATTTTTGATCACCTGGAACAAAGAGAGAACTGGGTCAGTATCAAGGTAATTTCGTATCTTTGAACATTAATAACTTCTAAACTGTACAAGATAGAAAAAACAAATTACACCACTAAATTCCTGAGCTCAAGCTAGTGTTATTTGATGTGTCATACAACACCTTCCCATTTAAAAAAAATGACTTGAATCCAAAATGGCGGATTTTAAGATGGCGCCCATGAATGACACACTTCAAAAGGTGCGGCCCCTCATCAAACCTCTGTTCCCATCATCACTTTTTACTTTTCCCGTCGATTTTCAAACTTCTGCAGGTGTCCAAGGACTTTTGACTCACCCTGTATATTCTATTTTATTTTTAAAAACTAACAGAATACCCACGAGAAGAATACCTTTCATTTTTGAATTAAAGTACTAATGGAGGCTGAATTTGGATTTAAACGGCATCGAAAGTGTCACTATTCATTTCAGCGACCCCGAAAACTACGGATTCTACACTAATATTAGTCATTTTCGATCATTTTTTAATATCTCCCTCTCTCCCTCCCCTAAGTTGCACCGTCAAAGTGAAATAATAAAAACCATCCCAGGCCCGAATGTCATCTATGCTGAAAATTTGATCGAGATCGGTCGGGTGGTTCAAGAGTTATTAAGTCACAAACATAGACATTTTCATTTTATATATATACAGGATGGTAAGAAACTATCTGAACAACCTTCGGGAGCTGATTCTCGACGCTGAAACCAGAAAAAAAGTCCCCTGGAGCTTTGCTCAGTAAGGGATAGTTTCGGCGACATAAGGTGCCGAAAGCATGGGAAAATGAACTTCAGAGGGCTGTAATGCAAAAAGCAACGCAACATAGAGAGTGCGGTTTAGAACATGACACTCGAAGTCATACCTGCTCGATTGAAAAATGTATGTTTCAAACCTCCGCAAATATGTGCGTGGGATTCCTGAACGGAACGTAGGGATTCCCTATAACCTGGTAAGTAATCCTTACGTTCCTTTGATGCCTTGACCTTGAATTATGACACAGATGGTGTGTTGAAATAATAAGAAAATGGCGTTGAAATAACACAGGGACTACGTTATATTGATACTTGACATGGTGTAATATTAACATAAAATAATTAATACACTACACACAGTGTTACTTTCTTCGTGTTGGTGCCACACAGCCTAAAGTAACACTCAACACTTTTTCCCACACTACCGACTCTGACATGGTGTCGAATCAACACCGAAAATATTAACACAGATCCGAATTTAATACTGCTCAACACCGGTTAACGCCAACACCGTGGGGTCTGTATTGAATGAACACCGTATAGTGGTAGTCACTGCCCTGTGTTAAAATTAAGTTGAATTAACACAACCATATTTACAGTGTACACTTAGCTGCTTTTCCATTATTCTTATCTCTTAAACATCTAATTGTATAACATAGAAAACAATATAAAATCATCGGATATTCAGCAAATTTGGTTCTCTGAAAATAAGATATTTAATCTTTATGGATGCTGTGTATTTTATGAAAGTATATTTTGTAATATCGTTTAAATAAGTAAAACTTATTTTTACTCAATTGTAGGCAATCTGACAGTTCCATCATCAATCCCATCAAACGACCTGGATCAGATGAAAAAGGAAATTATCACTACTTTGCGAGCAGAATTGAGGGAAGCCGTTCGAGAAATTCAACAGCATGCATCGTTACCTCGTCATGGCCCTACTCCCCCAGTACCACCTCCAACACATCTTCATCCTCCTGTTCCCAGTGATCTCTATCAGACTCATTTGTATACACAGTTGTGAGGGTGGCCATCAACATGTATATATATCAACAATTTGTTTTTAATGTGTCATTGATGCAGAGGAGTTAGGTAAGTTAGATTTTGTACAAAATGGAAAGAGATGACAGCTTTCAGGATAGAGACGAGGCTTATTGACCTCTGAAGTGAAGATATCAACCCAATAAAACATGGATAGAGGAGGCACATACTGGTAGCTCCTTGGGGCGAGAAGAATGAATATGTTTTAAGTGAAGCAAAGCATTTACTATATTTGGTAGGCTATATGTATCAAAGTAGCCTCGTACGTTGTGTAGGCCTAATAGGCCCTCATTTTGTGTGTGTATGGTTACATAGCATATGGGAAATACGTACTAAGAATCTATATATATATATATTGAAAAAGGAATTCTATTTATTATGTATGAACAATATCCACATGTGAGAATGTAATGTATTGTAAATAGCTGTTTCATCTTTATTCATGTTGATTATTTGGCTAAGGATTTTTATAACGTTTTGTCGTACGTGATAAATCCTCGAGAACAATCAATGATAAATGATATTATTATGTATTCGTAGATACTTATTGTTCTCGAGTGTTGGGTTATATTACAAGCACTGGTTTTCCTAATGATCGATTTTTCTGACATGAATCACAAAAATGAGGTAATGGTAGTACATTTTGATTATCATTTCTTTGGAGACGCTGGTACGTAGAAATGTAGGCGCAGGGAGCCATCTTCTTAGATTTCACAAATTGTTATACTACGTATTTCAGCATTACTAACAAATAATTATTCATAAATTTCTTATACTTGTCAAAAAATGAAATTACAATATACCAACTAATACAAAAATTCTGATAACCCTTATTTTTAAAGAGATAAATAAGCTTTGGTTAGAAAAAGTAGAAAATGCATTTACCTTGTTATGAGTGAGTGTAGGGTAATTATGCAAGCTGTATTAATTTCAAATGAAGTAAAGGTAAATTGGATTGACAATCGAATACGCAGAGTGTCCATAAAACTACTATCATACTTTAAAATGGTATTACGTCACTTTGGATAATCGTATTAATTGGTCACATTCGAAAGAAAACTTTTTTTTTTTTTTTACCAGATCTCATAGACATTAAATGTTAGCCCCACGAGTGGTGATGCAGACATCAAGACGATACGATATTCCCATTCATGCCACACACGCCCCAACATGGTCTTCCTGAATAACCTTTTCCTTTGATGACATACAGCCATGATCCACAAAATCACGGTACCACTTCAAAATGCGCGTAGGAGCCTGATGTTAAAACCTTCGTCTAAAAGCACGCTGAATCTGCACCAGGCTCTCCGTGCTGAGATATTCCAAAACACACCAACTTCGTTCTTGTGGGGTAGCTATAACGCCTGAAACACTTTGTCTTTAATAACAACACAACATAATGAAAGGAAATAAATTTACGTTAGCACATTACGGCGTAACATTACGGAAACTTAAAAACTTCCCACGTGACCTTCAGCAGAAACAGCAACTGCCTGTTAAATATCCAACAATGAACCCATATCGACCAATTACAAAGTAAACATGAGTGAATTTACTTTTTCTGTGTTTCATCCCTTTCATTATTGACATTGTTGTCTATTGTTGACATGCACAAGAATATTTAGAGTTTTTCTTTTAAATGTGACCAATTTCACTTAAATACGATTATCCAAAGTGACGTAACATCACTTTAAAATATGGTAGTATTTTTATGGTCACGCTGTAGTTTATCAACTAAAGATTAGAAATATTCACTATTCTCTATTGCCGAGAGGTAAACAGACGATAGTTGACGAGGCTTGTTACAATTGGCAAAACTTTGCATTCTTAGGATTTATTCTTCAGTGATATATATGGGTTATACTAATTTTTTCTATATGTTTATGCTCGCACCTTTATTTGTTTCTTGATGTGTCATGAGAAAGGTTCTATGAAGCCCCGCTACGTTATGAAGTAAGAATATGAAATACGTAATGATTTAATTTATTCTACGGATCCACTTCTGCGTTATATTTTAAATATTGTCATATTTTTACTTGAGGTATGATCCTTAAAAACAAATTGAAACAACTGAACTTTTGACATAATTAGTCGCTTAGTACTTTACTGCTAGAAGTTTCTAGGTTTACTTCCTACAGACAACTTTCTTTGCTGATACATTTTTCCCAATATTCCTGCTTTAAGCATTTTCTTAATGACTATTTGGATAATGTAATTTTGGTTAAACGTATTTTTCTTCCGAATAAAGAAGCTAAATGAATAAATATATTGAATAAAAAATGTATAGTGATATAAATGCGTATGGAAAAGAGGTGAAAGGAAACATAAATTGTTGGTATGTTGTTTTCCAAGAGTTTTCCACAAGAAAAGACAAAAAAGTGTAAAATTTCCTATACTGTTGTGACATTTGAAACAAAGTTAAGAAACGTTAAAGTTGTTTTAAAAGAAATAAGCACAAGAAAAGATTGATATTCAGAAATGCACTTTATAAATATAATTTCTAAAAGAACTAATCTTTTAGAAAATAGATATATTCGTAATCATAATGTTTTACTTTAAAGTAGATTAAAGTTGTAACTACGCATGTAAATTTCGAAATCTCTCCAAAGAAAATGCTAAATATTTTGTACATGTTATAGAATTCCTTAGTCGAGTAATCAATTTTAAAGTATATAAAGAAAACATGACAGACAAGACAGAAAGGAGCAAAGGTCGGAATGTCTAAGTATTACTGTTTCTTCAGTCTTCCTTTGGCTTATTGATTCATTAGGTACGCAAATTCTCTACTGATATTTCTCATATCCATAATACCTTCTATTACATAGCATGTGAGCTTGCGATAAGCTTGTATTTGGTTTGCCTTATTATCTCTGATTTGGTGATTTAAAAATCCATATATCTTATTATGATTGATCGATCATTTGTTAGGTGCTTCTACTTAAAAACGAATTTTAATAACATTGATTTACTTATCTGCAAATTTGATGTTGCGACATACTCAGCACTTGTGCCAACATTAGCCGAAAGTTGTAATTGGAAATTTAGCAGTCAATTGAAAGCAAATAATTTGGTAAATAGAAAAATTACTGAAAATGAAATGCTATGCCAAACTTGATTAGGCACTTTGTTAAGATGTTTTGTTGCTAAATTTTTAAGTTGGATTATTATTATTATTATTATTAAGTATTCTGCTTTTGGCAGTTCCTGAAACTAATGAGAGTTTTTTTTTCTTTTCTTCTTCTTGGGCCTGGAAATGTTTCTTCCATGTTTCTCAATTTTCAGCTTCCTCTTTTAACTCCCAATATTTTCTTCTATTTCTCAAATCATTGCTCACTTGTGTTCTTCTTCTTCCTATTCCTCTCTTCCTTTTCATCTTTCCTTCTTAGGCGGTACGAAGAAGACAATTTCTTCGCAAGATATGTCCAATCCAATTAGCCTTCCTATGAAGGATGCTGGATGCTGGATAGAAGTGTCCTCTTCTCTCCTACCCATTTTAAAACATCTTCGTTTGTTGCTCTCTCTGTCTATTTTATCTACTCCATTTTCCTCCAATATCACATTTCGAAGCTCTCTGAATATTTCTCCTCTAACTTCCGTAGTGCCCAAGTCTCTGAACCATAAAGGACAGTGCTCCATATATAGCACTTGACCAATTTCTTCCTTAGTCCAATATTAAGGCTGCTAGTTGAGTGACCCTTTCTTGTTGAATGCTTCTTTGGCTATGGCAATTCTTGATCTGATCTCTTTGGTGCAGTATGTGTCTTTCGTCAAAATACTTCCCAGCTATTTGAAATGATCGACCTCTTCAAATACTCTTTGTTCTACTTTGACTCGTAAGGGCGCATTTCCACGGGATATTCTCATGACTTTCGATTTTTCGATGTTGATTTCCATTCCATATAGTTTCCCAGAGTTTCAACTATTTTGTCAAGTTGAATATTTCTAAATAATCAAATACATCGTCAACGCCAATTGATCATGTCGAAAATTGAAGACTTCATTCTAATCATACATTTTATTGTGGTTGATGCTGATCTATTCTTTCGTCAGATGTTTCAACTTAATAAAAACAACTGATTGACTTCTCTGCAAGTTTTATCTTACGATCTAATCAGTATTTCTACCACCATTAATCGATTGCTGTAATTGAAAATTTAGCAGTTATTCTGCACGACATATATATTTCATACTGTAATCGACCCTGATAAATGTAAAACCTTGAATATAAGTACTTAAACCTGATGGATTTATGTTTTGTTTGCCCAATGAAGGCAATTAAGGGAGAGAAATTTTGGACTAACATATTATAATAGATCTTATCGCAAGCTTACCTGAATTATAGAAAGTTTCTATGCAATGTGTGAAGGATCTTATAAATGTACATGTCCCCTCTTTAAACAAACTACTCAGAAGGCTCAACGATTTTTCCCTATTACCCTTCCTGTACCTAGACTACACTGTTAATATTTTTACAAAGTGGAGAAAACAAATCGTACTTTTAAATAAAAAATGCTACTTCTTGTTGTGGTTGGTAATAACTGAAAGCTTATAGCTGCTTCTTTCGTCGTTCCCTTTAATTCCCATTTTAAAAAAAATGCGAAACATAAACAATATGTTAGAAATGTAACGTTGCATAGTTGCATGATAAAAAAATTTTTGTGAGATTTTTGTATTAGTAATGCTATAGAAATATATACGTTTTATAGATAATAGAGAATAATATTTCAGGACATTTGAATGTCATGAGAATTTAAATAAGTTCTATATATAAATAAAAGGTGTAATGAAACGGGTATGTGTGCACCAAGAAATTGAAATAAATAAATTAATAAATGAAAATAAATAAATATATAATATATATATAAATGAAAATATGTTATGTGGGTGTAATCTGGATAAGAGATAGTTTGTATGCATGATTAAAACAAAGTGTAAAACTTATTTTTATTTATAGTTTCAGAATCAAAACTTTCATAAGTTTTTCCTATGTCTGAACTGATAATATGTGTAAAGTCATATCTCTAGATAAAGAGAGTCAAGTATTTAAGTTGTGAATTAATTAGACTCTTTGTATTTCAACTGTGCCCTTGCTGGCGTTGCTGTTGATGTGTATTTTCCTGTACTTCCCTCAAAAGAGGAGGGACAAGTTGTTTTGGCCGAAATCCTTCAGTAGTTGCATGTGCACAGAGTTGTCACATTAACGGGCAAAGCAAAGCGAGAGTTTCCTTTGCAAGACGAGGGGTGGAACCGAAAAATATTTCACATATTTTCCGAGGACACACTTGAAATAGAAAGGGTCTAGTACCTTAGTTATACATTTATCATTCTTGAAATAGGTTGTAACACGCCAATTACCTTATTTCAGTCACATCATAGTGAGAAAAAATGCAAATTACAGAGATTAAACTGTAGATCATACTTTTGGGAAAAATCATATATATATATATATATATATATATATATATATATATATATATATATATATATATATATGACTTGCCAAATTAAAATACTATTGATAGCAAATGAATTATATTAGTTTCTAATTTGCACATTTTTGAACTTCGATTTATCCATCTACTCTTGAAATTTATCTTTGCTATTAAGATCTTTTGTCTATCAAAATTATCTAAATTTGCTCTGTTTTGTCAAGAAATTATAAGATCAGGTGCTAAAACAAGGTCAAATTCTTTAGTACGTATGCAAGAAATAAAAAAAAGTAGTAGTTCATTTAATATTTTGCGTGTTGCTAAAGAAAATTGGTTGAGCTTAAAACCAGCAGTTATCAATATAATAACTATTTGCCTGAAGAAAGAATTTAATTTTTCGTGGCGAGGTGATTTTAGTAAGTCTTCTCAGTCTACTAGCCAGGTAAAGATATTGACATCCTACGTTTCGAATGAAGACATCGCATTCATCTTCAGGGATTGTAAAGAAGAGTCCGGAGACGTGAGCATGTATATATGGTGACTATTTAGGGGCAGAGCTATGAATGGGGGGCTTGTGATTGGCTGACGGAAATGCTAGTTTCAGCCAATTAGGAGCCAGCATCCGTCAACCAATCACAAGTTCCCATTCATATCTCTGCCCCTAAATAATCACTATACATTCTCACGTCTCCGGTCTCTTCATTTCAACCCCTGAAGATGAATGCGATGTCTTCATTCGAAACTTTGGATGTCAATACCTTCACCTGGCTGATAGCCCGAGAAGAGTTACTAAAAGCTATCTTAGCTATTAATGATTAAAATTAAACTAGTTAAATGATTTATTAATAAGTTTAATAGAGTATTTATCACAGATTGGTAAATAAATCACATTCGCTTCAAAACAGTTTCAATCATAGCGTTCGGAATAATATTTTAAGAAATAAGAGAGTGTTTTTCCTCAGACATGTTTTTAAATATCTATTTCTGATTAATTTTTACCGAAGTAATTGCTCTTTAATTTGATTTGAATGAAACATTTGGGTGTCATAGACTGTAGAAATAGAAGCAAATCCTGCTCTACGCACAAAATTAAAGTTTCTTGAGTGTGATCATCTGATTAAGATCTTTAATAAGGTTAGAAACAAATGGTTTCCCTAAAAGAAATCGAAGAGTCAAAAGAGAAATAGTTGAAACATTTTAAAGTAATCATATGAAATAACTTAAGATCGACGCTAGTGAATAACATAAAAAACAACTATTTAAAAATGTATTTTTGACTAATCGTTGATCAATCCTCATATTGTTTATAGTAGAGGAAAGTGGAGCATAATGAAAAACAAAGTTGTACAATAAAACAATATCTGATTTATTTCTTATAATATTTTTAAATCGAAGGCATGTCCTGAAAGAGCCATTTTTACTCCATGTAGGCTGTACAGATTCATTTATATAACTCAAAATATAAAGTTAGGGTAAACAATTTTAGACAGGGTACAATGATAATGGTTATGGTTTTGGAAGAACTTCTACTTTGACATCGCATTGTAGAGAAACTAAATGAAGAAATTAAATGTAAACTAAAAGTAGGGAATTCGTGTTAATATTCAGTTCAAAATCTTTTGTCGTCGTGAATTGTGTCGAGGAATTTGAAGCTTAAAATATATAAAACGTTAATCATGCCTGTTGTTCTGTATGATTGTGGTCGTTTACTTTGAGGAAAGAACGTAGACTGAAAGTGTTTGAGAATAAAACCCTGAGGTGAATATTCGGTCCCAAGAGAAACGGGAATGGGGAATGGCGGAAACTTCATAACGAGAAACTGTACAATTTATACCGTTCACCAAACACAGTTGGGGACATCAAGTCTAGTAGGCTCAGGTGGGCAGGTCATGTAGCCAGTATGGAAGAAAGTAGGAACGCTTTCAAAGTTTTAACTGGAATTCCAATCGGAAAATGACCATTAGGAAGACCTAGTCGCAGATGGGAGAATAATATTAAAATGTATCTCGTAGAAATAGGAATACAAATTAGAAACTAGATCCAGTTGGCTAAGGACAAAATTCATTGGAGAGCTTTTGTTAACGCGGCATTGAATCTCCAGGTTTCATAAACCATAGAGTTAGTTAGTTATTGTAGAGAAACAAATATTAATAAATATGAATATTGTACTTTAAAAACACACTCGTACTTCTATTTAAAAAAAAAAAAAAAAAACTTAGTTTTATCAAACGAAATTCCTTAAGATGTTCAGCAAATGGTGGCAAGTGAGAAACGAACAGCAAGAGAGTAGTAGGGCTAGGAGGATGAATTTTGATTTTGTTAAGATTAATAGAAGTTCAGTGTTCAATCCCGAAGCAAAGGGTTTCAGTCTGCCTAATAATGTAGATATGTCACCAGGGGTAACGTAAAAATTCACGAATTTTGCTAACTGATGCAAAATTAATCATTACCTTCGTTTTGAAAAGAGTCTAATAACTTTGAAATAATATCTAGCTTCGTATGATATTAACACTTTAAATAAATCAAAGTTTCAATTATAAAGCTGTTCAAATTTTACTTTTCATTTAAAAAAAAAATCGTAGTAACCTCATGAAACACAGAAACCACAGTCGATAGCCATTTGGAAACAATCATGTAATGTCACTATTACCGTACTAATGCTACCATGTGAGTTTGAAACATTTGTTTCTGACAAGTACTGAGAAAATCAAGTTCTATCATTGTTCCCCATGTTTTACTGTGCCCCACTTTTCCCTACTTATAATTACTTATGCTAATTATAAAAAGATAATCTTTAGACATTCATTTCTTTGACTTAAAAGACAGTGGTTAGTGTAGTTTGGAAGGCATCTAGCTATATTCTTTATTTCTATTAAATCTGTTATTACTTTGTATAGCTTTTATATACGTAGACTAGAAGATTGAATGCCGGATTGCATCCATATACCTTCTTCCCATTTGCGTACATTTTGTACAATGCATTCTTGTAGATGCATTCAGAATCAGTGAGCTGTAATGTGCCCTATGTATATATATATATACAAATGTGTTGCTAGCTATAATAATATTTTTCTGAACTACGTAGCACCAAATGAACTGTTAGAGCACATATTTTCTTGGCCTTCTCAGCAGGGTTGCTTTGATGAAATTATTCAAAATGAGTGTTTTCTTTTTATAAAATATAACTGGTGTACAAAATTCATACCTTTAACTTTTGTTATTTGATCCGCTTTCATTTTATATCGTTTGTCTGTAATGTGCTGCTCAAGATAGAACTGTTTATCAGTTTAATAGACCAATAAGGAAAGATTTACAAAGTTACAAATAAACTACAATTTTAATACTTTGAAGAGAATGAAAAAGATAAAAGGATTAGCTTTTAACACGGATTCAAGTTATTCCTTACTGAAAATAATAAAACAAAAATGTATTTTCTCTGTAAAACTTACATTAGCGACAGACAAATTCAACATCAAATGAAGACATAAATTTTTATTTTTATCAATTTTTGGAAATTGGCTTACTAACAAGGGAGGTTTGGGAGAAAACATTCACCTGCAGAGAAACTAAGCATGCCATTTGAAAGATCAATTCATGCTGATTACAACAAGCTAATAAAATTCCTGTATGGTTGAGAAATTCAACGTTAAATGTACGATTGGGCCGCCTGGCGACCTACCATTATTGTATAGTTTTGAACAACACCAGTGGATGTTAAACTTGCTACTGCTTGATCACTGCAATCCAGTCACAGACAAATTATCCATTGCAAATTGGATGATGGATGGCAAAGACCTAATGGTGGGAGAATATACCAAAGAACTGTACACGATTTGTACAACCATTTGATGTATTTGGATTCCGACTGATCAAAAATTACGGCAGAAGATTTGTACATAGTATGAAACTTCTTCATCCGGGCGTTATAATGTACCAACGAAACAATCAAATAAAGTTCGTGTCCATGCTAATGAATCAGTTTTGATCACCGCGATACATTGGATTGTTTCAGTTTGTGTTCCACAAGGCAGGTTACCCAACCATTTGAATCACCTGTTGAATTTGCTTTTCGCTTTGGTTATGTGAACTGTTCCCTTGAGAATGCAACGCAATTGCATATATAAAATGTTCATAATGCCAGGAAGTCTTTTGCCTGCATCATTTCTTCATGGAACAAAAGAATAACAGTGATCAATTTTCATCTCTAGCCTATCATTATTGTGAACAGTACAATGACTAATTTTAACTAGCGCAACCATTAGTTATTGCAAAATAGCTTTTCTCTATTACCTCCGATAGATTTCAATTCGTATGTCAATATTCGTTGCTAATAATGTTGTACTTAACGCGTTTAAATATGCATATGCTTATTTCTTCATGCAAACTTCCAAGTTGAATCTCTTGAACAGTTCTCAACCGTACAGAAATTTTATTAGTTTGTTGTAATCAGCATGAGTTGGTCCTTCTAATGGCATGATAAGTTTCTCTGCAGGCGAGTGCTTTCTCCCGAACTTCCCTTGTAAGTTGCTTAATAAACTTCATTTCAAAATTTATACACAACAAAATGCATCAATGGTTGATTTACGCCATTATCTCGTAACCAAATGGACTACTATGTCGACAAAAACACATTTTGTAGAAAGTTATTTTGTTTTATTGTTTACTGAGAAAAATGTAAGTAAACCCTGTTAAAACTTACCCTTTTTATTCACAAAACTTTTTGTTTGTTTGTTTAAAAAGTGAACAATTTAACATAATACAAACCTTCATTTGTTCCTGTAGTGATGGTCAATTATAGTCTTTAATTGTCATCGAAATTTCTGACATAATCCTTGAATGCCTTTCGCAGTCTTAAGGAAATAGATACAAAACACTTTCACGAAGTATTTTCGTTATTTATTAAAATACTGAATACAATTTAATTTTTGGTACTGAAGTACAATACCCTTAAGTGTGAATAATCAATTATTTTCACAATTTAATTTAAAAAACATCCTGACGAAAGACATTCGAGTATTATGCCAGAAATATCGATGGGAAATCCAAAAGTATAATTGATCATTTCTAGGTTAGTATTGTGCTAAATTTTGAAATATTTTCTATATGTTCAATTAGTTGAACTAAATAATTAAGAAATTTTCCCAAATTGCAATACAAGTTACATTATTATACCAGGGTCATTTCAAAAGTTGTGCACACTGAAAGATATTATGGAAGTAAATAATTTGTTATACAAAATACTTTTACAGGTCTTCAACATCATCTCTATTCTTGCTTATGATAGCTTCCAAACGTTTCGGTAAATTCTGTATTCTGGGTAGGACATCTTCATTGTTGAGTTGTCTGATCACTCGGGCTACCTCACTGAAGGCTTCGTCAATTGTATCTATACGTTTTATATGGAGTGGTTCCTTCAATTTTGGAAACAAATCAAAGTGGTTGGCTCAAATCAGGACTATATGGTGGGTGGGGAAGTATTCTTCTGCAATTCTTTTGCAACATACTTTCTGCTCTTCACTCAGATCATGCAGAACACATCTGGAAACGATTTTTCTCATCTTTAACTTTTCAGTAATGATCTTGTAAACTGAAGTGAGAAACATTCAGATCTCATTTGAATTTCGTCACATGTTTTTCGTCGATTCTCTCTCAAAATGTCATTCACAATAATACCAGAGGTGTAGTCTGATGCAGTTGATGGTCTTCCACTTCTTGGGTTGTCCGCAGTGCTTACACGACCTTCACGGAAACGAGCTGACCACCGTAATACAGTGCTACAATCCACTATACTATTTCCAAAAACCACTCGCAAAGCATTGTAAATTTCAATTGTATTATTTCCACGTAGAGTTTCGATTTTGATATAGCAACGCTGGTCACTATGTGTAATTCGACCTGAGTCAGGTTCGCCTTCCATTTTAACATTGAATTTCTCACAACACAGCCAGGCGAACCAGCAAAGGCAAGCACAACCGTCGAACTCAAACTCTGGCTCACAATTGACATAAAATTGAACTTGATCACACAATTCAAACAGTGAACTTGATCACACAATACAAACAGTCGTACATACACTGTGCGCAATACCTATTGAAATCACTCTCGTATAACAAACGTTTAAGTTAAAAGTGCTGTAAATAAGCAAGAAAGTTACCGAATTTGATTCAATATAATGATAACCTCAGAGAAGTCCTAGAATAATTTTGAATTTTACTTATTTTCATTTAAAAACAAACTATTTACATTTCGTCATATGATTTTGTATTTGATTTAATGTTTTGATATAAAGAGACATTTCAATCAAGTTGCAAAGACTTATCTAAAAGAAATAAATACAATAGAGTTAAAGAATAAATTGTAATATCACAATGACAAATGATGGCCTAAAATATAGTTACTGATTCTTGGATGAAGGAAATGAAATCTCTCCATGAATTTGACACAAAGCATGTAAATAACCAAAAGTCAAATAGCATACTTTGACCTTCAAATGTATGCTTCCCCTTAGACTTGAAATTTATAGAATAAAATTCATTACCTTGGAAGATTTGTAGTATAGAGTAGTTATTCAGTTATTAAAGAAATAACTTAAATGGATATACTTGCCCAGTAAGTAAGTGAAATAAAGTCACTAATAATTGTGAAAAACTAAAAGAAGTATATCAAATATATAATTAGTTCTAAGAAAGTGACACTGACAATAAAATTACTATAGTTTTCTTTTTTAAAGTTTACTTTGCACTTCTTGCAGCTCTTATTCAAGCTTTAACAAGAAATGAAAATATTTTCTTCAATTATTATTCTATGCACATTCTGGAAGTGAATTATTTCATCAGTGAACTGCTGAAAAATTAAGTTCTAATATTGTCAAGAGTTAGAACAATAAAATAAGAAATATCATAAACTGATATAAGCTCCAGATTAAATTCAAAACACACACTAAAATGTAAATGACAATTTACTGTGTATGGCACTATACCACAACTTTGATTAAAGGAAAAAAAAGATAACTTCACTAGCCATTTTAATATATTCATAAGTATTAGAAATTACTTTTATCACATAGTTTCTTGGCCAAGTGACTAATTGCTCGTGGTTCCAGCTTCGACCCCCCGATGAAACTACTTTCTTCTGATTTTAGCTTAAGCACTGAATTTCTTGCCATGTACCTTTGATGCCGAAAGGAATTACAGTTGAAATTAAAGAAAAATGGTGCATTCAACCATCTTCGAAAACAGATAACATTCCTAAAATTAGAGCTCCTTTGTCGCTAAGTGATTAGCGTACGCGCCTTTGGCGTAGGAGACGCAGGTTCAATTCACGGCGGGAGCTCATGTGGTTCGGATTCCATGTTAAACAGTAGGTCCACGTCTCATATAGCTTCGCTGCTGAACAGAATGTTAAACTCAACTCAACGCAATTCCTAAAATTTCCCGAATTTCATGAAATATCATGTGCATGTTTCTTTTGACACGTAAGAATGACACTATTATTGCTTGGGGTTGGGATTGACGAAAGAAATTTAAATTCATCCCCAAAAGTTCAAAAAGAAATTTCTAATCGTTTCTGTATGCATAGAATGATTACCATTATTAGAAAACAAAAAAATCACTATAAATTACTGCAGTTTATTTAATCTAAAAATATTATTTTTGAAGTTTTTGCATCATTTGTAATGTTAAAACACACAAAATCGACTGTCTTGTATTACTTCTGTGATAATGAAGGTTAAAAAAAATAAGGCTGTAATATAAATTAACTAGATCTTAATTACTATCAGTCCTACATATTATTAGCAATGTTCCTTTAACATAACTACAATGTTTTTCAAATAATTGGGAAAGAAATCAAAAACAAAATTTAATATTTATATGTAATCAAATTGATTAACAAGAACATTGTTAATATATTTATTCAATTTTTCACCTTAAATTTCCCTTTTATAACAATTTTTCAACTGGGACATTCCCAAAAAAAAAGCTGAAAATATTTATACACTATATATATCAGATTTCCTCAAAGCAACCCTGCTGCTCTGCGTTGTGTTGTTGATATGTGGTAATATGTGTGTGATGTAAAGGTTATCAGTATTATGACGGAACAGAAAGGCGTTCTGGGCAATGTCGTTTGAAAAAAAAATAATAAGTACACAATTTCAATGATATTGGTACGCATGTCATTAAATAGTGCCAAATCAAGTGATAGAAATATTGCTATTAATTGACATAAATACATTTTTCTTTTCTTCATTCTCTCTCTACATGTAAACTACGCGTAGATATAAACTTAATATCATCATCTAGGGAGAAACTATATTCTTATTTCATCTAAACTTTAAAAGTTGACTCGAAACTAACACTTCAAACTGTAGTACAGGACTTAATGAAATGTAGTGTTTTCTTTTGATATGTAAAATATCTTTTATACTTTTTGTTGGAGCACATATAGTTATTATTAAAAGTGATCCGAAGAAGTTGTCGTTAATTCTGGAAGCTGATTCTTTCTTATATATACATGGGCGTCGCCAGATAATTTCATATCTTAGAGTAACCCTTTTAAATATTCATCTAGGCAGAAACTTTCATAAGGGTACACACAACAGTAACTAAAGCTAAACTACTTTCTCGTTATAATGTTTTCATATGCTCATTTTATTGGGTTTTTGGATCAAAAAATCCAATATATTTCAGCCAAAAATGTTCATGTAAGCTTTAGATCTGAAGAACTACATATAGTGTAGCCAAACCCAAAGTATCACTTAACTCAGTATGATGTGCTTTGTGTCCCCTGATCTAAAAACTAATTATTGGTCAAGATCGCAATTTTTTATATTTTTTTATCATTCCTAAAATTCTTAGCTAAGATCCATTGTTTTGAATCATTCCTAAAACTCTTGTAACTGTGTAAAATTCATAAAATGTTATTTCAGTGAATTAAGAATAACTAATAACAAAATTTGAAGACAATTGAAACAAAAAAGAAAGATTCAAACCGTTTTAACATGTGTATTGGAAAATTTAATATATTAGAAAAGGACAATGTTTTGTTGACCGTGACGAAGTTTTATTAAGATGTGCACAAGCACGCCTGGCACACTCCATAGCCACGCCTATTACTTTCATTAATGTTGCTCTCACCAGGAATATTTCCAAAGTTGAACCTTGAATCTGGGGACAACCTGTATATTTCCTGAAAGGGCTTGTCGAGCAAGTTTCAAAACAAGTTATTGACCGATATTGATATCACATAGATATTAAAAATTAATTCCTGAAACACTACTAATATATTTAGTTTTAGTGGGACCGGAGGCATCAACATTTTATACAGCAGTTTGAACATTAATGTAAAAGAAAAAAATCATTGTTATAGTACAGTGAAAGAAAGCCCGATCGCAAAGAAATGTGGGAACAATGGAATGAATAACTATTACATAAAGCCCTTGTGCGATGAATAATGCTGTTATCAAAGTCAAGAAAGTAACAACTACGGTACTGGAAGAAAAATTTATTGCTAAATGGAGATTTGAAAGTGATAGAATAAAACTAACTTTTTAGCGATTTGATTACTTTTATTTACTCACAACGAAATATATTTTCAATCTAAAATCTATCCAAAATATTCAGTATAAAAACTCAATCAAACTCAATATATTTTCAATTTAAAAACTCGGACCACGTGTTCTGAGATAAGAGCACCGATCTCCAGGGGGAGAGAGTAAGTGGCTGTTCTGGGAAGCAGACTGGGTGGTGTAGTGGTTAATGCACCGGCACGGTATGTCGCAGGTCCCGGGTTAGAGTCTCGGTCCAGTCATTCACTTTTTCACTCTTTGTATGTTAATAGAATTCACACCTACAGAGGATCTGGTGTGTAAAAAAGAATAAGTCGTTCCCTCCTTTCATTAGCACATATAAAATTGTTATATTTCTTGATTTTAAGGGGACTGTAAATTATCACAAATCATTAACAGCTAAAAGCACTCTCTTCTATATTTGTAACCAGTGGCGTATTTAGGGAGGACTTCCTGGCTTAAGCCGCCCCCCGAAATCTTAATTACTATAGTAAAGTATATGAAATATCTTGCAGAATTTTCACATTTTCAGGCAAAGTTTCCCCCGCCGAAAGTTAGCAAAGCCCCCGAAACAAAATCGTAAATACGCCACTGTTTGTAACCTAATATTCGCAATAATTCAGTCAAATACAAGAGATGGATGCTGAAGATGTGTCCAAATTAATCAATAATCAACAGAAAACCCGTCTATTTTTAAAAAAAAATATTTTATTCCTTTTACAAATAGGCAACATGCTTTCAATAATTAAACGTTTACAGTAATAAACAAAACAAAATAGCAATCATCAAACGTTGTGAAAAGAAATAGTTATAAATAATGATATACAACTATAGAAGAACAAAGAATATAACTACAAGTTATATATTCAGGACTATTATGGCTATAAATTAGCTTGAAGATCAACTACAGCATTTAGAAAATGAAACCAAAAATTTTGAAAAATCTAACACGAAGTATCAGCTAAAGTGTTGTCCAAAATAGGTCCTAATGAAAGTAATTAACAAAAAACTCATAAACATTAGATACTATCATGATGCACAAATCATGTACTACCAACACTTGTTCTAAACATTTTAAATCAAATAACACAATGTACAATTTTCCTCAAAAATCAACAAAACGTTAAAAAAAAACACTAAGCAGATCTACTCTAGATATAAAAAGGTAGACCTCAGTATACATAATCTATTGAACAAAAGTCACAAATACCCATTTTTACCATTTTACAGCACAAACATTATAGACATAAATACCTCGGGAAACCAAACTCCGAAAAGATAATCCAACTGACATGGCAAATACACTTCGAAGCTTTACCAAATAATACAAAACTAAATTTCACAGATGTGTTCAAGTAAAACATCAAAATTGTTAGACGGGCCATTCTTTTGATATTCACTGTAATACTATGCCCAATTTTCAGTTATGTAGTAATACTGGAATTTTTGAAAGAGCAGCATTAATCTTGATAAAATAGAAATCCATTCTTTATTTTTCTTAACAACTCAGGACGTTACTCCAATTAAAATTCCTAAGTTTTGTCCCATTTGAACAAATTTTGAGGGTCATGCCCACGTCCCACTTTGTATGTGCAAATTTTACTTTTTCGCGGTTTTATTGCAGGCTAAAAAGCTATGAATTCTGCAAGTTTCGTTCCAATCGCTCAACTCCTTCTAGGCTAAACTCAAGAGCTGAACCATTAGATTTTATGGAGGAATATGCCCCTATCCTCCCTCCAAATAGAAATAGAAAAAATAAAAATTATTTCTGTTCTCAGGCCGTTACTCGGATTAAAATTTGTTTTTGTCTCATTTGGACAATTTTTAAGGCCCACGTCCCCGTCCCCCTTTGTATGTGCAAATGGAAAATTTTATTTTCCCATTTTTATTGTACACTGAAGAGCTATGAATTCTGCAAGTTTCGTTCCAATCACTAAACGCCTTCTAGGCTAGACCCAAGAGCCGAACCCTTACCAAATAAATTAATTTACGAAAGTTGCCCCTTCTGTCACCAAGCTTAGAAGAAGTATAATACACTCAAATAATAAAAGATTTTAGCATGTGACTAGGATATCAATGTTGGAAAATCAGGCAAAACACAGGAAGCATTGATAGAAACTTATAGAAGTAAACCAAAAATTGGGATCGACAAGCTATAACAATAAGAACCCAACTTAAAGTACATCAGGCCGGTAGCCAGCCCAAAAATGTAGGGTGGGCCCGGCCGAAGTTAGGGGGGCGATCTAACCATATTATAATTCATCACCATATTATAGTTCATTTGCAAGTCTACCGTGAAAATTTTAAGGGGGCTAGTAAAAATTTAGGGGGAGGACCCCGTAGACCCCCTGGATACGGGTCTGGAGTACATACAGAAAAAACACCGGAAAATTATGTAAAAAAAAAAACGAAGGCTCTTCAACTTAATGCTGAAGAGAAAAAATAATTACAATAAATCTTATTATCTTTAGATGCAAACTTTTCGAATTATACGTTGAATCTTTAATGAAAATGTAGAATTTACTTCTACAACAAAGTTTGTACAATATTTGTTATATACTTGCCACATAAAACGCAATTATTTAAAATTGTAACAAATTATTATAAAATAAACAAGATAGGAATAATACAAACATCGTCTAAAAGAATGCTTACTAAGTCATAAGGAATAAATAAATAAATAAAATGTTCATATAATAACAATTACAGTGAAGCACACTCACAACGTTAAAACATTTTCTACTTCGCTCTAAAAGAAAACTAGGGGGAAAAAGTAAAGAAATCAAGAGGGGACAGAGTCACTTCAATAAGGTAATATCAGACATTAACTTTAGTCTCAGCAAAAAATAAATAAATAAATACGTCTAGTTAAGTACAAAGAAGATAATTATTTGATTATTAAACACATTTCCTGATAGTAAGATTAGGATGAGATGTTTGTTAACCTTGAGATGAACTGTAACAGATCTATTACAGTATCTTCGGTGGGAGATTTTTTTTATCCCTTCTAGCCATTGTCATTAACTTTCCCTCGAAAAGAATTGAGTTCCTAATACATGTAATTTCAATCATAAGAAACAAACGACCTTGATGATATGGATTATATCTGGCTACAGTTTGATATTAAAAGGGGTGTGTAGTTGGAATATGTTTCCTTCCGGAAAATATTAAGTTAAAAGGGGGTGTTGTGGGACTATGTTTCCTTTCGGAATATATTCAGTTAAAAGGGGTGTGTGGTTGGAATATGTTTCCTTCCGGAAAATATTCAGTTAAAAGGGGTGTGTGGTTGGAATATGTTTCCTTCCGGAAAATATTAAGTTAAAAGGGGGTGTTGTGGGACTATGTTTCCTTTCGGAATATATTCAGTTAAAAGGGGTGTGTGGTTGGAATATGTTTCCTTCCGGAAAATATTAAGTTAAAAGGGGGTGTTGTGGGACTATGTTTCCTTTCGGAATATATTCAGTTAAAAGAGGTGTGTGGTTGGAATATGTTTCCTTCCGGAAAATATTAAGTTAAAAGGGGGTGTTGTGGGACTATGTTTCCTTTCGGAATATATTCAGTTAAAAGGGGTGTGTGGTTGGAATATGTTTCCTTCCGGAAAATATTAAGTTAAAAGGGGGTGTTGTGGGACTATGTTTCCTTTCGGAATATATTCAGTTAAAAGGGGTGTGTGGTTGGAATATGTTTCCTTCCGGAAAATATTAAGTTAAAAGGGGGTGTTGTGGGACTATGTTTCCTTTCGGAATATATTCAGTTAAAAGGGGTGTGTGGTTGGAATATGTTTCCTTCCGGAAAATATTAAGTTAAAAGGGGGTGTTGTGGGACTATGTTTCCTTTCGGAATATATTCAGTTAAAAGGGGTGTGTGGTTGGAATATGTTTCCTTCCGGAAAATATTAAGTTAAAAGGGGGTGTTGTGGGACTATGTTTCCTTTCGGAATATATTCAGTTAAAAGGGGTGTGTGGTTGGAATATGTTTCCTTCCGGAAAATATTCAGTTAAAAAGAGGTGTGGTGGGAATATGATTCCTTCCCAAAAATATTCAGTTAAAAGTAGGTGTGATGTGAATATGACTCCTTCCGAAAAATATTCAGTTAAAAGAGGGTGTGGTGGGAATATGATTCCTTCCGAAAAATATTCAGTTAAAAGGGGCTGTGATGGGATTCAGCTTGTATTTATTAAGAGATTCAATTTAACTTGGGCCACAAACACTTTTCATTGTATATATCGGATTTATAAAGATTTATTCTTGGGGGAATAGCACAATAGTTGAATGTAAATGACAGATATGCTAATATAGCTGTACTAACGGGAGCTTTGTGGGTATATTAAAGTTCTAATGTATTATGCAATGCCGTGCCCTGGGGGCGAGCGGGGCAACTGCCCCGGGCGCCGAAGTAAGAGGTGCAAAATTTGCGAGAAAAAGAAAAGAGGAAAATTACTTAGAATATTACTATTATGTACTTAAATCCTCTTCCTGCTTTAGGAAGTGGTCCTATAATGTTACTCATGTTAGGAAAATAGATGTGCACATATCCAAAATAGAAGGAAAATGTAATAAAAGAGCTCCAAAAATTAAGGAAAAGCAGGGTTTATTTTTGAAAATTTTCTTACGATTCGCGCCAACCATGGTAGCGCTCGCGGCTGGTCTGTTGATCTCACTCATATGTATGGGGGTGCCATCGTATACTCTCGCCCCGGGCGCTGATTTTCCACGACACGGCACTGTATTATGTTAACAATCTGAAACTCGACAAGGAAATCGATTAACTTATTTAGTTACCATAGACATATTTTTCTGCCTACAATACTCAAGCAACATTTTAATTTACAAAACTCACTACTTTGCATTTGCAAATACTTCCAATGCTTGTTATACAAAGCAACAGGGACTCTTCTTCTTTAACAGAATTTCTAGCGACGCCCATGCTCAAATATACGTTCTAATGTAAAGTACCACAAACTATCATATCTTTAAACGTTACTGCTAAAATAGAATTTTTAAAAAAATAATAAGCTCTGTAAACGCTTGTGTGTATCTGTATTGCTTCCTGTACTCCAGTTGAAGTTCTTTTAGAGGACATCTATCCCTATTTGAGCTATCTTGTCAATTATGTGAAGAAATAAAGATTTGAAGAAGTAAAACAATGTATCTTGTATTATTCTTTATTCCCTCATTCTGTTTGGTACTTATATGCACGGTGCGGCAACCAGGAAATAACACTGATTTTCATTTTCTTTATTTATTAATTTATTTAGACTATTTATTGCTGATATTCTTTTTTTTAGCACGGAAGTTTCTCATAGTTGCAAATCTTGCTGTAATCATTGGTACACGTACAGAAATTTCTAACTTGGCAGATCGTCAGTGTAGTGCGTGATGTGGCTACGTATAGACTGTTGGTGTGATATATCGTCATTGTTTCAACACTGAAACGAAGGGTATATATAGTTCTGTGCGCGCTTACAGAAAACTACAAACAAAATTGAGATGTTGGGACAGGTTTATGCTAACAATCCTATATTTCTTGTTGTCATATTTTTTGAATAGTACGAGAAGTTCAATACTACCAGGGAATCTGTCGAAGATGAATGCCCAGGTTCAACCATGTCTCTGAAACAACTGAAATACTTGACAAAGTTCGATTTTGAATATAAGTTTGAATGTGCGAAATACAGGATTTTCTAAAATGAAACCTCTTGCACATGAATAAGATTTTTCATCACATAATAACGGAAGATTTAAAGAAACAAGCTATGTGCACGTTTCGTGCCCAATTCCTTAACGGAGGAGTGATACTGGAAGAAGTGCATCATTACCTCAACACAAACACAATGATTGTTTGTGCGTTTTTCCCCCAAAAAGTGTTTGTGTGTTACCACATACTCGTCAGACCAATTTCCCCTATGATTACCATGTTTCCTAAATTAAAAGCACCACTGAAAGGTGTTTTTCAACGTTGTTGATAGGATCCAGAAAGCAATGATAAGAACCTTGAACATCATTACAATCAAAGACTTCCAGAAGTCATTTCATGACTTACTAATCGTACAAAGCTGTGTGTGTGAACAGAGGAGGCTCGTACTTTGAATCAATTAAGATAAGCTGATTCCACTTGTTACTCTTTTCCCCAAATTAAAAGCATCAGTAAGGCTAGTTTTAGATTGAAGCATTAATCGTAGCATTTCTCGTAGCAAAAATCGTATCATCGATATCCTACCGTGTAAAGTAGCAAATGCTAGAGCATTTCACATGCCATGGCATATCCTATGGCATTTCTTGTCGATAGAACCTGCTCTATTTCGTAGCATTTTCCCCAGCATTTCTGGTCCAATTGCAGCGTCGTTGGGTGCTGAAAGGAAGCAAAAGATTTTCTGCCAAATATCCATACTCTTGTTTTGTGTGGAAAATTGAATTGTATTAAAGAAAAATGAGTTGGAGTAGGGATGCTATTATTATTTTGCTGACTGAAAAATATGAGGAGCATCCTTGTTTCTACAAAGAACTTTTCGAAGACTTCATTATCCATACGAAGGAAGTTCTTGAATGCAATAGCATCCTCAGGCTTCAGTTCTCTCTCTACCATAGAAAGAACTGAAATATTATCATTTCTCCGCAACAACCAATTCTTTGCCCACATACTTCTTTGTGGTTTTCGTTTTTTAATATAACCGGTGAGAGCTGTTATTACAACCACTATAGCTATAGCTACCTCACACTTTAGTTTCGGAGCCACTATTACGCCATTCTCCAGTGATTTGTTTCCTACGTCACGACAAGATGCTTATCAAAATGCTACCGTGTAAAAGCACCATATACTTTCGATGCCATAGCGTATTATACGAGATGTTTGACAGCACATCTGCTACGAGAAATGCTTCCGTCTAAAACTAGCCTAATAGATTTCTTTTTCGACGATGTTTTCACCATCCAGAAGGCAGTAACGAGGACCTTGAATATCTTTACAGTTCAGGACTTTCAGAAGTAATTCCATGACTTACTGGATCATTGAAAGTTGTGTGTGTGTGGACAAAAGAAGTTCCTATTGTGAATAAACCAGGTGAAGTTATTCCACTTGTTCATTTATTTTTTACAGGCTCACTCTCATATCCTAATTCCTAATTGTCTCACTGTGTATGTATTTAATGTTGTCTAAGTGTTCTACTCAAAGGTACCACCATAGATAATCTTTTGGCCAGGAATGACAATTCTCTCCAAGTTCTATGACCTAATCTCTTAAATTATGCCTAGAAGAACAATATACACTTTTAAAGTTTTCTTGAATATCCCAATTCGCAGTACGACTTTATTAAAAATATTATTGTAAGGTAAAAAGTGTAAAATTTTAATACAAATATTTAGTTACTGATGGTTTCATTTAATCATTTTTTGCCCCTCTAAAATTTCAATAACACTCTTCGCGTCGTAACCTGTTTGGCCGGTCTTACGTAGGTTAATGTTTCTCAGGTCGGGAATTGGTAATTGTGAAAATAAAATTGAAAAGTACTTTGGCCCAAAGTACTTTACAGTATAAGTTGGCCAACCAACAATTTGCCGTCAGTTATCCAACAGTTTCGACCTCGATTATCCAATCCCAAGTTCACTTCTTTTGGCTGGTTATAGGATTCATGTCCTTTGGACATTATGTGACATTATGTGAAAATGCTTCTACTCTGATACTAAGAGGAACGTTTCTTGTACGGACTACCAAAATTACGAAGTTGCAAGTCCAAAAAAAGAAAGTTGAAATTGAGTTGCATTATTTCGAGACTGTTTGCCAGTTGCTGACATTTGGTACATATAAAATTCTCACGGAATGCTGAATGTCGTCACATACTTTAAGTCTGTATTCTATTGACCTATAGATTGGATGATTAGGAAATTGTGGAGGAATTAATATCCGATGTCAAGAAAAGTTTGAATTTTGTGGATATATCTACTACAGTGAACACATTAACTTCCTACCGTCTTTCAGAAAGAATACAAAGTGCAAATGAAGTCTAAATGTATAACTGTAACAACTTTTGCTATCTAAACCGTCCATGGTCTCTAACGGAAGTTGGGCGCTTCACATATTGGACTAGGTGGCTGTTATGAATGTTGCTTGTTGCGAAATTGGACTTCAATAATTCAAGTAAATATTTTCCTGTAGAATATAGGTCAGTGATTTTGTGTAGAGGTTTTGTGAAAAAGTATGTTAGTATTTCAATCAGTTGTAGATAATACCATTTATCATTTTGTTTGAATGTTTTAAATATAATTCAGTGGTGTCGTAAACATGTTCTTGACCATGAATTTCTAAGCAATTTATGTTCCTTCCGGGCCTATAACCATACTCAGTCACCATATAGTTACTCCAGGTTTCCTTTAGAGGGATGCCGTCACACTATATTTATAATAGACTGTCTAACTCAGGGCGCAAAATTTCAAAGTCAGACGCATTCACCAATCCAAAAATGATGGTCGCCAGCACCTTTCACCTACAAATTATGAGGCAAACCATTTCGATTGAGGGTGGGAAAGGATTGGCAAATTACAACGTTGTGAAGAATTCACTTCCCATGTTCGTTATGAAGACTTCAAATTCCGTGTTTTCTCTCACTCAGTGACAATTATTTTCGTGCAAAACAGGGCCTTCGCAGCCCTGTGAGTTTAGGCAGAAACCATTCCTAATGAACATTAGTCACCATCTTTAAATTTCTAGTCGTAAATGGCGACCTGACGACCGGAAATTTTGCACCCTGGTCTAACTTAACCTGAGCAGAAATGTAGAAAGTTAAATACTAGTTCTATTCTATAACCTTACATTTTAAAACCTTGACTGTACCACCTAAGCCATTCGGTATAAATTTCAATTTTGGAAACCGAGAACAAAGTTATGAAAATCTATCAGTTTCGTTAAATTTAATTCGTCTTATTTCAACATTACTGAAAGTTGAAAATTAGTAAAATAGGTACGAACTACGTGTTCTAGATGATAGCATTTATAACAGATTGAAGACTGCAAAAGTTATACCTTTGCACAAAAAAGAAAATACTTATGATGTTCAAAACTTTAGGCCTGTTTCTATTTTGTGTGTTTTTTGAAGATTTTTGAATCCCTAATGTTATCGCGCTTGAGAAATTTTATATCCTGCCATAACCTAATTTCGTCTTCTCACCATGGAATCAAAAAAAAAAAAACAAATCAATTGATACAGTGTTGTTTAACTTTATTAAAGAGGTTTCTACAGTACTTGATAAGGAAAAATATGCAGTAGGTTTATTTGTTGATTTCTCCAAGGCATTCGACAATGTTCAACATTCTCTTCTACTGGCAAAACTCCAGAAATATGGTATTAGGGGTGTAGTACATGAATGGTTTCGCTCGTACCTGACAAACAGAAAACAAGTAAAAAAAATACAAAAAATAATTAACAATAAGCAAGTCACATTTTCTCCCAAAACTGCTACTATCTCTGCTGGTGTTCCTCAAGGCTCAATTCTTGAGCAAATTCTTTTTTTATTCTACATAAATGATCTTGTTGAATATATGTATCCCCAACATATTGTACTATATGCTGATGATGTAAATGTCTTTGTAACAGCGGATAATACAATTCAACTAAAAAGTAAATTAAAACAAACTGTGGAACGTTTGATAAAATGGACATCTCAAAATCAACTGCTGATAAATGCAAAGAAAACAAAAGCACTAAATTTTCATTACTCATCTACACCTCGAACAGTACCTTCCATTGTGATAAATTCAACTGTTGTAGGCTAATCAAAATTCACTAAATTTTTAGGTGTAACAATAAGCAACAGGCTTACATAGGATGCACATATTGCTGAGCTAAATAGCAATTTAAGCCGTATCTGTTTTGTCATTTATAGACTACGTGGTTCAGCGTCAAAAGAAACTTTGCTGTTATTGTACTATGATAAGTTTCAATCCTTGTTAAATTATGGAATAATTTTCTGGAGAGCTTCCTATTTCAGTGTTACTACTTTTCGTCTACAGAAAAAGGCAATAAGATCTATTTTTAATCTATCACCAAGGGTCTCATGCAAAAGGATCTTTCAGTCAAATAAAATTTTAACTGTGCCTTGTCTGTACATATAAAAAGTACCATATCTGTAAAGAGAAATGAAAGTAGTTTTCTTCATGTTGAAGATGTATATTCATACAACACACAACAAAAGAATAACATATTCACATCATACCAAAACTATGCGTGCACCAAAAGGAGTCTCCTTCCTATGCCCGCTAAGTTGTTTAATAAGCTCCCGACTTACTTGAAGGATATCAAAAGCATAATGAAATTAAAAAATGAACTATTCAATTTTTTGTGTAACAAAATGTATTATAATATTAATGAATACTTGGGTGATAGTTTGTAAATTAATGTAATATCAATTATATTAAAATGTCTTCATATTATTTGACAAGTCCTATGTACTGGTCTCTGACCAATAATGTACGACATGGATGAATAAAAGAATAAAAAAAAAGATGAACAACATTAAATTGCTTGACGTATCCTTAGATTTTATATTCTTGGATAGCAAAATGCAGGATATCTCTAAGACTGATTTTTACTCTGATTGGATATTGACTTAGCCTGTCAATATTGGTGCTGACAAATTCACCTATTACTCCTAATTCTACCTGAATTTGATAGCCTTATAAAGTTTGAGTTGTGGATCCAATTCCTCTAGGATCCGATTCCAATTCCACATGTTTCTCTGATAACGTATTCGAGAATATCAGATGAGAATCACTTGGAAACATAAATTGGAATTTTCCGCATTTGATTATTGATTACAATGTTTTCTGATACTCCATCCCTTAAGTCAAAACTAACTCCCTTTCTCCCTACCTCTTTGTCATTACAAAAGGAAAAACAAGCCGCTAATATTGACAGAGAGGAAAACTTATCAAAATTATTATAACTTAGATACAGTATTATGTAAAATCTAAATTTATATTGGAATTCGCTTTGCACTTGATGTTCAAAAGTTATTGCTGTTCCCTTCACTCAAACCCAACTACAAACAATCCTATTTTTAATTTTTGTCCACAAAAGATGTATTAATTATTTATGTACTAAAGATTTAACTTCATTGGTGTTTTTTTAAAATTGAAGTTCTGGAGATCAGAACTCATTTTGTGATAAAGTTAATTTCCATGATTCTTTCATTTAAGAGTCAGAAGAGATCGGGAGTCAAAAAATCCTGTTGAAGTTCCAAGCTTATTTTTTTATTTTATTTTAATATAAGAACACCAATTTATAAGAGGGATGGATGAGACACGTGTTGTTTTTCTTATTTCAAGTTCCGCTGTTATCATGTTAGACTCTGACATTTTTACCAATCAGATTGTATTTACTCTTAGATTGCATTGTATAAATACAGTAAGTATCGATTCAATTCCCAACCCTGTTATCGTTTGCAATTCCAGCATTATTTCACAACCTGACTCCAAGAAGACGAGAACTGTTTATTGAAATTGACGATTATACTAAAAGATGTGAAAAAAATATGAATATTCAGGCTCTTGAGCATTTGCTCTGCGGCCCCGATGGTACACTATGTGACGTCTAGTGCCTAGCCATTATAAATAGCTCAGTTGACACTCCCTAAGTCAATGTACAGTCCGCATTAAAAAAACCTGCGACATGAGCATTTAAGTTTATTGTGAAACAACGAAGTCTTTTGTTCCAAAATAAGTGTGCAGGGGCGGGCGCTGAGGTTTCTTCTGGTGTGATTCGTGCCACTTAGAAGTTATGTTGATTCCCTGCGCTGTTAGGCATAGTTTCACAATAAACTCACATGCTCATGTTGCAGGTTTTTTGCTGCGGACTGTACCATAGTGACTTTAATAAGAGGTTTCAATGTCTCCAAAGATATGTGTAGTATGACAGAGAGTACTTTGAAGGATTGTAATAATACTCTTTCAGGGCCATCATATGGAATATAATCATAGAAAAAATACACTTTCACGCAATAATATAAAGTTCAGAATTCTGTTTCAGTAAATGTGAACCGATTTTCTGTATGTAAAAAGGTAACGTTTTAAAGTATCCTTGTGTTACTAGTGTATGTAGAAAGTATTTCTTCATTGCTTCTACCTTGTAATGTACCACGTTCTTCCATGTATTTCAAACAATGTCATACGCTCCTGTTTGTAAACATCACCACATGTATTTACGTCGGAGTACTAGACACCACGTGGGTTTACAATAAGACGACGGACCACCTGCACCTCCTACAAGTTACATGACAACAGGACAGCAGCAGCGCCACCGCCGCCGGGACGCCTATATATTGGACAGCGAATAGCGGATAGGGCTACCTCGGGAGAGTAATGCTCCCGGAAGTAGGAACGAAAAACACAGTTCTGATTGGTTGGCGTTATCTATGTCTTGCCACGTTGCATCCAAATACTATAATTCAGACGATTGTTGTTGTCGGACCTCGTGGCCGAGTGGGCTAGCGCTATATGCTAGTAACGAAAATCTCTTTTGGCGTGAGTTCAAACCCGGCCCGAGGAAAGTTTTTTTAAACATTTTTTTTACATTTTTATAACACTTTTTAAATTAAAATAATACGAAAATAACGTAATACTCAAAAATGTGATTTACGTACTTTTGTGCATATAAGTAGTAGTAGTAGTAGGAACGGGTTAGAAGCCCCGCAGGGCTCGTTTTGTTGCCCTTGTACTTCATGATATAAGGCTCGTTTTGTTCCCCTTGTACTAAATGATATAGATTTTGTGCCCAACTTAAAACAACTGACTAGGATAGCGCGTAAAACAGCTGGCTAGGGTAGCGCGCGAAAAAACGTACTTCCGGGAGTATTACTCTCCCGAGCGGGTCGTCCATTTCTTGCCATGTTGCATTCAAATAGCAGAAATCAAACGCTTGCTGCTGTTGGCCCTCTTGGCCGGGCGTGCTAGCACCATGTTATGACGAGATGTAACTCGAGAAGGAACATATCAAGGATTAGGCCGCGCCTCTATTGCATCCGAATGCGACTGCGAACGCGAATGCGAATGCGAACTGCGAATTCATGTGCCTCTACTACATCCGAAGTTTTGTGAATGCGAATCAAGTTGTAATATCTCTTTCAAACCTTCAATGTGAAATATTTTTGCTTGAAAATTCATATCTTAAAGTTTTCATAGCAATAATAATAATAATAATAATAATAATAATAATAATAATAATAATAATAATAATAATAATAATAATAAATAATAATAATAATAATAATAATAATACTGTATTAATTTCCTTTGTGTGCAAAACAGAGTGAATGTCGCAAATGTCGCTCCTGTTATTATTATGCTTCTGTGGTAACCGCTATGTTCACTTTAAAATAAATAAACTAAATAAAATTAGAGATTGCAAAATCAACCAACTTTCTAAGAAAATTTTCTCCATGAGTAAAAAACCCGTTTTTGCTATTTCAAACATATTAGTCAATAATTATATGAATTCGTAAAATCATTATTTGAGGAACAAAGAGGAAATATAAATTGAATAAAAAGTTGCGGTTCGTGTATTAATTAGAGCTTCATATTTTAAAGAGAAAACAAATAAAATTATAAATATCTTCCACTCCAAGTTCTTTACTTACATCTGCCCATAATTTGTTCACGACGTGTCGTTTGTGGTAATCTGGATAACCTTGGATCCACAATGGAACTTTATAAAAAACACAATTTATTAAAACATCAATATCTATTTCCATTATTATTTTCATTTTTATCTCCGCACCTCGCACCGTCGACTACTTTCACGCAAAAAGAACTTTCTTCTCTCACGTAGAGCTCAACTTCTCTGCAGAAGACGCTCCATTCGCATCAATTCGGACGAACAATCCCAGCATGTTGGGATCGTTCGCATTCGCATCTTTTCGTCGGTTTTCGCAATTCGCAGGTCGGAACTAGTCGAGGCACTCCAATTCATTTACACGTGCTGGGAAATTCGCATTCGCATTCGCAATCGCATTCGGATGCAATGGAGGCGCGGCCTTACACACTATACAAGTTACATTAGGTCTTCGATTAGGTATAATTTTATTTATTATTTCTGAAGTATTCTTTTTTGTTTCATTTTTCTGAGCCTTCTTCCATAGTAGACTAGCACCAACAGTAGAAATAGGATCTTTGTGACCTCCAGCAGGTATTGTACCATTCAACCCAATACACATTCCCCTCCTCAATACTGCCATTCTACTGGCCTCATGAGTTACTGTAACATGAGCTCATCACAGACTAATAGAGGGTAACCACACTCAAGCCACACAGGGCCTACTGCTCACAATCCTCCTGGGCCTATACTTTACTGCCCTACAAGCATACGAATATTATGAAGCCCCATTCACCATCGGAGATGCTGTCTATGGCTCAACATTCTTCATAGCGACAGGATTCCATGGTCTTCACGTTATTATTGGTTCTACATTCCTAGCCACTTGTTTATTACGTCACATTTTTCTCCTACCCACCATTTTGGATTTGAAGCCGCTGCTTGATATTGACATTTTGTAGATGTAGTATGATTATTCCTTTATATTTCTATTTATTGATGAGGAGGATAGCCTATTTAATATATACAGTATATTTGACTTCCAATCAAAAGGATCACTTAAATGAAATAGGCAATTAATACAGTTTTAACAATTGGTCTATTAACTATCATTATTTGTTTAATTGTTATAGCCATTTCAACTCTTCTTTCCAAGAAAGTTATTAATGATCGAGAAAAAAATTCCCCCTTTGAGTGTGGTTTTGATCCTAAATCATCAGCCCGAATTCCCTTCTCTCTACGATTCTTCCTAATCGCCGTAATTTTCCTCATCTTCGATGTAGAAATTGCCCTTCTACTCCCAATAACAATCACTATTAACAACACTAATACACTATCCTGATCTCTCGTCAGACTAACATTCTTTGTAATTTTCCTAATAGGTCTTTATCATGAATGAAATCAAGGGTCCCTAACATGAGCTGACTAAATGAATAGGATAGTTAAATATAATATTTGGTTTGCATCCAAAAGGTGTTGCTGTCAATTTATCTCATAAGTAGGAAGCAAACAATTGCACTCAGTTTCGACTAGCTATGTGCTAGTAACGAATCTCGCTTTTGGCGTCGGTTCAAACCCGGCCCAAGGAATTTTTTTTTATTTTTTCATTTTTATAACACTTTTTAATTAAAATAATATGAAAATAATACTCAAAAAGTGATTTATTTACTTTTGTGCAGATAAGTAGTAGTAGTAGTAGAAACAGGTTAGAAGCCCCGCAGGGTTCGTTTTATTCCACCTTGACCCCCAGATTATGAATTTTGAGAGCAAACTTAAAACAGCTGGCTTGGATAGCGCGTAGAACAGCTGGCTAGCGTAGAGCGCGAAAAAACGTACTTCCTGGAACATTGGTCTCCCGAACGGGTCGTATCAGTTCAGCGGATAGGTATCAGTTTTCTGGTTTTCCTCCTCTTGCTTGCCTGGAGCACTAGGAGAACCCTACGTCAACGCTTCTAGTCTGCTGTGGGATTCTTGGCTATTCCTTTCCTCCTACCTTAGCCTGCTTCGCGGCTCTGTCTTATCTGAACCTCAGTTGCTTAGCTTGCTTCAGGGCTTTTATCCCCCTCATTGCTTGCTGCGGAGCATTGGAGATTCCTACGCCACTCTGCTTAGTCTGCTTCGGGGCTCTGTCTTATCCGAACCTCAGTTGCTTAGGTTGCTTCAGGACTTTTATCCCCCTCATTGCTTGCTGCGGAGCATTGGGGATTGCTACGCCACTCTGCTTAGTCTGCTTAGGGGCTCTGTCTTATCCGAACCTCAGTTGCTTAGGTTGCTTCGGGGCTTTTATCCCCCTCATTGCTTACTGCGGAGCATTGGAGATTCCTACGCCACTCTGCTTAGTCTGCTTCGGGGCTCTGTCTTATCTGAACCTCAGTTGCTTAGCTTGCTTCAGGGCTTTTATCCCCCTCATTGCTTGCTGCGGAGCATTGGAGATTCCTACGCCACTCTGCTTAGTCTCCTTCGGGGCTCTGTCTTATCTGAACCTCAGTTGCTTAGGTTGCTTCGGGGCTTTTATCCCCCTCATTGCTTGCTGCGGAGCATTGGACACTCCTACGCCACTCTGCTTAGTCTGCATCGGGGCTCTGTCTTATCCGAACCTCAGTTGCTTAGCTTGCTTCGGGGCTTTCATCCCCCTCATTGCTTGCTGCGGAGCATTGGACACTCCTACGCCACTCTGCTTAGCCTGCTTCGGGGCTCTGTCTTATCCGAACCTCAGTTGCTTAGGTTGCTTCAGGGCTTCTATCCCCCTCATTGCTTGCTGCGGAGCATTGGACACTCCTACGCCACTCTGCTTAGCCTGCTTCGGGGCTCTGTCTTATCCGAACCTCAGTTGCTTAGGTTGCTTCAGGGCTTCTATCCCCCTCATTGCTTGCTGCGGAGCATTGGACACTCCTACGCCACTCTGCTTAGCCTACTTCGGGGCTCTGTTTTATCTGAACCTCAGTTGCTTAGCTTGCTTCAGGGCTTTTATCCCCCTCATTGCTTGCTGCGGAGCATTGGAGATTCCTACGCCACTCTGCTTAGCCTGCTTCGGGGCTCTGTCTTATCTGAACCTCAGTTGCTTAGCTTGCTTCAGGGCTTTTATCCCCCTCATTGCTTGCTGCGGAGCATTGGACACTCCTACGCCACTCTGCTTAGCCTGCTTCGGGGCTCTGTTTTATCTGAACCTCAGTTGCTTAGCTTGCTTCAGGGCTTTTATCCCCCTCATTGCTTGCTGCGGAGCATTGGAGATTCCTACGCCACTCTGCTTAGCCTGCTTCTGGGCTCTGTTTTATCTGAACCTCAGTTGCTTAGCTTGCTTCAGGGCTTTTATCCCCCTCATTGCTTGCTGCGGAGCATTGGACACTCCTACGCCACTCTGCTTAGCCTGCTTCGGGGCTCTGTTTTATCTGAACCTCAGTTGCTTAGCTTGCTTCAGGGCTTTTATCCCCCTCATTGCTTGCTGCGGAGCATTGGAGATTCCTACGCCACTCTGCTTAGCCTGCTTCGGGGCTCTGTCTTATCTGAACCTCAGTTGCTTAGCTTGCTTCAGGGCTTTTATCCCCCTCATTGCTTGCTGCGGAGCATTGGACACTCCTACGCCACTCTGCTTAGCCTGCTTCGGGGCTCTGTTTTATCTGAACCTCAGTTGCTTAGCTTGCTTCAGGGCTTTTATCCCCCTCATTGCTTGCTGCGGAGCATTGGAGATTCCTACGCCACTCTGCTTAGCCTGCTTCGGGGCTCTGTTTTATCTGAACCTCAGTTGCTTACCTTGCTTCAGGGCTTCTATCCCCCTCATTGCTTGCTGCGGAGCATTGGAGATTCCTACGCCACTCTGCTTAGCCTGCTTCGGGGCTCTGTTTTATCTGAACCTCAGTTGCTTAGCTTGCTTCAGGGCTTTTATCCCCCTCATTGCTTGCTGCGGAGCATTGGAGATTCCTACGCCACTCTGCTTAGCCTGCATCGGGGCTCTGTTTTATCTGAACCTCAGTTGCTTAGCTTGCTTCAGGGCTTCTATCCCCCTCATTGCTTGCTGCGGAGCATTGGAGATTCCTACGCCACTCTGCTTAGCCTGCTTCGGGGCTCTGTTTTATCTGAACTTCAGTTGCTTAGCTTGCTTCAGGGCTTCTATCCCCCTCATTGCTTGCTGCGGAGCATTGGAGATTCCTACGCCACTCTGCTTAGCCTGCTTCGGGGCTCTGTTTTATCTGAACCTCAGTTGCTTAGCTTGCTTCAGGGCTTCTATCCCCCTCATTGCTTGCTGCGGAGCATTGGAGATTCCTACGCCACTCTGCTTAGCCTGCTTCGGGGCTCTGTCTTATCTGAACCTCAGTTGCTTAGCTTGCTTCAGGGCTTTTATCCCCCTCATTGCTTGCTGCGGAGCATTGGACACTCCTACGCCACTCTGCTTAGCCTGCTTCGGGGCTCTGTTTTATCTGAACCTCAGTTGCTTAGCTTGCTTCAGGGCTTTTATCCCCCTCATTGCTTGCTGCGGAGCATTGGAGATTCCTACGCCACTCTGCTTAGCCTGCTTCTGGGCTCTGTTTTATCTGAACCTCAGTTGCTTAGCTTGCTTCAGGGCTTCTATCCCCCTCATTGCTTGCTGCGGAGCATTGGAGATTCCTACGCCACTCTGCTTAGCCTGCTTCGGGGCTCTGTTTTATCTGAACCTCAGTTGCTTAGGTTGCTTCAGGGCTTTTATCCCCCTCATTGCTTGCTGCGGAGCATTGGAGATTCCTACGCCACTCTGCTTAGCCTGCTTCGAGGCTCTGTTTTATCTGAACCTCAGTTGCTTAGCTTGCTTCAGGGCTTTTATCCCCCTCATTGCTTGCTGCGGAGCATTGGACACTCCTACGCCACTCTGCTTAGCCTGCTTCGGGGCTCTGTTTTATCTGAACCTCAGTTGCTTAGCTTGCTTCAGGGCTTTTATCCCCCTCATTGCTTGCTGCGGAGCATTGGAGATTCCTACGCCACTCTGCTTAGCCTGCTTCGGGGCTCTGTTTTATCTGAACCTCAGTTGCTTAGCTTGCTTCAGGGCTTCTATCCCCCTCATTGCTTGCTGCGGAGCATTGGAGATTCCTACGCCACTCTGCTTAGCCTGCTTCGGGGCTCTGTTTTATCTGAACCTCAGTTGCTTAGCTTGCTTCGGGGCTTTTATCCCCCTCATTGCTTACTGCGGAGCATTGGGGATTCCTACGCCACTCTGCTTAGTCTGCTTCGGGGCTCTGTCTTATCCGAACCTCAGTCGCTTAGCTTGCTTCAGGGCTTTTATCCCCCTCATTGCTTGCTGCGGAGCATTGGAGATTCCTACGCCACTCTGCTTAGCCTGCTTCGGGGCTCTGTTTTATCTGAACCTCAGTTGCTTAGCTTGCTTCGAGCTTTTATCCCCCTCATTGCTTGCTGCGGAGCATTGGGGATTCCTACGCCACTCTGCTTAGTCTGCTTCGGGGCTCTGTCTTATCCGAACCTCAGTTGCTTAGCTTGCTTCAGGGCTTTTATCCCCCTCATTGCTTGCTGCGGAGCATTGGAGATTCCTACGCCACTCTGCTTAGCCTGCTTCGGGGCTCTGTTTTATCTGAACCTCAGTTTGAAAAACGCATAATTAGGCGTGATAACTAACCTCGTGGTTGAAGGAGGAGTCGCCTGAACTTAGCAAAGAGTGATAATGAAATATCTACTACTAATTGAAACTGTAAATATTTTCTAGTAAGGTAAATTTTGAATAAATTATATTATTATTCTTAGTCTCTGTACATATTCATTTTAGAGGTAATTATCCCAAATCGGACTTCCGAAGAAACTTATCGAATCGAATTTTATTGACCGTGCCGATAGCGACTACTCCCAGTCACGACCTAATTAGTTTTTCAGTTTCGTTAGAAATAAGAAAAGAAAGAGTGAGAAGGGAAAGGAGGGGAGAGAAGTAGAAAGAAATAAGAAAAGAAAAGGAAAAAGGAGAGGGAAAAGGAAAGATTGAGGATTTTAAAGGAGAATGGATTACTGGATGATTTAGGAGATATAGTAATGAATTCGAATGGTTATCATCCGGTAAATCGTTACAAATACTATTAGTGGAGAATCAATTTTGAAGTGATGTGGAATAGACACATGTTCCCTCATACCAGACAGACCTAGCTCCAGGCACCACGTTCGTGGGGTTGCCCAGACCTAGACCTGGAAATGAGAAAAGTGAAATTTAATTCTCTGTAATTTAATCTCAAACCATAATTGATAAATATCCAATATCTGAACTCCATGATCTGAGATCGACCACACATATGAATTAGTTAAGAAAGAAAAAAAATTAAATATGAACTCAATATAAAATTTATGTATCGTCTCAACAAGAGTTTCAACTTCCTGGAAGAAAAATGTCGTATTTAGGCTCATCCCGTTATTTTGTCCCACTCCTAGAGCCGACTTTAAATTTGTTAGTGGCAGTCTTTCATGACCTAGGTTATTTACCTTAACACACATATATTAAAACATGACACATATATTATAGATATTAATATGACAAATGATATTACTAAAGTTACTTAAATTAAATCTATCATGCATTCACTCGCTCACTCACTCAGGACAGTGTATATATGTTTAAAGGAAAACCAACTAGCTACAAGGGTACAAATAGTTTATTACATTCATAGTGAAAAGGAAAAAATAATTACAAAGAAAATCTTAAAAGCACAAGTTCTTGGTTATATATTAATAGAATACATAGAGTTATATTTTAGTAAATTTTTATATATTCAATCATATTGACAAACAAAAAAAATAATTACGTATATTAAATCTTAGGCATGCTAAAGTAAATTATGATTTGCAACATACGCAAAGAAGACACTTATTTCACTAAAAAAAATTGGACAAAGAGGAAAGGAAAAAAAACCTTTTAGATGTATTAGAACTTTTGAGTCTCTACCTCACATTGAGAAACAAAATATTAATAATTCTGAGCGTTCAGATTACAAATCACGCACTACTCGTAGTGTCCAAAACATTTCGCTCCATTCAACTTAGTTTGTGTATATATCTATATATATATATATGACTATTGGTTTATAAAACCATTCATCAACTATTTTCAGTTTGTGACAGTACTCGCAAACTACAACGTTTATACCCATCTAGGGATTTCACCAACAACGTTTGGTCAGAGGAGAATTCTCCTCTCGGTTCAGTCCATTCCAGGTTACTAGTTAGTCATTCGTCACTAGGACACATCATAACACTTTATTCGTGAAATACTTATAACTTTTATTCAGAGTATTTATATTTGAGGAGATCTTCACTAGTTGGGAGGATTGTGATGATTTATATCGTGGTAAAACACTGGTTAAGTCATAGGATACACACTGGAAAACAGGGGGGATTCTAGGTACACTTTCAAAAAAAAAGAAAAATTCCTGGTTGATCACTAAAGGATACTATTTGTCGAGGGATTGGATTATGTTTAGACCTGCCGTTATTTCGAAATGCATGCCATTGAACCTGTTTACATTATTGATTACTATTACATTTATGCAGAACAAAAAGAAATTATTTAAGTTCGCGGCGGTATTCCTTAAAAAAAAGAAATTAGACTCCATCATTCCATTCGTCGGAAAAAGTTACTTAAAACCCATGGCAACCAATAAACGTATGGGGAAGATGCGGTGCTCTTACATATATCTATATTATAAATTTAACATTTTACATTTCACTTTAATATTCTATATTTCATACATATTTACATTTCGACGTCTCTCTCTATATATATATATATATTTAATTCACGCGCACACATTTTAAGTAATAACCCCAACAATAGTTTTAGAAAAGGTTGCAAGCATTGTACAAGAAAACAAATGACTTCCGACATTACATCATAAAATATTATTTTCATTTATACCGCGCGTCTAGTAATTTTAAATTTTCACATATCCAATTGGAGAGTAGATCAAGGAAAGAAAAAAAACTTGTGAGGCAGGCACGTAACACAGAACATTCTTAAATACATGAATATATATATAAACCAAACAATTTTTATCTTAACTTTGGGCCCAATATTACAACAACATTCACGGAAATAAACTAAATGGAAAGTGACCACTGGATCAAAAAGAATCCCAGACGGACAATGGTGAAGGAATGAAAGTAGAAATTACGGTGTACCGAATCGTTACTCACCCCGTCGATGGGTCAAATATGATGTAAACCCAGTCCCTAACTATTTCATCAAACGAATCGTGTCTTGAGATGTCTCAGCTGGTCATTTCGGTTAAAAAAAAATTATACATTAATTCATTGATATATCATACTTTCAAAATCGGGGGAAGGTTGAAAATTAAAAAAAAATCTCGAAGTAAGAAGGAAGAGACAAGAGAGAGAAAGCGGCGCCAACGAAAGAAGAAAGATTAAAGTACTACTCACTACACAGAAGAGTGATCGAATTTAAATATATAACAACTCATAGCCAAAAATATTCACATATTCCAAAAGGGTGGTCTACTCAAATACGTAGACTCAAGGGGAAACACCTGGTGCCAAGAAGCAAGTCTGTGTCTTGTAAATAATAACTTCACAAGTTATTGCTTGTAAAATTATTATCTAGTAACCGTATCCGGCCCAAACCAACAGGCGAAAGAGAGAAAGGGGGAGGGCAAGATGCCATTGCCCTAAATTTTGAAATTTCTAAAACAATAAAAAAAATTATTCGACCTCTCAGAAAACTGAGAAAGGATCTAGAAGAAAGTACGAAAATTAGACCGAAGGCAATGAAATAAGAGAGACCCTAATTATGGATTTGCCAAAAATAAAAAAAATAAATAAACTGAATTTTGGATCGGTGATTTCAATGACCAAATATCACCGATAGCTCCCCTTCGCAGAATGCGCTAAATTCTGAGGCATCGATTAATTTCCATCACTATCTAGTTTGAAAACTAAGAAAAGAAAACGAAAATATTCAAAGGGGAAGGGGACGATTCCCGGGTACGGTATAATAAATTCCAATAACTAATTGTTTTAATTCTGTAACCCTGTCAGAGCTGTCGCCTCCATGAATATTGTAAACTAGCCCGAGTAGGTAACGTGGAAAAGGAAAAAAATCTCAGAGTCATAGGATATTCTCTTTCATAACCGACTGTAAACATAATTTACAACAGCCCAAAACGCCAACTATTTGGTATCGTAATCGATGAACAATTACATTTAGTTAGCCATTACATGATGCTATCCCTACCCTGCTGTCAGACGAGATTGTTATAAATAAATACTACTGTTATGGCTCAACTGCGAAGTAATAATACATTCTGATATATAACTCGCCTACCTTGTCGAGTGATGTCTCGGCGTGGAGGTTAGAACTCGAAACGATTCTCACCACACATTTACGTTTCATATATATATATCATCATATGGCTAAAATACACTGGGCCCATGTATACACTATACGGGTGTCCTATCATCTATTCACTTATACTACACCACATTTATATTTCACTTATATTATCATTTTATTCATATATTTATTAATTTCGGCCGACGCAGTATTCTTTTTAGACACCCTGTTTCTTCTATCTATGCCCAGCCTATATACACATTTCATCATAATACTTAAAAAATCTATAAATCGCGTCCCGACCAACACGCAAGAAACATTACTCGAACCCAAGACTTCTTTGCCACACAAACCATCCTATATCTTACTTCGCAGCTGTTTTAAAATAATTCTCTATATATAAATATTCACAAAAAATAAAATATGTACGATAATATTGCTGAATGTGATAGCATTCTGACAGCAACAATGAAAATTATTCTGCAACTACAAGAAAAGAATTGGAATTCAATATCTTAATTTCAGAACGGAAATAGCATCACATTGGCTGACTTCGGTTAAGAATCTATGCATAGTTTATTTACTTAAATATTTTCATTACTGGATTACACAGAATGTTGTAGTTTTCAGAATATTAAAGTGTCAAATCACATTATCCAACTATCTGTTCATATGGGCCGGAAATTATGTTTACTCGGTTTTAATTCGAAAATAAAGGTCAATTTTGAGAAATCTAAATCACTAACTGGGTTTGATGGTAAAATATGCACTACTGATAGTACGGAATTTCGACACAAGGGCGCTAGTAACGATTTGTTCGAACTGTAAACTACGAAATGTGACCTTGTACTCAGGATTATTGTACTATATTACGTTCACTTGCAAATATTGTTTATAAGTTCATTTAATGACGGAATATGAAAATCGCATGGTAAATACTACACTGTCCATATTTAATTATCTCACACTCCCAATCACTCACTACCACAATTACTACTACAAGAAAATGTTTACTACATTACAAATATCTACATGTCACATCTATACTACACACTACATTAATACATGTTATACTAACTAATATACCCAAACAACCTTCAGATTTTACCATTTTAATTCGGCTCTATCGATTCACGAAAGGAAAGGAAAGAAAGGAACAGGGCCAATTGGCCCTTGTATTCCCTAAATCACATTCTTAATGCAAACTGTTCAGTTAATACCCAAACTATTTATTGGAAAATATATAGGCCCCTTTCCTGAAGGGAAAGAACCTTATGATAACTATGCTTTCAACCCATCCCTGCTGGAAGCTATCCCAATTCGGGATGAAAACAGGAGCCCTGAGAGTTAACTTAAGCCATCATTCTAATGTTACCAAGATTACAAAACTCAAAATACCGCCATGTAGGTTAGAAAAAAAATCACTATCTATATTAATAAATTAGTACACGGACAGGTCTTGACTGTAAATGATATTGGGAGGGGTGAAAAGGATAATCACTGAATTGAATTTACTGAGTCAAAGCAAATGAAGATTTTATCACACCAAATTAACCGCACTTAACTGTCGAACCTGTCCACACTAAATATTTACTTCTGACATGGCGTCCTGTGGTTCTGGCTATATTTCACTATGATTTTAGACTGTTTTAGCTGTTAAGATTTTCTAAATTTGAGCTCCTGCGCTTCCTGGTAGTGTAATTATTTACCTGGATATACTATTTACCAAACTCACACGGTTTTACTGTTAAATTCCTTTCATATCTGCTCTCCGATCGAACGCACAGCTATCTTTCTTCGGTCGACGAGGTAAAGTGAGGATGATCGCGCCTTAATCTGTGGCGTGGGTAACTGCACCAATCAAAGTAAAACTTTTTTGGCGGTGGAGTATTTAAAACGAATAAAAAATGGTAAAATCTGGATTGAACCGGATCTTTAGATGAACATTGGTACCAAAAGAGGGGTGAGGAGAGTCCAAAATATTGTGCCAAAATTTAGATTGGTTGATTATTCTAAACTTCCATCCAATGGTGGGACTATATTTCCGAATAGTACTGACACCGTGAGATTTGTAATCGTCCATTTAAAATATGCATATATAAGATTTATAATTAATTAATAGATAAATAAAGATATGAATCCCCAAAATACGATTCCTAAACAATTTTTTACCGTCTTCCATGTTAATTTGGAATAAAATAACGAACAAATAAATAATTTATATGGATCGAAAGAAATTTTTGCTAAATAGGAAGTACAGTCGGTGCAAAAATTTCTGGGACCCTCTCATCAAAAATATCATTACATTAAATTGTAATGTTCCATTACAATTCTCCGGTCATTAAAAAAATTTTGTTAGGATAACAAAATTTTGGTGGGAGAGGATTAACATGTATTAATAATAATGAACTAACTACTCATTCATACACTCAAGCATTCACTTAAATAAGAACAGTGTTAATATTTACTTTGGGTACTGTGACAAAAGTTCCTTTTTCTTATCATCAGTGCAATTGAAGAGTTTGAGATTTTGAAAATTATGAGTTCCGATACTTTCACCTATTAAGTTATGTAATACTGCGCTTTTTTTTCACGACAAAGGGGCCAGTGGTGTTTGCATAGGAATAGAACGGACAGAAGTTCCAGCTGAGAGATCGAAAGAGACAACTCGTAGGGTTTCACTCGCCGACTGGCGTATCTGATGACATTAGGATCTAGTTTCTCGACTATCACTCCCTTCATTTGTTAGAATTCTATTTCCGCCATTATTCTGTATTTGCGACGGGGCCGGATTCTGAGGTCTATTTCCACTATTGTTATTATTATTATTGTTACCGCCTTGGCCGTTACCACTTTCTCTTCTCAAATACGCCCCGTTAAAGCTCCTCCGGTTATCGTCCCTATTAGGGTTCGATTCTCCAGCAGTACGGTCATAGGGGCGATAACCTCGGCGATTATTAAACATAGGCCGGTTACGGTACGGACGCCGACCATAATTTTGGTTGTTTTCCAAGCCACACCCACTTGGATAACGAGATCCAGCCTGGGTGTAACTCAGAAAATCTGTTTGGCAGCTGGCCGTTGCCTTATTCTTAGTAGGTTTTAAGATTTTAGCTTGCCGGGCGAAATACCTCCTTGGTGGGCCGCCAGTTTCTTTCCCACACAGAGCAGCTAAACGTGAAGTCACTTCTCGCACAGTTTGGCATAAGTGGGAAGCTATAGCCCGTGACTCATCCGGTGGAAGAGCATTTATGATGATATCCACGAGTTCAGCTTGTGACGGATTTTCTGCAATTTGGTAGTATAATTCAATGATTTTCCAGGCATAGTCCAGAAGGGACCCATACTTAGCTCGGTCGTACCTTAAGGATTGGAGGGTACGTTTCTGAAGCCTTTCGATATGTTCATTACAATATTCCTCTTTAAAAAGGATCAGAAAGTCGCTGTATGTATGGATTCTATATTTGACGGATGCAAACCATGCGCCTGAAGCTGCAACTAGACGCTTCTCTACTATCTGTAAGCGTTCTCTGTCCGTTAACCGATACATTTCCAGACACTGCTGTAGTCTTCGTAGGAAGACACGAGGTAATCCATTAGTGATATTTCCGTCAAAGGTAGGGAAACGTTCGATATCCCTTAATGAAACTTTGGAACTCATACTACTATCGGTAAAAGAATAATTTAATGGCATGAAAGCATTATCTTGGCTAAACGGAGTAGTCACCGGATTCGCCACTGACGACGTTGTAGCAGTGCTATATGTACCTCTGTAACTAAAGGGGACTCTGTTAGTCGAGTCGACTATGTGGGGTTCCATCTTCGGACCAACCGCGTTCGCGAGCAACGACTCAGCACGGCACCCTTCCCCTCTTCCCGGCAACACACTATATGACGGTATACCTCCCAGCAAAGAGGGCGCATTAACACTAGTAACAGTAGTTGTCACAACACTTGTCTGAGCAGGCATGTTATGGCTTTCTGACCAAGGTTTTAACCTTGACTGATGCGGAGGATAGTGCATTGCAGTACCCCATGCATCAGCTGACACCTGATTTTCATTCTCAGTACTAAATGTGATTTTTCTCCCGGGTAATGTATTCGGAGAATCGTTACCGGAGAAAGGGTAGGATACATCTAACTTCTCCCGACTCGGCCTCCCTATTTTCTCTTGCATATTATCTATTTCATCCTGAATTGCCATAATTTTTTGATTTGTCACTTCCATTTTAGTTTCCAATGATAAGTGAGACAAAGTAGACTTCAAATCATTGATTTCAGCCTGCTGTAATTCTAGTTTTTGATCTACTTCTTGAAATTTGGTATTTACCTTCTCTAACTCTGAATCTACTTTATTAAATCTACCCTCAGTTTCCTGTTGGAGTTGCTCTACTGTTTGTTGAGCCTCGCATCTAACCAGGTCAATTTCAGTAGACATTTGCTCTCTCAATGTTGTTATTGAGGAAGCAAAGTCCGAACATATGTTGTCTATTTTCGGAGTTAGTACCTCGAATCGAGATTCGGTTTCTCGGTTCGAGGTGTCAAATTTCTCATTTATTTCGCGTCTCATTTCCCGGCTATTCTTATCTAATTTTTCATTCATTTCTCGTATTAGATTCTGATTCATTTGTGTCATATTTTTATTTATTTGCTCAGCGAACTGCTGAAATAAGATAAACATATCAGACCCGCCCGATGATGCAATTTCCTTTGGGTTGGCTGTCTGATCGCAATTCAGATTAGTTTGAGAATCACTATTGTGATCCCTATTCTTTTCATCATCATCGAGGTCAGATATCTCTAATGGAGATATTTGGCCTCGGTCTTTCGGAGTACTATACCCACGTTCTCCATCTGAGTCTGGGTGCTCAATTTCTTTAGAATGAGTTGGATTCATGATTTCCCGAGACTGGCAGAGTTTCCCTTCACATTCGTCACAATATTTGATTATCTCCCCAGTACGGATCTTTTCTTCATTCTCAAATGAATCATCTAACTTAATACATGTAAAATGAATCCATTTTAGCCCGCACCCATGACACCTCACTAATCTACGAGGGACGCGAGCCTTTTTCTCCTTATCAGTTAGTGTACATTGTGTACACGAAACTTCAACCTCGTCTTGCGTGACGATTACTTTCTTATTGGTTGCCATAGTTTTTTTTACATGCAACATATACAATACAAATACACATGCAATATGATACTTACAAACTAACAAAGTAGACTTGTTCTACAGATACTATTCATCAATTAGAGGGCTCCCATTTTTTCCCTCCTTGAACCAGCTTCCAGCATTTTTTTATTTAATTTAGAAAATTTTGTAGTTCCTTCCATTTCTTCCCCTTTCTACAGAGAGAAACAAAAATAACGGAAAAGCCGAACGACTATCATTGTCTAGCTTCACAATGACTTTTCTATTAATTGCATTCTTGTGGCCAATTCCATATGTGCTCGATCTCAATAAATACTCAATAAATAATTTTAAATCTGTTACCAAGGAAAGACAATTGTCTCCATAGTGACTGTCTTAAATCATCAGTCGTGTTATAATACCGAAAATAAACTATTTTTCATTTCTAAGATCCTGTCACGGTCGCCAATTCTGAAAAAACGCATACATTAGGCGTGATAACTAACCTCGTGGTTGAAGGAGGAGTCGCCTGAACTTAGCAAAGAGTGATAATGAAATATCTACTACTAATTGAAACTGTAAATATTTTCTAGTAAGGTAAATTTTGAATAAATTATATTATTATTCTTAGTCTCTGTACATATTCATTTTAGAGGTAATTATCCCAAATCGGACTTCCGAAGAAACTTATCGAATCGAATTTTATTGACCGTGCCGATAGCGACTACTCCCAGTCACGACCTAATTAGTTTTTCAGTTTCGTTAGAAATAAGAAAAGAAAGAGTGAGAAGGGAAAGGAGGGGAGAGAAGTAGAAAGAAATAAGAAAAGAAAAGGAAAAAGGAGAGGGAAAAGGAAAGATTGAGGATTTTAAAGGAGAATGGATTACTGGATGATTTAGGAGATATAGTAATGAATTCGAATGGTTATCATCCGGTAAATCGTTACAAATACTATTAGTGGAGAATCAATTTTGAAGTGATGTGGAATAGACACATGTTCCCTCATACCAGACAGACCTAGCTCCAGGCACCACGTTCGTGGGGTTGCCCAGACCTAGACCTGGAAATGAGAAAAGTGAAATTTAATTCTCTGTAATTTAATCTCAAACCATAATTGATAAATATTCAATATCTGAACTCCATGATCTGAGATCGACCACACATATGAATTAGTTAAGAAAGAAAAAAAATTAAATATGAACTCAATATAAAATTTATGTATCGTCTCAACAAGAGTTTCAACTTCCTGGAAGAAAAATGTCGTATTTAGGCTCATCCCGTTATTTTGTCCCACTCCTAGAGCCGACTTTAAATTTGTTAGTGGCAGTCCTTCATGACCTAGGTTATTCACCTTAACACACATATATTAAAACATGACACATATATTATAGATATTAATATGACAAATGATATTACTAAAGTTACTTAAATTAAATCTATCATGCATTCACTCGCTCACTCACTCAGGACAGTGTATATATGTTTAAAGGAAAACCAACTAGCTACAAGGGTACAAATAGTTTATTACATTCATAGTGAAAAGGAAAAAATAATTACAAAGAAAATCTTAAAAGCACAAGTTCTTGGTTATATATTAATAGAATACATAGAGTTATATTTTAGTAAATTTTTATATATTCAATCATATTGACAAACAAAAAAAATAATTACGTATATTAAATCTTAGGCATGCTAAAGTAAATTATGATTTGCAACATACGCAAAGAAGACACTTATTTCACTAAAAAAATTGGACAAAGAGGAAAGGAAAAAAACCTTTTAGATGTATTAGAACTTTTGAGTCTCTACCTCACATTGAGAAACAAAATATTAATAATTCTGAGCGTTCAGATTACAAATCACGCACTACTCGTAGTGTCCAAAACATTTCGCTCCATTCAACTTAGTTTGTGTATATATCTATATATATATATATGACTATTGGTTTATAAAACCATTCATCAACTATTTTCAGTTTGTGACAGTACTCGCAAACTACAACGTTTATACCCATCTAGGGATTTCACCAACAACGTTTGGTCAGAGGAGAATTCTCCTCTCGGTTCAGTCCATTCCAGGTTACTAGTTAGTCATTCGTCACTAGGACACATCATAACACTTTATTCGTGAAATACTTATAACTTTTATTCAGAGTATTTATATTTGAGGAGATCTTCACTAGTTGGGAGGATTGTGATGATTTATATCGTGGTAAAACACTGGTTAAGTCATAGGATACACACTGGAAAACAGGGGGGATTCTAGGTACACTTTCAAAAAAAAAGAAAAATTCCTGGTTGATCACTAAAGGATACTATTTGTCGAGGGATTGGATTATGTTTAGACCTGCCGTTATTTCGAAATGCATGCCATTGAACCTGTTTACATTATTGATTACTATTACATTTATGCAGAACAAAAAGAAATTATTTAAGTTCGCGGCGGTATTCCTTAAAAAAAAGAAATTAGACTCCATCATTCCATTCGTCGGAAAAAGTTACTTAAAACCCATGGCAACCAATAAACGTATGGGGAAGATGCGGTGCTCTTACATATATCTATATTATAAATTTAACATTTTACATTTCACTTTAATATTCTATATTTCATACATATTTACATTTCGACGTCTCTCTCTCTATATATATATATTTAATTCACGCGCACACATTTTAAGTAATAACCCCAACAATAGTTTTAGAAAAGGTTGCAAGCATTGTACAAGAAAACAAATGACTTCCGACATTACATCATAAAATATTATTTTCATTTATACCGCGCGTCTAGTAATTTTAAATTTTCACATATCCAATTGGAGAGTAGATCAAGGAAAGAAAAAAAACTTGTGAGGCAGGCACGTAACACAGAACATTCTTAAATACATGAATATATATATAAACCAAACAATTTTTATCTTAACTTTGGGCCCAATATTACAACAACATTCACGGAAATAAACTAAATGGAAAGTGACCACTGGATCAAAAAGAATCCCAGACGGACAATGGTGAAGGAATGAAAGTAGAAATTACGGTGTACCGAATCGTTACTCACCCCGTCGATGGGTCAAATATGATGTAAACCCAGTCCCTAACTATTTCATCAAACGAATCGTGTCTTGAGATGTCTCAGCTGGTCATTTCGGTTAAAAAAAAATTATACATTAATTCATTGATATATCATACTTTCAAAATCGGGGGAAGGTTGAAAATTAAAAAAAAATCTCGAAGTAAGAAGGAAGAGACAAGAGAGAGAAAGCGGCGCCAACGAAAGAAGAAAGATTAAAGTACTACTCACTACACAGAAGAGTGATCGAATTTAAATATATAACAACTCATAGCCAAAAATATTCACATATTCCAAAAGGGTGGTCTACTCAAATACGTAGACTCAAGGGGAAACACCTGGTGCCAAGAAGCAAGTCTGTGTCTTGTAAATAATAACTTCACAAGTTATTGCTTGTAAAATTATTATCTAGTAACCGTATCCGGCCCAAACCAACAGGCGAAAGAGAGAAAGGGGGAGGGCAAGATGCCATTGCCCTAAATTTTGAAATTTCTAAAACAATAAAAAAAATTATTCGACCTCTCAGAAAACTGAGAAAGGATCTAGAAGAAAGTACGAAAATTAGACCGAAGGCAATGAAATAAGAGAGACCCTAATTATGGATTTGCCAAAAATAAAAAAAATAAATAAACTGAATTTTGGATCGGTGATTTCAATGACCAAATATCACCGATAGCTCCCCTTCGCAGAATGCGCTAAATTCTGAGGCATCGATTAATTTCCATCACTATCTAGTTTGAAAACTAAGAAAAGAAAACGAAAATATTCAAAGGGGAAGGGGACGATTCCCGGGTACGGTATAATAAATTCCAATAACTAATTGTTTTAATTCTGTAACCCTGTCAGAGCTGTCGCCTCCATGAATATTGTAAACTAGCCCGAGTAGGTAACGTGGAAAAGGAAAAAAATCTCAGAGTCATAGGATATTCTCTTTCATAACCGACTGTAAACATAATTTACAACAGCCCAAAACGCCAACTATTTGGTATCGTAATCGATGAACAATTACATTTAGTTAGCCATTACATGATGCTATCCCTACCCTGCTGTCAGACGAGATTGTTATAAATAAATACTACTGTTATGGCTCAACTGCGAAGTAATAATACATTCTGATATATAACTCGCCTACCTTGTCGAGTGATGTCTCGGCGTGGAGGTTAGAACTCGAAACGATTCTCACCACACATTTACGTTTCATATATATATATCATCATATGGCTAAAATACACTGGGCCCATGTATACACTATACGGGTGTCCTATCATCTATTCACTTATACTACACCACATTTATATTTCACTTATATTATCATTTTATTCATATATTTATTAATTTCGGCCGACGCAGTATTCTTTTTAGACACCCTGTTTCTTCTATCTATGCCCAGCCTATATACACATTTCATCATAATACTTAAAAAATCTATAAATCGCGTCCCGACCAACACGCAAGAAACATTACTCGAACCCAAGACTTCTTTGCCACACAAACCATCCTATATCTTACTTCGCAGCTGTTTTAAAATAATTCTCTATATATAAATATTCACAAAAAATAAAATATGTACGATAATATTGCTGAATGTGATAGCATTCTGACAGCAACAATGAAAATTATTCTGCAACTACAAGAAAAGAATTGGAATTCAATATCTTAATTTCAGAACGGAAATAGCATCACATTGGCTGACTTCGGTTAAGAATCTATGCATAGTTTATTTACTTAAATATTTTCATTACTGGATTACACAGAATGTTGTAGTTTTCAGAATATTAAAGTGTCAAATCACATTATCCAACTATCTGTTCATATGGGCCGGAAATTATGTTTACTCGGTTTTAATTCGAAAATAAAGGTCAATTTTGAGAAATCTAAATCACTAACTGGGTTTGATGGTAAAATATGCACTACTGATAGTACGGAATTTCGACACAAGGGCGCTAGTAACGATTTGTTCGAACTGTAAACTACGAAATGTGACCTTGTACTCAGGATTATTGTACTATATTACGTTCACTTGCAAATATTGTTTATAAGTTCATTTAATGACGGAATATGAAAATCGCATGGTAAATACTACACTGTCCATATTTAATTATCTCACACTCCCAATCACTCACTACCACAATTACTACTACAAGAAAATGTTTACTACATTACAAATATCTACATGTCACATCTATACTACACACTACATTAATACATGTTATACTAACTAATATACCCAAACAACCTTCAGATTTTACCATTTTAATTCGGCTCTATCGATTCACGAAAGGAAAGGAAAGAAAGGAACAGGGCCAATTGGCCCTTGTATTCCCTAAATCACATTCTTAATGCAAACTGTTCAGTTAATACCCAAACTATTTATTGGAAAATATATAGGCCCCTTTCCTGAAGGAAAGAACCTTATGATAACTATGCTTTCAACCCATCCCTGCTGGAAGCTATCCCAATTCGGGATGAAAACAGGAGCCCTGAGAGTTAACTTAAGCCATCATTCTAATGTTACCAAGATTACAAAACTCAAAATACCGCCATGTAGGTTAGAAAAAAAATCACTATCTATATTAATAAATTAGTACACGGACAGGTCTTGACTGTAAATGATATTGGGAGGGGTGAAAAGGATAATCACTGAATTGAATTTACTGAGTCAAAGCAAATGAAGATTTTATCACACCAAATTAACCGCACTTAACTGTCGAACCTGTCCACACTAAATATTTACTTCTGACATGGCGTCCTGTGGTTCTGGCTATATTTCACTATGATTTTAGACTGTTTTAGCTGTTAAGATTTTCTAAATTTGAGCTCCTGCGCTTCCTGGTAGTGTAATTATTTACCTGGATATACTATTTACCAAACTCACACGGTTTTACTGTTAAATTCCTTTCATATCTGCTCTCCGATCGAACGCACAGCTATCTTTCTTCGGTCGACGAGGTAAAGTGAGGATGATCGCGCCTTAATCTGTGGCGTGGGTAACTGCACCAATCAAAGTAAAACTTTTTTGGCGGTGGAGTATTTAAAACGAATAAAAAATGGTAAAATCTGGATTGAACCGGATCTTTAGATGAACATTGGTACCAAAAGAGGGGTGAGGAGAGTCCAAAATATTGTGCCAAAATTTAGATTGGTTGATTATTCTAAACTTCCATCCAATGGTGGGACTATATTTCCGAATAGTACTGACACCGTGAGATTTGTAATCGTCCATTTAAAATATGCATATATAAGATTTATAATTAATTAATAGATAAATAAAGATATGAATCCCCAAAATACGATTCCTAAACAATTTTTTACCGTCTTCCATGTTAATTTGGAATAAAATAACGAACAAATAAATAATTTATATGGATCGAAAGAAATTTTTGCTAAATAGGAAGTACAGTCGGTGCAAAAATTTCTGGGACCCTCTCATCAAAAATATCATTACATTAAATTGTAATGTTCCATTACAATTCTCCGGTCATTAAAAAAATTTTGTTAGGATAACAAAATTTTGGTGGGAGAGGATTAACATGTATTAATAATAATGAACTAACTACTCATTCATACACTCAAGCATTCACTTAAATAAGAACAGTGTTAATATTTACTTTGGGTACTGTGACAAAAGTTCCTTTTTCTTATCATCAGTGCAATTGAAGAGTTTGAGATTTTGAAAATTATGAGTTCCGATACTTTCACCTATTAAGTTATGTAATACTGCGCTTTTTTTTCACGACAAAGGGGCCAGTGGTGTTTGCATAGGAATAGAACGGACAGAAGTTCCAGCTGAGAGATCGAAAGAGACAACTCGTAGGGTTTCACTCGCCGACTGGCGTATCTGATGACATTAGGATCTAGTTTCTCGACTATCACTCCCTTCATTTGTTAGAATTCTATTTCCGCCATTATTCTGTATTTGCGACGGGGCCGGATTCTGAGGTCTATTTCCACTATTGTTATTATTATTATTGTTACCGCCTTGGCCGTTACCACTTTCTCTTCTCAAATACGCCCCGTTAAAGCTCCTCCGGTTATCGTCCCTATTAGGGTTCGATTCTCCAGCAGTACGGTCATAGGGGCGATAACCTCGGCGATTATTAAACATAGGCCGGTTACGGTACGGACGCCGACCATAATTTTGGTTGTTTTCCAAGCCACACCCACTTGGATAACGAGATCCAGCCTGGGTGTAACTCAGAAAATCTGTTTGGCAGCTGGCCGTTGCCTTATTCTTAGTAGGTTTTAAGATTTTAGCTTGCCGGGCGAAATACCTCCTTGGTGGGCCGCCAGTTTCTTTCCCACACAGAGCAGCTAAACGTGAAGTCACTTCTCGCACAGTTTGGCATAAGTGGGAAGCTATAGCCCGTGACTCATCCGGTGGAAGAGCATTTATGATGATATCCACGAGTTCAGCTTGTGACGGATTTTCTGCAATTTGGTAGTATAATTCAATGATTTTCCAGGCATAGTCCAGAAGGGACCCATACTTAGCTCGGTCGTACCTTAAGGATTGGAGGGTACGTTTCTGAAGCCTTTCGATATGTTCATTACAATATTCCTCTTTAAAAAGGATCAGAAAGTCGCTGTATGTATGGATTCTATATTTGACGGATGCAAACCATGCGCCTGAAGCTGCAACTAGACGCTTCTCTACTATCTGTAAGCGTTCTCTGTCCGTTAACCGATACATTTCCAGACACTGCTGTAGTCTTCGTAGGAAGACACGAGGTAATCCATTAGTGATATTTCCGTCAAAGGTAGGGAAACGTTCGATATCCCTTAATGAAACTTTGGAACTCATACTACTATCGGTAAAAGAATAATTTAATGGCATGAAAGCATTATCTTGGCTAAACGGAGTAGTCACCGGATTCGCCACTGACGACGTTGTAGCAGTGCTATATGTACCTCTGTAACTAAAGGGGACTCTGTTAGTCGAGTCGACTATGTGGGGTTCCATCTTCGGACCAACCGCGTTCGCGAGCAACGACTCAGCACGGCACCCTTCCCCTCTTCCCGGCAACACACTATATGACGGTATACCTCCCAGCAAAGAGGGCGCATTAACACTAGTAACAGTAGTTGTCACAACACTTGTCTGAGCAGGCATGTTATGGCTTTCTGACCAAGGTTTTAACCTTGACTGATGCGGAGGATAGTGCATTGCAGTACCCCATGCATCAGCTGACACCTGATTTTCATTCTCAGTACTAAATGTGATTTTTCTCCCGGGTAATGTATTCGGAGAATCGTTACCGGAGAAAGGGTAGGATACATCTAACTTCTCCCGACTCGGCCTCCCTATTTTCTCTTGCATATTATCTATTTCATCCTGAATTGCCATAATTTTTTGATTTGTCACTTCCATTTTAGTTTCCAATGATAAGTGAGACAAAGTAGACTTCAAATCATTGATTTCAGCCTGCTGTAATTCTAGTTTTTGATCTACTTCTTGAAATTTGGTATTTACCTTCTCTAACTCTGAATCTACTTTATTAAATCTACCCTCAGTTTCCTGTTGGAGTTGCTCTACTGTTTGTTGAGCCTCGCATCTAACCAGGTCAATTTCAGTAGACATTTGCTCTCTCAATGTTGTTATTGAGGAAGCAAAGTCCGAACATATGTTGTCTATTTTCGGAGTTAGTACCTCGAATCGAGATTCGGTTTCTCGGTTCGAGGTGTCAAATTTCTCATTTATTTCGCGTCTCATTTCCCGGCTATTCTTATCTAATTTTTCATTCATTTCTCGTATTAGATTCTGATTCATTTGTGTCATATTTTTATTTATTTGCTCAGCGAACTGCTGAAATAAGATAAACATATCAGACCCGCCCGATGATGCAATTTCCTTTGGGTTGGCTGTCTGATCGCAATTCAGATTAGTTTGAGAATCACTATTGTGATCCCTATTCTTTTCATCATCATCGAGGTCAGATATCTCTAATGGAGATATTTGGCCTCGGTCTTTCGGAGTACTATACCCACGTTCTCCATCTGAGTCTGGGTGCTCAATTTCTTTAGAATGAGTTGGATTCATGATTTCCCGAGACTGGCAGAGTTTCCCTTCACATTCGTCACAATATTTGATTATCTCCCCAGTACGGATCTTTTCTTCATTCTCAACTGAATCATCTAACTTAATACATGTAAAATGAATCCATTTTAGCCCGCACCCATGACACCTCACTAATCTACGAGGGACGCGAGCCTTTTTCTCCTTATCAGTTAGTGTACATTGTGTACACGAAACTTCAACCTCGTCTTGCGTGACGATTACTTTCTTATTGGTTGCCATAGTTTTTTTTACATGCAACATATACAATACAAATACACATGCAATATGATACTTACAAACTAACAAAGTAGACTTGTTCTACAGATACTATTCATCAATTAGAGGGCTCCCATTTTTTCCCTCCTTGAACCAGCTTCCAGCATTTTTTTATTTAATTTAGAAAATTTTGTAGTTCCTTCCATTTCTTCCCCTTTCTACAGAGAGAAACAAAAATAACGGAAAAGCCGAACGACTATCATTGTCTAGCTTCACAATGACTTTTCTATTAATTGCATTCTTGTGGCCAATTCCATATGTGCTCGATCTCAATAAATACTCAATAAATAATTTTAAATCTGTTACCAAGGAAAGACAATTGTCTCCATAGTGACTGTCTTAAATCATCAGTCGTGTTATAATACCGAAAATAAACTATTTTTCATTTCTAAGATCCTGTCACGGTCGCCAATTCTGAAAAAACGCATACATTAGGCGTGATAACTAACCTCGTGGTTGAAGGAGGAGTCGCCTGAACTTAGCAAAGAGTGATAATGAAATATCTACTACTAATTGAAACTGTAAATATTTTCTAGTAAGGTAAATTTTGAATAAATTATATTATTATTCTTAGTCTCTGTACATATTCATTTTAGAGGTAATTATCCCAAATCGGACTTCCGAAGAAACTTATCGAATCGAATTTTATTGACCGTGCCGATAGCGACTACTCCCAGTCACGACCTAATTAGTTTTTCAGTTTCGTTAGAAATAAGAAAAGAAAGAGTGAGAAGGGAAAGGAGGGGAGAGAAGTAGAAAGAAATAAGAAAAGAAAAGGAAAAAGGAGAGGGAAAAGGAAAGATTGAGGATTTTAAAGGAGAATGGATTACTGGATGATTTAGGAGATATAGTAATGAATTCGAATGGTTATCATCCGGTAAATCGTTACAAATACTATTAGTGGAGAATCAATTTTGAAGTGATGTGGAATAGACACATGTTCCCTCATACCAGACAGACCTAGCTCCAGGCACCACGTTCGTGGGGTTGCCCAGACCTAGACCTGGAAATGAGAAAAGTGAAATTTAATTCTCTGTAATTTAATCTCAAACCATAATTGATAAATATTCAATATCTGAACTCCATGATCTGAGATCGACCACACATATGAATTAGTTAAGAAAGAAAAAAAATTAAATATGAACTCAATATAAAATTTATGTATCGTCTCAACAAGAGTTTCAACTTCCTGGAAGAAAAATGTCGTATTTAGGCTCATCCCGTTATTTTGTCCCACTCCTAGAGCCGACTTTAAATTTGTTAGTGGCAGTCTTTCATGACCTAGGTTATTCACCTTAACACACATATATTAAAACATGACACATATATTATAGATATTAATATGACAAATGATATTACTAAAGTTACTTAAATTAAATCTATCATGCATTCACTCGCTCACTCACTCAGGACAGTGTATATGTTTAAAGGAAAACCAACTAGCTACAAGGGTACAAATAGTTTATTACATTCATAGTGAAAAGGAAAAAATAATTACAAAGAAAATCTTAAAAGCACAAGTTCTTGGTTATATATTAATAGAATACATAGAGTTATATTTTAGTAAATTTTTATATATTCAATCATATTGACAAACAAAAAAATAATTACGTATATTAAATCTTAGGCATGCTAAAGCAAATTATGATTTGCAACATACGAAAAAAAGACACTTATTTCACTAAAAAAAATTGGACAAAGAGGAAAGGAAAAAAAACCTTTTAGATGTATTAGAACTTTTGAGTCTCTACCTCACATTGAGAAACAAAATATTAATAATTCTGAGCGTTCAGATTACAAATCACGCACTACTCGTAGTGTCCAAAACATTTCGCTCCATTCAACTTAGTTTGTGTATATATCTATATATATATATATGACTATTGGTTTATAAAACCATTCATCAACTATTTTCAGTTTGTGACAGTACTCGCATACTACAACGTTTATACCCATCTAGGGATTTCACCAACATTTGGTCAGAGGAGAATTCTCCTCTCGGTTCAGTCCATTCCAGGTTACTAGTTAGTCATTCGTCACTAGGACACATCATAACACTTTATTCGTGAAATACTTATAACTTTTATTCAGAGTATTTATATTTGAGGAGATCTTCACTAGTTGGGAGGATTGTGGTGATTTATATCGTGGTAAAACACTGGTTAAGTCATAGGATACACACTGGAAAACAGGGGGGATTCTAGGTACACTTTCAAAAAAAGAAAAATTCCTGGTTGATCACTAAAGGATACTATTTGTCGAGGGATTGGATTATGTTTAGACCTGCCGTTATTTCGAAATGCATGCCATTGAACCTGTTTACATTATTGATTACTAATTCCATTTATGCAGAACAAAAAGAAATTATTTAAGTTCGCGGCGGTATTCCTTAAAAAAAAGAAATTAGACTCCATCATTCCATTCGTCGGAAAACGTTACTTAAAACCCATGGCAACCAATAAACGTATGGGGCAGATGCGGTGCTCTTACATATATCTATATTATAAATTTAACATTTTACATTTCACTTTAATATTCTATATTTCATACATATTTACATTTCGACGTCTCTCTCTCTATATATATATATTTAATACACGCGCACACATTTTAAGTAATAACCCCAACAATAGTTTTAGAAAAGGTTGCAAGCATTGTACAAGAAAACAAATGACTTCCGACATTACATCATAAAATATTATTTTCATTTATACCGCGCGTCTAGTAATTTTAAATTTTCACATATCCAATTGGAGAGTAGATCAAGGAAAGAAAAAAAACTTGTGAGGCAGGCACGTAACACAACATTCTTAAATACATGAATATATATATAAACCAAACAATTTTTATCTTAACTTTGGGCCCAATATTACAACAACATTCACGGAAATAAACTAAATGGAAAGTGACCACTGGATCAAAAAGAATCCCAGACGGACAATGGTGAAGGAATGAAAGTAGAAATTACGGTGTACCGAATTGTTACTCACCCCGTCGATGGGTCAAATATGATGTAAACCCAGTCCCTAACTATTTCATCAAACGAATCGTGTCTTGAGATGTCTCAGCTGGTCATTTCGGTTAAAAAAAATTATACATTAATTCATTGATATATCATACTTTCAAAATCGGGGGGAAGGTTGAAAATTAAAAAAAATCTCGAAGTAAGAAGGAAGAGACAAGAGAGAGAAAGCGGCGCCAACGAAAGAAGAAAGATTAAAGTACTACTCACTACACAGAAGAGTGATCGAATTTAAATATATAACAACTCTTAGCCAAAAATATTCACATATTCCAAAAGGGTGGTCTACTCAAATACGTAGACTCAAGGGGAAACACCTGGTGCCAAGAAGCAAGTCTGTGTCTTGTAAATAATAACTTCACAAGTTATTGCTTGTAAAATTATTATCTAGTAACCGTATCCGGCCCAAACCAACAGGCGAAAGAGAGAAAGGGGGAGGGCAAGATGTCATTGCCCTAAATTTTGAAATTTCTAAAACAATAAAAAAAATTATTCGACCTCTCAGAAAACTGAGAAAGGATCTAGAGGAAAGTACGAAAATTAGACCGAAGGCAATGAAATAAGAGAGACCCTAATTATGGATTTGCCAAAAATAAAAAAAATAAATAAACTGAATTTTGGATCGGTGATTTCAATGACCAAACATCACCGATAGCTCCCCTTCGCAGAATGCGCTAAATTCTGAGGCATCGATTAATTTCCATCACTATCTAGTTTGAAAACTAAGAAAAGAAAACGAAAATATTCAAGGGGGAAGGGGACGATTCCCGGGTACGGTATAATAAATTCCAATAACTAATTGTTTTAATTCTGTAACCCTGTCAGAGCTGTCGCCTCCATGAATATTGTAAACTAGCCCGAGTAGGTAACGTGGAAAAGGAAAAAAAATCTCAGAGTCATAGGATATTCTCTTTCATAACCGACTGTAAACATAATTTACAACAGCCCAAAACGCCAACTATTTGGTATCGTAATCGATGAACAATTACATTTAGTTAGCCATTACATGATGCTATCCCTACCCTGCTGTCAGACGAGATTGTTATAAATAAATACTACTGTTATGGCTCAACTGCGAAGTAATAATACATTCTGATATATAACTCGCCTACCTTGTCGAGTGATGTCTCGGCGTGGAGGTCAGAACTCGAAACGATTCTCACCACACATTTACGTTTCATATATATATATCATCATATGGCTAAAATACACTGGGCCCATGTATACACTATACGGGTGTCCTATCATCTATTCACTTATACTACACCACATTTATATTTCACTTATATTATCATTTTATTCATATATTTATTAATTTCGGCCGACGCAGTATTCTTTTTAGACACCCTGTTTCTTCTATCTATGCCCAGCCTATATACACATTTCATCATAATACTTAAAAAATCTATAAATCGCGTCCCGACCAACACGCAAGAAACATTACTCGAACCCAAGACTTCTTTGCCACACAAACCATCCTATATCTTACTTCGCAGCTGTTTTAAAATAATTCTCTATATATAAATATTCACAAAAAATAAAATATGTACGATAATATTGCTGAATGTGATAGCATTCTGACAGCAACAATGAAAATTATTCTGCAACTACAAGAAAAGAATTGGAATTCAATATCTTAATTTCAGAACGGAAATAGCATCACATTGGCTGACTTCGGTTAAGAATCTATGCATAGTTTATTTACTTAAATATTTTCATTACTGGATTACACAGAATGTTGTAGTTTTCAGAATATTAAAGTGTCAAATCACATTATCCAACTATCTGTTCATATGGGCCGGAAATTATGTTTACTCGGTTTTAATTCGAAAATAAAGGTCAATTTTGAGAAATCTAAATCACTAACTGGGTTTGATGGTAAAATATGCACTACTGATAGTACGGAATTTCGACACAAGGGCGCTAGTAACGATTTGTTCGAACTGTAAACTACGAAATGTGACCTTGTACTCAGGATTATTGTACTATATTACGTTCACTTGCAAATATTGTTTATAAGTTCATTTAATGACGGAATATGAAAATCGCATGGTAAATACTACACTGTCCATATTTAATTATCTCACACTCCCAATCACTCACTACCACAATTACTACTACAAGAAAATGTTTACTACATTACGAATATCTACATGTCACATCTATACTACACACTACATTAATACATGTTATACTAACTAATATACCCAAACAACCTTCAGATTTTACCATTTTAATTCGGCTCTATCGATTCACGAAAGGAAAGGAAAGAAAGGAACAGGGCCAATTGGCCCTTGTATTCCCTAAATCACATTCTTAATGCAAACTGTTCAGTTAATACCCAAACTATTTATTGGAAAATATATAGGCCCCTTTCCTGAAGGGAAAGAACCTTATGATAACTATGCTTTCAACCCATCCCTGCTGGAAGCTATCCCAATTCGGGATGAAAACAGGAGCCCTGAGAGTTAACTTAAGCCATCATTCTAATGTTACCAAGATTACAAAACTCAAAATACCGCCATGTAGGTTAGAAAAAAAAATCACTATCTATATTAATAAATTAGTACACGGACAGGTCTTGACTGTAAATGATATTGGGAGGGGTGAAAAGGATAATCACTGAATTGAATTTACTGAGTCAAAGCAAATGAAGATTTTATCACACCAAATTAACCGCACTTAACTGTCGAACCTGTCCACACTAAATATTTACTTCTGACATGGCGTCCTGTGGTTCTAGCTATATTTCACTATGATTTTAGACTGTTTTAGCTGTTAAGATTTTCTAAATTTGAGCTCCTGCGCTTCCTGGTAGTGTAATTATTTACCTGGATATACTATTTACCACAGATCACATAGCCTAACGGCTATTTACCAAACTCACACGGTTTTACTGTTAAATTCCTTTCATATCTGCTCTCCGATCGAACGCACAGCTATCTTTCTTCGGTCGACGAGGTAAAGTGAGGATGATCGCGCCTTAATCTGTGGCGTGGGTAACTGCACCAATCAAAGTAAAACTTATTTGGCGGTGGAGTATTTAAAACGAATAAAAAATGGTAAAATCTGGATTGAACCGGATCTTTAGATGAACATTGGTACCAAAAAGGGGTGAGGAGAGTCCAAAATATTGTGCCAAAATTTAGATTGGTTGATTATTCTAAACTTCCATCCAATGGTGGGACTATATTTCCGAATAGTACTGACACCGTGAGATTTGTAATCGTCCATTTAAAATATGCATATATAAGATTTATAATTAATTAATAGATAAATAAAGATATGAATCCCCAAAATACGATTCCTAAACAATTTTTTACCGTCTTCCATGTTAATTTGGAATAAAATAACGAACAAATAAATAATTTATATGGATCGAAAGAAATTTTTGCTAAATAGGAAGTACAGTCGGTGCAAAAATTTCTGGGACCCTCTCATCAAAAATATCATTACATTAAATTGTAATGTTCCATTACAAGTTGCTTAGCTTGCTTCGGAGCTTTCATCCCCCTCATAGATTGCTGCGGAGCATTGGGGATTCCTACGCCACTCTGCTAGCCTGCTTCGGGGCTCTGTAAATATCTTGTGCACGATCGTACAGTTTTGGGCTATCTAACTTCTACCTTACATAGAGAAAATTGTACTACAGTATTCCTGTAAATACTGTTGTTATTTGGAGGACTTTTAGAAATAAAGCGGTAGTAAGAGTCGATTCCGGACTCTTGATTTTATTTCCCTAGCTCTACCTAGCAGAAATTGTACAATATTTATAAACTGCTTTTGCATTATTAATGTTTGTTTTTCCTACATTTGCGAAATTATTCTACCCTATATGTGAATATAGAAAAAATTCTCTGTGTTTATGTGCATGCTCTTCCTACATATTTTTTTCTATATTAGCAACATTTTCTTACATTATTCGATCGAGTGGAAAGTTTTCTTAAGAGATTTCTATTAACAAACTTATCTTTCGTTATTAGTAAAAATACAAGTCTATCTTATATTTTATTCTTTTTTATATTATTAGTGTATATAGAAATCTCTCTCTTTAAAATATCATTTTGGACCAGGGGCGGATCCAGGGGGCGATCGCCCCCAAAAGGGGAAACTTCCTTATTTTATATATAAATAAAACCCATCCGAGAGCTCTTAAATGTAGCTCTAACAAGGGAACCTTCCGAAAATGATAGTTGCAGTGAAAGATGTGACCTATGCCAATTGAAAGAGCTGTAACAGAGATGAGCATTCCCAAAAAATTAGCTGCCCATAGCAATAGGTTCGAGAAATTTAAGGGGTGGAAGTTCGGGAAACAGCAAGGTTGGACAAGGGGGAAAAGTGCAAATTCCGCAAAAAAAAAAAAGGGGGGTCATGGCAAAATACAATGCTGACAAGTGATGTATAGAAAGAGACTTGCCACAATAGGGAACAAATGAAGGCCACCAGTGGGGTTAACAGTGTTGCCAACTGCAATGAAAAGTACATGTTTTGCAAAGAGCACTATATGAAGTGAGTGCAATATTCAGTGTCAACCTGTCATGTAGAACGTAAGATATTGCGTGTATAATCAGTGGTACAATTGAAAGAGAAGAGAAAAAACAGAAGTACGAAAAATACGGAAAAGACGAAGTTGGCCATAATGCGCCACATTTGATCACGAGCTGTGCATATTAGAATGCACAAAACAAGAAATCACCAACTACGGAGAAAACCGACGTATCTAGAGTCGAAAAGAAAAACGAGTTCCAAAGTTGGCAACACTGGCCATGAACATGCAGGCAAGTCTAATATAGATAGGCCACTCGCTTCACAAAAAGAAAATTCCGGCAACAGGCATCACTCGGAATGCGTCAATGCTAGAGTGATTGAGGCAATGTCAAGTCGGGGAACATGAAATTGTTAGGTTGAGCCAACAACCGGTGATAGAAGTAGTGAACATTATGTCATGGGATTTCAAAATGGGCGCCAAAAATATCTGCTTGGTAACAAGAACAACGTGCATTTTTGGCGGCCATTTTGAAACCCGTGCTTCATATTGCAAATGTTTCTTATAGGCGGTGTTGTATCTTTCCAGAGAAATATCATCCGCCCCCTGTTACCATTTGAAATGTTGCAGTTGACTCCTCGAGCCTTATGATGGGGCCTTGGGGGACTTGCTCCTTACAAAGTTTTCTTGGCCCTCGACATGAGTACATTCCTGTGCAATTGGATTTGCAACATCTCTTTTCGCTTCGCAACAATTTGAGATCACAATGTTCGATGCCATGTTAAGACACAACATATATTTGTGGCGGCCATTTTGAAAAACATGCTTCATATAGTAAATGTTTCCTATAGGTGTTGTTGCACATTCCATGATCTATCGAGAGAGGTACCGCTCGGTCCCTGTTGCCATTTGAAAGTTTGAAGTTGGCTCCTGGGGCCCTATGATGGGGATCCTGGGGGCACTTGCTTCTCACAGACTTTTATCACCTCCTGACATTGGTACATTCCTGCACAACTGGATCCGTCACATGTTTGTCAACTGGACGCAAATCTTTCAGGTCACAAAGTTTGGTGGGACACCCTGTATATTCCCTCATACGATCCAACCATGACATAATGTTCACTACTTCTATTACCGGTTGTTGGCTCAACCCAACCATTTCATGTTCCCCGACTTGACATTGCCTCAGTCACTCTAGCATTGATGCATTCCGAGTGATGCCTGTTGCCGGAATTTTCTTTTTGTGAAGCGAGTGGCCTAACTATATTAGACTTGCCTGCATGTTCATGGCCAGTGTTGCCAACTTTGGAACTCGTTTTTCTTTTCGACTCTAGATACGCCGGTTTCCTCCATAGTTGGTGATTTCTTGTTTTGTGCATTCTAATATGCACAGCTCGTGATCAAATGTGGCGCATTATGGCCAACTTCGTCTTTTCCGTATTTTTCGTACTTCTGTTTTTTCTCTTCTCTTTTCTAAGATTCTACCACTGATTATACACGCAATATCTTATGTTCTACATGACAGGTTGACACTGAATATTGCACTCACTTCATATAGTGCTCTTTGCAAAACATGTACTTTTCATTGCAGTTGGCAACACTGTTAACCCCACTGGTGGCCTTCATTTGTTCCCTATTGTGGCAAGTCTCTTTCTATACATCACTTGTCAGCACTGTATTTTGCCGTGACCCCCTTTTTTTGCGGAATTTGCACTTTTCCCCCTTGTCCAACCTTGCTGTTTCCCGAACTTCCACCCCTTATATTTCTCAAACCTGTTGCTATGGGCAGCTAATTTTTTGGGAATGCTCATCTCTGTTACAGCTCTTTCAATTGGCATAGGTCACATCTTTCACTGCAACTATCATTTTCGGAAGGTTCCCTTGTAAGTAGCAGTATTACAACCTACCGCCTCCCACAGAAGTTCGTCCTGGATCCGCTCCTGTTTTGAACCACTTATCTTAAAACACTACTTCAAATACTGCACCATAAGAATAAAATAATAAAACAGAAACCCCAAACACCTGGCTTCAAATATCACAGTAAAGTGTATATTGAAATGAAATGAAATTTTTAACTTTTAGGTCCCACGTTATGCCGGCTAGACTAAAGAAGACAGTGATGATAAGAAATGAAGGGAATGGTAGAATGAAGAAAGTGGGAAGAAACGGGAGAACCATGAGAAAACCCAAGCACACGGTGTTTTTCCACCACGAAGTTCACTTGGCGCGAGCTGAGATCGAACCAAGGACCACATGCACCAGAGGTAAACGCTGTACTACTGATAAATCGTGGCCCTAAAGTGTATATTTGTCTTTTCACAGGATTGTATCTTTAGAGATTTGAGAGTGGAATAATCTCCCATCATAAGTTTATTGGGTACCTTCTACTCTTAATCTTCTGTATTACAATCTCAATAACAAACGAAACGAAGCTAACAATTAATCCTACAGCAAATAAGCCGAAAGCTGTGATAACATCCCTTACTTTCAAAGGTTTTGTGCATTTAACTTCATTTCGAGTTACTGAAAAATCTCGATCAATTAATCCGTTATTTACGCATAAGTCGATTATACGTTGTATTGTAGGGGCAAAGGGTGAAGCCGGAGCCATCTTAAAGAATGCACCATAGGTTCCAAACTGTTCCTTCATTAAATGAAACAAAGGGTTTCCATCAGAATCCCAAAACGAAGAATCATATTGGAGTTTCGACTCACCTTCCTCAATAGACCAGAATAGTGCATAATCCTGAGCTTCAGCAATTCTTTTATACGCTTTATCTATAGAATTTATAGATACCCATTGCTCATAGATTATTTTGAAAATGGGATTAGAAAAATCCTCAAAAAACCATTTCGTATTATCATGTCCTCCAAACTCAATCCCAGAGTCCACAAGGTCTTGTAGGTTGTCGATGGGAGGTATTGCCTTGCGATTGGTAAGAAAATCAAATAACTTCCCTTGGTAACCGGAACTCAGTATCAATGAACCAGAAACCCACAGAATAAAAACTGTTCGCAGAATTCTTCTTGTAGGATGAGACACAGAAACCCCCAGAAGAATAGCCCAACTGTCAAGGAAATTTGAACCAATATCCTTCTTCAAAAAGAATATTTTCCTGCTCAGTAAGACTTTGACAACTGACACCGTAGTAAGGAAACCTATCGTTAACATCCAAACCATATAATCAAAAGGAAAGTAAGAATACATCCAGGAGGGATAAAAATGGGGAGCAGGCACTGCCCATCCAAGACGTCCGAATGAATGTGTGAAAACATGATCAAAGTCAAAGTATTCAGAAATGACTAAAGATGCTTTATCACCGTGGATATCATATATCCCATTGAAGAGATCCTTATTCAATCCAACGTAAGATCCATTTGAAAGCTGATAACCTAATTCATTATAACTTATCAACCTTCTATGAATAGGACAATTCATAGTTTCACTTATAAATCTATATACAAGCGATATTCTATGGTAAATACTAAACATATATAAAGGGCATTTGTACATATTTTTAACTTTGTTGGGAAATATATTAGTGTTCCTTTCAAATTTCCCCTGTTTCCAAGTGTCTAACAATTTTACTTCACCTACTGATCGACAATGTTTTTCACTGAAAGGAAAGTATGTGTATAATTTAACAAAGGGAATATATCCATTCGAGACCTCATCAACTGTTGAAGAAATCAGTAGAATGACATTAATTATTTTTTCGCTCACACAAATTTGGAAAATTGTAATCATGTCTTGTTCTGTTAGTGTTCGTAGGACAACAACGACGAATTTTCTTTGAGGATTCCAAAACAAAAGCTGTTTCATTGCGTCTACTGCATTTTGGAATGATGAAATTTCATCCAGAAATAATAAATAGTCTATATTGTTTCTTTCAGACTTCCATTGCCACCATTCAGAAGAGTCTTCATCATACACTAAATTAAAGATTGAGTCCTTCTCGCTACTTATAAAAAACGTAGCCCCGTTGAAATATTCTGTTGGTAGAGGATCTGAATATATATAGTCTCTAGGAGCCATGAATTTTAGAAGAGTTTTTCCATCATTGAGATATTTATTTGAAATGTGTAATAAAGACTCCATAATATCTTTATTATCCTTAGAACCAAGTAAATTTAGATGGGGAATATTCTGTGCCTGAGTCAAAGCTAATATAACAGAAAGAAATAGTTTCTCCATTGAACAGTTCTTCATCATTGAATATTTCTTGTAGATAGGCTAAAATCCTACGAATGAGAAACAGAAATTTATTAATATATACAAATTCAGTATGCACATATTTTAATCTCACTCGACCTTAGCCATAGGAGCTAAATACATGGTCCCGATTGGTTGAAGTTATCAGTTTCTCGCCCCGTAGCATACATATAGCACAAATCAAACTTCAGCTGCTGTCGGTCCTCGTGGAGGTTCAAATGCGACCAAGAAAAGGTTTTATTTTTTTAATTTTCATAACATTTGTATCATTAAAATAAGATAAAAACTAATACTCATTTACCCTTATACTTAATATGTAATGCATAAAAAGTGATTTACTTACGCCACCAAACATAGCTGAGCGAGCGAAGGGGGTTAGAAGCCCCGCAGGAATTGTTTTGTTCCACCTTGACTCCATAGTAATACTACGTAACATTACGTCACACTCGGGTGGTGAAACTTCGATGTAAATCTAATCTCATCTGCTTCCTTGTGACCAATTTATAAACAGTTGGATAGGGTCGAGTGGGAAAAAATATATGCAGGACAATCGCCCATCGTAAATTTTTAAAAATTAATCATGGTTTACAATAATCATTGTATAATTAATTAAAAGAACTGTCATTAAGAGTGTGAAAGAAATGTTCAAATACTTGTGTATCTAGCGTAGAATGACCAAAATATCTGGATAGCAAATTCTTTACTTTTTTTTGAACAAATAGATAATTTTGCTACCAGAAAACATCTGGATGTCGGATATGTACGGGTGGTGAATAATGTACCATGTCCATAAACGGAAAATCTGTTTAGTATATGTTGAGTAATATCTTCTAATGTTATATTAGCCGCATTTATCACTTCGTGGGTCAGACTAGGACTATATGACTTGTTAACGACAGTTGGACCCGAAAACACTATTTACTGTGATACTGACCGTGTGATGTTTATACAGAGAAAAGGTGAAAAATGTAAATGTAATGAAGGTAGAGGAAATAACAAACAAAATTCCAGAGGGGTGGGAATTTAAAACTTTTATAGATTGTTCTCGAAAAAACTACGCAATGAGTGATATTTTTCCATAAGTAGAAGCTTTGCTTTGTATATTTAAACACAAACAAACTATTTGCTGAGCAAAACAATATATTCACATAATAAGCTACATACGTGTTACAGTTTCGCCAACTAACACTTTGGTTTCATCAGACACTATCTGATGTCTGATGAAGATAGTATCTGATGAAGCCAAAGTGTTAGTTGGTGAAACTGTAACACGTATGTAGTTTATTATGTGAATATATTGTTTTGCTCAGCAAATAGTTTGTTTGTGTTTACGCAATGAGATTAATAAATGATAATGGTAAAGTAAATCACATATTCAAAATTAAGGGTGTAATATTCAATGGCAGGACATCAAAAATATAATTTTGACAGTCTTTATAAACTCATAAGCGAAGAAATTGAAAATGTAATAATTGAAAATCCAAATAGAGTCATACGCAAACCTGGTTTTTGTATATTTTCTTGAAGAGACAAAGACACCAACAAGTAAATAAAAAAACGTAAACGAATTGACGATCATGACATGACTGATGACAAACTAATACGAAAACTTATATGTAGTATATGTAGTATACCACATGGTTATAGGTTTGCATAGTGAGGCTGAATCTTGTTTGAATAATGAGTATTAATAAAAATTATTTATGAGGCTTTATTATTTATATTGATTTTTATGAGCTTATTGATATATTCATGCTTATATGCATATTTTCTAGTCAGTTATAATTTACCAAAACTTTAATATCCTAGTCAAGTTTAACATTCTAGTGAATTATAAATTAACAAAGCTTCAACGCTGTAGTGAACTTTAATGTTCTAGTCAGTGTGTGACTATGTGTGTGTGATTTGAAAACATATATAAATTGAAACTTCCTCTTACATAAATCATTTGAGTACAAGATGTTAAAGTTCAATCATCCATCTACAATTTTAATCGACGGTCCTTCAAGAGCAGGTAAAACTTGTTTTGTAAATCGATTATTAAATTGACGTAAAAATTCGTTTGATATAGAATTTAATGAAATTGTATGGTGCTATGGTGCGATAATACCAAAATTACATTTAAGTGAACACGTACGTTTTATAAAGGTATTTCAGATATGAAAACTTTAATATTAAAGAAAATTATTAATATTGGATGACTTAATGTCTGACGTGAAATAAATGGTGATGTTCCTAATTTATTTACAAAATATGTTCATCATAAAAAAAAATTAATTGTAGTATTTATTATTCAAAATTTATTTCCTAAACGAAAATATGCACGAGATATTAGTTTAAATGCGCATTATACTGTGGTATTTAAAAGTCACGTGGTACAATATTTAGCTAGACATGTTCTTCCAAGTGAAAGTAAACACGTTGTGAATGTGTTTGAAGAGGTGAAGCATGATCTTCACACTTACTTATTGATTTAACACCCACAAAAAAATATACACTGCGAATATGCTAGTGTAAAACACACGAATACAATGATTTCCGTTTAGCTAAGTTCAAGATGTGGAAAGTTAAATAATACTACAGCACTCTCCGTGCTTTGTGCAAGTGTAAGACTGGAAAGTGAAGACAAATATTAAAACATGCTTCCGGTGATTTAATTCATACAATTTCACAAGTTGCTGAAACTACCATAAAAGGAAACATTCCTTTAAATCTAAGTGAGAAACAACATTTAAGTAGATATAAAATGGTTTTGTGTGTTCTTGCGCAATAACGCACACTGGACGAAATGCATGATGTATTTGTGCAAAAAAGTTCGAAATAAAGTTTTTTTTTGGAATTGCACCCATTGTACCTGTAATGAGTCACAAAGAAACCACAGATAACAGAAACAACAGTAGAAAAAATATTACATTCTGCAGGGAAATCGGTTTTCACTATAAAAGTCGGGTTGTAATACAGCATCATTCATTACTAATAGTGGTCAGAGTTAGAGGGTCTAAATGAACGCATCGTGCTCAACATTTGCTCTACTGTTAGGAATCAAGAACTGCTGCATTTGCTTCTGCAGGGATGTACTGTGATTAAAATACAAATTGATTGAAGAGTTAAATGAGTTTACCACAAATAGCACACATACAATATCGGAAGTTGATGTTCGTACAAAAAATTATGTGATATTGCATTATAAGGGAAAATAAAAAAAATATCCCCGTATATTCACCTCGAAATATGTTTATGTGCAATACATAAATCCTCTTGTATACAATAATAGTGATATTAGCTGCAGCAAACTGCAATCTGATGATGTTCTTAATCATTTCAGATACGATGTCTATATCCCGGAGAGAGTTCTTTCAAATCTGGCGTGAAGAAAGAACCCTAACTACCAAAAATGCTGCAGTTGCAACATATATGTGGAACAAGTTGGGACTGGAGAAGACAAACACAGATGAAAACGAGTATATTCCGCAGCAAATAAACCATTTTAATAGCAAATTGTGACAAAAATGGCAGAAATTGAATCGTGTACTGAAGGCATTTTTATCACGAGAAGGTAATTGGCTGGATAACAATGTCAGCTTGGTGCCCCAACAGCAACAAAATGATCCAGAATCAGGGTCATCACCCTGCAGCACACTCAGAAGACCACCGAAGGAATTTGAACAACCGTCTGTATCAGCGAAGCAGAGAAATTTTCTTCGTTAATGAAGACACATTCAACAGAAGAAATAGCATTTGCCGCACAAAGCAGTTTACGTTTGTCTGGGAGAAGAGATGCAGCAATCTTGTGGGGTGTTGTTTCATAGATCTCATTTTGTTGCTGTTATGGCACAGAGCTGAAATTGTTATCCACCCACTTACCTTCTCGTGATAAAAATGCCTTCAGTACACGATTCAATTTCTGTTATTTTTGATACAATTTGCTATTAAAATTGTTTATTTGCTGCTGAATGTAATCGTTTTCATCTGTGTTTTTCTTCTCCAGTCTTAGCCTGCTCCACATATATGTTGCAACTGCAGCATTTTTGGTGGTTAGGGTTCTTTCTTCACGCCAGATTTGAAACAGCTCTCTCCGGGATATACACATCGTATCTGAAATGATTAAGAACATCGTCAGATTGGAGTTCGCTGCAGCTAATATCACTATTATTCCATATAATAATATTCATGTATTGCACATAAACTCATTTCGAGGTGGATATAGGGGTATATCTTTATTATTTTCCCTTATAATGCAATATCACATAATTTTTTGTACGAACATCAACTTCCGATAGTGTACGCGTGCTATTTGTGGTAAACTCATTTAACTCTTCAATCAATTTGTATTTTAATCACAGTATATCCCTGCAGAAGCAAATGCAGCAGTTCTTGATTCCTAACAGTAGAGCAAATGTTGAGCACGATGGATTCATTTAGACCCTCTAACTCTGACCACTATTAGTAATGAATGATGCTGTATTACAACCCGACTTTTATAGTGAAAACCGATTTCCCTGCAGAATGTAATATTTTTTCTACTGTTGTTTCTGTTATCTGTGGTTTCTTTGTGACTCTTTACAGGTACAATGGGCGCAATTTCAAGCAACTTCATTTTGAACTTTTGCACAACTAGAGCGTGCATTTCGTCCACTGTGCAACGTACAGAAATTAACAAGAAAAGGAGAATATTATTACAAAAAAAAAAATGTGCGTTTCTACCATTAATATTAGGACCACCCCTTTTGCAAGTAGTATTTTTGGACGCTAAAAGAAAGATATGTCCGAATTACGTACAATGATGCTCGTTCCTTAAAATATATTGTATCAAATTCAATCTAGTGCAAAATCATTACATTCACGTCAATCACGTTTACATGAAGAAATTAATAACATTTTAAAACATTAAGATCTTAGTATGGAACAAAAGTGAGCATTGTATCAACAAGCCTTGTTTAAATATTTAAATTATACCTAGGTATATCTTCATTTTTGCAAAAACCTATCACTTTACCTCTTTTTGAGTCGAGTTATGTCGGAACCTTGAGACAAGCTACCTCTTAAGCTGTGATTCCTTTGTATCAACAAGACAAATGGACAATGCTAGGTTCGGCTTCGACAGTTAAGTCCCAGTTTATTAGGCAGTACTAAACATATGAAACTAAGAGTCTAGAAAAAGGGAATATCTACTACCATCAGCAGCAGGACTATGCTATTAACACTGATGCTTCTTATTATCTAGGAGGAAGTTTAGTGAAGTACTTTAGTACAAAACAACAGTGGACAATACTCACGGTATAGCAAATGGGGACCACATTTACAAAACGTGTCACAAGTATTTATACTCTTAGTCAATGGTAAATCTATATATTAAAAAGGTTATTAAGAGACAAACTATTGGGCAAAAGTACTAAAATTAAGCTAAAACCAAATCAATGGCAGTAAACTAGCCATATATATGCATTTCATTACATACCTAATTACAACAACGGTGATTTATAGGGATGCGCACGAGACGAGTCGAGACAGAATTTTCCTGACAAAATTCGAGTCGAGACACAGCTCTTCCAATAGAGAAGAATAAATTTTTTCGAGTCGAGACACTACTTTTACAGCACATTTTCGAGACGAGACAGCCTCAAATCTTGTCTCGTGCTCATCCCTAGTGATTTATAACCTGTGAAAATTCAAAATCAAATTATTAATTTATACATTTTTATTTTTGTTTTATTTTATTTATATTTATTTATTTATTTATTGTTGTTGTTATGGTGTGATTAGAAAAGATTTAACAATTACTATATCAATAAAAAATAAGTAAAAAGCGTAAGAAAGTTATCTATAATCTGTCATAAGTTTATCATAGTGGTGCACCACATTCAGTAAAATACTTATAGTGTTGCATAGTGTGTGTTCAAGTAAGTTTGTAATCTCAAAAAAATATTTCTTTAACCTCTATGAATAAATGGATTTACTTTCCAATTCATCATGATGGTAAGTAAAAAGATTAGTAAAAAGATTAAGTAAGTAAGATTAGTTGGTTAGTAAAAAGATTAACACCCAAAATATATTGTACAATTTTATTTTATTTTATTTTTGTTTTATAAAATGAGGGGTGATAAATAATTTTTATTTTCTTATCCAGTCAGGGGTAAAAGTGGATCTGAAAAGGTAGGGAGACGCATGACGTCTCACCGTCCCCCGTGCCTATATTTGCCCATTCTAATTTTTTAGAAAGTGGGAGACGCCACAAATATTTTCTGGAAGTGGAGGACGAGGTCCCCCCACGTTCCCCCGCATTTTTACCCCTGTACGCAGTGTCTTGTGTTTTGTATTCATGTTTCTTCCATATATATATAAAAAGCAACGAGTAATATGCTATGATTTTCAAAGAAAAATGACTCACTTTTTCTACTTGGGACAAGAAGAAGTAAAATATTAAAACCTGATGGTACTTCCAGTTGGCTAGTAAAAAGATTAACACCCAAAATATATTGTACAATTTTATTTTATTTTATTTTTGTTTTATAAAATGAGGGGTGATAAATAATTTTAAACTCATCCCAGCACCCTCCTTACTAGACTTAATTGCTCAAACCAACAGGAAGAGTTTCCCTGGGTGTAAATAGTACCGTGCCCCAGAGCATAGTCAATATATGTATAAAGCTGTTCTTTTGCTAAATACCAAGTAGGAGCGGCTCTAGAGGAAAATCAGGTACAAGACTTCTTTAACAAAGTTATCGCATATAATTGTTGCTATTTGTATATAAGCCATCAGCTATCTGTATTCATTAAAGTTACCCTACCAAAAGTAATGTGTATACAGAAAAGAAAATGTGGTAGGTGATATTAAATTACTTAATCTCTTATTTACAATTATAATGTGAACACCCACCCATTCAGTCCCGTACAGTCACAGACTGAATTCTTTTTTCTGTTTCAGACAAGAATTTTTTTTCTCATTTTTGGGACACATAGGAAATAAAAGAAACAGAACTACTCAAATTTGTGACGTGAACAATTTATTATGGGTGTAACAGGGTGTAACCATTTGGTTACTCTAGTCCAGTGTTTCTCATCTAATTCCTATCACGACTCCCATTTTATCACATCCTCTTGCCAGCAGCCCCGTCATAATTTCTGGTTTGTAATAAGTTTGTGCGGGATTTTTCATACACCTATTGTGGAGATTTAATGAAATCCATCTATTTCTACAATAGTAGAATTCATTTCTTGTATATAGTGGATACAGTAACTTTCCTAAAAGCGAATGGATGAAAATCAAATTGGGTCAATTCACTCATCTTCCGCTTTTTTGCGACCCCCAGGTTGAGAAACCCTGATCTAGTCCTTTATGAATACAAGTGTTTAATCCTGCTGTGTTCATTTCTATAATGTAAAATATAAGTCCATAATTCAGACAGATATTTTAAGTGATACCTTTTCTCAAGTGCAAATAATTATTAAGAAAAATCTTTAATTATTTATATTATATGTAACATTTCTTACCTTCAAGATGATTTACAGTGTGATAAGGAAGAACGGACGGAACATACACTCCAATAATACACTTTATGTATTGTGTACAGCCAACACTGATGCAACTCTCGATCGCACATCTTATTTTTCCATCTTTTACAGTCTCTACAAAATGAGTAATACCGTCACAGGGGAAGCCCGGGCAATGTTGATCACCTAAGGAAAAATGATTGTCTCTCAAAATATGTGCAAAATTTATTGAACTAAACATAGTCACTGATTTATCTGTTTTAAGTACACAAAACGCATCAAGGATACAGTCTATATAGTCTTTTAGATATTATATCAAAACGAAACACTGCTTTGATCGGGATTTCCAATTCCTCTTGGGAATGGGGATCACGATAAACTTGCTTATTAACACATGGCATTTTGATATTGTCGTAACATTTTGATATTTTTAATTTACTTTTACTTTTAATACAATCACTAAATATATTTAAGGGTTTTATGTAAGTTTGACTTGTACGTGAGAAGAAGATATATTTTGAGCCAAAGCTCCATTAGTCCTCTGAGATGAAATATTTTCCAATAGCTACATGGTATTCCAACGGTATTCTGAAGGCGGCCAACCGTGTTTTGGAGGGCGTACCGCCAGGCCACCCACGAGTTACGCCTATGCTCAATACGCATTTAATCCCCTCGAACTATCACTTTCTCCAGAATTGTTTTCCATGGATCATATAAATTAAACACTAAGGGTCTTATGTAAAGTCGTTCTGACGCATGATTAGTGCCATACTAAAGAGTTCGAATAACATATGTTTCCTGCAATAGTCAGGCCTTTAGTATGACGCTAATCGTACGTCAAAACGACTCTGTATAAGTCCCTAAATCCCTACAATAATAGATTCTCATAATTTTAAATCTCAATTGTTTCCGTAATTAGGCCTAACTTTTTTATATACTTCTTATAATTATGTAGGCTGTGTTTGATTATGAGCACAGTAAATAAATAAATAAATCCATCCATTGACAATTTGCCGCCATCGATGGCGGACCGCCTCCTAGTTCAGCGGCTAGGCCGCCAACACAAGCGGTGTCAAGGCGGAATGTGAGCGTTGCCCGCTTATGCCGTTTTGCAGAAATTTCGGCCAGCAACGATAACAGTTGTTCCGCTAAAGTGCCCGTGATACAGTGTGGGTGGACTCCTTCAAACGTTTACAAAGAGGTTTACACGTACAGTAAGGGACACTTCTGGATGGTACACTTTTGATACACTTTTGCCGTAAATTTCCATATGGGTGTACTATCCAGAAGTGTCCCTTACTGTACAAGTGGGAGAAGAGAAGACGTTTTGTAAGTGATAAAAATGTGCATACATTATACCTTAGTGCTTTTCTAAGTGAACAATGGTCTGGCAACTGACAAAATTGCTGGTTAAGCGAAAATGACAAGAACATGATGTGTAAGTGACCCCTAGTGGGGAAGACGACGAATAAAGTAAATTTTATATTGTATCCCTTCACTGGTTTCTTCCCAATGACTATAATTAGCGTAACACATTGTTGCTGCTGTTAAGGGGCCTCATAAACCAAATTAAAATGTCGCTAATTTTATCATTTTTCCGTAATCAAACTGAAAAAAATAATCGAAAAATTGTTTTGTAATCTCTTTTCAGCCTTAGAAAAAAGTAGATGTAATCAAACCCGCCTGACTACCAGTGGGTCGATGACCAGTGATTCGTTGTTGGTCTCACTGCAGTAGTATCCTACCGCAATATAATCCCTACTAAAATAATAATTTCAAATAAAGATATCTGAATTTATCCTGCATTTTGTGGTAATAAACACATTATATGTAATATTTAAGAACAGATGTAGCTTTATTTCAACCTCACCCGTACTTGAACATATAGTAGTTACTGCGCATGCGTATACGCTCGTGCGCCGATCCGGCTTATTTGAAATTTTAGAATGCAGAGTTTCATGGCGACGATGAGTGACAATAATCCATCTTCGTCTCGTGTTATAAAACACAAAAGAGGACAACAGGAACAGAGGCAATATGTTTATAAACGATTTAAGAAAATACATATTTCCAACATAGCAGTAGTTAGTGTCAGTGCGTTAATTATTTATCAACTAAGCGTAGCCTTACACTTTAGAAATTAAGCGATGACAGTAAGCTAGCAGAAGATCTTGCTGTTCACGTCTCTCTCTGCCGAAGCACATGTGAGCCGCGCAGTAATACATTTCGCTTTGTTTACGTCTACTTTGTTCTAAGACTGGAAACACCTTAGGAACAGTAGTGTGCATGAGATACAGTTACCAAGAGTCGGCTAACTACTTTTGTTAAGCAGACATTTCTGGAATTTGTGTTAACGAAAGCAGTTAGCCGACTCGTGGTAACTATCTCATTGATTACAGAAAAACGGTAATATTTAGCGGTAGTTTAATTTGGTTCTTCTGAAACCTGGATCTTGAGACCAAGGCATTTATTCATGCGGGTGCCTGCGTACGGAATTGTGGTCGTAAAAAAAATCGCTGACCAACCCGCGTGCGACATTTTGGTGGCAGCAGATACGTTACCGCTAAGTTGGCCTCTGGCGGAAAAAGTGTAAAGTCGTTGGCGGGCCGCTGTTGATACTGACCCGAGGACCGCTGTTTAGCCGTTCTTGGCCACTGGCGGCCCGCTCTCGGGGGTGTCAATGGGGGTGCCCATTACAAAACATGGTGTGAAATGGCGACCAACCTGAGGAAAAACCAATCACGCTGATAGCCATTCCCAACAACAAGCCATTTTGAAAACAGGTTCCAGTTTGGGTTCTCAGACGCAATTTTGAAATACAATCATAGCTAATATATGACATAAATCACACTTTGTATGTAACTATGTAGGCCTACCATACATACAAGACAGTAATACACAAAATATACATACCTTCTTTTGAAATCAACCGTTTCGTATAAGAAGTGAAAAAAATCGTTGCTGCTGAATTAGCTTGCACTTCTCAACTTTGCCAATAAAACTGCAGAACCTTCCTTAGGAGTGACAGCTTGTAGTAGGTACTAGTCACACATTGCTATCACTTCTACAAGAATAGAAAAAGGGGTGATTGGTATTCCCAACTGATCGCTAATAGTGGCGCTTCTCCTATCTAACTTTACTCAATATTCATACGTCATTTTTCGAACGACCAAGGCCCTTCTGTAAATTCAGATATTTTAGAAGGTACGTTTGAAGAATATCTTCTTGAAGGTGGAGTTGTGAAATGTTTTCACCTGACAATTCATGAGTGTAAAAGTATTGTATACAGTACATTGGTACAAATCATGTAACTATTAGCAATCACCACTTTTTTTTTAAGGGATACCAATTATATAGCAGCCAATATTTGAGTTCGTTCAACTCATAAAATTGTTACGTTCTCCTTCTGTTCTCGAACTGTATTTCATACCGTCTCATCTTGACCTGCTTATGTTGTTAACAGGATTAGCGGTTGATTTCAAACGTGTGGAATATCCCATTAACAATTGATGTATTCGATACTGAAGAACTGTCCATCCATTTGACTACTGCAACTTCGTTTTTATTGTTATTTACATACTGAAGCGTTCCTCGATGATTTTTCTTTTTTCACTGATTTGTCATTACTCACAGGACAGTCCTTTGGGACGCAATTTTCTCGGAAAGTGGGTACTTGCGTCATATCTAATGTGTCTATTGTTTTTTTCAAAATTCATAATAAATTTATGCTCGTATAACCAAAACGCATTCGTCGTATGAGAATCAGAGGAACGTAACTCCATTTTCGTAGGTTTACAAGAGAGAGTGAAAAAGTTGTTTTGTTCAAACAAATGTTGTTTTAATAAGATGGTAAACACATAATTGCATAGCAAACAAGTCAATGACAAAGTCAACTTGAATATCACTCAAATAACAGCAAGTAGGGCTTTCAGAATTATATTCATAATCCAAGCAAACAAAAATTCCATTCTTGGGATAATTACATTCCTGATACTGGAAGCTTATCCATAAAACCTAACAAATCTTCTACTGGTTTTCTAAAGTGTTTATTTGCGTGCTGTGAAATCTTTGAGAAATTGTGAAACCTTAGGAACATAATAAGTTCAATAAAATCCCACTTATTGTCGTAATACATATAGAAGAAGCAATTAAATAGACAAAGTAAAAACTTTATGTTTCTGGTGTAAATATTGAAAGAATAAAAATAACTACAAAAGGATAGGAAACTCCCCTACCTCCCACCACTTACCACTGCAGAAGGGGAAAGCAAGGCGTTGACCTTCACAGGGAGGGAAGCTTTTCTAATAAACAGAATCGTGTAAACTCTAAATTCGCTTGCACCTGATGTTGAGAAAGCACTGCTGTTCCATTTAGCTATCAACCGCGAGTAACAATTACTGTGTCTAACTTTTGTCCTGTTGAAAAGTATTGCATATTATTTATGTACTAATGTTTACTTTCACTGTAAAACATTTTATTGTTTTAACAAATATCGAAAACATTAAAATCAATAAGAGCTCAATCTCCCCAATTTTGTATGAATGTGGAAGTTGATCCCTAACACGAATACAAGAACGGGAACTGTGGGGTCTCGAAAATAAAATGTTGATAAAAAGAAAATATATTTGGAGCGAAAGAGGCAAACATTCAGGTGAATTAAAACAAGCTTTTATTTTACAACAACTACAGGTCACCGAGTATTATAGAAATAGTAAAGTTAATACGTATCAAATAAGCATGACACGTTGCTTGTAGATATAGGAAATACGCACTAAGTCACAAAGTCCTATTCAAAAAGCCAAGGAGAAAGAGACTACTAGGTGGGCGAAAGGGAAGGCATCAGAACAATATAAAGCAGGATCTTTGAAGGATGGTTAATAACAAACATCGTACATTGACTTTTCGCAGGATAAAGTGTAATGGAAAAAATTATTTCTGCTGCTATGAACCTTTGATCTCTTTCAGCCAAAGCGTTCGTTATTTTTGTATAATTGAACGAACTCGTATTTATTATTACTCTTTCTTTCTTATACACTAATCAACTCTTGTTACAATATTAGACTATCCTGCACGCCATAACCACCTCTCTCTCTTGCAGTTAATTACTGCAAATGATTATTCCTGTTAATGGAAACTGATAATCTTTCTAAGACAATAAAAAGTCATTTTCCCCTCTTCTGCAAGAGAGGCTCAGAAAACATTATTATTGGAACACTATGATTAGTGTGTATATGTATAGTTCTGTTTCTTCTTGTTCTTTTTAATAAAAGAACATCTGTTTATTAAGATTAAACGAGAAGTTTTTTTTTCTTTATCATTTCAGGTTCTATTATCATCTTAACTATCTGATAATTTACCCATACACACTGTACTTGGTTTTCGAGTTTACAAACACTGTGCTTGTGGGTTTTCTCGGGGTTCTCCCATTTCCTCTCACTTTCTTCATTCCACCATTTCACTCATCTCTCATCATTACCGTCTCCTTTAGCCTAAAAAAATGAAATGAAATTTTTAAGTTTAACGTCCCACGGTTATGCCGGTTAGGCTAAAGGAGACGATGATAATGAGAAATGAGTGAAATGGTAGAATGAAGAAAGTGGGAGGAAACGGGAGAACCCCGAGAAAACCCACGAGCACGGTGTTTGTCCACCACAAAGTCCACACGGCGCGAGCTGGGATCGAACCAGGGACCCCAAGCACCGTAGGTGAACGCTCTTCCACTGAGCCACCGCGCCCCCCTCCGTTAGCCTAATCGGCATAACCGTTGGACGTAAGACTTAAAGACTTCATTTCATTTTTTGGTTTTTGATTTTATATTATTATGAAATTATTGTATCAAAACGTAAATACCCATTCAATTGCCAACCCTGGCATTCCTTGCCATTCCAACATTATGTGAACAAGGACTGCCAAAAAGAAGGAAAATAAACAATAGAACTGTTTAATAAAATTTGCATTGTAATAACACATTTCTTATCTGACTAATGCAGCTGAATGTAATTAAATCTTTTAAAATACGTAGCGTTATTATGAAAATTGTAATTTATTATTTAGACATATTTAAATACACTCTATACCTCCGTATACGGGGGCTGATGGTGGGAGACGGAACACCAACATTCATCTGTACTTGAGCGTGGTGGGGGAAAACTTTTTTCTATCAGGTTATGTGAAACAGATACTAATTGGACTTATCTCCAGACGCTGACTCTACCATATGTGCAACACGTACACTTGCACACGGCCGCAAAATCGGTTAGTAATTATATTATTTGAAATAAATATTTCTTGTTGGAAACATACTTCATGATGATAGTAGTTAAATTTACTAAGCTGACCTATTTGAACAGTACATTCATAAATCATGTTTAGGTCGCATTAGCTTAAAGTCACATGGACAGTGTTAAAGCAAATGGTGTAAACAAATCCCAGCAAAAATTGCTTGATTGTTGTCAAATAAAGAACTCAGTTTTCGAACAGTAGCGAACACCTGTTCCATTTAGTTAGTTATCAGATTTTTGATATGAAAACTAGTGTTGCCTTTGTCACAAACAAGTTCCTTATCATTGAAGATGGAAACAAGTTTATTTAAAAAAAAAAAAGAAAAGAAAAAAGAAAAAGAAAAGAAAAAAGAAAATTAACATATGTGGAAGGCAAATCAAGAAATAAAGATAAAAGAGCTAGTTGCACTGGAATTGCAAACTAATATATTGAGATTGAAGCTTGATATTGAATTCTATAAAAAGGATTACCATCTTTCCTCTGCAGGCGAGTTTGCTTTATCTTTCACTAACATAATAGATTATTATTTAAAGAAACAAGAGATACAACGAGGTTGTATTTGTAGTGTTTTAACCTTTCTGAGTGGGAGAGCCCTTTCCCTCTCCTTCGTTGTTCATGATGGCATACTTAAAATTGTGCCCTTTAAGATTTGTTCTTTCAGGAGAAAGGGGGCGCCAAATGTCATTGCATGTGGCGGCAAATTACCTAGTCCGGCCCTACTTTTTGGGAAGGAAACATAATGCAAACTTCCAATTGTTGTCACTAGATGACTCTGGACGAAAAGTTAAAGCGCATTAGGGTGCTGAGTTATTATGTCCTAGAAGGTAAGATAATAGGTAGCAGAATAATGACACTAAAGTAGTGACACCTATAGTTTGAAATATAGAACGCTACTTACTGTGACCATATGGTAACGCTGGTACATAGCGGGTTAAGATTTCGATTTTAAGTGGCGATCGAAAGTCAAATCCACAAATCGTACTGCTTGAACAAATATTACTGCGATACAAGTCCGGATTAATAGAGCAAGTGCGTTGGCTGATGAAGTATACACACGCTGAGTTTTGTCCTAAAACCCGACCACAAAACAAGACGATTTAATGTAAGTTGAAGGTGTCGAGTAATATTGTAAAGGTATCTGGAACGGCAATAAATAACTTGATCATCAACATACAGAGACCACAAACAGAAGTCTGGATGTGAGATAGAACACTATTAACAGCGACAGCAAACGGAGTGACACAAAGGATGCTGCCTTGAAGAACATGGCTTTCCTGCAGAAATCACTCTAAGAGATTAGAACCCACACGCACCCTGATATATCGTTCGTAAAAAAAAAATTAGAACCCACAAGATTTTTAGTTTGGACCCGGGTTTAAACCCGTTCGTCTTACGTTAAAGCAGCTATGTGCAACAGTTGGCCCGCGGGCCACACCCGGCCCGCCTAACCCTGTCTTGTGGCCCGCTGGTAAGTTATTGAAAACGATAATTGTGGTTCTATATATTTTTTCTTTTTTACAAAATCTGTTAAAAGTAACCTAAAACTTTTCCATCGACCACGCCAGGGGCGGATCCAGGACTGACTTCTGGGGAAGACGGTGGGTTGTCATACTGCCACTTTTAAGGGCTCCAAACTTTGGGATGGGTTTTATATATATATATATATATATATATATATATATATATATATATATATATATATATATATATATATATATATATATATATATATATATATATATAAAATAAGAAAGTTTCTTCTTCTGAGGGGGCGATTGCCCCGATCGCCCCCCTGGATCACGCAGTAAAAAAACGTGGTAATGCCGTGAAGACGAGCATTTGATAATTGCGGGTAGTTGAACGAAAATTTCCCTCGTTATAAAGACTGCTAGATATAGCGACAAAGTTGTGGGTTGACAACACCGACCTCGAGTTCGGCTCACTAGAAAGATAGTGAGACAGTGCTAAATGACTGTAGGGACAATGTGAAATGACTGTAAATAAAGGAAGAAGTTCGGTAGTTGAAAGGAAAATTGATATCAGCTAATTACTTGTGTTTTTTCCATTGTATTTTATACCAGGGGAATCTTTGAATCAAAACGTTGAAATTTGCTCATGTTATGAATACAGTGGTTTTTTGTGTGACCTATAAGTCGAAAGGCCTCAATCACCACCAATTTAAAGCCTTTCTAGACGAACTAGAAACGGAGGATGAAGATCTGACCAACTATTATCTACTGATCAATCTGATCTAATACGTTGGTTGAACAAGGAAAAGATGCTGCAGCGTTTTTATAATCTGATTAAACAGGTGAGACTTTTCTTGAACATGAAAGGAAAACATATGTCCCCGTTAAACGATGAAAACTAGATGTCTGACCTTGCATTCTGTGTGGATATACCTGTCACTTAGCTCATGAACTGCACGGGAATGTCAAATACTTTAAAGGGAAGCTAAAACTGTGTTAAAATCAAATAAGGAATGCGGGTAAAATGGTGTCCCTGTTACAGCGTGTTAAATCATTCTGAACTTCCCTTCCTACGTAAACTCATTGGGAGATTTGTTTGAAGAATTTAATGTCCGATTTAGAGACTTCAGTAAGAAGGAAGTTAAATTCAGTATTTTCTCATCACCATTAAGCGTTAATAATACTCTTAACAATTTGTAGATGTAACTCACTGAATTTCGGGAGGATGTTTTGAAAAGGATATTTCAGGACACCTGCTTGCAAGATTTTTATGAGAAATACTTTCCATACCAAACTTAGCACTTTTCATCATGAGGACCATATCATTGTTTGGAAGCATATTATCTATGTGAGCAACTCTTCTCGCACATGAAGCAGGTCAAATCCAAGGCAAGGTCAAGGGTAACAGAAATCCACTTTGAAAACTGCCTCCAAGTCGGAACATCTAATGTATCCCGGAAGGTTGAGAGACTGTTTTAGGACATAAGGAGTCAAGTTTCCCACTAAAATTGTTGTAAGTAAACACACTATTCTGCTTCTCTTTAGTAAGTAAATATTTTGATTATAACAAGTTTTTTTTTTTCGTTATTTGTGATGCAAATTACGATGAACATGTTCCTTATTGAATACAATACTATTAAATTGTCGTTAAAATGATATACCAACAGTGTGGCCCGCGATGCCAATTAGTGCTCTGTGATTGGTCCCCAACTGTTCCAAGTTGCACACCCCTGCGTTAAAGTCAACCGTGATACCGACTCAGCTACGGTAGCCCCAACTTATCCTTATACTACCGGTATATTTTACTTTATCACAGCACAGTCTTTTATGACAGTATTCGTAAAAAATTTTAACTAAAAATAAATGAATCAAATATCGATACTTTCCTGAAAACATGTAGGCTAACACGTTTCACCACTGATATGCACCCACATAAATTTTGGAAAGTCGGCACCGTTGATAGTAACAATGTGATCATGATGGAGAGAGGCTTCTTGAATTTGGTTGAATATTAGAATATTGTCAGTAGCAGAACGAAAGAGAGAACGCCACACCAAAATTGCTGAAGACAGCGTTTGACTCCAAATACCACAGTAGTCGCTTGTTCACCGTACGTTCAAATAGGTTATAGACACAACTCGTGAGAACAAAACGTTGCTGCTTTGTCTCGTTTTAACATTGGATGAACCAGAGCCTTGTGTTATTGACATGCAAAGCCTGCTCTTTTTTCGTCAGATACAATTGAACAGATGTAATAATCGCGTGAGACATCGCGCAATATGATTTATCGTAAAATATACGATCAATCCCTGGAGCAGTGTTTGATCACTCACGTTAGGTAGAGTCGAATTCAAGAGCCGTGAAAGGTACGTACATTGTATTGGTGCTACGGTAATTTAAATAGTTCCTCTCGGTACAAGAACGGAACGAGCCACTTGGTGTAACAGTCCATCTTGAGGTCCTGAGCCGCTCCAATGCCATCTGTCAGCATCTGGCTGAACTACCCCTATGCCGTAAGCTCCAGTGGACCACCGATGGGCAACTATCGACTTGTCGCTAAAAAAATTGGCGGCCCCGTAGGGAAGATCCGCGGTGGCCCCAGTTCCGTTTTGATAATTATAGCACCGACGGCCCATGAGCGGCAGAGACGAGACGAAACGCCAATGAACCACAAAATTACTCCCACAAAATATATTAAATCGCCTATATGCGTGATTTTTTTTTTTTTTTTTTTTTACATTAAGCTGAGTCCTAAAAACCCTTTTAAAAAGTAAAGAAAAACTACCCCGGGCAGGCGCGAACTACCAACCTGATGATTACTAGGCGCGTGTTCTACCGATCTCGCCACAGAGGCGAGAAGGAGAAAGTCACTTGTAGAGGGATAAGTCATTGGGTCTTTTTAATTTGGCTAATGAGAGTGCTTCTTTAACGGTGTATATTTGACGATAACCGTTTGGGATCAGATAAAATGTGTTCGCCTTGTAATTTTATAATAAAATGACGTGTGTCTATTTACTTTATTTCATAGTTTTTCTATATTCACTTCCTAATGATCGGCGACAGTTGCCATCTAAATTCATACAATTATACGCACTCATCTCAAGATTTTTCACTTCATGATGTAGAGGTAAGGGTTACTCTTGACCTCTGGAGCTCACTTTAAGAAAAATTCGTCAGGAAAATAATATATAATAATAACCGCATGTACTCCCATGCGCAAAAAATATTGCGCGTATACTGTAACTCACAATTTTTCGCAATTATTCCATTTTCCATATGTTTATTGGTAAAATTCAGTTATTAGTACGTGGAGATAATAGAAAGCAATCCATCTAAGGAGATATTTCCAAAAAATATAATAAAATAATAAAAATATAAGCAAAAAACAAAATTATGTTCGGTTTTGTGTATACTGGCAATAATGTTTTCGAGGGAATTTTTGGAGTAGCACAGCACGATTGCAGAGGGAATAACAAGATTAGTAGGAGAACAGCTGAATCAAGGAACTAGAAATTGGAGCAAAATATTGCATTTATTGGCTTAAATCTAGGGTGTAAATTGTCTGCCAAATATAAATTAGCTTCTGTAAGCAAGATGTTATACGGAAAATATAAACAAAGAGAAAAACTGTTGTCTTAAGTTTGGAAGTGACATGCTCTATAGCCATGAGCATTTATTTCTTAAGAAAAAGATAGGCAACAAAAGAAAATCTGTGTGGGCCAGTGAGTAGAGTGACGGACTAGTAATTCTTATACTGTTTTGACACCAGATCGAATCCCATCCGGTCCGGTTCATTTTTTTTTCTTTACAAAACATTGTAGAAAGTGTATAATTTTTATGTTAATAAGAAACGAAATAATATAATAATGAAATAACTTTTTGTTTTTCTGATGACGTATTTATTCAGAATTAGCTTACTATTTATTACTAATAGCGATTGTTTTTAGTTTATGGTATGGTATGCTTAACCGTTCCCTCTCCGTTTTTACACAGCTTCAACTCACTGCGAGTGTCTGTGAGTCAGGAACAGGAAAAAACAAAACAAGAGCAACCTGCAGCTTTACACACAGCGTGAGGAACACAGTCACAGCGATAGCTCGTTGTGATGAAGAAAAAAACTGTTCTAGTGTTTCTGTGTGTGTGTTTCTTTTTAAAGTATTGACTCTCTCTCTCTCTCTCCTTTTGTTTCATATCCACAAGTGCAACAAATGCAAGTCTGGGTGAAAAAAAAATCAAGAGTGCTTTCTTTAAACAAAACTAAATTTTACAGCTCTCTTTGTGAGGAACGCGAATGCTTCCAAAAGATGCCATGAATATTAACTATAATCGTACCGAATTATACAGTAGCGTAAAAAACTGATAATAAAATGATGTAACATGCATAAGCTTTTTTTTTAGAGTAACCACACATTAAACATAACAAATTAAATTTTTGGGATTACAAATTATCACATTACGTGTCGGTATAGGCCTATTCGTTTTCACATTCGAGCGACGAAAAAAGAAAGTGTGGTGATAGTTATAAAAACCGAATACCAGATTTCAATAAATTCAAGTTACATGGCTCCTACATAGCGAAAAAAATGATTTTTCGATGTCTGTCCATCTATTTGTCTCTCGGTTCGTCACGCTTTTACACGCACTCAAATAGAGGCCATACTGTTCAACGTATCTGCACCGAATTCTAGACATAACGTTTTAGTAACATAATATCTTTCGAATATTATGTCCTTCGACACCTAAAAGCAAGGGTAATTTACTGAAGGATTAAAATTTAAAATAATTCAATTTTCTCAAATAAAAAAAAGCTGTGACGATTTTATTTACTTTTGATAAATATATATTTTATTAACAAATCTCCACCACATATGAATAATTTTTCTGAAAAAATATATATGGTGTAATTTACTGTATGGTATGCGTTCTTTTTGCACAATTTTCTCAACCACATTTCATAAATAAACGTATCATTAATTACCTAACAATATGTCAACTCGTTGGAAGGAGTAGCTTAATCTTAGGGTGAGCTTTCCCCCGATGGTTTTTCCATTAACGCCTCAGGCAATTTTGTTCATATTTCGTAAAAAAATATTTCATTAATAAACTAACATAGAGCATAAATTGTTTATTCCGATAACATACAGAAGAAGTGGTTTTCTCAAGGGTTGATTTTTTTTTGGACAATTGTCTCAGTTATTACTGAAATTTCTATTTTTACTGAAATTTGTTCTAATTTCAGTAAAAATATTTTCTGTAATAATCTTACAATATGGTATAACTCGCTTGTTCCGAAAAGAAAAATCCAAAAGAGATAGTTTACTTTGACAGTGAAATTTTTCCCGACGATTTGCTTAAAAATTACTCGATATACTGTCAAAATTACAGATAGAAGAGTTTACCTTTGGGGGTAAGCTTTTGCCGATGACCTTCCTAAAAACAACTCAGGAAATGTTTGTTGTTCATATTTTATAAATACGTATTACATAAATAACCTAGCTATATGGTATAATTCCCTCATCCGGAAAATCTAGAAATGGTATATTACTTTTGACAGTAAGTTTTACCCTGCGATTTTCTCAAGAACGACTCAGGCGATTGTGTTCGTATTTCATAAATAAATGTTTTATGAAAACACTAACAATATAGCATAGCTCGTTTATACTGAAAAGATCCACAAGGGATAATTTATTCTTGGAGGTGACTTTTTGCATAATTTTCTCAGAAATTACTCAGACGCTTTTGCTTATAGTTCACATACAATTATATCCTTTATAATTCTAATATATGGATCAAGTTATTTCTAACGGAAATATGACCAATGGGTACTTTACTTTTGGGCCTGAAGTTTCTTCTAGCAAAGTTTTCCAAAACATTATTTTATTCGCAATTTCCCAAATAAATGTATCAATAACAGTTGCAGCCTAACATAAGTCAGTGTAAAATATTCGAGCGAGAAAGTACAGTGCGTTTACTCCGTACCCTTTCTTAAATATATTTTTAAATGTTACACCTAATCACAATTTTCCGAACAAAATCGAAACTTCTTTTTAAATGTGCCTTGTTGTGGTCAAATGGTTCAAGTGCATTGGTTCTGGATTAGATTTCCAGTGAGAGCTAGTGTATCTTCATCCAAGAGATGTGACACGTCGGTGCAAACAAGAAAGTGTTTAAATAAGCCTAACCAAGCTAATCAACAAAAGAAATAATACAATGTTACGAAATTATCGTAGAAACGTTGTTAATATTAGGTAGGTTCGACTGGAATGTCCAAACAATTGTCAATTCCAAAGGTCTTTGTTTTCGTCCGGCGGGAGCTCATGTGGTTCGGATTTCACGTTAATCAGTAGGTCCACGTCTCATATAGCCTCGCTGCTGAAAGGGACGATAAACTCAAAATCACATCACACATCTTTGTTTTCGTCTTTGTTTTAGCTCATAAATGTCTCTGTTCATAAGCTCCTTAGTGGTTAGCGTACGCGCCTTTGGCGTGGAAGACCCGGCTTCGATTCCCGGCGAGAGCTCACGTGGTTCGGAGTCCACGTTAATCAGTAGGCCGACGTCTCATATAACTTCGTTGCTGAACGAGACGTTAAACTCAAACTCAATGTCTTTATTCATAAATGTCTTTGTGTATGGTTTTTCATATACGTGGCATGGACATTAAATTTTGATTTCTACGCCATATGTATCTAATTACATACACACCTATAGAACGAACACAACAAACTTGGAATATCTACATTGTTTGCGTATGGAAAATAATCACGCTCTACTGTACAGGACAGCCGTGTGTATGGAATTCCATACACATGGCAATCAACGTATTAAGAAATGTATAATAATAAGAATTATTATTATTATTACTATTATTATTATTATTATTATTATTATTATTATTATTAATAATAATAATAATAATAATAATAATAATAATAATAATAATAATAATAATAAACAGAAAACGATACGATCACTTACATAATTTACAAATATAAGTTAACATTTAATAAGCATATAACTGCAATGGAATTAAGTTGTTTCTCTCTCTCCCTGAACGCTACAGCCCTTATTGTTCTAAGGCGTAGAAGAGAACTTGTGGCACCCACGATTTGGGGCGGTGTGTGGTCACAACTTGGTATCCCTTTGTTGTTAGTCCTAGCTTTCTAGACGGATGCAGTTATTACCGGTAGAATATACAAGCAAATTGACTTTTGTATTACTATTAAAGTAAATAATTACACTCATTCCTTCAATGTGATACTTGTGGTTGCTTAACCGTATACAGACAGCTGATCCATGGAAAAATCGTTAATAATAATAATAATAATAATAATAATAATAATAATAATAATAATAATAAATAATAATAATAATAATAATAATAATAATAATAATAATAATAATAATAATAATAATAAATAACAGGAACTCGACAAATATTCTTGCAAATAATAGGAAAAAGTTTGCGTCACACTGTTCACTTTGCTGGACACACCAGTGTGGCGCGTTATACCGATTGTAGCACACTGGAATATAGGGTATGTTTTTTTTTAATTTTTTTTCAACTATTTCAACTGCTTCAATTGAAATGGATCTATAATAATAAGAGAATGAATTTAGTCTTCTTACCCTTCAATTTAGAAATAAGGGCCCTGGGCTCCATTGGCTCCGCCCTTAATCCGCTAATGCCTATAGATTATAAATTAAAGGGGACGGGCCGGGTCCGTTCTAAAAATTCCGGCCCGTGCAGACCTCTAGCTCCTGTGTATATGCTATCTGAAAACGCAGTAGAGTTTCGCTTATCCGACATAAAACAGGCAGGCAGAACGCCGGATAATATGGATGTGTTAAGGAAAGACCTATAAAAAGTCAAACTATGATATAATTTTACACATTACGCATCTAATTATCATCTTTGCAAGAAACAAATATAATGCATTGACTCAGTGACGTATCCAGCGTGAGGTCCTGGAAGCTGTCCCTTACCAAACCTCAAGCACTTTTTAATAAACCTACTTTTTCCCTTTTGAGTTTTTTTTTTATTTATGTCAGATTACTTTGAGTCAGTGTCCAAACTGTGGACAATGCGTTGTTGTTATAATTCTAACAAGTAACACTTCCCAAGTGTAACACTCCGATTTTGATAAAATTTGGCAAGTAGATACTATACATAAAATAAACAAATAAGTGGTTTTTTATTTTTTTTTTGCTGAAAAACGGTTTTAGGGGGCAAAAGCCCTCACCCAAAATTTGAAAGTTGACGCTCGAAAGGCAAAAACAAGTGGACCAAAGTGAACGAAATTGTGAACAGATATTGCGGACATAAAATTAGAGAATACGTGTTTTGTATTTTCCTGGAAAAAACGGTTAGGTGGGGCACAGATCCCTCCAAACCTTTGATCATGAAATATCAAAAGTGCTAATAACAGTATGTCAGAAGTGCCTAAATTTACATGAAGAATTGGAACAAAACTTTCTGTTAGGACAATAAGCAAAAAATAAACAAATTCGGCTTTTTTTATTTCCTGCGAAAAAACGGTTTTAGAGGACAAAAGGTCCCCCGCATGAATTTTGAAATTTGACGCAAGAAAGGCAAGAAAAAATGTACCGAACTGAATGAAATTGTTCACAAATGTTGTAGAGGTAAGATGAGGAAATACGTGCTTCGTATTTTCCTGAAAAGAGAAAAAAACCTTTTGAGTGGACCGAGGCGTTGAGTGTCGGAAGGATTGGACCGAAGGGAATGAAATTGTCTGTAGATATTGGATATGAAAAATAAAGCCTCTCGTGTTTCACAAGTGTCTCCATCAGATTTCTTCAAATTTGGCAGATCAACATCAAGCACAAACAGTATAGCGTATTTTGTAGTATTTCACGAGGCAACTTTAACCCTTACAATGTTTTTCCGCATAAACAAAAACACGTGCCGATTAATTTCCTGTTTGCTGTTGATGTGCCAAAATTGATAGGGACATCTTTAAAACACGAAAGTCCTTATTTTACATACAGTCTATACAATATCTACACACAATTTCATTTGCTTCGGTCCACTCCTTCCTGCACTTTTACGGTAATATTAACTTTTTTTTTGGGAGGGGCTCTAGGCCCCAACACTGTTTTTTCATACAAATTAAAATGCATTTCATTTATTGTTTTGCAAATTGTCCCTATACGAAGTTTCGTTGCAATTCTCCATACTCTTTAGGAACTTCTGACGTATACATACTTATTTGCACTTTTGATATTTCCTAATCAACAGCTTAGAAGGCCCGTGCCCCACTCAATCGCTTTTTTTCAGGAAAATACGAAACACAATTAGGGGAAGGGAGGGTAAGTTGACGATAGTAAGCTTCTATGCATGTTTAGTCAGCCTTGTGTTGATGAAATGTTTCGATTTTATGTTCACGGCAATTATTAGACTTTCGTTTTACTCTTTTAATTGTTTGGTGGTTTTAAATTCAAAAGTTACGATGATATTTCACTTTTATTGACCCCATATCATTTTCGTCATCTTACCCTCCTATGCGGGTAAGATGACTTCCATAGGTGGGTAAGATGACGAGACAAAAAGCGAGAACAGAACTGGACTGATTATTGTATTTCAAACGCAGTATTTTGCAGAATACACAAATAATAACATGAATAGAAGAATATGAACACAAGCGCAATGTGATTTCAAGGACAAAAGTCACAGATGTATGCTTTGAATTTTGCTTCTGCTACAGACAATTCAGTACAAGCAACATGGGCCCAATTCTGACACATATTACAAGTGAACCACGTTTCACTTTTACCATATTCATTACATAACACACACACTTCTTCCCCCAAAACATCGGAATCGTCGTCTTCGTCCATGTAAGTCACTGATATAGAAGAGTCAGAGGAGTCGACTGAATGCATGTCTTCTTTGTATACTACGGAGATTTGTCTTTTCGTTTCCGTGTTCCTTTTTTCTGGGTACGCGTATCTTCTTTTGTCTTCTTTTTCGCTTATTTCCCGGCTTTCCTTTCTTCCAGAGTTCTTTTGACAGGACTGCTGGTGATAAGCAACGAAGGCAGCTTCTTTCGCTGTTTCCCTCCTTTGTTAACTGCTTTAGGAAGAAGGGGTAGACCATTGTATGATTTCGCATTTGAGGGTCCAAGGTCTGCATGAGATGGCCCGGGTTCAAAAATGGAAGAATCGGGTTTTGCAAGTGTTGATGCAGGTTCAGAGTGTATTTGGTTAGATTGCGAAAAGGAAGGAAAAATTTTGGAATAGAAGGTTTAGGTACTGATACAGATGATGCAGATGCTGAATTAAACATTATAGTTGTTGAATGTTTCGTGGCATTTATATCAGTTGCTGCGCTCGCTGTAACTTCAGGAACATATTGGTTTTCGGTTGTCAATGATGGCTCGAAATCAGAATCACTGAAAATCTGAAAATTTAATGGCACTAACTCTGTAGCACGGAAACCCTTTACTGCGTGACTGATCGTGGCCACCCTACTATATGCCACGCCACATTGAATGGCAGCAACATTCTTTATGCTGATTCTCTCACCTGGAGGAGCCATCAAGTAGTCATCACAAGCACGGTTATATGCAGTTTTCAATGAACCATACAGAGCAACATCCAAAGGCTGCATCCGGTGGCTTGTGTGCGGAGGAAATCCTAAGAGGCTAATATGATTTTCTCTGCACACGTAAACTGCCAGTAAGGTAATATGGGATGGGACTCATTCCAGATACCAGCAGAGCCAGAAGGAGCATTGTTCAAAAAGTGTTCCTGCATACGCACCTTGGGGAAAATAAAGAATGGTGAGACGTAGTTGCCAACAGCACTAAAACGACAACCTACACTTACATTCACACCTCTTTCAGCAGAAGAAACTTTAATTACTCTTCGATTTCCTTTTGAACTTAATACGTTTGGGGTTTTCGTGGGTACAGTTGAACAGCCCGTTTCATCCATGTTAAAAATCTGATGAGATTCAAAGTGTTTCTCATTTAAAACATCTTTATAGACATTAAAGAATGATTCAACATTTGTTTTATTGAAAGCAGTTAGCCTCCCTGCAGATGTAGTTCCGCTTTTCGCAGAGAGTAATGAAATTTATTCATAAAGGTCTTGATGAAGTCCTTGCTGGCCTTCTTTTCTTGGTTGAATCGGTAAGGAATCTTCATAGTCTCAACATAGTCATAAATTATTCTTCCAAATTGCTCCCTTGTTAGGCTCACGCAGCTCGGGCAAGATGACGAATTCGCCATCTTGTCCGCCTATTTGATTCGTCATCTTACACGAAACAGCCATTTTTTATTGCAAAAGAGACAAATCTGTCATCAAGTTATTTCTGAGTTACATTGAGCTATTGATGTAATTAATATACTACATTGTTTCGAAAAAACAGAAATCATGTCCTGGGGACTTACCACAATAGCTTCAGACGTTATTTTCTGTCACCGGAATCTTAGAACGAACCGACGTGCAAACAGTCAAACCACTCCTGGTCAACTGGAACACGGCCGATTGGAATAGTTTCTATCTCCCAACACATGTGGCACTAGTGCCTTCCGAACCGCATGAAGGCTGTGTTGCCATATCACTTCAGGATTCTGAAATTGACAATTCGTCATCTTAAACACTTCGTCAACTTACCCTCCTTTCCCCTACCTCAATTATGTCTAGAATATCTGTGCACGATTTCAAAATTTTGGGTGGGGAATTCTGCCCCCTAAAACCAATTTTTCACAGAAAAAAAACCTTTTTTTTTGCGTATTGTCCCTACACAATGTGTCGTTCCAATTCTTCATGTCCTTTAAGCACTTCTGACATACTGTTATTAGCACTTTTGATATTTCACGATCAAAGTTTTGGAGGGGTCTGTGTCCCCCCGAAACGTTTTTTTTTTTTCAGGAAAATACGGAACCCATATTCCCTCATTTTTTGTCTACAATATCTGTGCACAATTTCATTCATTTCGGTTCACTTCTTCTTGCCTTTCGGGCGTCAACTTTCATCATTTTGGATGGGGGATTTTGTCCCCTAAAACAGGCATTCGTTTAGTTTTTGCGTATTGTCCATACACAAAGTGTCATCGGAATTCTTCGTCCTTTACACACATCAGACATATTGTTACTAGCACTTTTGATATTTCATAATCAAAGGTTTGGAGGGGTCTGCGTCCCACCTAACCGTTTTTTCCAGGAAAATACAAAACACGTACTCCTTCATTTTACGTCTGCCATATCTGTGCACAATTTCATACACTTTGGTCCACTTGTTTTTGTCTTTCGGGCGTCAACTTTCAAAATTTTGGGTGAGTGCTTTTGCCCCGTAAAACAGTTTTTCCGCAGAAAATAAAAAACATGTATTCGTTTATTTTATGTGTAGTATCTGCCTGTCAAATTTTATCAAAATCGGAGTGTTACACTTGGGAAGTGTTACTTGTAAGAATATACCGTAATGCCATTGATACCAGGTGGAATTAAAGAACACTTTTAAATGGGATTACAATTTCGTTTCCGGTCTGTTTATAATATTACTGTATTAGAACGATACACTCATTGCCATTTGCTATTTTTGTTATGTGATATACGTAGCAGACAGTTTTCCTTACATGTCTCTAGAAAATATTTTTTGATTTCGTGTGAGTTAGAATTAAGTTTGACCGGTTCATAAATGACAAGTAAGAAACGTTTAAGAGAAATACAGAACTGTTGCATTATTATTATTATTATTATTATTATTATTATTATTATTATTATTATTATTATTATTATTATTATTATTATTATTATTATTATTATTGATATTTTTGAAACATTAGAATTACGTGCTTACGAGGATTCGTGTTGGGTCCCCTCCGAAAAGAAAAGCTGGATATGTGCCTGCACTGAATGATAGACGTATGAGTCAAGGTATAGACGAGCGTGCTAGGCGATCGAGTCCGGAGCAGCAGAAACAGACTAAGAGCACAACTTGCAGTTCTTCTTGCCGATTGATGCTGCTTTTTACCTGCTATGATATGTCGGATAATAATGTGAAATAAACGAAGGTCAAGACCATGGCGTATTGGTGTTTCATGCACCTAAACCTGTAAAATATTTGTGCCTAAAACATCTTTCACTCACTAGCTAAATTTGAGGGTATGATCGCCCATCTTGCCTTATAAAGTATAGTCTTATAAAGAATATATATATATATATATATATATATATATATATATATATATATATATATATATATATATATATATATATATATATATATATATGGCCTATGGAACTCGGAGGTTCAGTGCCGCGTTCACAAAAGCTCTCCACTGACTTCTATCCTTAGCTAATTGCATAATTGCATCCAGTTTCTACTTTGTATTCCTATCTCTGCGAGATCCATCTTAATATTATCCTCCCATCTGCGCCTAGGTCTTCCTAATGGTCGTTTTCCTATGGGTCTACCAGTCAAGACTTTGAAAGCGTTTCTACTTTCTCCCATTCTAGTTACATGACCTGCCCACCTAAGCCTCCTAGACTTGACGACCCTAACAATGTTGGGTAAACCGTATAAACTATGTAGTTCCTCGTTATGGAGCTTCCGCCATTCCCCATTCTCGTTCCTCTTGGGTCCGAATATTCTTCTCAGGATCCTGTTCTCAAATACTTTCAGTCTATGTTCTTCCCTCAGAGTAAGCGACCATGTTTCGCAGCCATACAGAACAACAGGCATGATTATCGTTTTATATATTTTAAGCTTCAAATTCCTCGACAGAATTCGCGACGACAAGAGATTTTGAACCGAGTAGTAACACGAATTCCCTGTTTTTAGTCGACATTTAATTTCTTCGTGAATATGATTTTCGTCTGTTAACATTGATCCTAAATATTTGAAAGTATCCACTTTATCAAAAGCATTATTTAATATTTTAACGCCTCCACAATTTGCCGTATTACGGTCCCGACGCACTTCCATGTATTTAGTTTTCTCTGCATTTACTTCTAAACCCATGTCCCTGCAAGCGTTTAATAAGATCTCTGCATTTATTCCTACTGTTCTCCTATCCTCCCCTATTAAATTTACATCATCAATATATATAGCATAATAAAAACCTTAAGACCAAATTCAATGATTTTCTAAAGTTTTATTTTTTAATAACGGGAAACTTGTCATCATCCTTGCCTTGATAAATCATGTTTGATACTAAGATGTCTGTTTCTGACTATATATATTTTTCATACTTTATTGGACACACTTTATTTTTTCAAGAAAAGAGGATGATAAAGGAAGCTATACAACACCATAAACTGAAAGCAATCGGTATTACTAATAGTACACTCATTCTAAATAAATACGTCATCAGAGGAAACAAAAAGTTATTTCATTATTATATTATTTCGTTTCTTATTAACATAAAAATTATACACTTTCTACAATGTTTTGTAAAGAAAAAAAAATGAACCGGACCGGATGGGATTCGATCTGGTGTCAAAACAGTATAAGAATTACTAGTCCGTCACTCTACTCACTGGCCCACACAGATTTTCTTTTGTTGCCTATCTTTTTCTTAAGAAATAAATGCTCATGGCTATAGAGCATGTCACTTCCAAACTTAAGACAACAGTTTTTCTCTTTGTTTATATTTTCCGTATAACATCTTGCTTACAGAAGCTAATTTATATTTGGCAGACAATTTACACCCTAGATTTAAGCCAATAAATGCAATATTTTGCTCCAATTTCTAGTTCCTTGATTCAGCTGTTCTCCTACTAATCTTGTTATTCCCTCTGCAATCGTGCTGTGCTACTCCAAAAATTCCCTCGAAAACATTATTGCCAGTATACACAAAACCGAACATAATTTTGTTTTTTGCTTATATTTTTATTATTTTATTATATTTTTTGGAAATATCTCCTTAGATGGATTGCTTTCTATTATCTCCACGTACTAATAACTGAATTTTACCAATAAACATATGGAAAATGGAATAATTGCGAAAAATTGTGAGTTACAGTATACGCGCAGTATTTTTTGCGCATGGGAGTACATGACTGGCGATAGTTCGCGATTCTCCGCGACGAATCGAAGAAGCGCGTACCAAAATCAAGTCCTCGCTGCTACGCGGTGGTAACTTCAATACCCCTATTCTAGATATCTCTTTCGACTCGACGAAACCCTGCCACCAGTGACACACTAGCGGCAATCCTTCGATGAGTGGCTATGTCGACGATTGACATTTACCGGCAAGTGGGCCACTAGGTGTTAGCGACGTTTACGGTATGGGAACGTCCAGCCAGTGACGAGGATTTGATCTGCGCACTGCGTCGCCCCGTCACTAACCGGGGAGTGATGCCCGTCACATCTTTTATTCACGTGACTCCCCACTTTGCCTTACAACGCTGGATCCACGCCGAAAATTGGGAAGGACCGGACGGGAATCGAGCCCAGGACCACGTAGACATGAGTCCAACGCTCTAAGCGTAGTCTTGCCCCGTACGTGTAGTCGTCTCCAGAACAATTCGAGACGAGACATGCTTTGCACGACACGAGACGAGACAGACTGAAGTCTTGTCTCGTGGCAACACTAATATATATATGTATAAAGATAGATAGATAGATAGATAGATAGATAGATAGATAGATAGATAGATAGATAGATAGATAGATAGATAGATAGATAGATAGATAGATAGACAGGGTGACCCACCAGGAAAGGGCCATGTTTTGAGAAATGACTGTGGGTCATGACAAGTAATCGTTCGAGATATCGATAAAAATACCGATATTTCGTACACATTGCGTCGACGACACATATCTCCGGAACTGATGAAGATATCGGAATCATACAAAAACAAATAGGTAGCACACGTAATAGGCATTATATACGAATCACATTCATTACACTCACAGGTCCCAGTATTCCCGACAAAATTAAGGAAATCGTATTCAAATTTCTGTCTGCTCATTGAATTGAAACAATTCAAAGTTGCTTTTACAACAATGCAAACAAGCGAGAAAATAAAGAAGTGTTTTCAAAAATTTGTTTGGTTTCTTTCTTTCACTCTTGGCTAGGTCTTGCGCGCGCGTGTGTGTGTGTGTTTATGTCTGGGTATAACAAACGGTCCTGCGAACTCGAAATATTTTAACAACCGGTTTTCGCGAACCGGTGCGAACCGGCTGAATAGCACCACTGTCCATACCAGTGTGACCACCCAGCAAAAATATTTCGTACTAACCTATACAGAAAAAAAAGTAGGTACTACGTCTGGGGGAAAAGTATTCAAATTTTATCTGCTCCCGTTTTACCCTATTTATGACGTTTTATGTATTAATATCTTATTTAGAAGCTTTCCGGCAGTTCCTCCTCCCATCTGAGTCGGGAAGTGATCCCCCACATTCGTGAAAGAACCCACAAATTTAAATTTTTTTACAGTGTCAAAATTCGATACAAACCGTGCAAACCATTTACAACCTCCCAACATAGACTTTACATGCTACATGGTTCATTTTCTTCCCCCACCCTAACATTTGCCCCAAAAACATTTGCCGCGATTCTCAAAGAAGCACAGGTCCATTATCCCGTTTCCTGAGTCCTAAGAAATATCAAGCGAGGAACAACTACCCACTGTCAGAAATCCTTCTCGTTGGAGGAGGTGACCGGACGGCACCTGTGTCCCACTTCCGCCCTTGTAAATACCACTATTTGAAAAAAAAAAAACAGGCAGAAAAAGTTACCAGAAACAGTGAAATTTACGTACGTTACCAAATGTTCATGAGATTCCTTTTTCTCTTCCAAATGTATTTATGAGAAAAGAAGAGGAGGAGAAAAGTACGAGATTTGTTGGTGAACGTACTAGAACACTAAAATATTATAAAAGCTACTAGATCTAGTACGAAAGTACTAGCGGTGGTTACACTGGTCCATACCAGATTGAGGGAGTAAATTTACCGGGGGATTCTTGACTGAGTTTGATCCCAAACACAGAGGATTGCAGAAAAGAGTAAAACAAACTATCAAATCCAAATTGTTATGTAAGTTATTGTTAAACTTTAAAAATTCGAGGGGGAACACCACTACTTTATTCTTACCTAATTTCAGTTCCATGCACCGTGAATGATTGTGAAACCTTAAAGAAAATTTGCAGAATATTGCACGAAAACCGAGCAATTGTAATGGAAATGATAGAAAATGTATTGCTTAAAATTGGGGATGATGTAATCAATCCCACATGAGGTGGCCGAATTTGCCGCTCGTTCCTGGCTAATTTTAATCCCCTAACACTGGGTATTACGGCAAAAAGTCAAAGAAAATGCACTTTATATTGTATCAAGATCGACTGAATTTTAGAAAATTTATCGGAGAACTCTAAAAGAAATCTGTGTAAGAGTGTAGAGTAAATCCCCTACCTAATACTTGGAGTGTAAATCCCCTACCTTATACTTTACTGATTTTAACTCCCTACAGATAGGATGACTGGAAAGCCTTAAAGAATACGATATATTACGTCAAAATCAAATATTTATTTATTTATTTATTTTTACGAAATTTATCGTGACAAATAGTTTTGAAATTGAAGGGAGTGGGGTGAATTGACACTCATTCTTGGCAGAGTTTAACCAAAAAATATGGGAAAATTCCCATTGCTTTAATGAAAACACACGTTAACTTTTGTCGTAATCGAAAAAATAATTAACTTACGTAGTTTAAATCGGAAAGTTGTCTTGCTTGTATATGTGTAAACTTGCGAAATGGGGTGTATTTTACCCCTTTTGGTCCTCTTATACTTGATAGATTGCGACCCCACATAAAAGGTTTATTTCTGCAAGTGGAAGGAAGGTACATACCAAGTATCATTAAAATCGGATAAGTTTTACGAGAGTTACCGTAGAACGGACGGACGGACAGTCACACAGATGTCAATCGAGTCAAATAGTAGAAATTTCACTAATACTTATTCATAATTATTCACACTTCAATAATTATTCTTAATCTGTCTTTAGGATTGTGAGCGGGAGCTGGTAATTTAATTTCCAGAGTTGGCAACACTAACATGCGGACAAACGAACAGACAGACACACAAGTTCAAATCGAGTCCAATGGTAGAACCTTCGGTAACGCTTACTTCAATTATTGAAAACGAATGACATTCTTTTTGGCGCCATAAAACAATTTCTCATTTTTCTTGAAAGTACGCACAAGGATTTGGATGTAATTAAATTTACATTGAAGTTGCACCATCCGGTCGTGACGTAGTGTCACGTGGTAATTAGTCCATTTTACACACAAATTTTATTGATAAAAAAGTGATTTACTTATGTTACGAAACATAGCTGAGCGAGTGACAGCGAGCGAAGGGGGTTAGAACTCCCACAGGGCTCGTTTCATTCCACCTTTGCCCTTCTCTCATGAAATAACACGTGACATTACTTTAATGTAACTCTAACCTCACCCTAAGGGATTTACATTCACTCACAGTGATATATTCTGATACAATATCCCATGTTTATTTATACACGTATTTGGTTAATAAAAAAAGTAACAAACTTTTTCTTCTAATAAGAATTAGTAATAGTATCTGGCACCATTGTGCAACCAGTAAAAGCAAATGTTTCAATTCTATAGCTCTTAACAATAAATAAATGACAATCATAAAGGCTTATCTTTTAAAGGCTTCGTTTGATTGGTCACCCTGCGAATCAAATTACATTATGGGTTAGGTAATGCATGTCCGTCTCATTCTTTCGTATAATTATCACAGTTGTAGCTTCAGGACCAGAAGATAATAAGCCGAAGAAAATGGGGGCGGATCCAATGTCGTTTTTGAAAGATTTTATAGCTGGTGGAGTGGCCGCTGCCATCTCTAAAACAGCTGTAGCTCCTATTGAGCGTGTAAAATTATTGTTACAGGTTCAACACATATCTACACAAATTCCTGAAGATCAGCGTTATAAAGGTAAGCGTGATTTATTGTCTTTAAATATTAGCTTCAAATTTTCATTAAATATTGTGGAAAGGGTGTTGTTAAATGTGGCACGTGATGCAAACATTGTATTGGTGTAAGACAATTGTAATATATCATACATTATCTTATAGCCTATTCTATAATTTAAAAAAATATGAATTTTGTAAACAATAGATTTGCGTGTAAGTTTATTCAGTACTCGAAAGTAATATAGTTGTCTTATATACATGTATATTTATGTTAAAACTCACTATTAATATGGTTCACATCCATTGTAGCTGAGTTCATTAATTAGCATATTACCGGTATATCTCGATCATATTATCAACTAAGTTGAGTCAAATGTAACAATAATTGCACTTCCTTATATTCTCAAAACTATATTGCTTCGATTGTTTATGTTTAAGGAATTACGTAGGCCTAATTACTTTGCTATCTCAACTACTTATACACTTCAAGTTTTACGTCGAACAGATGTACGAGCAGTCTTGGGTTCGATTTCCAGTAGGGATATTCGGTGAGAAAAGTGTAAGTAAGCTTTCTTTCATTCACATAAGGCAAATGGCGGGATGGTACCTAACATAAAGATACCAGACTGCTTTCTCTCTTCCCCACTCACTTAATCGGGTAGTGTAATTGCAGAGGGACGTCATCCCTCATGTGTGACGGGTTAAAGTGTATATAGAGCCCGAAAGCCCAACTGTTCCTGGCGTCCAACAGATATGCCTACACCTGTAAATTAAAGGAGACAGATAATTAATGGATGTGAATGAACACGAAATTCTTGTGGAATAAGAATGGAAGGAAACGGAGGAATCTCGAATAAGCTACACACACGAAGTTGTCTACCACAAACTCATAACCTGGGATCGAACCACGGACCATTCTATTTCTAAACATATCTTAAAAGTATAAAACATAATTTGAACTTTATTGAAGAGACTGCAGCGTATTGCTAGGGAAGGATTGAACCTAATCTGAAAAGCACGGGGAGTCAGTGGTAGAGCGTTCCTCTGGGGAAAAGTTTCGACCCTATCAAGCAATATGAGTTTGTGGTGGTGGCATACTTCGTAGCAGTGGATTTTTCTGTTATAATCGTAAGATCTCATTATTGAACTGAATCTACCATTTCAATATGAGTGCACACGTGATAAAACTTTTTCCTAGTTTTATAGCGCTGTATGTAGCAAAGTTTATCTTTTATATATTGAATCTAATGATTAGAATCCTTCAGAAGGTAGCCCTTCCAGTCGGTCTACTGTGTAGCGCGTGTGGCTTTGGTGCACATAGTCTCGGGTTCAATCTTCGAGCGGTGGGAAAGTACAAAAATTTAATTTCACAATAATTCATTTTCATGAATCATCTGATTCAGTGGTTCTCAACCGATGTGTCGCAACACTGGTGTGTAACGCAGTCCTGTCGCGAAATTTTAGAATTTAAAAATCATGCAGAATTTAATAGTTAAAATCGAGACAGGCTGTACCGCACAACAACTCCAGCGGTAGCAATAATGCTCATTGTTACATAGAGTTATTATAAAAACTAATTGGTTTCACTATTATAATAGATATTATTATTATTATTATAATTAAAATATCAAACAAATGTGTTGGGATGTCCTGCACCTTCAGTAGTGTCGTCAGTCAGAAAAGGTTGAGAACCGCTGCTCTAGTCTAAGGGCATAAACATGGGACGTTAGGCTAAACTTTCATTACACGGGTGTATAAATGTGTGTTCACCATTTTTGTAAATGGTTAATTAGGTCTAATTCAAGTTGTAGTGAATATAATGCAAAAGTTAACGCATGTGGTACCCATCGCTCAAAAATTATTCAGAAAACACGATTCAGGAGCTATAAAACAACATACCATCTACGTTCAAGTCTATGTCTTTAATTAAAAAAAAAAAAAAAAAGATTAAGTGTAGAAGAGAGGAGCCAGAAAATAATGGATGGAAATTTACCTCTACCTTACCTTACTTTTTTATGTATCATACATTTGATCCCCCTTCTGCCCCATACTAGCCCCAAAAAATTGATAGTTAATATACTGTAAATAGATCCTCAATATTACTAGACGAAATCATTTAGGGGAAGTGGCTAAGTTACTGAAAATGGAAATAAGGCGGGTTTAGCAAACGTCCTGTGTGTATATATACAGGATTATTCTGTATTGTACAATCTTCTTTCTTGTTTTGTATGAAGGATGTACAGTCAGCGATAAACGTTCCTTCCGTTTCATGAAATTAGTTTTGTAAATAACTTCAGAATGGAATGCCAATTTGAGTACAGTTTTCAATAAATCAAAAAGAACCGAATGCAATTTCCTGTAAGTTCCAATCTTGAAACTTGGTGAAATGGTGTTACGTTCCACCGTTATTCCCGAAATAAATTTTACCAAACGCAAAGAACTTTTGTCACTGACTGTACAAAATGCACATTTGTCGTGTATTTGCTTTCTACTCGTAGTATGCCGAAGAGGGTAGTCTCACTAACGTAGATTATTGTTAAATATTAGTGTTAGAAAGGGCCTTATGAAGTTCATGATGTACCTATTTATTACTCAAAATATTCAAATAATTAAGTGTACTGTTAGAAAGAAACTGAAATGAAATCTTTCAGTGTTACGTCCCACGGTTATGCCGATTAGGCTAAAGGAGACGGTGATTATGAGAAATGAATGAAATGGTGGAATGAAGAAAGTGGGAGGAAACGGGAGAACCCCGAGAAAACCCACGAGCACTGTGTTTGTCCATCACAAAGTCCATACGGCGCGAGCTAGCATCGAACCAGGGACCCCAGCACCGGAGGTGAACGCTCAACCAGTGAGCCAACCACGTCCCCAGTGTTCTGTTGGAGGGTTAGGGTTTAGATTTGTGGGCTTTCGGCATCTAACGCCATTTAGCCCGTCATGATTTGAGGGATGACGTCTCTCGGCGAGCACACAATCCGGGGAAAGGGAAGGAAGAAAGGATTGAGGAAGGAAGGAAGCGGCCTGGGACCTATAAGTTAGGTACCACCCCGGCATTTGCCTGGTGTGAATGAGGAAAACCCAGGAAAACCTCATTCAGAGTGGCTAGCCTGAAAAGCGTGTTACATTTTTTCGACCGAGTGCCCCCACCGGGAATCGAACCCGGGACCAGTGTTCTATTAGAAAAGTGAAGTTAATATATATTTGTTTTAGTGACAAAACATTTTCGACTGCAAGTTTGTTTAGAAATCTGATTTCAATGTTTTATTTGTTTATTGAAAATGCGCGTTCTGTATTTACAATGGAGAAATATGATGACCATAAAATAAGGGAGGGTGGGTTGAAAAGCAATTTATTTTAATCGGCAGCGGATTTAGACACTTTGTTGCCTTAAACAATTTTTAGCCAAGACGCCAAACGCCCTTACGACAATAAATCCGTAACAGTCTTTCGGAGTCAAAACCAAGGGAGTTATCGACAACAATGCTTACTTGTTACCTAACAATTAAATCTGGCAAGATAAATAAAGAAAAAGAAAAAGATAACAATTGAGTTTCTCTCTTGGTAAGAATTTTGAAAGAAAAATAGTTGTTTGAGCACTCTAATGCTTTCTAAATAACATGCAATAGATACGTAATTAAGGAAAGGGCTTAAGTTTAGAGTTGCCCCTCCAGTCTGAAGGTGCCCTTGGACTTTGCAACATACAAAAAACAGTACTTAAAGTGTTAAAAATTGTTACATTTCACAACTTCAGTACTCCGTGGGCTTCACAAAAATTTAAAAGGTTTTCTTCATTATTTTTGCGCATTTGTTACACCTGTTCGCCATATTCGCCATATTTTACAACTACCATGCTGCTGAAACCTTCCGCGAATGCATCCGCATCCGGCAAATAGTACTAACTTCCACATATCTTTCCTCGTATTAAACATAACTCTCCTGCCGAACTTACATTCCTAAACGTCAAATAAAAACTTCAAATTATCATTTCTTACCTCATTTCTCCTGTAAATTTCCCTGATTTTTATAAAAAGCGGAGGGGTAACTCTAAACTTAACCCAAGGAAAGTAAATACTATACACTAAAACGGTTTCCACTGACCTGGAAAACCTGGACAGCCTGGAAAAGTCAGAGGATTCTGCTTACTCGTAAAAAGTCCTGGAAAATTCAGGAAATTTTATGAAATTCGCAAAAACCTGGAAAAATCAGATCTTTAAGTACGGATTTTTACTTTTCAGAATCCATTCATTCTTTTCCCTTACTCAGTTATTTGGTAAAGAATATTTTATAAAACAATTAGCTAGTTGGTTTTGCAAAGTTTCTCTAACCTACAGACACATAATATATTACACAAGGGTGTCTATCGGTCACGAAAGTCGCGAATGTCACGAAAAAGTCACGAAATCAGAAAACGGTCATGAAAGTCACGAAAATGTCACAAAATTTGGCTTTGGGGTCACGTTTTTTTTAAAACTACAAATGTAGGTACAGATTGGAAGATTTTGTTCTATAAAACGTCAAAATTCACCACCAAAAATGTACATGGTTGGGTTTAGACGCTACCAAATCGCAAGCAAAGTATGTTTCTGTCGCATGGATGAAAATTCGGCCTAATTCGCACCCAAATTTGCTCTTGAAAATGTTAGGAAATTTTATGATTTGGTAAAAAAAAAAAAAAAAAAAAGTCACGAAATTTCATTTTGGACCCTGTACACGTACAGTCAGCGACAAAAGTTCCTTCCGTTTGTTGAAATTAGTTTCGTAAATAACTTTAAAACGGAAGAACAATTTTAGTACAGTTTTCAGTGAATTAAAAAGAACGTAATTTTCTGTACGTTCCAGCCTTGAAATTCGGTGAAACTGTGTATGTTCTACCGTTATTACTAAAATAAATTTTACTAAATGGAAATAACTTTTGTCGCTCATTGTACATGCATAGTGGATAAGGAACTTTCTAGTCGGGAAAAATATAGTTGCTTGTATATATAGACCTGGAAATTTGTAAATCGTGATCTGGAAAACGTGGAAAAGCCAATGAATTCGTGCTTGCCACATAAATGGGAACCTTGTAAAAGAACATTCGATTTCAATAGACATTATTTAAAATTTAGTTTAGGAAAAATGTTCTGGTTGGTGTCTAGCTTCCCTTTCAGCAACAAGGCTATATGACACGCAGGGGCGGATTCAGGACGGACTTGTGGGGGGGGGCGGTAGGTAGAGCTACTTTTAAAAGCTCCAAACTCTGGGATGGGTTTTATTTATATATAAAATAAGAAAGTTTCCTCTTCTGAAGGGGCGATCGCCACCCCTGGTTCCGCCCCTGATGACACGTAGATCTATCGGTTTCCGGTATAACGTGGTTTCCGAACCACATGAGTTCCCACAAGGAATTGAACCCGATTCTCTTGCGTCAAAGCAGGGACGTCATTTAGGGGGCAGGAGTTGGCAATTGCCTCCCAAGAGTTTGAGGAATACATACAATATACTTTAATCGATTATCTGCTAATATACTAGTACAAAACATGGAAGTCTTATGTCTGTAGTGATCTTGCCCCCTCCCCCCTTCAAACAAAGTCAGAAATGACACCCCTGCGTCAAAGGCGTGTACGTTAACCATACATCCACGAAGGAGCTTTGTAAAAATGTTTTGTACAAGAACACGATTATGACACTGAAACATTGATGGGGTCAACCTCTTGAATGGCATGACAGTATTGGGAATCTTAAGGAGTCGGAGCTTTCAGGTTCCGGAGCCTAGGGCCCTATTTTTTCTATGCAGGCCCGTAGACGGAACATTACTGAAGACAATGGGACGATAGTTTTTTGCGGGAGACGAATTTGAATTCACCACACATTCTTGACTTTTTTTTTGAGCATATATTCATATGAACAAATAACCAAAAGTTTCAGGAGGGCTTAAGAGGGACGCGAAGTTGCTGAGCATTTGGCGTAACCAGGTTATTTTGCAAGCGGCGGCTATCACCTCCTACTTCTGGCCATTCCACAGTTTCAGTCTGTGGTCCAACTATATTCTACGAGGTGGAAGCCAACAGTCAGTAGGTACGGCCCCCTCAAGTTACGTCTAAGGTACTAAACCCAGTCTGGCCACCTGTAGCTATGAACCTGTTCCTAAGGCCCCTAGCGCTTAAAAAAAAAAAAAAAATCCTATTGAGATGTCTGCCTCAAAAGCAGTGCCACTTTTAATCTTACTCAATATTTCTGATTTTGTGCATTTGGTGCACGAGTTCCCCTGTTCGATTCCTGGTTGGAGAGCTCCGGATGAAGTACAGTGATTCATATTCCGCTGTAAACTGTAGCTCTCGTCCAATACAGAGCACCTGTGCAAATTAATCTACTAATTTAATATTCCCCCTTCCGGGGCTGCTCTTAATTAAAGCAACGTCTATAGGCCTACATGTTTCAAGCAACTTTTTCGTGACCACCATGAAATCCGTCGTGGGACTCCTTGTGTCAGTATGGTATGGCCATAAGCAGGGCCAGCCTTAGGTGGTGCGGGACCCGATTGGGAACATTTTGCGGGGCCCCGGTTTACAGAACTTGCACCAAGGTCTGTAGAACCAATATATATTGATCTCTCCCTGCGGGTCTAGTGGTTATACCCATTTCCCTTTATAACGTTTTTTCATCTGCAAAACGTTCTAGTGAAAACTCTCACTCTGTTCATTGCTTATAGCAGCTAATTTTCCAGAGAAATAACTCAAATGGAAATCCAGACAATGAATGAATTTTAAAATATATATTTTACCCTTGTGCCTCGCATTTTTTTAAAACAAGATTCTGTACTAGTATTTCATAGTTTTCTTCTCTTATTTCGACATAGACTACCTATCGAAGTCAAAATCTAGTTTCTTAACCAAATTTGGTAGAGAACTGTGGAATATCAATAAACGAACGTAAGCAAAATTTAAAAAGCTTCCGTCCATAAAGACGGCCGCAGTGGCCAAAAGTCTGATTAATCTGAATAAGCGATAACAATGTATTTCAAAATTGAAAATTTCATTTTATTTGTAAAACAGGTAAAGGGATTTTAAAAAAACTACATTTACCTACCTACATTTCCTACCTACATCGGGAGGAAGTACACATCTAGTTGAGGTATGCTTGGCATGGTCATCGCCTTGAAGTCGGCCATCTTGTATCTTGCTCGATATTTTTTTTAATAGGAAGGGGGTCATGTAATATATCAAATTGGGTTAGAATTTTACGAGAGATACAATGGTGAATTCTATATTTCCATAAGTTTGGATTTGTAAGACATAATGAAATGCACATTGATATGAATTCCTTGGCTCAAAGATTTCTTAATAGCTGTATCTTTTAGAAAATAATTCAAGTCAGGAAAAACTAAAGTACGCTAGTGAGAACATCGTAGGTAGCTACTTATGAAAGGTATAATCAGTTTTAAATGGTTATCGACTGGAGACAAACCTTCCATTGGATGACACATTTTCCATTGGATTATTTGAGTTAGAAGACAAACCTTCATAAGCAACCACCTATTCAGTACGCACTAGCATACATTCCGTTTTCCTGACTTTATTTAAAAAGAAAAATAATATCTAAGGGATATTTTGCAGGGAAGGACAAAGTTTGTCGTTAAATATAGCTATAATAAGTGAAAGAATATGCAAGAACTCGCACTGAGGCTGTTTTATTTGAAATTATCTCGGTATTCACGGTAGTTTCACATGACATAATCAGTAAGAACGCCAGGAACTTTTACTTATTCAAAATAAAAGGGGGTGTGCACCCAGACATTTTTACACAAAGTCAAAGGAAATAATATTTTTACGCGCAGGAATGTGTTCAGAACACTCCCTGGACAAAATATCTATTTTTCCAACAGAAGTTATAAACATAAATAAATAAACAAAGAAAGAAAAAAAAACTACTGCAGCATTAAATTCAGGAAATATTTACTTACGCCCGGAAACTTACAATAGAAATTATTCATTGTTAGGAAGAGGCCATACGCTCGCTTGTGGAATCCATGGACCTGCATTGCAATATGTTGTTTGTATTTGACAACTGAGAGTAGCAGAACCACCTTCACGGTACCATAGCCACTTGGTTGGGGGGCCCTCAAGCATTGGGGGCCTCGCGAATAGAATTGCATGTATTAATTACATGTATTAGGAGCAAAATTTAGTCATAGGGACCACAAGACACTTGTTTGCTCTGGGGCCTAATATGCTCTTAAAACGGCACTGGAGAGTAGATTAGACTGGAGACTGGACAATAGAGTAGACAGCACTAGCGCGCGACCCCTTTAGATGCGGGGCCCGATTGGGAGCAATCGTTCCAATCGGCTTAAGGTCGGCCCTGGCCACAAGAAAGGGAAAGGATTCAGAAGTCAGATCCGAATGTCGCACCCAAAAATAAAATCCAAAGTAGATTTGTCTAGAAAAATACAAAAGTACCTATTAAAAAGACTTAATAAATACTTAAAATAACACTTTTGTTGAGTCAATTTAGCGCGTTTTCTTTTCTTTTAAAATAAATTGTTTTGTTTACTTTCCTGGATCCTTGTACGGATTTGAAATTGGCCCTGCAAATGGATTTTTTTTTTTAATTTAACGTCGTATCTATAAGCTGAAAGAGACTTATGCTTAACTCTTTAAATTAATGGGTATCTGGCGAAAATAGGGTATTTTTGCTTAGACAAGTCCCATCACACGATATCTACAAGCCCACCACACGATATCACGAACAAAATTTATAAATGTGAATCTAAAACACAAGTGGATCCAACTTCCTACTTTGAAAATAATCACTATAATTGGTATTTTTGGTAACAATTGTATACCTGGCAACACTGTACACAACAATGATGTCGAATTACACATACATACACACACACAAAAAAAAAACGTGTTGCTACAAACCTTCTGGATGAAAATAAACTAATAAAATGTGTGTACAACAATCAGAACAGGCAGAATAAATTGTAAGGTCTATGACAATTGTTGTCAAATTAATTTTAAGGGTTAATGAATGAATGATTATTAAAGAATTAGTAGAATGAGAAAGTAGGAAGAAAGAAAAAAAACACGAATACAATGTTGTTTACTATAAATTCAAATGGACTGTAATCGAAGGAGGGACTCCTCGCAATAGAAGTGAGGATTCTATCACTCAGCCACCATATCTCCCATTACTTTTTACGACTTAATGTAGAATGCTTAAAAGGATTTTCTGTATTTTTTTCATTTTTAAACTTGCTTGTTGTCCTAAATTCTTGTGATGAAATGTTGAATATAAACCCGTTGTAAATAACTTAAAACAACGAGCTTTTGCATAGCCGATCTTGCAACCAATTAAGTGCATTATAGTGTTGAAATGAAATGAAATGTCTAGTTTTACGTCCCACGAATATGTCCATTTGTAGTGTTGTCAGATGTTCTCTTGTAGTCATACATGTTCTTTTTCTCGGAATCTAAAAATGGTCCGGGCAAGCATTTAGGAAAATGGGGAAATGTGCCGCTCCTGCTTCAACGCGTTGCCGCATAGAGGCAAGAAAGTACTTTAAAGTTCCAGGAGTACTCCGGATTGTCTGGAAAATGCATCCATATGAATACGGAAAGTTCTCACTGTATCCACACCAGATTCGTAGACTCAAGTTTTTAAATACCCCCACAGATAGTGGTTTAGAGAATTTAGATCTGATGAGCGCGGAGGCCAAGCAACCAGTCCTCTACGCCCAATTCATTGAGCAGGAATCACTGCGTTTAGATACTCGAGCGCTGTAACACTGAAATGAGGGGGCGCCCCGTCATGCATGAAATGTAACTTTGGAGGCACTGCCAAGCGCAAGTTGCCCATTGCATCTGGAATGTGGGTATCTCGATAGTTGTTTTCCGTAAGTCTCTGCGAGAGTATATACGGGCCTAGTGTACAGGAACAACATGAAGTTGGAGCTGAAGATCGTTACTTAAGTAGTCCTGAAAGTCTTTTTTTGGCGATGAGCACGAACTGTGAATATTAATGTCCGCTGTGATGAGAATATTTCCAAAGTTAGTAGCTATGTATAAGAAGTTTTCTAATGGTATAGGTTGATGTGGTTTGATATATATTGTACTGAAATTGATTATGATCGATGGAAAGCACATGGTGACTAATAGGTATTCTGGGAGGTTACCGAAAGCTTGCGGGGAATTGGGTATTTTAGAAAATAGCCTATTGAAACTCCGCTTTGTGCCTATTGAAACTCCGCCTATTTTGATCTTGAAAGTCGCAGCGTTGTAGTTGATACCCAGGAATACGAGCGAAATGTTCGGTTTTAAGACTGTTTCATTCAGATCAAAAACACTTATATGTTCCTCTAATAATAAAGTGTCAAGTAACAGTTTACGTTGCGAAAAGGATCGAATATTGACAAATAGAAAATTAATTCCCATTGTGAAGAAAACGGTGTAGATGGTTTTAAACTGCAGTTTTCAACGATCCAATGGGAAAATGAACATAGTTATTAGAATAAGTTGCATGAAGATTAATGTGAAAACTTCCTTTGGCGACAGAAATGACATGTTGAATAATATGAGCTCGCTGGAAAGGAAATATTTGTAATACCAGATTAACATAGCGTAGCGGTATGAGATCTTCGACTGTTAGCGAGGATAATATTGATTGAGTCGGTGCAGTAGTTTTGTCTGTTGTTTTTAATGGGACAGTTAATTTTGGGTGCTCAGACGTGGGTGCTAGTTTAGCCTTACAGCGATAGCTATTTGAATTGTGAAACTACTGGCACATGTGTTGCATGTAGCTGGGTTTTGTTAGCTCGGCCACGTTTTGATGTCATGAAGCTCGTGAGCAGTAACCACATTTACGTTTATTACGACAGTTTGTCATAGTGTGCTCATAGTATAACCGACACTTTTCGCAATGAATTAGTAGAAGGTCCTGAGTTGTTGATGGTTTGACGCGATGGATTTTCTTAAAGATGGGTGCACAAATCTGAGAAGATAGTCAATAGTGTCTTACCTCTGCGATAGAATTTGGACCATATGTATAAGACCACTATTATTGTGAATGTCAATGCATTTATCCACTGAAATTTCTTCTTGTGTTAATACTTCTTGAATTTCCGCATCGATTATATCGGAGGACATACCTCTAATGACAGCCAATACAAACGGTGATTGTCTAGGAGCTGGCTGTTGTCTCACAATCAGTCTCTTGCCGTGACTTTTGTAAATTAGCGTTCTTGCCAAGAATTTCATAAGAAACTTTATTACGGACTGTTACCAAAATTTGGATAGTTAGATTTCAGGATATAGCCATTTTATCTTTAAACGATTTGAAGTAGCGTGCCCCACACCCGAGGTACATACTTATCAATTTGTAGAAAAATCATTTTAGTATTTGCGTACTTAGCGTCAAAATCAGTAAGAATGAAATGAAAAAGAGGAGCTTGAGGCACGTGAGGTGAGGAAATGGAGGCACCGCATAAGATTCACCTGTGTTTTGTCGTTGATCGACCTCGATATCCACTGATACTATTGGTGACCGATGCCGGATTAGTTTCGCGGATTACGTAGATTTGTTTGATGAGTATATATTGATTGATTCGTGTTCCCAAGAAAAGTGCCGAGTGCGAGTGAATTTCCGACGAGTGCAGGTTGTGCTACTCAAGCGCTGGGAATTGAAGGATCCACAACTGGTAAGCCAGGATGTCTGCCAAGATTCATTTGCCCATTTCTATTGCCAGAGTTTGCCATAGCAATGATATAGCCTAGAGCCGAAGTCCAAACGAAGATGAAAGTGAAAGAAAAGCCAGGTTCAAATCGCAAGTTACCCTTTTGAAAGAGAAAACTTCGGTCAACCCTCGTTAGTGCGAAAAACTCGTGCCCCCACATATAGGATATATTATAGTTGTGGTGACAAAATAAAACCTTGAGGAACTCCGGCCTGTGGGATGAAAACCTGGGATTGTGCCTGATTTATTTGTATGAAAGATGATCGATTATGAAGATATTCACTATAAGTCGAATTAGCTAAAAGTCGAACGTACGATAATGGTAGAGTGTGGAGTGATTTGAGAAGTACTTTGTGCCATACTATGTCAAATGTGCGCTCAATATCGAAGGAAATAAGGACAGGTGACAGCCGTTTATTGAAATGGTTAACAAGATATTTTAACAGTTGGTCCGTAGTTATAAATGATGATCTAAAGCCTGCTTGTGTTGAAGGTAAAGTAGAGTTAGAAAGGAGTCTCTTTGCTCCGATGTTTTGCAGAATACATCGATAAGACTAATGACCGATAGGATCTTTATGAAATTTTAAGAACACTACGATTTTGGCCAACTTCAGAAAGTAGGAATAAAGCCAGTAGTGAGTATAGTCGTCTCGTATATAACTTAGCGAGGATAACATGAAAAGTTGTAGGTGCCTGGCGAAGTTGGTTATAACTAATAGTATCGGCCCCAGGAACTGCATTCCAGCAATTACAGTGAGCGTCGACGATATCAGTACAGATAATTGGAGTAGTCATTGGTTGGGTCGGATCAAGATGATGATCTATAGATACTGTGAATAATAGTTGTTCAATATTGCCAAATGTGTCGATGTTAATGTGTCTCTGTTAATGTGTCGATAAGATAAATGTGTAAATAGTAGAGTAGAATGGGAGGTGAGGATATCCTCATAATGATTAGCAAAAACTGTTTTCTTTCTCTATATCGGGGTAGGTACGCTGCCTTCAACATGACTTGGATAGTGTGAACCGCGCTTCCGATGAGTAAGGCACTTGAATAAATTCCAGAATTTTGTAGAGTTTGTCTGATTGTGTAACTGTCTGCAAGAAATTCCCCAATCCAACTGTTTCCGTGTGATGATGTAATGCTTGTTCATGCGCTGAAATTGATGATGAAGCAGTAAAAAGTGCTGATCGTGCGTCCTCCTGTATTCTAGATATTTGTGAGAGCGGTGAAGTGTGATAGCGTGGTGAGGTAAACTAGGACGGGTAGAGTGCAAGTTTCCTTAGATTCGGTAGCATCGATGACTATGTTACTTAAAGATGTAGAGACACTGTTTATGTCATCGAAGGATGTGATAGTAGTGTTACTAGATTGAAGCTGCTCGAAGATGTAGAGACTATGTTGTTCCAGTCGACTTTAGCGAAATTATATTTCATGCTAGAAACTTGTAGTTCTGTTGTATGAGTACCAGACGGAATGATTGTAAGAAGGATAGGCAAGTGATCACTGCCCACAGAGCCGAGTACCTCTACGTTAGTTTTAATTAGTAGATTATTACTGATTATAACATGAAATGTGGTATTACTCTCAGCTCGAGTGTGATTTGGGAGAGGTATGCAAGAGCTTGGAGTGGTTTGTAGAAAGTCCTGGAAACGCTGTTGCTGTGCCGGTGTTCGAGAGCAGTAGTTTATGTCGGCTAGGATAATGCAAGCTTTAACTTGAGATCGAGGTACGTGAGAAAATTATAAAGTAAAAAGGTTGAGTGAAGCGAATATAAATTATTGCCAAAGTCAGAGTAAGTGGTGGAAAATAAACTGTTGCGATGATGTGTTAAGAGTATTGATCAAAATACAGTGGTATGATGTGACGACGAGGTAATGAGTGTTTGATATAAATAGCGGCTCCACCACGAGCAATATTTTGAGGAAGATAACGAAACAAATCTTAATATGGAAACAAAAAACGTTCTGATCTTTTTAAGAAATCGACGTTGTGCAATGATGCCATCCATGGTTTCGAGCAGAACTCTATTAGTTTGAAACGAACGAATATTAGCAAAGAGCAGTTTGATTGCTTTTCCATTCATGTTCCTGTAAATTCTATTCATGATTGTAGTAAGTCCTGGAAACGCTGTTACTGTGCCGCTGTTCGAGAGTGATAGTTTATGTCGGCGCAATAACGGTGCCTCCCATATGAAGATGAAAAATGTTGAATGCAGTTTTTGAGGTGTGCGCAAGAAAGCATCACACTGAAATGGAAGCACATCTTGTAACACTAGTGTGATAAGTTGTAAGGTATTTTCCACAGTTGGAGGATGTAAAAGCGAGATTTGAGTTCCTGTTGAGACATTGGTAGATGTGGATGACGTGTGAAGACGCAGTGGAACAACGGTCTCGGGTTCGTCAGGTAAAATTTAGGCTTGCTTTGACATTGATAGGAATAAGTAGGATAATTGCCATTACAAGTATTACAGATAGAAGGCTGATTTAGTAATGTGCAGTTTTTAACGTTTTAGATCCTTTTCAATGAGAACAAACTGATAGAAAAGTGCATTTGTTGTTAGATGAGAGTTATATTACAAGCTGTTTTCGCAGCGTAAAGAGAGAGATAGTGGCATACGAGAAGCCTTAACTCTGTGATGACAGCGAGAAATGAAATCCTCATTTTGAAGCAGAACATCGATGAGATCTTTAAGTCGGTGAGTAAACGAACCATGTATGTTGGATCTGAGGCATTTTTAATACAAATTCCACGAGTAGGATGAATTTCATTGGCCTTGAGTTCCTCTAAAATTTCTTGTTCTGTGATCGCGGGATCAACACTAAGGATCACTACAGAAAGCAGTGGAGTACGCTGAGATGCCGGTGGTGTTTTGTGACTCGAAGTGTATAATAACTGGATCTTTGCGTTGGTGCCAAACATGGCTAGACCCACCTTATAAATTAGGTGTTGGTAGAGATTCGAATTAGTCGTTTTAAGGATGATGCCGTTCTGAGTTTTGATTAAGTTGATATAAATGCAGGCGAGTGCAATATCGTACCAGACTAAAATAGAAAGATTTGACCTAATTTAAATTAGGCTCTAGTTGAGTAAAGAGGATGGAGATCATAGAAAGGTTGAAGAAATTCCTTCCATATGAGTAACAACAGGTGTGCCGACTGCGAAAGTAGACGCTCATAAGCCGGGTGTAATCTTTGGGAGACTCCATAAAACCTCGGTATAGGTAAGACAAGCAGGTAATCGGAAGCGTTCTCGATTTCTAGGAGGTGAAACGTGAGAGTTTTGAGAAGAACCTGATGTTTTTGTGTTTCGAGAATGATTTTTTTCCCACCGAGGTTCTCGTGGTGTTCGTATAACCGTTGGTAGGAGACGTTGGTGTTTCCCTTTACTGGATGATGAGAAGTCCGGTGTGCGAGGCATGGGTCATCATTAATGACTTTAGAAAGGCGAAGCTTTTTGCCTGTCGATCCAAAATATATAAAGTGGCAAAAACCCATAAAATGCGTAAAATATCTTTTTGCCAATCCTCTGGAGAGTGCATTTACATTGTTCTCGGAAGTACGTATGCTATACTTCGTCACCCTTAATACAATAACAACTCTGAGAGAGACTAGGCTCTACTCAGAAAAAGATGCTCGTCTTCTTCTACTATGCAGATGTGATTACAATAGTTTTGCGTCCTTAATAGCTTCTTAGTAGTGATATCTCATCTACAAATTTCACATGCCGTTTGTCAGATGCTATGTTTAAATTGTATTTAATTTAAGCACAGGGCGCTGTGACTCGTACTCTTGTGGCAATCACGTTGCTTCCCATAACTTTCAGAACATCTTGCGTTCAATATTTCTCTATTTCCTTCACTGGTTGTATTTCCTGCACGATGTTTCTAAAATTATTTCCGGTTATGCTTGATAATATCATTGTGTTCGTGAGTGACCTAGCTGGTTGTGGTATAAGTAGTGTATTTGCCTGCTAAGCTGTTTGGTAGGTTGAGCGTGGGCATAAACCCTGCTCCATCCTGACTGAGTTTTCCATTCGTTTTCCTCAGTCGCAGCAGACGAATGCCGCAATGGTACCTTATGTAAGGCCAGGTCCGTTGTCTTTCCACATCCTTGTCCGTTTCCTATCCCAGACTGAATCTTAGTCTTTAAGACCATAAATAAGTGCAAATTGAAATTTTGGGGGCCGCGGTGGCTCAGTGTTAGAGCGTTCACCTCTGGTGCTTGGGGTCCCGGGTTCGATCCCAGCACCCGCCAAGTGAACTTTGTGGTGGACAATCACCGTGTGCGTGGGTTTTCCCGGGGTTCCTCCCACTTTCTTCATTCCATCATTTCATTCATTACTCATCATCACCGTCTCCTGTAGCCAAATCTGCATATGCGTGGGACGTAAAACTCAAAGATTTCATTTCATTTTTTTTTCAAATTGAAATTTATGAATGCGATTTTGTCACTGTACGATTGATAGCAGTGTTGACACTTTACACTAAGAAAATAATCGTACACATTTTTATCATGATTTTTTAAGTTTCTGTGGCCCATGTTCTTAAACAGATTTGTCACTCATAGCCCCCTGCTCGTTATCGGGAAAATAGTGGTGACTGTTACACTCGTCAATTCCCTGCCCAATGTCATTGTTGTAACTTCGTAACCATACATTTCCGGATAATGGTGATATGAACGTTTTTTTACTTGTTCCCCCATACAGATTTCCACCCTGTATAATGTTCGGTTGTGCGTATTTGTTACACCCTGTATAATGTATTGATCTCTACAATAAAATATTTACTAAATTAACAATATACACTCTCTTCCAGGCATGATAGATTGCTTCATACGAATCCCAAAAGAGCAAGGCTTTGCAAGTTTCTGGCGTGGTAATCTTGCCAATATTATAAGATATTTTCCAACTCAAGCCCTGAATTTTGCTTTCAAAGATAAATACAAGCAAATTTTTCTGGGCGGGATCAACAAGAAGGAGCAATTTTGGCGTTGGTTCGTTGGAAATTTAGCATCCGGTGGAGCAGCTGGAGCAACTTCCCTGTGTTTCGTTTATCCTTTGGATTATGCAAGAACAAGGTGGGTGCTTAGAGATCTATCTGAATAGAGAATAACTAAAAACATACTCAAAATCGTACTTATAGAACTTAGTATTAAACATGAAATTAGTACAGTGTCTTGATCATAGATAAACTCTTTTTCCCTCTTTGAAACTTACGCATTACCACACACATATGCTATAAATTATACCCAAATAGTCCAGTCCCTGGGCATAAGATCCATAGGAATTTCGAGGTAGACTTTTATTTATCCAAGTAAGGCATGTCTAAGCGATGGGAAAAATCTTGGGTAGACATCTGGGAAGTCGGGAATAACTTGGCAAGTTTGAAATTCAATATGGTATCCATGCAAAATACCTTATTTTTCTGAAACGGGAATATTTCATCAGGTAATGGAACCAGAAACTTTGTGTGTGTGTGCTAAATTAAAGAGCATGAATAAAGTAAGTAGGAAAAGTTGGTGAGGTTCTTACATGGTGCCGCCATTTTTAAATATGGCGGCCATTTTTTGACATTTCAGTTTTCGAAGTACTTTTTTTTTTTTGTAATTTCATAGAAAATAGCTGTGATTCTATCATTGATATCGAAAACAAACGCAAAATAAAAGTTATAAAAGATAATCAGAGCTTTCCAGAGCTACTGACATCTTTTATTTAAATTTGACGAAGCTAGTGACATTTTAGTAGTTCATGGTTTCGTTTCGGATTAGATTAAGGAAAATGAAATCAACCTGCCCATGATTTTCACCACATGTCTTACTCAGAGATACTAATCGTGAGATCTATATGTCACAGTGAAAATGGAGCTTATGGATAAATGAATAATAATAATAAAAATAATAATAATAATACGAGGAGCAGTCAAAGAGTTCTCGGGATGTTCTTATAGTCTCAGTGTTTATGGTGCAATCACAATGAATCTTACACAGTACATTTCTTAGATTGCCTAATTATGAAATTGACAAGTATAAACACGTTATAACAGGCAGTGTACGAGTAATGTAGCTGAACTGAAGAGTGTGTGGTAATCAGTTGGCCCAATTTCACACAACTCGAGCAACGCGCGAACATCAACTTCATGCGCAAATTGCGGAAAATCTGCTTCAGAGACTTTGATAGCCGTAAAAAAAAAAAAAAAAAAAAAAAAAAAAAAGTTTTGTATCATCGGATGTTTGGCTCTTTTCATAGCTAAAAATGGGCCTTTTCCATTTCGCCAAAGCAGAAGAGATCAAGGCGACGCATCAACTTCGTCAGATACCAAAAGAAGACTTTTGTCCAAGGATCTTATAAAATAGAGGATCTGCCCTTACAACAAAATCTTGAAGCCATACGTCACAGTTTCGCCACCCCTACTCTGCCCACTCCGCCCAATAGGATCGCAATGTTTTGAGCCAACAATCATGGCGGAAACGAAAGTAGCCAATCAGACGATGGCAGAAACGAGAGTAGCCAATCAGACGTGCCGATGCTCGGTTGTTTTTTGGCTTCATCGATTTAATAGGATGAAGATACGTATGGGCAGATCCTCTATTTATAACATCCTTGCTTTTGTCGGTGTTTCCAGCAATCACAGGATCGCTGAAACAAGTATGTGTTTGTTCCAGAGGTGCCTACTTTGAAAGCAATTAAGTAAATGTGTACTTATATTGTATCAATTAAGAGTTTCCGACAAAATTCCGGAAACTTTTTGACTGACACTCGTAAGTTAATACTAATAATTTGTAAAATATCATAACAAAAATATAAATATTGAATATGTTGTTATTGAAAGTAGTAAACTAGTAAAAATAATAACAGCAGCACGTTGATAATAATGAGAGAAATTATGAAAACAATCTTCTATAGCATATACATCATAATTTGCGCATAATTACATACTTGTTTAATGTTATCAAAATCTACAGTCTCTGTAAAGCATTATCAAAAATTACTTCCTTTTTTGGATGTCTTATAATCCTGTAAGCTGAAATATTTTTTCGAGCTTGGTGAGACACTAATTAAAGGGTGTGATAAAGTTCGGTTACATATTTTTCTTATGCATGGATTGATGAAAATGAGTGAAATGAAGTTTTAGTATTCAGGGTTCCCGCTCGTCCTGGAAATCCTGGAAAAAATGAAAATGTCCTTGAATTGATTTTGCCCTGGAAACATGCTGGAAATGTCCTTGAAAATGCATTTCTATCCTTAAAATTTACAGAAATATTGAATGTTAGATTTTTCATAATTGTAATGAAGATCTTAATTGATTGCTATTTTTGTTTGCTATTCCTGTTTTTGTGCTGAATTATAATTTGTCATGATCCTGCATCTGTGGATGGTTGGCTGGGAGAACTTCCCTCTTCTTTCATCCACTAGTCTTTCAACCCATTCTTGGATGCTGTCTTCACTAGCACTATCCTCCAGAAACTGTGCTTTGTACCAGTATCAATCCTGTATTAATACTATATTTGCATTAATATTCATTGCGTAAGCTACTGTATTTCTCATTTCACTGATGTGAGTTTTGAACTTACAGTTGCAACCCTGTTATACTTTCCCGTGTTTAACTCCTGGAAAATTGATGCTTTGTCCTGGAAACGTCCTGGAAATGACCTGGACATTTTTTTCTGAAAGAGAGCGGGAACCCTGAGTGTTGTATTTATTACGTTCCGTGTACTATGTATAAATCACACCTTGGTATAGAACATGTTAGAAAACATTAATACATATAGTTAATTGATTACAACATACGAAAGTACTATTTACATGAATGACATGAAGTAAAACAATGATAATTACTATAGTTACTCTCGAATTTTTGTTCATGTCCATCATTTAGAAACTCATTGATGAGATAAAATGCATCATTGAATATTTTTTTCTTACTGCTGTCTTAAACTTATTAACATAGCCTATATAACCGATTTAACAGTTTCAAGTAATGATTGAACAATTTAATGGTGTCCAGAAGAAACATTTTCTACACGTTTCCAATGCACATGCAGGAACATGTATATTTTCTTCACCTCTTTTATTATTACTATTATATTACATTTTTGCATACTTCCTAATTTTGTTCTATGTGCAGTCTGTCAGGAAAGTAAATGTACACCTGTTTTTTGAGTCTGGCATTCCTGCGATCCAGCCATGGAGAATATGAGAATTAAATCAATCAAATGTTTACTGAGGGGCAAGATGAAAAGTCTAATCTGAATAAGACTGCAGAGGGGAACAAGCTGGGAATACAACTAGTGCATAGTGTAAATAAAGAACGACACCGAAAGAGAAAGCCGGAAACAGCTGCTAAGCGAAGAAAAAAGAGTAAAAATCGTCGAAGTGGGAAAATAAAATACAAATACAAGCAAATACGCCGACAACTAAACGTTTAACAAACTATGATCTTGGTGTAGTGGTTAAGGTGCTGGCTTACAAATACAAAGGACGTCAGTTCGAATCCCTTGCAAGGATATTTTTAAAATTTTTTGTTAATAATGGATACAGCTCATGAGAGATGGTAAAAGAGGTCGTATTTAGTCTTTCGTAGCAATTATTATTGGTAATGTTTAGTACTGATAATATTTTTGTCTTTGCGTATTGTTTTTATTTTCGTCTTCATTTCGAAAGAGGAGAATATCCGAACAAATGCCACCAAAATTTCTCTTATTTTGAATGTAAACGCCATTTGCAATTAGTGAAGAATAAAAATTGAACGTTCCGACGTAGTTGCAAAAAGTAAAAGATGGAAGTGGAAGGGTTCGAACCCATACTCATGGTCATTAAAAATATAATCACTATGCCTTAAACCTCTCGGCTACAATTTCTACGTTGAGTACTGGGAGAATTATGATTAGGTTAGGCTGGTCAATACGTTTTGCAAAGAGGCCCGGTTTATCTCTGACGCAGCACGGGTGCGAGAAGAAAGAAGGGTGCGAGGCACTTTCGAAGACCATCACCCTCAGACATAAACCACTTTAAGTTCGAAAGTTCCTCTGTGTGTGTTTCTCTGTCTATCTATCTGTCTGTATATATATAACGCTTTTTGTTAATGTCATAACCACCGTAATTTTCAGCGGATTGAGACCAAACTTGGCACAAACATTAATTGTTGAAATATCTTGAATGAGTTCGTTAGCCACAATAATCACATGAAAATGTTCAAAATGGCGGCCCTTCAAACTCTAATACTGTTTGTACACCGTCAAAGAAAGCTTGAAGAAGACCATTCAATACCTCAAATTTACACGTTTAAATGAATATTGTTCAAGACACTTGAACAAGAGTCTCGAATGAACTTGAAACGACGTTTACACGATCATAGAGGTATACCTATTGATAAGTGTCAGTCCAAAACAATTGACTGAAACTATGAAAACAAATGAACGAAACTGCGCACTGATCTACTTTAGACCTGTACATGAATAACTATATTAGCATTTCTTTCCTAACTTTCTCCAGGCATTCGGAATTTAATAGATATATTAAATCGTTTAGAAAACAGATCAGAATAGATACTGATAACATAATTCAGAATAGATACTGTATTGTTTACTTCACTAAACGAAGAAAGGGGTATAGAAAGCAAAGATGTCGCATCAACGAGATCGATCAGAGGTGGCAGACGCGAAAGCAGATGTGTAGTAATACAACAACTTTGGTTAAATTGATAATTCGTTCTGTATCCTGTAATAGATCGTATCACAACTTTACGCGACTGCAGAGGAAGACGGAAGAGATCGTATCACAACTTTACGGAAGAGATCATGTAGAAAGCTTTCCTAACCCTATCATTTAAAAAGCTTTACTAACCCGATCATATAGACACAAATGGATGTAACTGTGAGTACTACAACTTGGATTTAACGAAAGCCGTTTAGACATTCAATGGTTTGCAGGGTTGTATATTCACTAAAAGGTAAGACACAATACAATTCTTCATACCTCAGGTTCCAGTAGCTAGATACATGCAATTTCTGGTTAGATAATGAAACTGCTGTCGGATTTTAATACATGACGTATTGCAGGATACAAAATGCTTTGCATTACTTGTTTGTATGTAGACAGCTATTAGTTTAGTGTTCTGAAAGGTTGTGTGTAAACTAGGGATGGCTAATTCCTTAATTTTTACTTTCCGGACTCCCGAAAGTAAAACCTGACAAATTCCGAAATTCGGAAAAAATCCGGAATTTAGAAATTTCTGATTTCGTAAACATTCCGTAATTTTTCCAAATTCCGGATTTTTAAATTCCGGATTCTTTTCGAATTCCAAAATTTTTCGGAATTTTACCGAATTCCATAATTTTAAAAATCCGAAAAGTGAAATTTGAGCTTCCGAAAAATAAATTTCTCTCGGTTAATATGTATTGTGGCGGACGTAAGTTTTTGTCCAGGCGACTGCTTTGAAAGAAATGCAGAGTATGATAATTAAATCTGTCATATCTGTAGTTTCGTGTGGAGAAGAAACAAACTTGTGAACCAAAGGTTTAAGAACAACTCAAGTTATTAATATAAACTTTGCCGAAGATTATTCACTTGTATCATAAAGGAAATACGAAAGATGTTTTGAATCGACGAAATATAGCATACAACTTTGCAAGTGAAGGCAGAGAAACCTAACGTAACCAGACTAAAGACGAATCGTTTACCGCGCAGTGATCGCGGTTCAGTAATCAAGGCGTTTGACCAGTAATCCGGAGATTCTTGATTCGAATCCACGTCCGGAAGCTTTTCTTTTACTTTAGGGTTTTTGATGGCGATTGATCGGCGATGACATACGTTTTATTATATTCAGATTTTTGAATAGTTTCAATATTTGAACTATCAAATCTACAGGAATAATAATAGTAATAATAATAATTACTATTATCTCGTAAAAGGTTAAAAGTAAAGAGCTAATTATCGCTCGGGCCATACCATGACAAGCAGAAACGTGATATATGGAAATTGTTTAATGTTGCCCACGAGAAGAAGAATTTCTCATCTCGTTTCTAAAACAAGCAAAATAACATGAGAATTAACATTTTACATTCGAGACGAGACGAAAAGTATCGTAAACATTTCTCATCTTGTCTCGATTCTCGAAATAGTGTATGTGCATTTTTTTAAGTAACAATTGCTCTGTAGATTAAATCTTATAAGCTATTTTGTTACTTTGTATTTTAGAGCTCATTGAATTATGGTCTGTGTAGGTATTTTTGTATTTATAATTATTTATATATATTTATAATTATTTCTGTATATCCTAAAAATTAGTTTATTATATGCCTTACTGTTGCGTGATATTCAGTTATTTTTATTACAGTTATTTTCCTTAAAACATATAGTAGAATACTTTCTACATGAAACTTTAGTGGAACGCTTTAGTTTTAAATTTGGGTAGTTGCATAGGTGTGTCTTGAAGGTACGGAACCCCTTCCCCGAAATCTTTACTTTTAAGTAAGTTTTGTCAAATTTTAGAACAACTTTAAAATTTAAAATACCATTATTATTATTATTATTGTTATTATTATTATTATTATTATTATTATTATTATTATTATTATTATTATTATTATTATTATTATTATTATTATTATTATTATTATTACTGAAATGTTGTGAATTGAATGGTTCCACCCAGTTCCTGCCTAGTAGCCATTGTGCTGGACAAACACCGTGTGTGTAGGTTTTCTCCGGATTTCGCTTCTTCCCAGTTTCTTTATTACAAAATTTCTTTCATTCTCATCATCGACGTCTTCTGTAGCTTAGCCGGAATAATTATTACTTAAAAACAAATTCTCTTAGGGCTCTGAGTTCAATAGCGCTACTTTCTACATGAAATTTGCCTGGAAACATTCCGTTTAACAATTAGGTAGTTGTAGGGACGTATACAGAGGGTACGTCCTAATGATCAAGACACTTCTCTCCAATCTCGAAAATTTTGTAACCTTTCCATAACGCTAGGGGTGATTTTATAGATATTAATCAAATCTGTCCTCATACGGAATTTATCTTCTATATTATTATATTATTATTATTATTATTATTATTATTATTATTATTATTATTATTATTATTATTATTATTATTATTATTATTATTATTATTAGTGAATATTTGATACCTTACAAGTAAACATTACGTTTGGGTGAATCGAGTTGCTGACTGAGACACATATGAGAAAGTAGTACTAAATGTGGTCAGTATTTCAGTGAAGTTGTAGGTACGAAGCTCCAGGGGTTTAGGAGATACAGCTACCAGAACATCACATGGAAATACAGAATAGTCTTCATACAGTTGGAGGTAAAAGCCCTGTAAGAGCTCTTGTAATGACAAAAGGTGAATAACAAATATATGGGTACATATTAGGACTAGGGGGAAGTCATATAGTAAGGGTATATCTGACGGCGGCCATCTTGAAATCCGCCATTTTCAATTACGGTTAAGTTTTTAAAATAGGAATAGGGTCATGTGATACATGATTTAAGGCGCAAATTTAATCAGAAGAACAATGGTGACGTTAATTTTGATTTACGCGCAATTGGTAAAAAGTTACAGGGAAATTAAATATTGTTGCAGCATATGTATTAGTCCTTTATATAGCTATTAATAAGGTGTCACTGTTATGTGTTTTATTTAAAACTTTTGTCTGATCCAAAATGGCGGATTTGAACATGGCCGTCATCAAGGCAACTCTTACCATAGACCTAATATTTATCCACGTGCTTTTTATTTAATTATTATCATTAACACAAAATTTACAAGGTGGGGTAAAGGACTAATACATATGCTGCAACAATATTTAATTTCCCTGTAACTTTTTACCAATTGCGCGTAAGTCAAAATTAACGTCACCATTGTTTTTCTGATTAAATTTGCGCCTTAAATCATGTATCATATGACCCTATTCCTATTTTAAAAGCTTAACCTTAATTCAAAATGGCGGATTTCAAGATGGCCGCCGTCAGGTATACCCTTACTATATGACTTCCCCCTAGTCCATATATCTGTTATTCACCTTTTGTCGTTACAAGAGGTCTTACGGAGCTTTTACCCCCAACTGTATGAAGACTATTCTGTACTTTCATGTGGTGTTCTGGTAGCTGTATCTCCTAAACCCCTGGAGCTTCGCACCTACAACTTCACTGAAATACTGACCACATTTAGTACTACTTTCTCATATGTGTCTCAGTCAGCAACTCGATTCACCCAAACGTAAGGTTTACTTGTCAGTATTACGTCCTATTAAAGTGCAAATAAGCATACTGAAGTTAAGAAAAATGAAAAGAAATTTTTGGACCCTCAATTAGGGTGAATTGCCTTATAAGAAAGACTTTGGAAGGAAAAGAAAGGGAGAAAGGTGTCAGCTCCTGGACAATATGACAATCGAACCTTCGGATGCCTTAACAGAAACTAAGTAGACTTTGTCTTCATCACGATACATAGTATTGCCCTTTCTTTGGGTAAAAGACTTTGGATTATGTATGCATCATATTGATATTTTAACAAAATATGCATACAAATATAAAAAAGAATAGTTCCTATTTACAAATTTTGGTTGAACAGACATACGGAACGTGTTGGAAATTGCAAACGAAAATATTATTATTATTTCTAGCAAGAGTGGAAGAACTTAAAAACAATTCCACAATGAAACAATAATGTTTCAGACACACTTATGACTCATACTTTAGGTATTCATGAATTGTTAGCTAAACACGCTAAGTTTTCAGAGTACGAATCGAGATTGTAGACTGTGACGTCATGTTGTCAGTATTTCCCCTGTGAAGGAAGTCGTTTCAACTCTAACTTGTAAGATCGAGAGAAATTGACTATTTTTCATGTCAATATACGTCAGAAATATCAACATTGTAAATTATATTTTTTTCTTAATTTCCTCACAGGGAATCAATCCGCGGACCCCTATGTTATGAAACGAATGCTCAAGCCACTACCCTAAGACTGCTGTGTTAAGTAAGAGTCAAGAAACACTCGTCTATGTAGCAAATTGCACACGTTTAGGATTCCAATATTTTATTAACGATGAAACACTGATTTCGGTCATGATAAAATACTATAGTCCAGAGAATTCAAATTTAAATTAAAAAAAAAAGACTTATAAACACGCAAGAACATGAAGGAGAAAATGGTCTTAAGAGTTATTCGAATCCTTAACCTGGAGCCTCAGACCAGTCTTTTTTATTTATTTATTTATTCACCGAAAGTACAGGGGATGAACAAATAATTCTAAAACGTTTGCAAGAGTGTGAAAATCATACGTAGTATGGTGTAGGGCCTCCTGCTGCGTTCAAAACAGCTTGGATCCGACGTGGAATGGACATATATACCTCCTGAATCGTGGTGTGTAGAATGTTGTACCATTGTTCCTTCAAAACATGCTCCATTTCCTTAAGGGGCAATGGCTCAATTATGTTCAGGTCTGGTGATTGTGGGACCCAGGGGAGGTGCGATAGCTCCTTGTCATGCTCCTCAAACCATGATTTCACCGTTTTTGCACCGTGACAGAGTGCTAAATCATCTTTGTAGATCACTCACTATCAGGGAACAATATTTGGGCCATGGGTACAACCTGGTCGCCCAAAATGGCATCATAAGCCTTAGAATTCATCATTCCATGCAGGGCTATGATGGGAGCTGCAGAAAACCACTGTCCATACTGCAACAGAACCATCCCAATGCTTTACAGTTGGAAGCAGACAGTTTGTATCATAGGCCTGCGACGGTGTTCTCCATTCTTAAATACGACCGGTTGTTGGAAACAAGGTGATGGTCGATTCATCGGACCACATTACGTGTTTCCACTGCTCATGAGTCCACGCCTTGTGATCCTTGCACCACTGGATACGCCTATTCACATTTACTGCTGTGACCAGAGGTTTGGCGATAGCGGCCCTGTCATCAATTTTCATTTTATGAAGTTCCAGTCGCACTGTTTCGATGAGTTCATTCGCCGGAATTGAGTTCAGACGTAACTTTCATTGCAGTGGTCTTCTTTTTAGCTGCTACAATCCGCGTTAATGCCCTCCGGTCCCTATCTGGCAAAATTGTCTTTCGACCACTGTTGTCCTTTGCAGACGTCGTTTGCCCATGAATTGTGTATGCCCTTGTGACATTGGACACAGTGCATTTCGATAACCCCACAATGTTCGCCACTTTGCCACTGAAGCTCCAACCAGACGGGCACCAACAATCACGCCACTTTGGCAGTCTGTCAGGTCGCCCATTTTGCCGTACTACTTTCACACCACGACACTTACAGGTGAACTTGTTACTGCTAACGGAAGAGGAAGGTCCACATGACACATTGAAAACAAAAAATCGATCGGCAACCACAACACGTGCTGTACAGAGGAGGGCCAAACTTACGTGTCTTGTATGAAGGGTTTTTAGATTTTTTGTTTACTCCGTGTATCTTCGTAACTTACCTCTATTCGGTTATTCTCGTTTTACAGTTATTTCCAGTAACGAAAGGGACACGAACAGATACATCGAGGACATTTAATATTTCAAAGGTCCTCCCACCGGGAATCGAAACTGAGACCCCACCTACTAAACTATCTAATGGGTGGGGTACCTGGTTCGTTTCCAAGGCAAGTAAGCTTGAGACGGAAAACGTGCTCGTGGGTTTTCTCGGGACACTCTTACTTTCTCATTCCACCAATTCGTACATCAGAATTCACTTGGTTTAATCACAGTCTTCCTTAACCTAACAGACATAATCGTGGGACATTAACCGTAAAGATTACTTTTTCAAGCTGTTAACCCAAACCAATCCGAACCGAAAAACAGTTGTATTTTCTATTGCTCATTAACGTGTTTTCACAAAAAATATATAGAGAAAAACATGGGGAATCGTAATTCCATTCAAAAGTGAAACAGCAGACTCATAATACCTTAACCTAAAACGAAACCATTACATATCGTTTGGAACTTTTCCAAAATATGTACGCATATTCTGAAAAGTGGCAATATAGTATCGTTTTGAAACAAAACTGAGCCATATTACGGTTCTTTTTCTGAAATAAACGAACACATTCTGTTTCAAGCTTAAACCAAACTCATACCAGTTAACCGAGTCGTGGGTCAATGAAATCGACCCACGACCCACTGTGACCCACGACTGACAACCACCACCCACTGTGACCCACTCTGACCCATGACCCACCATAAGTCATCACCCACCATGAACCACTCTGACCATGACCCTCCACCCATCTTGACCCACTCACCCACCACCCACCATGAACCACTCTAACTTACCACCCACCATGAACCAGTAACCCACCAAAACACATTGTCATCAACTCTGACACTTGATCCACGGCCTCTTCTCTACCGACTAAAGAGTGTACACTTATAATAAAACAAGGTTATGAAATTCTAGCTAATCTGAGTTTGAATTTCTAAGGGTCAATCGCTCAAGCACCGCTCTGTTACAATAACGTTGGATATGACCTTTACGATATAAAATGGTAAAGTGTTTTCTATGGGTAAAATTATGATGAATTTCAATTAAATTACCATGGTCTAATTATTTCCTTGTTGAATTATCGATACTATTCAGTGGGAAAACGGATGAAATTTTTAAAATCCGAAATTAAGGTAAGAAAGTTCGTTCCCAAGTCAAGTAAGCTTGAGATGGACAACATCGTGCTCGTGGGTTTTCTTGGGACACCCCCGTAAATGTGTCTGAAACGTGTTCCATAGTTTTGGAGCTATGGGCCTTTTAAACGTTGATATTTTTTGGCAGCCTATAACTCCGAAAGGAAGCATTTGTGCACCCAGATTGGTCTATACTTTTTGTGTTATATTGGTGTCAGGAATCACCCCCAAATTTTCTTCGTTGTTTTGAAATACCCTATATATATAGACCGATGGGCGAAAAGTACAGTTTCAGAGCTAGGGTTGTTCAAAATTGCGAAAAAGCTAAATTTCAGGCCTTATTTCGAATTCCAGAAACTGTTGATGGTGGTCCTTATCAGCGTAAAGGTAGTTACGCATGCACAATCCAAAAATGCATATTACCTCACTTTTCAATGATTGTACAGAGTATTCCGCGCAGGGCGTGATCCTCAAGTATTCGCTCAATAGAGTTTTCAAATATACTTTGATTTCAAGGAGGGTCCAAAGTAGACAGGAGGTAAGCCTTGACAACAATCGACATCCAGTGCTTCGGAGCGAAATCGGAAGTGTTAAGAACCTGCAGCTCCATGTTTTTTTGTGTTCGGAATAATGTGTGATGTGATGTATTTCGTCACGGAATAATTCACGTTTTCTTCACTTATAAGCGTGAAAGAAAAAAATCGCAGCATTCTTTTTTTTTTTTTCGAGTACGAGAGACCGTGATGTTGACGATTCTTTTCACTTCGGACTTCGCGCCAAAGGATTCCGTGTTACGGCTGCCAAGGCATATCGTTTGCCTACTTTGGACCAATCATAAATTCAGAGCAGTCAGAGCATGACTCAAAATTGGTTGATGGCATTTCTGGGAATTTCACCCTGCAGAAAATATTCATCATACCCATTGAAAATTAATGAAGTATGCATTTTGTATTATGTAGGCATGACTTCCTTTACACTAAGAACGGCCACTTCACGATTTCTATAATTCGAAATAGGGCCTCTTAATTTTTTTCGCGATTTTGGGCAGATATAGCTCTGAAACTATGTATTTTTCCCATAGGTTGATAGGAACTTTTTGACTTATTTTGATGTGAGGAATCACCTTTTACAGTTTGTCGGTCTAGTTAATTAACACCCTATATATATATATGGGCGGAAAGAGCGGCCTATAGGGGTTTTATCTCCAAATTTGAACTACATAATGGCAGTTGATTTCGCGAGACAATAGTAACATTAACTACAATCTAGGTACTAGACGGATTCCACCATAGTTGGAGTGGGTCAAGTGGGTCGTGGGTTAACAGCATGTGACCTACTGTTGACCCACCTCGACCCACCACCCACCATGGCCCACTACGACCCACCACCCACCATGTTATACTCTGACTCACCGACCAACACTGCTCACTGCATTGTAGGCAGCATCTTCTGAACAGCATATTTTTCTTCACCCTCGACACTAGCCATAGAAACTAAATACACGTTTCTGATTGGTTGCAGTTTGCGATTGTCCAAACCTTCTGGTGTATATATTGTGTATTATAGTAGCAATAGAAGAAAATTGTCACTTTTTTGGAATTGAAGAACATTGAAGAAGCAGTTGAGGTTAAATTTATATCATGGCAGTCAAGGTGGAACAAATCGACCCCGCGGGGCTTCTAACCCATTCCTACTACTACTGCTACTCCTACTACTCTTACTACTACTACTACTACTACTACTACTACTACTACTACTACTACTACTACTACTACTACTACTACTACTACTACTACTACTACTACTACTACTACTACTTATACAGTGGAATCGTATAACAAAACTGCACACGTAAGGTAAGTAAATAACATTTTTGAGTATTATTTTTTTATAAAAATAAAAAATCCTTGACCCGGGCTTGAACCCACATCAAAAACTATCGTAATTACTAGCTCATTGCGCTAGTACACTCGCCCACGAAGACCACCAGTAACAGCCATTTCATTTCTGCTACATTCATGGTACGTGGCGAGAGACTGATAACTCCAACTAACCTGAACCGCGTGTTTAGCTCCTATGAGTAGGGTCGAGGGGGATTTAAAAATATTCTCCTGAACACTGGTGAATTTGTCTAAGTTTTAGTTCAAGGCATCCATATGCCTTTTCATTTCTATGTTTACTTACCTGAGATGAGTATCTCTAAGTGAAAAAATAAAACTTGAGGCATTTTGGATATTGATATTTGTAATTGTAATAATAGGAATAGGACTTACACTATTACTTGGCTTTCGAGACACAGCCGGTGAGTTTTTAGATTAGCTAACTACTGGAAAAAATACATTTTTGAATCACTATAATATATAAATTATAATATAAAAAACTCAATGTAACTATGTGTGAATAATGATAATGGCCAAATGACAGTAAAATGAAATGAAGTTTGGTATGTAGTTAGGTCTTAATTCAAACTGGGATGTTACTATATTGGTTTCATTATAATAATTCCCTAAGGGATATTGGGGATACAAATTTTTGCGAAAAAAAAATGAGTATCTCACAATCAGTACAACTTACTGAGCTGGAATTTAGTATATTAACTCTTTATTGAAAATGAACAGAACGTCTAGCATGTTTTAAACTTCTCCTTTATGAGGAGGAGCGGCACTTTCTACATATGGTAAATTGATAGTGGGTTAGTTTGTAAAAATAATCGAAAACGATCGATATTACTCGTAGTTGAGAAACAAACAATACACTGCTTCGTATCATATATCCATATATGCTTACCATGCGCTTTCTACTATAATAATGCTGAAGCTTGTTTATTATATGAAGCCCTTTGAGCACATGGCAATTAACCCATAAAGTTATGAGAAAAATAGACAAAATTTGTAATGTAAGCTTCTGTACATTGGTCTACTTACCTTCATTTAGAACTTCATCTGTTTTTTCACTGAAAAGTATCGATAATTCAACAAGGAAATAATTAGACCATGATAATTGAAATTAATCGAATTTTACCTATGAAAAACACTTTATCATTTTATATCGTAAAGGTCATATCCATCGTTATTGTAACAGAGCGGTGCTTGAGCGATTGACCGTAGAAATTCAAACTCCGATTAGCTAGAATTTCACAACCTGGTTTTATTATAAGTGTAAACTCTTTAGTCAGTAGAGAAGAGGCCGTGGATCATGTGTCAGAGATGATGACGATGTGTTTTGGTGGGTCAGTGGTTCATAGCAGGTGGTGGGTCCGAGTGAGTCATGGTGGGTGGTGGGTCAGAGTAGGTCACGGTGGGTGGTGGGTCAGAGTAGGTCACGGTGAGTGGTGGCTCATGGTGGGTCGTAGGATAGATTGAATCATGATGGGTGGTGGGTCAGTGCCACTTGGGTTACGTTTTCATTGACTCACGACTCGGTTAATGTTTTGTTACGGTTTAATCTTGAACCAGAATGTATTCGTTTATTTCAGGAAAAAGAACCGTAATTTGGTTCAGTTTTATCTGAAAACAGACACTATATTGCCACTTTTCAGAATATCCGTATATATTTTGGAAAAGTTCCAAACGATATGTAATGGTTTCGTTTTAGGTTAAGGTATTATGAGTCTGCTGTTTCACTTTTGAATGGAATTACGATTCCCCATGTTTTTCTCTATATATTTTTTGTGAAAACACGTTAATGAGCAATAGAAAATACAACTGTTTTTCGGTTCGGATTGGTTTGGCTTAACAGCTTGAAAAAGTAATCTTTACGTTTAATGTCCCACGATTATGCCTGTTAGGTTGAGGAAGACTGCGATTAAACCAAGTGAATTCTGATGTACGAATTGGTGGAATGAGAAAGTAAGAGTGTCCCGAGAAAACCCACAAGCACGATGTTTTCCATCTCAAGCTTACTTGCCTTGGAAACGAACCAGGTACCGCACCCATTAGATAGTTTAGTAGGCGGGGTCTCAGTTTCGATTCCCGGTGGGAGAGCCTTTGAAATATTAAATGTCCTAATTGTAACTGTGTTCGTGTCCCTGTCGTTCAAGGTTACTGGAAATAACTGTAAAACGAGAATAACCGAATATAATACAGATAAGTTACGGAGATACTTTCGGTGAATCAGAAAAAAAAAGTGGTCTGAGGCTCCAGGTTAAGGATTCGAATAACTCTTAAGACCATTTTCTCCTTCATGTTCTTGTGTGTTTATAAGTCTTTTTTTTTAATTTAAATTTGAATTCTCTGGACTATAGTATTTTATCATGACCGAAATCAGTGTTTTATTGTTAATAAAATATTGGAATTCTAAACGTGTGCAATTTGCCACATAGACGAGTGTTTCTTGACTCTTACTTAACACAGCAGTTTTAGGGTAGTGGCTTGGGTCCGTGGATCGATTCCCTGTAAGGAAATTTAAAAAATGATCATTTACAATGTTGATACATCTGACGTATATTAATAGAAAAATAGTCAATTTCTCTCGTTCTTACAAGTTAGAGTTGAAACGACTTCCTTCACAGGGGAAATACTGACAACATAACGTCACAGTCTACAATCTCGATTCGTACTCTGAAAACTTAGCGTGTTTAGCTAACAATTCATGAATACCTAAAGTATGAGTCATAAGTGTGTCTGAAACATTATTGTTTCATTGTGTAATTGTTTCTAAGTTCTTCCACTCTTGCTAGAAATAATAATAATATTTTCGTTTGCAATTTCCAACACGTTCCGTATGTCTGTTCAACCAAAATTTGTAAATAGGAACTATTCTTTTTTATATTTGTATGCATATTTTGTTAAAATATCAATATGATGCATACATAATCCAAAGTCTTTTACCCAAAGAAAGGGCGTTACTATGTATCGTGATGAAGACAAATTCTACTTAGTTTCTGTTAAGGCATCCGAAGGTTCGATTGTCATATTGTCCAGGAGCTGACACCTTTCTCCCCTTCTTTTCCTTCCAAAGTATCTCTTATAAGGCAATTCATTCTTATTAAGGGTCCAAAAATTTCTTTTCATTTTTCTTAACTTCAGTATGCTTATTTGCACTTTAATAGAACGGAATAGTGAGGTATCAAATATTCAGTAATAATAATAATAATAATAATAATAATAATAATAATAATAATAATAATAATAATAATAATAATAATAATAATAATAATATAGAAGATAAATTCCGTATGAGGACAGATTGTATTAAAACCTATAAAATCACCTCTAGCGTTAGGGAAAGGTTACAAAATTTTCGAGATTGGAGAGAAGTGTCTTGATCATCAGGACATACCCTCTGCATACATCCCCAGCTAATTGTTAAATGGAATGTTTCCAGGAATTTCATGTAGAAAGTAGGGCTACTGAACTCACTAGAGCCCTAAGAAAATTTGTTTTGTTTTTAAGTAATAGTTATGCCAACTAAGCTAGAGAAGACGTCGATGTTGAGAATGAAAGAAATTTTGTAATAAAGAAAGTGAGAGAAAGTGGAACCCGGAGAAAACCTTCACACACGGTGTTTATCCAGCACAATACCTACTAGGCAGGAACTGGGTGGAACAGGGTGAACCATTCATTCACAACATTTCAGTAATAATAATAATAATAATAATAATAATAATAATAATAATAATAATAATAATAATAATAATAATAATGGTATTTTAAATTTTAAAGTTGTCCTAAAATTTGACAAAACTTACTTAAAAGTAAAGATTTCGGGGAAGGGGTTCAGTACCTTCAAGACACACCTCTGCCACTACCCAAATTTTAAACTAAAGCGTTCCACTAAAGTTCCATGTAGAAAGTATTCTACTGTATGTTTTAAGGAAAATAAGTGTAATAAAAATAACTGAATATCACGCAACAGTAAGGCATATAATAAAATAATTATTAGGATATGCAGAGGTAATTGTAAGAGTTTTGCTACAAAAATACCTACACAGACCATAATTCAATGAGCTCTGAAATACAAAGTAACAAAATAGCCTATAAGATTTAATCTACAGAGCAATTGTTACTTAAAAAATGCACATACACTATTTCCAGAATCGAGACAAGATGAGAAATGTTTACGATACTTTTCGTTTCGTCTCGATTCTCATCTCCAAAACGAGTCGGTAATTTGAGTTTGTCTTGTCCCGTCTCGAATGTAAAATGTTAATTCTCATGTTATTTTGTTTGTTTTAGAAACGAGATGAGAAATTCCTCTTCTGGTGGGCAACATTAAACAAAACCGAAATATTCTATCCAAATATCACGTTTCTGCTTGTAATGGTATAACCTGAGCGATAATTAGCTCCTAGTTTTTAATCTAGGAGATAATAGTAATTATTATTATTACTATTATTACTCCTGTAGATTTGATAGTTGAAGTATTGAAACATCCGAGTATTCAAATATCTGAATATAATAAAACATATGTCATCGCCGATCAATCGCCATCAAAAATCCTAAAATAAAAGAAAAAATTGCCCGACATGGATTCGAATCAAGAACCTTCAGATTACTAGTCAAGCGCCTTGAGCACATTTTTTAAGAACTTTATTGACATTGAAATACAGAGAAAGTTACAAGGATATGTACAATTCACAGCCTCACTGAAAGTGTAACACATTATTCAAGAAAAGCTCACTTGTTTAGTTCATTTTTATTTGTTGGTTACGTCATAAGAAAGTGTCGGGACTATTGCGGATAAGTAGTTGGCAAAATACTTTCGTTTACATACAGGAGAGAGCTTCAAAGCCTGGTATGTTAAATACATTTCATACATTTGAATATACAATGATCGTGCTGTTACAAGAATAAACATGATAGTTTGTACTCATGTCGACTAGTGTCATTGTCGACTTCCAGCAAAGAAGGAACACGTGATCATTGTATACAACCCACGGAAGTGATAGCTGTTAATACAGTGGTTGTAATCCTTAACGACACAGTGGGTGAGTGGACAAAGCACTGGCTTTTCGCGCCGGCCACCCGAGTTCGAATCTGTCTTGGCTCGATTTTTTATCCATTTGAGAGAAAGTATTGTTTCTTTTCGCTACTAGTCACTCTTTTCGTATTTTTCGTCGTCCTTCACAGTTAAAGTAACTGTCTATTCTTATTCTTTCTGCGAATGATGGATCTTCTCTTTGGTTTCACGTCAAACATGCACACGTAATGCAAAGACGCTGTTGATAATAACAATAATATTTTTAAATGTTACTAGCTAATTCGTGCGTATATTTCGCACAATATAATTTTATATTATCATGTGGAAATAAGTAAGGCTCGCTTTCGCCCCATTTTTTTTCGATGCGCCTTCTCTCGATAAAGTTGACATTTTGTCTAAAGAGGGTTTTGTTGTGGCCCCATGACTTCCCATGACAATGCCTCTTCGTTCGTTTTGCATTGAAATCGCTTATTATTCTGAGTACTATGAGCGCATACTGTCCAACGTTGTTCCCATCACTCTACCATTTCCCGTTCTCTCGACATAAATTGTTAATATTTTGCCTGTAAGGAAGATATGGCGTTTATTTTATTTACCACTAATGTTGCCTACCACTATTTGCAATGCAATGTGTTACTAAATAGCAAGTCAAATAAGACTCCTCATCATTCATACTCCTGAACTCGAAATACATGATTTACAGTTCTCTGTGTTAGGGGAAAGCACATTTATTATATTATTCTTTCAAATAATACGTTTCACAAGTTACTTCACTTGCAATGTGTAACTTCGTATCATCTCTAACAATCGTGTTATTCCGATAGGAAAATATCCCCCCTGCAAAAAAAAAAAAGCCTGACCGTAGCTAAAAGGGCGCGAGCCTTCTTTAGGTGATTAATCGGATCCAATATTTCAATAAAAGAGGATAAGTCCCTGCACACAAATATTTCAGTAAAAGAGGAAAAGTCACTCAAACATCGTGAATACCCATTTATGGTCGAAATTTGGTTCCCTTGGAATTTTTTAAGAGTTTGAAGGACCGCCATTTTGAAAATTTTCATCTGATTATTTTGGCTAACAAACTCATTCAAGATATTTCAGCCTAATCTAACCTAAACACAAGCCTCCCAGTACTTAACGTAGCAATCGTAGTCGAGAGGTTTCAGGCATGTAGTGATTGTATTTTAATGACCATGAGTTTGGGTTCGAACCTCTCCACTTCCTTTTTTTTTTTTTTTTTACTTTTTGCAGCAACGTCGGAACGTTCAATTTTTATTCTTTACTAATTGCAAATGGCGTTTACATTGAAAATAAGAGGAATTTTGGGGGCATTTGTTCGGATATTCTCTTTCGAAATGAAGGCAAGAATAAAAGCAATACACAAAGACAATTATCAGTACTAAACATTACAAATAATAATTGCTACGAAAGACTAAATACGACCTCTTTTACCATCTCAGGTGGCAAGGGATTCGAACTGACGTCCTTTGTATTTGTAAGCCACCACCTTAACCACTACACCAAGATCATAGTTTGGTGAACGTTTAGTTGTCGGCGTATTTGCTTGTATTTGTATTTTATGTTCCCACTTCTACAATTTTCACTCTTTTTTTCTCCATTTAGCAGCTGTTTCTGGCTTTCTCTTTCGGTGTCGTCCTTTATTTACATTATGCACTATTCGTATTCACAGCTTGTGCCCCTCTGCAATGTCTTATTCAGATTAGACATTTCATCTTGCCCCTAAGTAAACATTTGATTAATTTAATTCTCATATTCGCCATTTCTGGAGCGCAGGAATGCCAGTCTCAAAAAACAGGTGTACATTTAATTTCCTGACAGACTGTACATTACACAGTCTCGTATGTAAAGAAATGATAGAGTTAGCACATTTAATTTTCTAAATAATGGTTTGCAGTGAATTCTTTGATTATTTCGTTTGATAGCTTTGATAATTTTCTTTTGTGCTTTGAAATCTTCGTGTGGTCTTATAATATCACCCATAACATAATTCTGTGTCTTATATGAGATTCCACACCCGCATAATGTGATGTTATGATTGTATGTACTGACATCTTATCGATTAATGAGCGAATTGCACAGCACATCGTGCTCAATTTTTTGCACAGTTGTTTTATATGATCAAATTTGAGATCCTGGTCTAATATTATACCTAAAAACTTAGTTGTGGTATCTCTATGTAGGATTTCAGTTCCTAGACTTACGTTTGTTTCGTTTATTCTTTTCTCATTCGATGGTTGAAAAACTAGATACGATGCTTTATTTTTGACTCATTCAGCACGAGTCCTATTTCCTCAAGCCACTCTTGGAGATCATTTAGAGATTTGTTTACATTTTGTTAATATATTCACACCTTTTCGAGTGTTAGTAAGGGTGTATCATCTGCACAAAAGTGCCATATGAGCAGTCTCGACGGAATTTGGAAAGTCATTTATATAGTTAAAAAACACTGTCCCTAGCACACTTCCTTGTGGGACTCCTAAATTTATTTCTTTTATATCTGATTTGTAGTCACTTATATTGCCTTATCACAATAAAACATCTGTACAGCTTGTTGTTTTTTGCACAAATATGCTTCAAACAACTTGAGGGCAACTCCTCTAATGCAGAGGCGGATCCAGGACGGACCTCTGGGGGGTGGTTTGGTATAATGCTACTTAGGGCTACTTTTAAGAGCTTCAAACTCTGGGATGCGTTTTATTTATATATAAAGTTTCCTCTCCTGCGGGGGCAATCGTCCCCCCCCGGATCCGCCCCTGCTCTATTGCCCTATTTAAATAACTTTCGTAGAAGTATATTATGATCAACAGTTTCAAACGCTCTAATTAAGTCACAGAATAAAACCTCAAGAGTAGTTTTTATTTTCAAAGGAGATTGAACATAGTCTCGTAGTGCAGTAAATAAATTTTTATTCTTCAGAAAACCATGTTGTGAAGAGTTTGTTATTTCAAATTTTCTACAGAAATTTATTATCCGTTTAGCCATTTCAGATATTTTGGAAACAGATGATAAAAGTGATACAGTGAAACCTCTCCCTCTCTAAAGCGGACAGCCGTAGGAAATCAAAAATTGTCCGCTATAGAGAGGTGTCCGCCTTAGAGAGGTTTCAATGTCTTCTTACGTAAATTAGTACACGCTATTGTGCAATTAGAAAAAATATGTTTGCATGAATCATGTATTTAAGAATATTAGCAAAATGTTACTCTACCTGCATTATCTTGCGCCATCCAGTACTCTATGTTCGAGGCGCAACATGGAAATAAGATGTTATAGTTTTCTGCAGTTTACACTTATCGCTACTTACTACGTTTTCGGTGTGTTGCTTTAATTTGTGAATTAATTGCAGTCCAGTAATGACTTTTGAGACAATATGCGTACCCGCGGGGAGAAAATACCAGACTTGTCTTATGCTTGGTTAGATTCCAGCGGAACAGTAGAATGACTTGTCATCCCAAACGGCGGGTAACTGTCAATCACTTTTGTGTCTAAAACAGGTTGGGTGAGAGTAGGATACAAGCAAAGGATATGAGGGTGTTGTTAAACGGAGACCTTTCCTCTCGGTTGCTGAGCAGACACTTGAGGAGGCAAAATGTTGTCACACCCTCATGTGCTTCCTTTCTGACACACGCATGAATCACAAAAAAATGTATTTTCACTGTACTTTTCAACTTGTTTCTAGAGAAAGTGTCCGTAATACGGAGGTAAATAATACCTATAAAGGACAGGAAAGACTGTCCGTGTCCGTACTAGAGAGTGTCCGCTTTAGAGAGGTTTGCCAATATGCTTTTTCCTGTTGTCCGTTACGGGAGGTGTCCGCTTTATAGAGGTGTCCGTTAGTAGAGGTTTCACTGTATTGGCATATAATTAGATATGTTATCTTTCTCATTTCGTTTGCATATGAGTATTACTTTTGCTAGTTTTAATTTACGCGGGAAGATGCCAGTTTTTAGAGAAAGAATAATTAAATAATAAGACGGAGTGGATATTTTATCGACACAGTTTTTGAAAATATAATCTGGTATAATCTCGTCTGGCTCCATGAGTCTTTTAACCAGTATGCCATGAGTCTAATATATGTCAAACAGAATATATGGAGGCATATTTCTTGTCTTGGGCGCCAACCTTACAGCTGAAATTCGTGTCACTTCTTTACAAGAGGAATCAATTGTCGTTTTTGCGATTTGACAGTCACCCCTCCACAGATATAACAAAAAGAATTAGGACTATTTACAAAGGTACGAGGCATTTCTACTTCTGAATGAACAATATACTATCGGAAAACATGAATATGAATATAAAAGTCTTGCCTCCACACAGCAAAACCTGAAATGACGCTATTGTAAACAGTACATCATCTGAAGTGGACTTAACAGCAACAATGTACTGGGTGAATGTATGCCGTAGACCACTGGTTCTCAACCCAATTCCTATCACGACCCCCATTTTAGCCATCCTTTAGCCAGTAACTCCCTTATAATTTCTGGGTTGTAATAAGCTTGTGTGGGATTTTTAATGTACCTATTGCGGAGATCTCACGATATCCATCTATTTCTATAATAGTAGAATTCATTTCTTGTATATAGTGGATATAGTAACTTCAATAAAAGCGAATGAATTAAAACTAAATGTGGTCAGTTCATTCATATTACAAATATCGAATCCAATCTATCGTACTATTTCAAAGTGGAGGTCATTTAAAAATTTTAAAACATCATAACTCCCGTAATTTTGGGTGATATGATAAAAAAAAATAAGTGCTTCCTAATTTGGTTAAAGAAACGTGGACAGTTGTCAAAAAAGTTATTGAGAATTTTAAATGTCTTGATAATGTGCGTCACGAAGATTGAACCGAACACTGCCGCGCTAGTGAAATCACACCATGTTCAGGTATCCCATTAGGTTTCAATTTTAACTATATTTCAATATACATATTTTGTTGCATTTGTAGTTTTTTCTGATATGCAGTTCTCATTAGTTTTGTATTCTACGTCTTTCACTTAAATCGATTTTTAAACAAGTCTGCACCTGTTGAAAATGTTTAGATCTATTTTTTGTTGTTCTTAACAGTATATATAAAAATAAAAATATGCCTATCAGAATAAAATTCAAAATAATATTTTAAAATATTTCCGGTATTAGATTTTAATTATATTTATCTCTTCCACTTATCTTCGTGACCCCCAGGTTGAGCAACCCTGCTATGGGCTACCTTGTAGAGGAAGCAGCTTTATGTAACTGTTGGAAAACATCCATCTAGAGGCTGTTACATGGTTTTTATCTAATGCTGGTCTCTTCGGACATATAGAGCTTCATTATTAATTAATTGGTATAACCACCTAAAAGAAATTTACGTTCCGATAAACTTGAAACCGACATGAAAGACAGAAAATGGGTAGGATTGCTTATTTTTCCTAAATGGACAGATGCATTGAATAAGATTTATACACAATATGGTTTTCAAACAGCTTTAAAACCCTCCAAAACTTTAAAAAAGAGCATTATCCAATTTAGGAGTTATTGCACAGATCTCAACAAAAATTCGGGTATTTACGAAATAAAATGCAGTTGAAAGTTACATAGGCAAAACGAAAAGAAATTTAGCAGTCTGAGTAAAGAAACACATTAGAGATTCAAAAGCGGAAAATCCAGTGTCAAGTTTATCGAAACATTTAAAAGAAACACAGCACAAGGTAGACGATTCAAACCTTTTATTGAGTACTAGAAATGAAGTGGAGAGACATGTTTTTTGAAAATGGATTTATTCATTTAAAAAAAGAAAACAAATTAAATTTTGACAAGGGATGTTTAAGTGATGAATGGGACGCAGTGATCGCAAAATTGTTACAGCAGTGGCATTAAAAACAAAAATAATAACACAAACTGGCAAATTTTCCCAACAAAAAAGAGTGCACAAATAGATTCCAGTATATTGCAGATTGCATTACCACCATTTGAAGATTACCTGCGTTGACAACGTGATATCCAGCATAGCTCTTCCCTTGGTAAGTCTGTTCTATTTTATTCCTTCATGTTTTTCTTCTTCTTCTTCTTCTTGTTTTTAACTTCCGTGACCAAGACTCCAGGAGGGAGTCGAAAGTTCGGAAGTATAAAGAATATTCAGGAATTACAGAAATCTGTATGTAGAATAATATTTTTATAGTCCATTGTATTCTCGAAAAAAAGAAAGCATATACGAGAATGGGTATATGCTATATTTTTGAAACCGAACGAGCGTATACCTTCCAAAAATTTCAGCATTGCATTACTTGTTTCCACCCATTGACAATCGTCTCCACAGCCAGGAAATGATACTGCTGAAGATATTAGCTCCCTATCTACTTGTCGCTGCCTACATTATGGTATCCAAACCGCCACAGTGACATCTCTTAAATCTCTGAAATATCTTCAAAATTCTTTTTTAAATCGATAATGAAAGAGAAGGATCAAGCAAATAAGCAGAAATAAACGTTGTGGTCTATGGATTGACGTTGTAGCCTATCAGAAAGTTCCCGACCATCACTTCTCACATAAGATCAAATTATGCACAGTAGTTTGTGGGATTATGCAAGGACTAATTAGAGATTTTACGGTATGGCGGGCCACATATCTCTTCCTATATACGTGTATACAAGGTGGACATAAAGTCTCTCTCATAACAAACATTAATAACAAGAGAACTAAGAATGATAAAACCATGCGGTTTGCAGCAAATAATAGGAAAACTCAAAAAGTTTCTTTTCATTCCACCTGATTTAGAGAATTTCCACATGTCCTTCATTAGTTGCCCATCCGATGTCATATGCGAAACTTGCGCGTCGGGGACGGTATTCTTGTATTAACATATGCACAATCTGCACCTTATATGCGTAAAACTTCAAGCGTTTGAGTTAAATTTTTAACACAGTTGACTTCGGGATGTCCAGTTCACGTGATGCGCAACGCAAGGATTTCCGTGGGCTTCGGTTTAAAGCAACACAAACAGCTTTCACACGTTCCTCACTAAAACTCGGTCTACCGCCTTCCTATATCATTCCTTTATGCTCTTAACATCTGGTGGCTGCTGTCTATACTCTCTCCTGAATGTTCACTGAACTATGACGGAAGATTTTGTTACATAATACCACAACACACACTTCACTTTCTGCTGTGCTGATGCCATTTATAAACAAATGACTGTTGCACTGCATCAGCTGCAGTAGATGGCACAGGGTGTCTATCGGTCACGAAAGTCACGAAAAGTCATGAAAAAGTCACGAAATCAGAAAACGGTCATGAAAGTCAAGAATTTTAGCTTTTGGGTCACGATTTTTTAAAATCTGTACAAATATAAGTATGTACTGAAAAATTTTGTTCTATAAGAGGTCAAAATTCACCTCCAAAAATGTCTATGGTCGGCTTTAGGAGCTACCAAATCGCAAAACAAAACACGCTTCTATCGCATGCATGAGAAAAAAAATGAAATGAAATCTTTGAGTTTTACGTCCCACGATTATGCCGGTTAGGCTAAAGGAGACGGTGATGATGAGTAATGAATAAAATGGTGGAATGAAGAAAGTGGGAGGAAACGGGAGAACCTCGAGAAAACCCACGCACACGGTGTTTGTGCACCACAAAGTTCACTTGGTGGGGGCTGGGATCGAATCCGGGACCCCAAGCACCAGAGGTGAACGCTCTACCACTGAGCCTACGCGGCCCCTTGCACGCATGAGAATTTGACCCAATTCGCATCCAAATTCCCTCTTAAAATGTTACTAAATTTTATGGTTTGAGAAAGAAACGGTCACAAAAAAGTCACGAAATTTAATTTTGGAATTTTAGTAGATACCCTGTGGCAGCACAGGCTGTGGCAAAATATTGAAGTATCACACAAGCGATGTTTTTAGACCGCATGCTTCTATTCTTTGTTTTCTTATTATTAATGTTTGTTATCAGGAAGATGCTTTATGTCCATCCTGTACTTCCTTTGTCTCTAATGAAACGGTACATGAATAAAATAGTGATCTCACAAAATATATTAAATTTTCTCGAAACATTTGTGGCAAGTTTGATTAACTCCTTCGCGTCATACAAAACTAAACTTTACTTACTGCTGTACGCAATTAAACTAGGGGGCGCGGTGGCTCAGTGGTAGAGCGTTCACCTCAGGTGCTTTGGGTCCCTGGTTCGATCCCAGCTCGCGCCGTGTGGGCTTTGTGGTGGACAAACACCGTGCTCGTGGGTTTTCTCGGGATTCTCCCGTTTCCTCCCACTTTATTCATTCCACCATTTCACTCATTTCTCATTATCACCGTCTCCTTTAGCCTAACCGGCATAACCGTAGAACGAATTCATTTCATTTATTTGCTATTAAACTAATCTTTTAAATGGCTCAATTGAATTAAATTTAGTTTTGCGTCTAGTATAGTATGTTTAATTAATAAGTCATTCTTTATACATGATAATTTTATTTCTTTATGATTAGACTGGCCGCAGATGTAGGAAAAGCAGGCGGTGAACGACAATTCACTGGCTTAGGAGATTGTTTGGTTAAAACATTCAAAGCGGATGGTCTCATAGGATTGTATCGAGGATTTAATGTATCAGTACAAGGAATTATTTTCTATAGAGGTGCATATTTTGGACTCTTTGACACAGCTAAAGGATTTTTACCAGAGAAGAATGCGTCATTCCTTGTGAATTTCCTTATTGCTGAGGTAGGTATTGTTTTCCATTTACGTTTTTTTTTTTTTTAACATTTTTTTCTGTCAATATGTACGACAATGCGTTAAGAGCATATTCATGGTGTAAAATGAGTTCTTAACATAAGATTTATCTTTTTTTTAATTCATGAAAAAGTCGCCACCTTCATCCCCTTGGAAAACTAAAAAAATTCTAAATTTAATGGCTAAACGTGATTCCTCTTATAGATAATACACAAAGTCTCGTAAAGATAATCCAATACAGGCCAAGGACTGCTTTAAAAGATATAAAATCTTAAGAAATAGATGTACTCACTTAATTAGAAAAGCCAAAATAAAATTTGCCTCAAACCTAGCGAACAGCATTGGTAACTCGAAAATGTTGTGGAAAAAATTAAATATATTAGGGATCAAGAACAGTAGGAAACAGAACACGGCTAACAATAAATTCACTGCAGATGATCTTAATAACCATTTTTGTGACATTAAGCTTTTAAGTAATACACATCCTAAAACAATAAATAATGGGGGAGTCCAGAATGTACAGGAAACATATTTTACTTTGAATGTGTCAGTCCTCTAATTGTTATGAATACCATTAATAGAATAAAACCAAATGCTACTGATACTGACCAGATTAGTATTCAATTTATTAAGAAAATTTTACCTTTTATACTAAATCCCATTACTAATATTTTCAACTGTTCCCTTATGAGCGGCACTTTTCTATCTGCTTGGAAAACCGTTGAAGTCTTAGCATTCCCCAAAACAAGTAATAACATAAGTACAGTATTAATGATTTCCGGCCGAATTAGTATTTTACCTTCTCTTTCAAAGGCATTAGAATATATTGTTAATGATCAAATTCGAACCCATCTACTGAAATACACATTTTTCGATCCGTTTTAATCAGGCTTCAGAAAGTACCACAGTACTGCTACAGCTCTTAAGATGTTACTGATGACATTAGACTAGCAATGGATAGAAAGCAGTTAACTGTTCTTACTCTATTAGATTTCTCTAAAGCTTTTCAATCAACCATACATAAGATCCTCCTCCATAAATTGGCGACGAAATTTAACTTCTCCGACGGTGCTGTGAAATGGGTTCAATATTATCTACAGGGACGGCAGCAATTTGTAACAGTATCCAATACTTCCTCTTCACTGCGGAATCTCACTCACGGTGTCCCTCAAGGAAGCGTCCTTGGCCCTCTCCTGTTCTGTCTATACATAATGACCTACCTCCTATTTACAATATTGTAAGTATCACCTATACGCGGATGATTTTCAAATCTACATCTCAGGTCAACAAGGAAACTTAAACGGTTCAATCCAACTAATGAATGAGGATTTGCACCGCATTTCCTTGTGGTCAAAAGAAAATGGGTTAACCATTAATCAACTTAAATCTAAATGAATTTGTGTCTCCTCTAAACGACTTATACAAATGCACCGTTCGAATATACTAACAGTATAAATAAATGGAACAAGTATTCCGTTTTCTGAAACTATTACAAATCTCGGGATAATAATAGATCAATTTCTAGAGTGGATACTAGGGTGCAGCGTTTTACCACTTTTTTCTCGGAATGAAATGTAATACCTGGCAAAAGTGGCCAATCCACATGGACATTTCAGGTATAGATTTTTTTTCAAATCAGATAATATCTTCTGTGAGAACTATTGCCTCAAAGTTTCAAAATTTACCTGAAAATTACAAAAAATACCAAAGTTGTTCATTAATTTTAGTTATGTTAAAGGAAACATATTTTTGGTTAAATACATGTCAGTTGCTATGAAAACTGACATTCAAGTATAAAAATGCCAGTTATATGCCCTTGGGGGGAATAGGGGTGCCTCCTCTGGGGCCAGAAAAGGGGGCAAATTCAGTACAGTTAAGCGGTTGTGCAGCTCCTCGCTCACCTGGCAATATAGCTTGGCCAAGTGACCCAGAGCCCACCATGTAGAGGTGTCTGCAACTAGGGCTCCTCTGCTAGGCCTATCCAATCAACCAACCATATGTTGGGCCGGATGAACTGATCCGATTAGTCACTGTCAGGAAAAATTGTCACAAATTGGGACTTTGATTGAAATTTAAACGCAGATTGCCTAGAAAGTAAGGTTGACCTGATTATTCCGCCTCTAGCATCACTGGCACATACTCGGGAGGCTTCTTCAGTGACTAATTTCACTATCCGTTCTACTGCCACCGTGTGGCACGGATGGACGGTGAAGGACCATTCTGGCACAGTGTTGTCAGGAAGTGAAAGTTTGACCATGAGCTGTTTGTTTGGTACCGTCCATAGAACTTACTGGTAGTACAGTTATTGAAACATCAGTGCTTTCCCAAAAGATCATTGCAGTGTAATCGTTTGCCTCAGAATTCAGTCTGGGAATGATTTTATATCTAATGGAGTTATGGAGATTCCTTGCTTCGTATTCTCGAGCACTAAGAATCTTATGTAATGCATCTTGTCGGGCAGCAAGTCGACCATCAGTCATCATGGCGAGAAGAATTTTTCTGGGAGTGCAAAGAATGCATTCGTCTGAATGGATGAATGGATTACAGCCTGGTATTCCCTTGGTAAGTATCTAGACATTGAATGACCTCAAAAACGTGAGAGGACCATCAGCAATGGAAGACCGTGTTCTGATACGGCATTGCATAACCACACAGACTCTAAGTATGAATATCGCAATTTCTATTAATTTCTTGGTAGGTTTTTTGTTGCAATATACAATGTTAAAATTCTTTTTGCACTAGTCAATCAGCTAGCTTCGTTTAGTTTGCCAGGGAACATAGAAACAAGCTCTTCCGGGCATGCTCTGGAATCAATGGCTTGAGATATCTGGAACAAGCATCTCAGGTCCTTACTGAGTTTTCTGTGCTCTTCTGGACTATGATGAGGTAAGTCACATTTTATTGGTTTGAATAGCAACACTGAAAGCTTTTTCACAGTTAGATAGTTTTGAAACTATGAGACGTGTGTAAGAATAGGGGCTTGAATAAGCGCCGTTAATATGCGTGAAAAGAGCTCGGAACAGCAGTTCATTAAAATGCAAGAGACAAATGGCCCATTGCATTTGTTTTCCTGTTAGTTCCTCTAATTTTCGAAGAACAACTCCATTCCAAGCATGTATGTTCCATCACACCCAAGAACCTCAACTTTATCAAAGCCAACTCTGAGTTGGTTCATGATGTATTCGAAAATAGCTCTGGTCTCGTCATGTGCAGAGCCAGAGGATGGTGTCACGTGACCTACGTATTGAGAGTTACGTTCAGCCACAAGTGATAAGTGCTCTTCTCTAACGATGCCTGTGTGTGTTTCAGTGTCATCCCTTCTATCATTAAAGTATAGGATTTTAATGGGATCATCATTTCTAGAAGCAAGTTTAAGTTTCGCACGCCTTATTTTGTTCCTGTCTACAGTTAAAGCAGATGTTATGTCGCTAGATTTTTTAGAAGTTATAATTCCAGCCTTTGAAGCTGCCTGAAGCACAGCTGTTATATGTGCCGCAGCCCTTTCGCTTACATTGTATCTCTGAGCAATCATAACAGTTTCAGTCAAATCTACGAAAGTCGTTCCCAAAGTAATGCATATTTTTTTATGGAAACTAATGGAGCTAACTAATACTAATATTGTAGCTGGTTCATATTTTTATAATTAACAACAGCACAGCTAAACAGAGCAATATCTCAGCTACAGACTCATTTTTCCACATAGTTCTCACCATTTGTTATGCACTTTTGCCAATGATGAACCAGAGCCTGCATGTCGCGCTTGTAAAAATCGGCATTCCATGGATTGTCTTCTGGATTCCGGCTCGTAGTGATAACACCAGTATCATCTCCAGTGACGATGCTATCCAAAAAATTGTCACGTTCATCTTCATATTGGTCCAGCAGGTCCCAAAAGAAAAGGCAAGGACGAAAAAAGCTGTAGAAACGCTTAATTGTACTGAATTTGCCCCCTTTTCTGGCCCCAGAGGAGGCACCCCTATTCCTCCCAAGGGCATATAACTGGCATTTTTATACTTGAATGTCAGTTTTCATAGCAACTGACATGTATTTAACCAAAAATACGTTTATTTTAACATAACTAAAATTAATGAACAACTTTGGTATTTTTTGTAATTTTCAGGTAAATTTTGAAAATTTGATGCAATAGTTCTCACAGAAGATATTATCTGATTTTAAAAAAAATCTACACCTGAAATGTCCATGTGGATTGGCCACTTTTGCCAGGTATTACATTTCGTTCCGAAGAAAAAGTGGCAAAACGACCCACCCTAGTGGATACCTCACATCAATGCCGTATGTAAGAAAGTGTCCTGGTCTTTGCATTCACTCACTAGACTAAAGAAAATTCTACGCATTGACACTAAATTACTTCTTGTAAAGTCTCCAATATTTCGTCACCTTAAACATTCTGAGGTAGCTCTGTCAGACTTAAATGAGGAATTAGTGTACCGGTTACAACGTATCCGTAATGCCTGCATACGGTTTGCTTATAATCTAAAACGCTCAAATGATTTAACTCCATACTACAGAAAGCTGGGCCTTCTGAAACTTGCCGATAGACGTCATCTGCATCGACTCACACTTCTCTTTAAAACTTTGCGATTTCAACAACCCTCCCACTTATTTCAACGATTGCAACCATTAAATGCTCATCACAATCACGATACAAGATCAGATGTAAATAAACTCCTTTCTCTTCCCCGACAATCGTCGAAATATTACTCGAAATCGTTCTTTGCATCCACTATCTGTACATGGAACGATCTTCCACCGAACATACGACAATCTCAGTCAATTAATTTATTCAAGAACCGAACAACGGTTGAGCGAACCATTCATGAATCTGTCGAAACTTTCCGATATCGGCCAAAAATACTGGTTTTTATTCTTTTTACCTTTTATTTGTTTCTCGTATTCTCTAAATGTGTCTGAATATATTGTGTTTATTATTAATAATGTGTGTGTGTGTGTAATTGTAAGTGTGATTTTTGTCATTTCAATGTGTGTGTGTTTCTTTTTCAATTATTACTCTATAAATACTTAATATTATCATATTAATCTTGATCTTGATGCAGGGTCAAGTGGGAGACAAGGTAGGATTAGCCTTCACTTTGCCATGTAAAATAAGACTAACTAACTAAATAAATAAATAAATAAATAAATAAATAAATAATAAATAATAAATAAATAAATAAATAAATAAAAGAAGTATTATATGTGTACTTCATTCCAATAGGGTTACGAATTCGTTTATTTGCCAAACTTCAAGGAATATCAAAAAAGGGTATTTTGCACTGAAACCTTTGCTGATCAATTCTAGGGAATTATATTCAATACAGGGTGTTTCAAAATAAATATTGGAACTTTAAGGCTTTGTAGTATTTATTACAATTAGCTTACAATTATAAAATCAATGAAATCTCTCTCATCAAATGAAAGAGAAACTGAAACAGTTTTGTATGCATGCATGCGCATGTACTGTCTCCTCTGTCTGCCGTTAGAAAACGCTAGTAGCAAAGAAGGCTTTTTGTGCTGTACATTTTGCAAATACTGAATCTGTAGTTACAACCGTCTATGTGGAGAATTTCAAGGAGACACTTACAACTACGTCCTTATCGTTTGCAGTTGCTACAAGCTCTAAAACCTACAGACTATGGTTTACGTGTCAACTTTGCAAATGAAATGTTGCTGCATGACGATGAAGATTTTCTGGATTGTGTCGTCTTCAGTGATGAATCCACATTTCATCTAAGTAGCGATGTAAACACTGATAATGTTCGCATCTGGAGCTCAGCAAATCCTGACGAGATGGTACAGTTGCAACAAGACTCCTCTAAATTGAATGTGTTTATGGGCCTTTGTCACCTACCGACTCGATATGTGCCGTGTGACAAATAATGCTCACATTGAACATTTGTAGCAAAAACTGTTTGAGTTGCTCTTTCATTTGAGGTATTATTTATAATTGTAAGTTAAATGTAATAAATACTACAAAGACTTAAGGTTTCGATATTAATTTTGAAACGCTCTGTATTTAAAGATATGAAGACATTTTACCTAACATCCTTATGTTAATTCACGACAAACGGTTTCAAAACTTTTATGGTACCATCCTAAGTGAGAAATATTCCATTCTGCTGCTAAAGTAATGAAATGATTTTTTCGCTCTTGAAAGCCTCATAACACGAATACAATGAAAAACCACTCAGGAAAACAAACATTATCTAACACTTTTTTTTTTTTTTTTTTTTTTTTTACCGTAACGCTTTTTCAAGAAGAACACTTCATAATATTGTCCTACTTAACTTAGAAGTGAGGATCGTAATGGTGTAGTTTTTCATCTTGCTATGTTTAAAGAGAACACATAATGCTGTCTTCAAACATCATAAACGCTGGCCCTAGCATCAGTGCCGGACTGGCCACGTTGGCTACTTGGCAATCGCCAAGGGCCCGAGGCCTAAGGGGTCCCGCAGGGTCCACGAGACGCAGGACCTGTAGGCCTTGATCAAATTTTCGCTATCGCAAATGCTTTCTTTAGTCTTCCTACCAAAAAGGTTGCGGAAGCCTAAGTTCGTCCTTCCGAAAGAAGTCTTCTCGGGCCCCCCTTGCTCATATCAGTACGGCCCTGTGAGCCAGTAAAGCTTGTTAGTCAATATGTTAGTTTCCAAATGACGTAGAGAGAGTATTACAGACCAAACCCAGAACCTAATGAAAACCAGAGTGATAGCAAATTTAAGTCTAAAAGCGGAAATGAATCCGACAGACGAACTGTGTGAGAAAAGAAAATGAAAATGTGAACAATCAAAAAATGCTTTAAATGTCTATCATGTACATTTTCTCTTCTGTTTCAGCTTTCGCAACAGAGTGATTTGTTTAGTAATTAGTACACTGATTACACTGATTTTTCAAATTTGTTCTTACCTTCCCATGTACTCAAGTCACATGTGAGAGCGCATTTTGTAAATTGAAAATGGTTAAAACTAGACTAAGATCTACGATAAGTCAAAACCATTTGTTTCCTTTACTTTTTATGTTTACAGAAAAAGATTTATTCGAGAATGTAGACAAAGAAGAACTAATTTATTTGTTTGCCTCATCAACTGAAGAACTGTTTAAAAAAAAACTGTCAAAGTAACTGAAGTAACCTCACGATTACGTTTGATTGTCTCTGTATTATTGTAACTTTTTTTTTGCGATCTGTTTTGCACAACATATTTATTCAATACAAAGAATATAATTTTGTCAGTTATTATGTTTTGCAACTGACGTGCTAATTTTTATATATACAGTATGGCGCTAAATTCGTTGTACAAAAGCAGAGGAGTGATTCCTGAGAGTAAAACAAACAAAAAAGTTCCAATAAACATAGGGCGAAAACCCCATCGTTTACGTGTTGTGTTGAGGTGATTCCACAACAATTTTTATAGAGGGAGTTTGACTACGGGCCTATGATATAAAGTACTCTCCAACTACCTCCATAAAAATTGTTGCGTGAGTACCTTAGGATTCTAAAACATGTATTTTTGGATAGAGCACCTACTGGTTCCTAAGTGAAGTCTTGACCCGACTACAGTAGATCCCATAGTTTTGGAGCTATGGACCTTTAGAATTCATTTTTTCATGTTTTCGGCAGCCTATAACACGTAAACGATGGGGTTTTCGCCCTATGTTTATTGGAACTTTTTTGTTTGTTTTACTCTCAGGAATCACTCCTCTGCTTCTGTACAACGAATTTAGCGCCATACTGTATATATGGGGGCCTTTAAGGATCCGCGCCAAGGGCCCTTAACTTGGCCAGTCCGACACTTCCTAGTATAATATAAAACGTACTTACCACGTGCATATTTTTCACTAATTTTCAGTCTTATGCGTAGACGTATTTGATGTGACACAAATTGTGCAAAGAAAGGGAATTTAGATTATAGGAACGGACACAATTTTATTATAAGCATAAGCATTAATTCAATCGATATTCCTAATCTAAAACTGAGGCTTCTCTTAATCCAACACAACACAACAGAACACGCTTTGTTGTAGTTGATGAGTTGCTTTGCCTTTCTTTGTAAAAAGACTTATGCATTGGATCAAGAATTAATAAACAGTCAGGGTGTCTATTGGTCACGAAAGTCACGAAATCAGAAAATGGTCATGAAAATCACGAAAAAGTCACGAAATTTAGCTTTTGAGTCACGATTTTTTTAACTGTTCAAATGTAAGTGCAGATTGGAAAATTTTGTTCTATAAAACGTCAAAGTTCACCACCAAAAATGTCTATGCTCGGCTTTAGACACTACCAAATCGCAAGCAAAGTATGTTTTAATCGCATGGGTGAAAATTCGGCCTAATTCGCACCCAAATTCGCTCTTGAAAATTTTAGGAAATTTTATGATTTGGTACAGAAAAGGTCACGAAAAAGTCACGAAATTTCATTTTGGAATTTTAGTAGACACCCTGACAGTGGAGCACGAATACTGGAATTCATTCATTTCACATTAACTTTTACTAACTTATACATAGAATTAAAATACATAGTCCTAAAACCTCCCCATTCATTCAGTGCCGACGTTAGGCAATAGGGAAGGCAATAAAAATTTGGGGGAGGCGAGGCAACCACACTTGTTTTGCCTTTATTATTATTATTATTATTATTATTATTATTATTATTATTATTATTATTATTATTATTATTATTATTATTATTTAATTCTGAGCTTCTACCAATCCAATTTATTTCTGACTGCACAGCTTTATGTTTGTGGATAGCAAATGAACATCGGCAGGTTTCTGGACACACTTTAATGTAAGCACAACACAAGACTGTAAAATCTTTAACGTAAAACATGGAAACATGGAAATAATCAGTGGTTAGCCATACTCAGAAGAGCTTAGTTAATAAGGGATCAGAACCAGCATTAAAGAATGGGTTAATGAACAAAGGTATCTTCTATATCTCTGAGCATGTCAATGAACAAGAAAGATTTCAATGTCATAGATTTCAGTGGGAAATTCCTACAGCAGCAGTTCGTGATCATGAGTTCATCGGTTGTACATAGAAAAATGGAGGGAGGGGGCGAGAAAAAATATTGCGATGGCAGTCGCCCCTCCTCACCCCCCTGTAGTGCCACCACTGAATTCATTCGATGTTTATATTTTTCTTTCCGAGACTGACTTTTAGTTGCCACTAGCTGAAATGACCTTTCTTCTCAGGTGGAAAATAGGTTATTGAGCCTCCCGCGTCCGTTTTCGATACACATTTCAATAAAGTTTTAATAATAATAATAATAATAATAATAATAATAATAATAATAATAATAATAATAATAAACAAGATATTCTATTTGGGGATAAATTTTGAACCCTTGTGTTCCTTTAGAATGCACCCTTTAGTCATTGACATGATTAAAATCCAGCTTCAGGAAGCCACTGTTCCAAAAATAAATTCCAAACGGTACAACCATTTTTCTGTGATGCGATCATAAATAACGTCGATTTAAAGCTTATGTCTTTCATTTTCTTGAAGTTATTATAAATCTGGTAAAATTCTATACAGCACAGTGTTGCAACAGTGAAAAACTCCATCAACAAAATTCTTATGTTAAATGCTTGAAAAATGAATTATAAGCATTTAAACTGTAAAAATATTATGTAGAAGGCATGCCACTAATAACGGTAGAAATTTTTTTCGATGTTAAAACACATTTGTTCTTCCAACGAAATTAAATATACTATCTACAATGTTTGTGCAAAAATAACTAAAAGGAATTTCTTTGTGAAAATTTTTAATATACAGGGTGTTTCAAAACAACAACGTTTGGGAGCTGATTCCTGACACCAAGGTAAGACAAAATAGTTTAGACCAAATGGATGGAGAAATTCATCATTTCGGAGTTACAAGCTGCCGAAAACACGAAAAAATGAACTTTGAAAGTCCATAGCTCCAATACTATGATACTACAGTAGTCCAGTCAAGACTTCACTTAGGAATTAGTATGTGCTCTATCCAAATACCCATGTTTCAAAATCCTGCGGTACTTCCGAAACAATTTTTATAGAGGGAGTTGGTGAGTACTTGAAATTATATGCCCGTAGCCAAACTCCCTCCATCAAAATTGTTGCGTAGGTACCGCAGGATTCTGAAACATGTATTTTTGGATAGCACACATTTTAGTTACTAAGTGAAGTCTTGACTCGACTACGGTACGTCCCATAGTATTGGAGCTATTGAACTTTTTAAAGTTCACTTTCTCATGTCTTCGGCAGCCTATAATTCCAAAATGACAGATTTCTGCACCCAGGTTGGTCTATACTTTTTGTCTCATCTTAGTGTCAGGAATCACCTCTCAGACGTTGTCAGTGTTGTTTCGAAACACCCAGTATAGAATCCTTTGTTAATTAATGGGAAATTAAACGCTTCCACGCTCTATAGCAAAATCACCCATTGTAAAAATGCATAATCTAGAAGAGAGCTAAATAATTTAATATAGGTATAATAATTTTTTTTGGATATAAGGTTATTACTTAACTTTAATATAGAAAATGTATCCTATCGCGTGCATTAGTAAGTACTCATTCGTTTTGTTTAACTATGAATTGATCCTTGAGTTTGCATTGTAGTGTGTGACAACTGTAGCCGGCGTGGTGTCGTATCCCTTTGATACGGTGAGACGGCGAATGATGATGCAGTCAGGATTGCCCATGGAGAAACGACAGTACAAAAGCACGCCTGACTGCTGGGCGAAACTCATGAAGACTGAAGGACCAGGAGCCTTTTTCAAAGGTGCTTTCTCGAACATTCTGAGAGGAACAGGTGGCGCCCTTGTGTTGGTATTGTATGATGAAATTAAAGCTCTCATATTTGGGTAAGTAGCTCCAGAGAACACTGGAATTGTAAAAGAACTTTCCATTTCAATTTTTGTTTTCAGAAGTCTCTGTATATTGTTTAAATGTGTCGGTGTGTTTACAGTGTCCGGCCTAATGATGTGTTAATAGAGAACAGGTCCCATTGTGTAAATACAAAAAGTGTTAAAGAGTATAAATATGTATGTATCACGTGTGGACAATTGTGAAAATGTCTCTGTTAATTAGGAAAAATAAAGAGGAAAACAGTGTGTTTTTTGAACAATTACTTCTATTTTAAAGAGTTCTCTTCATAATTTGTAGTTAGTGTTTAATTCAAATTTAAGGGAGTGAATAATTTGTGTTAATATAGATACATCACTTAGATGGTGATATTCGTATATATAACGGATGAATACAAAACGCCGCACATGGAGCATCCTTAACTATATATAAAACTGCATAAACTAACATAAAATAACGGGGAAACCTTTCGGTTGACGTGGAAGGTTGAAATTTGGCATGATTGTAGCTTTCCGGGACTAACCTACAGGAAAATACCAAAAAGTTAATGTTTTTAATTTTTAGGGAGCCTAAAGGGGGAGATGAAGAAATTTCCCACGTTGTTTAAATGGGCTTCTTTCTTTTCCCTATAATCTCATATTTTAGGTACTTGGAATTGCAACAAAAACTTGAAATTCGGTATGCTTGTACGTTTTCGTTAGCGTTACCTAAATAAATCACTAAAAATAAAAGTTTCCAACTTTAAAGTGGTTTTGTGAGGAACTGAAAAATCTTCCTTATGGGACACTTTTTACACTCCAAAATTATTGGGCACTTCCTGTGGAACTACAGTGATTAAATTTGACACAATTGTAGCTTTTCGGTACTAACCGATAGAGAAAAATTGACAAAAGTGAATATTTTTAATTTTTAAGAGATCTAAAGGGGCGATGAAGAAATTCTCCATGTTATTTAAATTAGGCTTTTTTAAAATCTATAATCTCATATTTTAGGTACTTGAAATTGGAATAAAGACTTGAAATTCGGTATGATTGTACGTTTTCGTTATCATTACCTATGTAAATTACCAATAATAAAAATTTCCAACTATAGAGTGATTTTGTGGGAAACTGAAAAATCTTTCCCGTGTTATTTATATGGGAAATTTTCTATACCCCAAAATGTTTAGGTACTTCTGGCAGGATTAGAATGATGAAATTTGGCATGATTGTAGCCTTCCGGGAGTGCGGACCAATGTCACTATCAAGATGGCAATATTTCTGCCATTGGCAAGGTTTTTATAAGGTGGTATGGCGATAATTCTATGCCAATGACTGGACTGGCCTGCTCAGAGTCACGATCTCAACCCATCCTAACATTTGTGGATGCATTGGAACGCCATTTGAGTTTCTGTCAAATTGGTCCAATTCACTAGTAACTCTGGGTGCCGCCTTGAAAGAGGAATGGGTGGCCATAACGCCTTATGTTGATCAAAAATTGGTATAAAGACTTTCCAGCAAAGTACGCTGTAACTCAGAAAACGGGAACCGGACATCGTATTAGATAAGTCGTCAACTGTCTTGCTTTGTCGGATACGAGGTGTCCGATGTCTTGGGATGTAGTGCATTCAACAACTATTACACCATTGTAATGTGGGACGGATTCATGTGTTTCCCTTTCAATTTTAGTTTTAAGTTTATTTTCCACATTCTGATATTTCAAAAATTTGGTAATCAATCTCTTGTAGATTCAAAACGTAGGTGGGTACACAAAGACACGATTGCTAAGTAGAAGGATATTTTCATTGATTACGAAATGCCATTTTCGCATGACGTATTAAAAACCAGTTCAAATATTGGAAGGAGGGAAGGGAGAAAAAGAAAATGAGGATGTTCCTTACAAGTTAAAAGCATTCCGAAATGCATATATTAACCACTAGTTGTGCTTTTCCGAAATTTCGGTCGATACTTCGACACACTTTGGAACTTGGTACAGCAGAGTTCAGCGATGAGTATATTCATTTTTTTGTAAAGTACATGTAATTATCTCCACACAACTTGACAAACTGGAAGCAATCAATTTATAACAATCATTGACGTTTTCCCATTATAGGATCACTCAGAAGGAAGAGACGAAAAGTTCAGGTGGCAAAACTCGCATTACATCCACGAGCGCAACCCAATCTGCAATGGACATTAAGCCAACTTAACCGTTTTACTTCCCTCGAACTACAAATAGGAGAAAAAAGAAATAATTTCATTTCCATTTTTATAGTGTTCACTACATGTTTAGTTTATCAGCATTTTCACTGAGCCATGTTTTGATTTGGTTAATAAAGACTTCACTTTCACTAAAATTTGAAGTTCTTAACATTTCACATAGTCCTTCCATTCCCTACCTCTTCCAAAATCCTACCCGTTATAATTATTAAATGCAGCTGTATTCATTATCAAAGTGTAGTGTTCAAACACTTAGATGAATTAATAAATCATCTATTTTCCCGTTTTAATGGATTACCTAGCTTTAATTTTGTATAAAGTGCTCGGAAAATGTCCTAGTTATTTGGACAAAATAACAGAAAGAGCTTTATTTTCCCATTCTTTCCACTTTGAAACCTTTAAAGGACAGTTCTGTTGGAAAGCAGAATTTTAAGTTAACTGTTTTGGTGGTTAAACACTACAGTAAAGGATGTGAGGTATGAAAAATCAGCTTGTTTTGAGAGAGAATGCGCAAAGTGTCGTCTGTTACTATAGCTTCTGGACAAATTTTCTTGGTGTCTGGACGACACTGTACTCTTTGTATAATGTTTAGGAACGCCTTCTGCAACATAAAACCGATTGACAATCTGGACTCTTGACGTCTTAGTTAAGTTTTTAATGCTTCACTCTGTATGTTCAACCCGTTGAAACAGCTTGAAATTGCCATTACGTTGAAAGGACTCTGCACAATCCTTATGAAAATTGGATTTCGGTTAAATTGCTTGAAACCGTGATATGTTGTAGATATTGTGATCCTGAGAAAAACCCTAAATGGGCACAACCACCAATCACTGACAGTTTGGCCTCTACAGGATCACTTTTTGAAAATACCAGAAGTTAACGCTATTACGGATTTCGGTGGACTTATTTGAAACCGCGATATGTTGTAGATGATGTGATCCTGAGGAAAAATCTCATTGGGCACAACCACCAATCACTGACCGTTTGGCCTCTACAGGGTCACTTTTTGAAAACAGCCGAAGTTAACAGTATTATGGATTTCGGTGGAATTGCTTGAAATCATATGTTGTACATATTGTAATCCTGAGAAAAAGTCTCAATAGGCACAATCACCAGTCACTAACAGAATGGCCATTGAGGTTTTTATATCAGGATCACAATATCTATAAACGTATCATGGTTTCAAGCAATTCCACTGAAATCCAATTTCCATAAGGATTGTGCGGGGTAATTCATAAAAAAGAGTGGAAAAACTGGTACAACCTGCTGGAGACACTGGGCATTTGTACATTAATGTACAGGGTTATATATATATATATATATATATATATATATATATATATATAAGCTGTGTTCGCTTGCATATTTTCATGGTACAGTTGGACAGAAAACATCGTTAACGAAGCTCATACTCACCGTAAGAACCCGACTGGGAAAATCTTGACCGAGACATTTCAACAATAACTTGTTGCTTTCATTAGTACAGGTTCTTTTAAGAAATAAACATTTTAAGAAATACATTATTGGAGCTTCCCCTTACTGTAGAAACCATTTTAAACTGAGACTTTTCTTTTTCTTAACTCCGAATGTACTTCTTTATCGTTGAAGTCACAATCCTTGATTGGATAACGAAATAGTCGTACTGTTCTAGGTTTTCTTCTTTTTACATTGTGTATACCTTCTCATTATGTATTCAAATTTGGTTATGGAAAACCGATATACGTATATATTTATATCTGCGCCCCCCGGAAAAAAAAAAAAAAAAAATGCTTACCAGAATATTTAATCTAGAATAGTGATTACTAGAGCATAGTCGCTAGATTTCTTCTTACTTAAATGATCTCTTTACTTTCAATGCTGAATAAAAGTAACAAGTAGCTACTGGAACAACTGTGATCAAAGTTTGTCAGTTGGGTGCCCATGGTGAGTCTCGTGGCTATGTGGATTGAAGCGGTAGACCCGGTTCGATTCCCGGCAGAAGCTCATGTACGGATTCCACGTTAAGCAGTAGCTTACACGTCTCATATAGTTATATAGAGACGGCTCATATACAACTTGCTAATGATTGTGAATACCTGTGAATTTTTCATGAACATTCAGTGTTCTCACTCGTCCTGGAAATGTCTGAATTGATTTTGTCCTGGAAACATCCTGGAAATGTTCTTGAATATGCATTTCTGTCCTTGAAATTTACAGAAATACTGACTCTGGAACTTACTAATAGAATAATTAACACTTTTGACCAGATTATATACACTTATTTATTAAAAACTAGAATACAGTGTAGCGGTTTCGACAACTTAACGTTATCTTCATCAGACACGAACTCTCTGATGAAGATAACGTTAAGTTGTCGAAACCGTTACACTGTATTCTAATTTTTAATAAGTGTATATACTCTGGTCAGAAGTGTTATTTATTCTAGAAATACTGAATGTCAGATTTTTCATAATTATAATGAAGATTTTAATTGATTGCTATTTTTCTTTGCTATTCCTGCTTTTGTCTTGAATAATAATTTGTCATGATCCTGCATGTGTGGGTGGTTGGTGGGCCTTTTTTCTTCGAACAGGGTGGTTGGCTGGGAGAACTCTCTTCTTCTTTCATTCACTAGGCTGTCAACCCATTCTTGGATAATGGGTGATGTGTGTAAAAGTGAAATCTTACTCTTGGCTCAAGTTTTTGAGATGAATCTCTAGATTGTATGCATAAAAAGCGAGACAACATGACGCCATTTAAGTTTAATATTAGGCACCTGAGTAAATGCTCGGAACTTATGAATCAAACTGTGATTTCTCACTTTTCGTATGCATAAAGTTGAGTATAATCTCAACTAACTGAAATCAATCTACAAATTTTTTGAACCACCTCAGTACCAGTCTCACTTGTCTCACAGTGTGTGAGAGTGGACCAAAATGGCTGAATTTATGGATGTTGGAGACAAGAAGGTTTGAGAGACTCTGATGCGTATGACTATAAAGGTCTATATAGATTTGAAGAACAAAATTTACAATTGGTGGCACAGCATTTTCTTGGGATTTACTGGCTCTGAATAATGAGTTGTAAGTACTGTACAACGTTTGTTGCAGATAATGGAAGAGGGAACAACTGGAGAAACAGCTACAATGGCAAAACCTGTCACATTGCACTCTCAATGATAAATAAATTTAATAAATAAAAAAATAAATAAAAAATAAATATAATAAATAATAAATGATGATGTAGGGAGGAACCACTTATTGTTCTTTAGCAATTCATAATGGACACTGTCTTAGGGTCACCGGTGCCCCGTCCACTTCCAATTTTAGCATGTGCGCTCTAGTATACTCTCTCTGTGTGATTAGACGTAACTTTTTATAAGGAACAAGATTGCATTTGATCATTTTCTCTATTTCTTATAATTTTGGAGGTACTCAATTTTTTTCTGCTTATTTTAAAACTTTGACTCCCGTTCTTTAATGTCTTCTGTGTTTTCGGAAAACAAAGACAGCCAATTTTTTAATACCCGGAACCCCCTAACACCGTTCCATGAGCTAGCACTTCTGTTTTGTTTCCCCATCACAAATGCAAAAGTGTTCCTTTTTTTATCTTTATATACAGTATATAAAATTAAAAGATACTATTGCTCTTAATATCTTGAACCAACCGACCGATCTCGATCAAATTTCCAACATAGACGAGGTTCGGGCCTGGGATATATATTTTTTTTCTTTCTTTGACGGTGCAACTTAGGATTGGGGAAGGGTCAGGTATTTAAAAATAATCCAAAATGGCCGATATTAGTGCCGAATCTAGTTTTAGAAGACGATGAGAACAGTGACACTTCCGACACTGCTTAAATCCAAATTCAGCCCAACAACTTGGGGAAATATATAAAAATGAACGACAATGAACAATATCAGTGTCAAACCCATAGTTTTTCGGGTTGCTGAGTTGAACAGTGACACTTCCGTTCCTGTTTAAGTCCAAATTCAGCCCCATAACTTGGGAGAGGAGGAGGGAGGAGATGTATAAAAATGATCAAAAATGACCAATATCAGTGTCGAATCCATAGTTTTCGGGGTCGCTGAGATAAATAGTGACACTTTCGATGCCATGCCTCGCAACATGGAGGAGGAGGAGGAGGTGGATATATAAGATCATCGAAAATGACCGATATTAGTACCAAATCCATAGTTTTCGGGGTCACTGAAATGAACAGTGATACTTCCTATGCCAAGTAAATCCAAATTCAGCCCTGCAACTTGGGGAAGAGGAGGCGAGAGAAATATAAAAATGATCGAAAATGACTGATATCAAAGAGCGCTTTAGTAATAGTAAAAAGTGACTGACTAACGAAACATATTACTAATTTTTATTATTTTAATCCAGCAAAGCGGATAATTGACGATAGTCCAATACTAATTGGTTCCTCAAACTTGAAGCAGAGTTGTGGCTGTATAGTGCTGAGAAGTTGGTTGTCACTGTTTTATATTGCTGGAATATTCAAACAAAAGTAGCCGTACTTTCATCTCTATTTCAACAGAAAACAAAAATCGTGATTTTGTGCGGGTAAATGACGCTACTGATTCTAATTTTATAGCGTGTTTTCACTCGCTGCATACCTGTGAATTCTTGATTTAAAGAAGGAAAGGAAATACACATCATCGGCTTCATTACGTCATTTCTGTATGAAACGTCACCAAAGTAACGTTGACATGAGACTAAACTGATGTCACAGTGAGAACAATGCGTTCTTTTTATGCATACGAATTACGACTACGAACTCACTTGTAGATTAATCTCATTCAAGAGGTGAGATTATACTCACTAGTACTTACTCATCTTTATGCATATCACCCATTGTCTTCACTTGCACTATCCTCCAGAAACTGTGCTCAAAGAGAAAGTTAAGTGCACAGCAAGAGGAAAGAGGTAAGTGAAAATGTACACCAGCTGCAGAGAAAGAAAAGGAAATTGATGGGAAGAACAAATGAAGCTTTGGAGACTGAAACAAACCAGTTTGCACATGAACCAGAGCAGAAGTCTTGCTTTACTTTACTGGCAAAGTCAAATGCTATCCGTAGAGGAGCTTCGCTAAAGAAGGAAGAGATTATGTCTATAGATGAGGAAATCATACAACTCCATACTCAGTTGAAAAACTTGTAATATAAAAATGTCATTTCACCACCAAAAATGTCCTTTTTTTTTCCATCTATCACACTGTCACGCAATGAAGATGCCATGTACGAAAAATAGATTTTTGTTGTTTGTAAATTTGTTCTGTGTACGATTAAAATGTCATATAGAAAGAATGAATGAAAATACATGTGCTGGATGTGAGTGGATCGAGTGACTACAAGGGAAGTTGGAAAACTGAAAAAAAAAAAAAAAAAAAAACTATTTTGCGTATTTAATTATTGTGTATTAGGACTGTACTTGCATTAATATTCACTGCATAAGCTACTATACTTTTCATTTCACTGTTGTGAGTTTTAAACCTACAGTTGCAATTCTGTTATGCCTTTCTGTGTCGAAGTCCTGGAAAATTGGTGATTTGTTCTGGAAATTTTGGGGAGAGTGGGAACCCTGACAATGTTTTTTAAAAAAGCAATTCATCCGTGATCTGAACGCTTCCATAAAATACAGCGATGGTCCGATGAGAAAGTTGAATAAAAATGACAAATTCCACGAATATAAATTTATTCAAAATCAGGGTGTCCATCGGTCACGAAAGTCATGAAAGAGTCACGAAATCAGAAAACAGTCATGAAAGTCAAGAAATTTAGCTTTTGGGTTACGATTTTTTTAAAAAATCTATACAAATATAAGTGCAGACCGGAAAATTTTGTTCTATAAAATGTCAAAATTCACCACCAAAAATGTCTATGGTCGGCTTTAGACGCTACCAAATCGTATGCAAAGCACGCTTCTATCACATGCATGAAAATTCTGCCTAATTCGCACCCAAATTCGCTCTTGAGAATATTACAAAATTTTATAATTTGATAAAGGAAAAATCACGAAATTTAATTTTGGAATTTTAGTAGACACCCTGGAAAAAAAAAATAAGAAGAAGAAGAAGAAGCATCGTTCACGTCACTCAGCCTTTTCTGTCGTGATATAAGCTGAAAAACCAGCATACAATGTTTTGTAATTGGTTTCCTCCAGCAAAATATGTCGTGTTCCAGATGGATGCACAGAGCCCTGAACAACTAGTAACATCCGTAGTCAAAACTTTTGGCAAATACAGCTGTCTGCCCAAAATGCATAATATCGTCCTTAGTTATACATAACTACGAGCACATGCAGTATGATCTTCAACAACATAAAGTATGATCAAAATTATGATTAACTAATTTTTGTTTATGATTTTAATTTTTGTTTTCTTACAATATTATGCAAAGATGACATATCCAGAGATTCACGTTCGGGAATAAAAGAAGACATTTTTTCATTATATACATTTTGAAGCGACATTCTTACACTACTTTTCGCCATAGTCACCCTACAGGTTTAGGCGATGAACAATTTTACGAAATCCATTGTTATAAAAAGTTGCCGCCTGTGACTTAAACCATTCCTACACGCATCCTAAGGGTCTGCATCATCATCAAAGCGCTGCGTTACTAGCCAGGTCCTCATGTGGGAAACAAGTGGTAGTCACTTGGGTGAGACTCTAGACATCTGGCAGATTGTCGAGAGCCTCCGAATGAAAGGCCTGTCAAGAGTTCGTGGGTTCGCTTGGCCGAGTGTGCGTAGGCGTTGTCATGAAATAGCAGGACTTTGCACTATTTTCCTTGGTGTTTATTTTCAATTGATTTTCGCAACTTCTGTATTATTTTACAATATGTTTCAGCGGTAACGTATTGTTGTAGCAATCTTCCCTACACCAAAACGCAGTAGCCATTTATTGTAGATTTTTTTTTTTTTTTTTTTTATGTGCGTGAACTGGTGTGTCCCCACTCCATGGATTGTTTTTTGTTTCACAATTAACGTGCTTAACCCAAGTCTTGTCCCTAGTAACGATATGATCAATAAGAGAATCGCCGTCTTTGTTATAGGCCTCAAGAAATTTCAAGGCGGCTGCTATCCGGTGAGTTTTCTGTTAATCTGTGAAAGTTTCCGGAACCCATCTTGCACAAAACATGGGAGCCTAACTTTTGGGTTACAACTTCTTGCAATAGTAAACTCGACGATTTTCACGAATCGTGTCACTGATTTTTTACGATCAGTTCATCACAATCGCCCACTTGGATCTTCATTGTGAACATTTGTGCAGCTATCTTTAGGCATGAGGCACCAACGTCTCACTCCAGTTTCGCACATCACATCTTTACCATGAACTTCACACAGTTGTCGATGAATGTAAATCGGTTAAGTGTTTTCAGCAAACAAAAATCGCATTGTCGACATTACTTCACAACTGAGGAGATTTTCAATCGGACAACTTATGTTAGTGCATTATGAGCAGAGCAGAAGCAACACGAACTTAATACGCCAACAGCTAAATGCGGACTGAACGGACGAAAGTCTCTGCACAAAACGGCGGTGCTCTCCCCGCACATAGTAGCATCCCACCAAAACGCGACTAACTTGGTAAATAGGCTTCGCATATAAACCAATAGTTCACTTTGAGCTGAGCAAAATAAATACTTGAGAGTAAATTAATCTGGGATGCTGCTTACCCTACTCATTTAAAATTTAAAACCTTTGATGATTTAGCAAAATAATATTGTAAGAATATGTTTAAAAAAAGAATTTGACAGTAGACTAAATAGATTCTATGACCAATTTTCAGTATTACCACTTTCAAAATTATATTTCCAGAAGGTATTAATATATGTTAAAAAGAATAGAAACAACTGGGGCGAAAAAAGAATAGAAACAACTGGGGCGAAATAAAGCATATGTAAATAATCAGAAATGTGACACACAAAAATTTAGAAATTAAAGCAACGAGTAAATCTAGAACTAAATATCAAACATATTACAGAGCTCCGGAGATCTATAATGAACTCCCACTCCGAATCAAACAGGAAAGTAATTTCAAAGTATATAAAAGGTTAATTTTACAGTGGTTAAAAGAATCAAAGTATTTTAAAAAAAACTACTGTTAACTAAAAGTAAGAATTATAAATCTTATATATTACAGTAAGAAAACCAAAAACAAACAAATTAACGAGAATCAGGCTCACACACAAGCATTTGCTTATATGAGCTATTTTCTATCTTTTCTTTATTCTTTGCATAAGAAATACAAATACAAAAGAAATGTCAAAAATGGAGAAGTACCGGCCGGGAATGGAACCCGTGAGTTCAACGCTCTAATCGGTAGAGTCCCTTTAGTTATATACCGTATACGAAAATATATACATTATCAATATCTATCGTTATTTGTTGGGTTCCTGTCACCACGGCATGGTGCGTCCTCAGGTTGTGGATCGACGAGAAGGCCTCTAGATATAGAGGTTAGCTGCGAATATGCTGAATAAGCAGTCGCGGACAGCCGACTAGGAGTGGTCCTCCAGCTTGGGGGTTTGGGTAGGGCTAACAACCTCATCCTGTATTTAAAAAAAAAAAAAAAAGCACTTGTTCAGAAATATTCACGAAAGCCTCGGACAAGGACTGATAACTTGGCACGAACTCAGCAAAAGAAACTGGACATGAGATTTGGAACATGGAATATTAGGAGTCTTTATAGGGCAGGCACGTTAAAATCCGTAACGAGTGAATTAAAGAAATACAGGATGGACGTAGTAGGAGTTCAGGAAGTTAGGTAGGAAGGAAATGGATCTGTGAATTCCGGAAATTTTACGTTCTTTTACGGGGAAGGAAATAAAAATCACCAGTTAGGAACAGGGCTTTTCGTTCATAAACGTATATTACCAGCAATTAAACGGGTTGAATTTGTTACTGACAGACTTTCTTTTATTACTCTTAAGGGACGGTGGTGTGATATTATCGTTTTAAATGTACATGCATATAAGGATGACGATATAAAAGACAGTTTTTACGAAGAAGTGGAACGGATATTTGACCAAGTACCGCGATACCATATGAAAATTCTATTAGGGGATTTCAATGCGAAGGTAGGACGAGAGGATATTTTCAAATCGATTATAGGGAACGAAAGTCTGCATAAGGAAAGTAATGACAACGGTGTTAGACTCGTGAACTTTGCAACATCCAAAAACCTAATCGTAAAGAATTCAAAATTCCCACATCGCGACGTTCATAAATACATTTGGACATCACCAGACGGAAAAATACATAATCAAATTGATCACGTTTTAATAGATAGAAGAAGGCAATCTAGCATAATTGATGTCCGGTCGTTTAGAGGGGCTGATTGTGACACTGATCACTACCTGGTAGCAGCGATAATACGACAGAGGTTATCGTTCAATAAAGGTAATATTCATTGTCCGAAAACGGAGAGATTCAATTTAAAGAAATTAGAAGAGAGCCAGGTAAGAGAGAAATATCAGATTGAAGTTTCGAATAGATTCTCGACTTTAGAAGATTCGGAGTGCACTAGTGTTGAGGATACCTGGATTGAAATTAGAGATAGCATTAAAATTTCAGCAAAAGAAAAATTAGGACACGCGGAAATACGTAGGAACAAACCATGGTTTGACCAGGAATGCATAAAACTAGTAGAGAAGAGAAAACAAGCAAAATTACGCTGGCTACGAAATCCGAATGAAATAACTACACAAAATTTCGCAGCTATCAGACGGGAAACCTCCAAAACTTTTAGAACGGAGAAACGCAATTTTCTGAAAGCTAAAATTAAGGAACTTGAAGATAATAGTAAAAATAAAAACATCCGGGACATGTATAAGGGAGATACGGACAAAATCTCGCGGCCCAAACATCGCCGCCTAAAACCTCGCGGGACAAAATCTCGCCGGACCAAAACCTCGCCACCCAAAATCATCGCGTGGCCGAAACCTCGCCGCCAAAACCTCGTGGGCCAAAATCTCTCCTACAGCTTAATAAAAATTCAGTGTAATATAACAATATCTGCTGCTTTCCTTATAAGTAAAAAGAAACAAAGGATGGAAGAGCTTGTTGTAGTGAGAGTAGGGGCGTCGAAATCTCTAGCTACGGCTCTGTATATATATATATATATATATATATATATATATATATATATATATCCCATTCCCTTTTGTTGTGCCGACAAAGTGAAATTATAAAAGACATCCTAGGCTCGAACCTCATCTATGTTGAAAATTTGATTGAGATCGGTAGGATGGCTCAAGAGGTATAATGTAACAAACATAGTCATTTAATTTATATATATATAGATTTCCAAAGCATGCATTAGAATTTTTCGTGTCATTATTTTAATGTAATTATGTGTTATTACTAAATATATACATATAGTGATATATAGAACATTCTACATTGAAGAAATCGTCGTGAAGAGGTTTTATCCTGACGACATTTCTTCCCAGGCGACACTACGTCTCGCTTAATTTAGACCAGGCGAGATTCTGTGTCGCGAGATCATTACAACGAGGTTTTGGTCAGGCGAGATTTTGGGTATGGCGATATTTTGGGGCGCGAGCTTTTGGCCAGGCGAGATTTTGTCCCGTGAGGTTTTGGGCGGCAAGGTTTCGGCCCAGCGAGATTTTGGTCCGCGAGGTTTTGTACCCAAACCGTATAAGGGAATCAACGAATTTAAGGAAGGCTATCAACCTCGTGCTTATAAAAAAAAATCTGACGGTACAATTCTCACTGATACGGATAGCATCTTAAATAGATGGAAAGATTTCTTTGACGATTTGCTTAACACGCAACCAAAAACTAGTGTGCGTGGAGAAAAGGAGATACACATCGCAGAACCGTATATTCCGGGACCCAACCGAATAGAAGTAGAAACCGCTATAAAGAAATTAAAGAAACACAAATCTCCGGGTGTAGATGAAATTCCGGATGAGTTAATTTTAGCTGGAGGCGAAAAGTTGTGGAACAAGATACACAAACTCATTCTCCTTATCTGGAACAAGGAAGAATTGCCACAAGAGTGGAAAGAATCAATCATTGTTCCAATTCACAAGAAAGGTGACAAAACTGACTGTAATAATTATCGAGGCATTTCTCTTCTGTCAACATCCTATAAAATCCTTTCAAATATTCTATTAGCAAGACTGTCCCTATACGCAGATGAAATTATTGGAGATTATCTGTGCAGATTTCGATGGAATCGATCAACTATCGACCAAATATTTACCATTCGCCAAATACTCGAAAAAAAGTGGGAATACAATACCCCGGTACATCAACTATTTATTGATTTTAGGAGGGCCTACGACTCGGTTAGGGGAGAAACATTATACAACGTTCTTACAGAACTTGGGATACCGAGAAAGCTAATTAGATTAATTAAGATATGTTTAAACGAATCCCAAAGTAAAGTGCGGGTAGGAAAATTTTTGTCCACGAACTTTCACGTCGAAAATGGCCTGAAACAAGGAGATGCGTTGTCGCCATTATTATTTAACTTCGTTCTGGAATACACTATAAGGAAAATCAAAGATAGCAACCAGGGCCTAGAGTTGAACGGTATTCACCAGGTTATGGCATATGCTGATGATGTAAATTTAATAGGGGATGATAGGAGAACAATGGAAAGAAATGCAAAGATCTTATTAAACGCTTGCAGGAACATGGGCTTAGAAGTAAATGCAGAGAAAACTAAATACATGGAAGTGCGTCGGGACCGGAATACAGCAAATTATGGACGCGTTAAAATATTAAATAATACTTTTGATAAAGTGGATAGTTTCAAATATCTAGGATCAATATTAACAGAGGAAAATCATATTCACGGAGAAATTAAATGTCGACTAAAACCAGGGAATTCGTGTTACTATTCGGTTCAAAATCTCTTATCGTCGCGAATTCTGTCGAGGAATTTGAAGCTTAAACGATAATCATGCGCATGGCTGCGATACATAATCGCATGGTTGCGAAACATGGTCACTTAATCTGAGGGAAAAACATAGACTAAAAGTATTTGAGAACAAGATCCTGAGACGAATATTCGGACCCAAGAGGAACGGGAATGGGGAATGGCGGAAACTTCATAACGAGGGACTACATAAGCTATATGGTTTACTCAACATTGTTAGGGTCGTCAAGTCTAGGAGGCTTAGGTGGGCGGGTCATGTAGCTAGAATGGAAGAAAGCAGAAACGCTTTCAAAGTCTTGACTGGAAGACCAATCGGAAAACGACCATTAGGAAGACCTAGGCGCAGATGGGAGGACAATATTAAGATGGATCTCGCTGAGATTGGAATACAAAGTAGAAACTGGATGCAGTTGGCTGGGGATTGCAACGTCCAAGCACATGGTCAACTGAACCTACGTTAATTGTGGTGGAAAACGAAAATGCAACAATTACAGCCAAGCAACACGTTCACGTCACACATGTGTGACATATATTAGAGTTAGATCAGAAGTATTCTAGAAAAATAAAGGATTATGAACTCACCAATCAAATTAGCCAATTCTTTCACACGACGATTCATAGCGCTTTGGGCTCTTCGGCGGATGTAAGGATTAAACGGGAAGAACAAAATAAAAAAAAAAAAAAAAAAACACGAGGATAAGCCTTAAATCCGTTAGAACTTAATGCCGAGCCGCGTATACATATCAGTACAGCTACTGTGCTTAATTATTGAACCTACATAATATCTTCCTATTTTTTTCTGTCATCTTTCTTTTCAATCCTTATTTCTGCCTAAGGAAGCAAAAGCATTTTGAAACACCGTTGTGGAAGATTTGACTGGGCATATTCGCAACCTTCTATTTTCACTGTGATCACCATTTCAGCGATATATCTTTAATATGTTCATGCGCTGCTTCAAGATATTACGTGTCCTTATTAAACACTACTTCAGTATAAAATAAGTATTAAAAATAAGCATATCAGTTTGTACAGCGTGGTCCGGAAGTGGGCGTACCCCTAATCGGTTTTCTGACAGTTTTAGGTTTTACCCACATTTGTTTGGTAACATTGCTTGGCATTGTCTGGCAACATTGCTATCCGTGTTCAATTGTTTTCTGCTGTTTTCTGTTTGGTAACAGTTATTTGCAGTGAAGTTGGAGTAATCAACAATGTGTGATCAAAGTCCATATAGCGTTGAACAAAGATTAAGGTGTTGCGGTTTGGCTTCACGAAAGGCGTTACGCAGGTGACACCATGGAAAGTGTTAAAGCGAAATTTACAGATCGCTTTGGCATTAATCCACCAAGAAAAGCAACAATGTTGGGATGAGAAAAAAGTGGATTTGCTACGGGCAGTGTGAAAGACCTTCCCCGAGGCGGTCAACTAATAAAACGGAGGAAAACGTGCCGTGAAGTGGAAACATCAGTGTAGCAGTCGCCTTCAAAATCAACACGTAAAAGGTCTTCGGAGTAATGTGGTGTAAGGAAAACCCTCTGTTTTACAAAGAGATGGAGAGAAACCCACCACGCGTGATGGTGTGGGCTGGAATGAGTGCAACACACATTTTTGGGCCTTACTTCTTCGAAGACAACGTTAATGGATATCTTCATCTGAAGATGCTTAATGAGTGGTTGGTACCTCAACTGGAAGAAAATAGTATCAAAGACTGTTATACAGCAGGATGGAGCACCAGCGCACTTCGCGATTCACGTGCGCAATTACCTGAAGACGTTTCCTGGGGGCTGGATTGGAAGAGGTTGTGCATCTTCACCAGCTCCCTGTGCGTGGCCTTCAAGAAGTCCCGATCTGACGACACTAGACAATGCTCAAGTAAGAAACACTCGATATCACACAACGCAGGAATTACGAGCAGCCGTGGAATACGCCTTCACCCTCGTGACTCCGGAGTATCACCGCAAAACATCTGCAAGAACTTGGCGCAGAATTCAGCTGTGTTACGACATGGATGGTGATCATACCGAAGTTTATGACTCTTAAGACTTCAAGGTAACTGTATACAGACATTCTACCATAACTAACACTATACTGTTGAAACTAAGGGGGGGGGGGGTTCGCCCACTTCCGGACCACCTTATAAGTGTTAATAATATCGTTAATTGCATTCTCAAAGTGTAAGATGCGGTTTTTCATATTTGTGGTATCCAAAAACCTAGAAAAATAAAAGTGAATAAAAGTAATCTGTTAAAATTAACATTAATATACTTAATGAAGCTATACAATGCATACTGAATATTAATATGATTGAACTCAGCCAAACACTTACTTTAATCTTGTTCATATACATTTCAACAATGGCTTGTCATCATCTTTAGTATGAATCATTTTAAGGTATTATTTAAGTAATCATCAAAAGTACGTATAGCTTTCCTATAACTCCCACAGGTTTCAACTTTCAAGTTATATGTTTCTGTCAGTTATATATTTCGACAAAATTCCCATTTCTACACGACACTGAAATTTTTGTATCTCACTATCAAAAGTGGCTTGAGAAGCCTTTTTGTGGGGGGCATGCTTTAGACCTTCGACAATGTTACATCTCGACTGTAAAGTAAACGATTCATTCGACAGAATAAATCCTTTACTTTTCAAAAGGTACAGAAGTCATTGAAGGATAGTTCTTACGAGCAGAATAAATGAGGGCCCACTTCGATGTTTTCTTATCCTGTAAAAATACTTCTTAAACCGATCATGACAATTTCAAGTGATTGTCAAAATTCTTTCCACGATGCAATGCGAGAGTTAAGTTGATTTTGAGTTTAACGTCCCGTTCAGCAGCGAGGCTATATGAGACGTGGACCTACTGATTAACGTGGAATCCAAACCACATGAGTTCCCGCCGGGAATCGAACCCGGGGATGCAATGCGAGAATCCAATGAGGTTACAGATGTCATCAACGGTTAGCCTTTTGTTCTCCGTGACTAGGACCTCAACAGGAGCATGCTTCTTGAGGTGGTTGCACAAATCGTGCTTTCAGACCTTGGCAAATCTTCAGTGGATTCCCGTACTCACTCCCGCACAGTAGTTAGAAAAGCAGTTTTCCCACAAACATCCTTGAACTGGATATGAATTTCGATGCCTTTTTCGCAACATGTAGACAAAAACTTTATTAGGCACTTCTATGATGAAATCCGTCGTCTAGTTAGTACAAGAAAAGAAAAGAAAGAAAAAAAAGCTTTCTTTCACAGGTGAACATTTTAGAAACTTGATATTTTGCACAGTCAAATTTTAAAATAAAATGAAATCTTCTAAGTTTTACGTCCCACGATTATGCCGGCTAGACTAAAGAAGACGGTGATGATGAGAAATGAATGAGATGATGAAATGAAGACAGTGGGAGGAAATAGGAGAACCCCGAGAAAACCCACGAACACGGTGTTTGACCCCCGCAAAGTTCACTTGGCGCGAGCTGAGATCGAACCAAGGAACCCACGCACCAGAAGTGGACGATCTACCACTGAGCCACCGCAGCCCCGGTTAAACTTTAAAGTTAATTTAGGTGTAATTATATTAACCTCTAGCCTTATTAACTTTTCAACTATGGCAAAACGGCATGCACTTCCGATACGCGCCTTGTACACTACAAGTAACATTCCTGAACTGCTGCAAAATTATTATTACGTATATTTTTCTTTCACGATCTGCACGCTATGTTACTTTGTCTACCTTTGGTTCAAATTCGGGGATTAAAAGCCTGCTTTTGAGGAATCTGCGGCCAAAAATCTAAAGACTTATCTGTACTTGATTTCGGAAAAATATTAAATTAGAACTCAGTTTCTGTTGTATTTCTTCTGATTTTTAGGGTCTACAAGGAATCGTCGCCCCGAGTTTCAAGCAAAGGTGAAAAGGGAAACAACACAATGTGGAGATCACGAAGTATGAACTATAATAATTTTTCTACAATCCAGGGATGTTACTGCTAATGTAAGTCTACAAAGCAACGTAATAAATCCTTAAAGGATTCGTACTGAAGATGATGATAAACCAAACCGTCGTCGAAACGTGTATGGACAAGAATAAACAAATACGGATGAGTTCAATTTTATTAATATATCATGAACATACAGTAATTACTTCACCGAAAATAATCCAGAAGCAATATTATTTGCTACTTGCTATAGGAGCACAAAAATAATACAATAAATTAGGAAAAAAATATTTCTTGATAAATCAAATATATACAATTTACAACACAGGGACAGTGAGTTTTAGACAATATTTACAACAAAATAATAATAACAGAAGTACGATCAAATGCCCTTGTAACAAATAAAATTCACAGTGTTTCTGTACATTTTTGTCTTACATTAATAAATATACTTATTCTTCATCTTTCTTTGGCTCATTTTGTGGTTTAAAAAATTCTGACGTATTAAATATTGGTGGCGCCTCATACGTAGGAGACTTCAATTTCTTCCCACCGGAGGCTGGATCTTGTTTCTTCTGTAAGAAGCAACAGAAACATCCATCCATGAGAAAAGTAGACGAACCACACACGACACAGAGGCAACAAAACAGCTACTTGTAATTTAATACCCCATTAATTTATACTATAAGGGATGTATAGAGTGATTCAAAAAAAAAAAAAAAAAAACGGAAAATTTTGAAAATAAAACAATTTCATGAAAACAAATGTTTAAAAATAAATTATTCATCTCATTTAATAGTAAAAAATAATGCCAATTTAGAGTACATAGAGAACAACTTATTTTTTGAAGATGACATTTTGCAGGGGGGATCCTTCTCTACGAAAACATTTCTGCAGTCTCTTCGTTACATTGTTCATGATTTGACGTAACATCTCAACTGGAATTTCAGCAATTGCTTCTCGGATTTTTGGCTTTCAATACTTCCATTGTAGCAGGTCGACTAAGGGACACTTTGGTTTTAAGATGACTCGCCAAAAAGAAATCACAAACTGGCAAATCAAGGGATCTGGGAGGCCATTGAATGTCACACTCTTTCAAAATTACACGTTTCCCAAACAATTGGCGTACAGCAGCCATCGATATTCGTGCTGTGTGGGACGTTGATCCATCTTATTGCAACCAGGCTGTGTTAATAATGAATGGAAATCTCTGTAGTTGTTGCACAACAAAGGTTTCAAGCATGGCGACGTGACGATTCGATATGACTGTAATCGTATGGCCATTCTCGTCCTCAAAAAAATAAGGGCCCATCACACCATATGATGACATAGCATACCACACAGTAACTTCGTTGCTGTGCAATGGACGCTGGTGTAGCTCCATAGGATTGTCTTGCGCCCAATATCTAAAACTTTAATCGCGTTTTGATCGCAAAAGCACCACTCCAAGCATTCATAATAACTAAATGGCAGGGTGTCGTTGGCAGGCTGGCGTACGTTATTCAGTGTTACCAAACGCCCATTATTGCCAACACAACTTTCAAAATTTCCCATTTCTTTGAATCACCCTGTATTTGAGAGAACAGGTAAGACTTACAATCTTGTACTTAGATAATACGTGTACTTTGCATATCAAAACTAAAAAGAGGAAAAAATGGAGCAGAGTTCTCTCTTTCACATTACAGTAAAACATGACCCTACGAAGAGAACTACTAGCCAGCCCATTAGGTACCGTCGTCGCTATGCCTGGCTCACTTACCAGAAGAAATATTAAGAAAAAGATTAGAATAACGAAAATCATAATGGAGTTTATGATGAAAATACTATTCAGTTTGGCTGATATCACAATTTAAACACACACATATATAGGCCTATACATAAAATGGTATTGACCTGCAATAGATATGTAAATAGATATGACATCTATCTCCCAAAGTAAGAATTAACAATATCATGGGTTATCATTCTTAACACGTTCTACAGCTGCTACTCTAACTTTCGAGACCAATTGCAGCTTTTACTTTTTAATTTTTTTTTTATTTTTTTTTTTTTAATTTCTTTTACCATTCTTTTGTACTTACAATTAGTATAGGGAATTCAAACATTTTAAAGCCTTACAGAAATTAATATATCGATTTCTTGTCCGTATAACCCTGATCTAAAAGTGATGCGTCGTATTTGCTATTAGTTCTTCACTGCTCTGAGAACAGGTACCTTTGATCGAATAATTTAATTTGAAGAAAACCCAAATATCACATGGAGGACAGGAAGGTTAACAGACCCATAAATTTGCCAGAGCCATGACAGGCAGACGGCCGGTTTGATGTAATATACTGCGCGAAGTTCCCAAAACTATTGAGTGATTGTTTAATCACCGGAGCATATTCGTGCTGGACCATATCCCGTTGGTCAAAGAGACTACCACTTTCAATGATATTGACTTCTTAGATCATATCCGTATACCCACTATCGTCACAAATAATACATCGATTTCAACAATTTGAGGTTAGAATTTAAATATTACAGCAAATCTTAGGCAACTTCCGAGTCACTGACCCTCCGTCAGCATAGTCACCTGCGTGCACTGATACTTGCTGCAAGAGATGGTTTGATAATGATTCTCGTAAACTGCTATGTCCGACCTTGTAAGGAGACAGAGGAGAAAAAGGTTGGATATATTTTGATCATGGTTGTAATTAAAAAAAAAAAGTAGAAAGACTAATTTTGAGTTTAGCTTCCCGTTCAGCACCGAGGCTACATGAGACGTGGACTTAATTTAACGTGGGATCCAAACTACATGAGCTCCGCCGGGAATCGAACCTAGGTCTCCCACGACAAAGGCGCGTACGCTATCCTCAAGGAGCATATTGATTTAAATTGCCCAGGTGAAATTGCAAAAGGGTGATAAAGCAAAGGAAACACCTAAGAAAATGCAACTTGCTAATTGATGCAGCGTGGGACCACAGTTACCCTGCAGAAGATATATTGTAAATACCTCATGTAGTGTAGCACTTCGTTCCTTCAGCGAGGATGGGAGAGGATACCTGTTGAGAGTTTGAGGTTCAGAACTGACCATAAGTGTTTAACAAGATAGGTGTCTGGAAATTGGCTGCCCAGGGGAAGCGTTGTAGTTAATCTCGGAGTTCTTAAATTAACGCCTCAACAGTTTCAGCGCTGTGAACTGCGTCATTGACTGGAAAGATCATCTAGACAATAATATGCGTGTAGTCACCTACAGTGTCCATAATGGCAGAAATGTGTCCTGCGAGCATTATCACAGGATCCACAGAACACTAAAAATTGCGACCCACAAAACCGGCGCCATATTTCACAGTATGAAGAAGATAGTTCGGAGCATAAACTTCTTTCGGCATCTACCACACATAAACATGGTCTGTTGGTAGAAACAAGATGAAAGAGATCTCATTGAATCATATTGTGCCTTTCAAATCATCGGTAGTTCACTTCGGATGTTTTCAGCATCACTTTCTTAACGTGATGCTGAAAATGCTGAAAACACAAAGTGATGCTGAGCGTTTTCAGCATCACGCAGGGTACGTCGAGCATTGATTGTCGCAATAGGTTATTCTAGATGCTGATTGAGTTTCGCAGCCACTTTCGCTGCAATCGCTCTATGATTCTTGGAGAAAATCTTCTTCAATGATTGGTGATCTCTGTCATTGAGGCTCCTCTCCCATCTACTTTTTCTCTTCGCCGATACTGTTTTGCCATAAGTACTGTAAACCATCATTTTCCTGGAGATTGTTCATCGAAACACGCCTAACAACTGGCCATTTCAAATACACTTGCATCAACTAACTGCACATCCACAACCTACTCTCTCTCTCTCAAACCCACACAGGTTTCCCATTTTGCATGACCACCCTTCGCCCGCTTCAAAACATGTTCCCGTTTACCCCGTCTGACGTACTATTTACTATCAATTAACTCATATTAAAAATGGCCAAGTGCTCCACACGCATCCTCTGTGTTATTACCTGTTGCAAACTACATCTGCAGCTGTTTCCATTATTTTGAAATGAAATCATTGTTTAACGTCCCACGATTATACCCTTTGGGCTAAGGGAGATGGATGATGATGGAAGAATTGGTGGAATGAGGATGTGGAAGGAAACGAGAGTATCCCGAGAAAACCCACAAATATGATGTTGTCCGCCACAAACTTACTTGACCGGTGATCAAACCACGGGCCCCAGGCACCAGAGGTAAGCACTCTATCAGTGAGCCGCCATGCCCTCCTCCATTATTTCAATAACAATCTCCGTATGAAGAGATTCAGAATAAGTGAGGAGAAGGAAAATTTATTGTAGATTAACAAGAAAGTCATTACAAAGCTTACAAACTGTTGTGGAAAACACGAAACAGGAGTGTTTTCAAATTTTCTTAACATCATCTTATTTTATACTGGTGCACAGTGACTACTCACACATATTTGACTGAAGAACGTTCAAATGGACCTATCCTTCGAACATCTCTGTCTTTACACCGAGGCAGAGGAAGATATGCTGAACAGTATCGCTACAGGAGGTGTCTAACATGATGTATCATTACCAGCCTGAAATGAAGTGTCTATCAATGCAGTGGAAACACTTGTTTCCACCCCAGTGAAAACGTTAAAAGGTTACATCCCTCCGTTGAGGAAGTTATGCTTCTCAGATCAACAGGGTGTGTATATTTTCCAGAAGGCAGAAGAAACTGTGGCACATTCATCGTACTGTGATATTTCGTTGCAACTTGGGACTGCCATTTCTCGAAACGTACGGGACTGCCGAATCGAGGCCTGTTGTTCCATCATGATAATACCAAACCTAATGTGACTCAAAACAAGCCAGAAGCATCTTGTGGAGTTCGGATAACACGTCGTTCAACAGGTCAGACTTCGCCCAAAGTGACTTTAATCTGTTTGGTTCCCTGAATCTTACGTTTCACGATTGATGTAGACGTGTCACAGCTGGATGCGACAACCTGTAGACTTTTACATAATAAGTATTGGAGCGCTCATATATCGATTGATGAACGTACAGATTAACAATATTCCTCTGAAGACCATACAATGAGCCTCCATTCTATGACGAATCAGAGTTGTTCTGCATGCTAACGATGATCCCACGACGTATCAATAAGGTAAGTTGTATTCACTTCAGGTGTTCCCATTATTTTGTGTATATACTTCTTTATTTATTACTTTTTGCTAATTTCACCATTCATTTTCATTTGCAATCCTTTCGTATGATACAGTGAAACCTGTCAACTTGGCCACCTCTCTAAGTTAGCCACCTGCTTATCTTGGCCTGGTTAGTCTTGAACCTGCATTTTCCCATAAGACGTTCGTTACTTACTACTCTATAAGTTGGCCACCTGTCTATCTTGGAAGTTGGCCACACTGAAGCAATGTTTACCCTATGATGATAATGATAAATTTACCTGCGTATCTTGGCCACGAAAAATATAGTTTTGTTATTTTTCTTAACTCTTTCGAATTCCCATATGAGAAGCAGATGTTCTGTATTTGTGACTGGACATAAAGAAGCATAGATTCGCAAGATTTGTTCTTGGAGGTCAATGGCCAGAACACTACCCTCATAAAAGGGTGGTGAAGGAAGGTGTGAATAAGAAAAAGCACGTACAGGAATTCAGGAAATGGTTGTACGTATTTGTTTATCCTTTCTGTTTTTGGTAAAACCATTAGCTATATCGGCTCCTTTCATCAGTGGGAAGCTTTAGTAATTCCGGAAAATCAAGGTTAAAGCTCAATTGTCATTTATTGGCACCTGACTGCATGTCAAAAGATAGCGGAGGTTTTGAGATATGAATTCCCTCAAGATTTTCTCAAAACATTTTTTGCTCCGAGGGAAACACTTCTAGCTCATTAACAGGAGGTAGTTAACTACAATATTTGAATGTGCATATCTGCTATAACGACTCTATAGAAAAGCGTCGTCAACCTGGTTCGTCTTGTAAAATATCAGTTACGAAGCGATAATTACTTTTCTTTATGCAAAAATCAACTCAGATATTCAAAGATTATTAGTCTCACCTTTATTGCTTGATATGTCTTAAATATTCTTTTTAAGACCGTAAAATACATAAATTCACTTGACTAGGTCAACACATAACATGTACATAGTCACAACTATCCCATAATAATCTCCTACATATATTAAAAACCATTCTTCTTTTCTGTTAATTTAAAACGAACATTCTACTAAGTATATTACATATTTATGAGCACTTTTTGCCCACGGTACAGGTAAATATTATACAAACTAAAGTATTTCGTTATAGAAAATGTCGCCCGACAGAGGGACTGAATATAAAAGTCATGAGTGGGCTTGGCTTTTATATTCAAGAACCACTGGTCTGATTACATTAATGTTTGTACATTGCATATGTTTTTTTTTTTTTTTTTTTATATTTTGATCACACCTCGTACATATCTTCATTACATTTTGGTTAACCCTCATATATATATAAAATATTAGTTATTATCATTCTCATAAATACATTCACAATAAATCTTTGATTTCATTAATATTTCTCTTTTATTACATTATTATTTATTCTTTATCATTAAAAACATCGTCGCTTAGAAATATAATTAACGAGGGTGAAACACAAACTATGAAGATTAATAGTTTCGATCATCATTACAAACGATGATGTGACAAATAATATTTGTTCTTTTCGGGCGCATTGTATAACAAATAAGTTAGATGTTGCAATTGCAATGTATACATAGTAGCACTAAGATGTCCAAAATAAAAAAGAATTTCACTCAAGGTAGTCATTGAATAATTGATTTTATAGAATGGATCTTATTCTTAACATAATCTTTGATAATTAAACACAAATCAATCTAATATAAATAATTTTTGCCTTTAACTAATTATAAATTGAATTATGATTCTTCATATTAATAAGAAAGAATAAAAATTAAACATAACCTACGTTTGAATAATCAAATGGAAGTAAATAAATTTATTTTACAGAAACAAAAGACACCTTTTTGTTATTAAATAAACACATTTTTCATTACTATTGTTATTTTTCATTCTTATTTATTTGATCAAGAATGTTGGTTGCTACTAACTCTTTAACTAGATGCATTTCAAATATTTATAACCATCGTTTTCATTATTAATATTAACACAAACTTTAAAACGAAAATTCACAAGAATCTATAATCAACATGGGTTTAACCTAATTTCGTTAACGGTAATCATGTTACATTCGCACTGGCATATGAATCTAATAAAGTGCATTGTACCGCACAATCGTGGTTAGGTTCTACATTAGGTTGTACATGTCTTTCATCGTGATTTGAATTTGGATACGAAGTACCATCTCGTGAACAATGATTATATCTATACATAGGATTGGTAGCATCTCTAGGATTTCGATATGTATTTCTATTAATTTTGTGTCTACTTCGGTTGATTAGGTTAGGCGGATTCCCTACATAACCTTGTCTATTTTGTTCATTTTGATTGCTAGAGTATATTCGTCTTAGGTTCGGTTCAGTATTATTCACACTTCGGATATCCAAATTCCGAACAGGGACCAAATGATCAGAATTATTCTTATTTTTACCCATTCCTGATTGTGTTAGATTCATAGCATGGTATTGAGTTTCGTAGCATTGTACAAGCATTAATAAATGACTGAAACTCATACACTGTGTGGAAAATAAGATCTGCTGTAATTTAAATGGAAGCAAATTGCGAATCGATGCAATTATTCTTGATTCCGATTGCAAGGGATTAACAACCTTTAATTCATTATAGACATTTACAACAAACTCTACAATAGATTTGTGCAATCGAGGATTGAAATGTTGATTTCTAAGAGTGGCATCTCTGTTTGCCAGCAAAAAGTCATTTTCGTAATTCGCGATCAATGCCGCTTTAAATTCCTCATATGTACTAATGTGATCACGTATTGCCTTAAACCATAAGGAACAAGGTGGGAGTAATACATGGGGTATTAATTTCATGTATTGTGATCGGTCGATAGACATTATACTGCATTCGTCTTGGAACTTCTCTAAGAAAGAACTAGCATTTTCATTGCACTTACCACTAAATTTACTCATGACTTTGATTTCGCTCATCTTGACACTTAACTTTACCTTTCTTTTCTCACTCCTTGTTCTTGTGGTGTGATTGTTCCGGTCCGTAGCGTGCTGTGTCATGATACCATTTATATTTCGTTCATCAATGATCTTCGGACAATTTTCCTCTAATATAATATCCTCCTCAGATTCCGGCGAAGGCGTATTAATATCCGGTGATTGGGGAAACTCGAAGCGATCACTGCCCAGATTATTGCGATAAATGGTGTTTCTAGCCTGTAACGTTTTAATTTCTTCCTGCATAGTAGCCAACTGGATCTTTTGATGTTTAACGGAAGATTCTATTAACGTTAAATCCTTTTTTACAGCACAGATTTCATGATTTTGATGATCGTGCTTTTCTTGACACTCATCGGCTAACCTTTTTAACTTCTCTTCAAACTGCGAGGATATGTCGTTCATCACATGGACGATTGTTTGTTTCGTATCGTCTGATTTCAGTTCTATCCGTTCTATTCGTTTACTTAATTCTTCATACTGCTTCGTTAAATTTCAGTTCTATCTTCTTTTCCATGGTCTGGTTAGCTTCATAGAACTTCTGTTCCATGGTTTGGTTAGCTTCATAGAACTTCTGTTCCATGGTCTTGTTAGCTTCATAGAACTTCTGTTCCATGTTTGTGTTAGATTCATTGAGCTTCTGTTCCATGGTTTGTTTTATCTCAGTCGTCATTTGCATAATTTGTCGCTGCACAGCTAACAAAAGTCGATCCTCAGATGACAAACTTGGTGTTGCACTAATTTCACCTGGATTACTGGTATTAGATTCCTGTTGCACTATTTCACTATCCATTTTTCTTTTGATGACCTTACCGCTTCGTAATACGGTTAAGTTCGTATTCATAAATGGTAATATCCAAGTAAATTCAGCCCTACTTTCCTTCTTCGGGAACTGAATTTTCAAAAGTCCCGGGTTTGGTAAACCAAATTTTTATAACGACTCTATAGAAAAGCGTCGTCAACCTGGTTCGTCTTGTAAAATATCAGTTACGAAGCGATAATTACTTTTCTTTATGCAAAAATCAACTCAGATATTCAAAGATTATTAGTCTCACCTTTATTGCTTGATATGTCTTAAATATTCTTTTTAAGACCGTAAAATACATAAATTCACTTGACTAGGTCAACACATAACATGTACATAGTCACAACTATCCCATAATAATCTCCTACATATATTAAAAACCATTCTTCTTTTCTGTTAATTTAAAACGAACATTCTACTAAGTATATTACATATTTATGAGCACTTTTTGCCCACGGTACAGGTAAATATTATACAAACTAAAGTATTTCGTTATACTGCCAAAAAGAATAAAACAAATACGTCTAGAATGAACCACCATTCAGTAACAACTGAAAAGAAGTCATGTAAATTGCATATGAATTTCTCAATTTTTAACTTAGGTTTTTGTTTTCAATCTGAATAACTCAGTGTGCTATAATATCAATTTCAATAAACTGCGTACATACACTTCTATTTCATGGTTGTTTGTGTTATTGTGTTTTCAATCCGAATAATCCAATGTACCAAATTAGTTTTCAGGAAGAGAAAAGTATGCATATATATTAAACATACTATCAAGAGGGGGGGGGGGTCCGAGGGGGCCGGGCCCCCAAAGCTAATGTGGTCCCTATTTTATTTATGAGTATACAATATTTGGTATAATTTGAGTGCAATTTGTCTTAAAATCTTCATATATATATACCTTTTGCATCTGAATGCTCCCCCCCCCAATTTACAGAGAAATCTGCGCTCTTGCATACTATAGTAATATTATCTAGTACTGTATATTTTTATGATTACTCTATATACATTATTTATAAGTAGCTCTCGTGCCACTGCTTATTAAAATTTTACAATCAAGTAATACTAGAAATCCTATTCTAAAAATACACAAATCACACTTGTTTTCTGTAAGTTGGCCACCTGTCTAAGTTGGCCACTTTTCGATGGAACCGATGGTGGCCAACATAGACAGGTTTCACTGTATTTCTCTCTTTATCTATTAGTTTTTTAATCTGCACTCCAACCCAGCTACCCGTTCCATTCCGATCTTCTTTCATTAAACTGCATATACTTACAACCTAGTAGCACTATCGCCCGACTTATACTTTGATATGGTATCTGCTTGTCGGCTTTTTCTTTTTTTTTTTTTTCTCCATGCTTTGTCTACACACATTATCTGATGAACCAGTTCAGCGAAGTATTTGCTAATGTAATTTTTTAGTATTGTAATTATGATTTCATGTGTTCCGGTAAATAATTCATTATATGTCTATATAATGAATACGAGAAATGTTTATATAATTAATGTCTATATAATAATTTATCATATCTATGTGTCTGTGTATACGAGGGAGGATCAGAAACTAAGGTTACCAGGCCGATATTTCTGGAGTTTCGTCTGTTATAGAGAAATGAGGAGTGTGCGGCAATTGCAACACATGGGGTTGGCAATTGTGCAGAATTTCAGCCACCCGGCATCTACGGTGTTAGTTGTAGATAAACACAAACGGCGACTCGTTTGGAAAACTGGTCTCGCGAAGAAGTCCGCTCAGTTATTCGACTTCTGTGGCCGAAACATGTAACGCGGCTGAAATTTACCGCAGCTGGTTTACGGAGAGACTGTAATGTCTCGTCAGCATGTCGCAGAATTGTGTCCAAAGTTTGCAGCTGGTACAGACACCATAACCGACGAGGAGCGCAGTGGCTTGCCCATCATGGCATCAACAGATTTGAATTGCTCGCCTAGAAGGGCTGACTCATGACAACAGGGGGATCACGTTGCGGCATCTGATGGCAGAATTGGGAATGTCGTTCGCAAGCACCACTAGGCCGTCGCTTCGCTTCAGACGGGGAGGTGAAACTCTCGGCGACAACGTGGCTGAAGACGCAAGGACAGGATTTTTACCAGGAGGGATTCTTCAAACTCATCCCACGATGCGACAAGTGGGATGTGGAGACTATGTCGAAAATAACCTAATGTGTGTACTATCTGTTGGCTGTATTGGTTGTATGAAATAATATTATACACGTTTCAGTGAAGGCTCTGTTACCTTACTTTCCGATCATTCCTCGTATATATTGAAAAAAAGAAAGACACTACTTACAAAAAACAGAGGCTTCAGTATATTCTTGAGAGCGCCTTCTGAACCCACGTCTGATTCCGCTGCATCTAAGTGATGTTCCACCATATCAAGGTCATGTCGAACTCTTCCAATGAACGATTCTAAGTGGTCAATTCGATCGAAGAGGTTTTGCAGTTCCTTGTGGCACGCATAGATCATTGGCACTGAGCCTTCTAGACACTGACTACCATCATTACGAACCTGTTGAACAAAAGAAACAATTATAGTAAAAATGGTTACAATTCTCTATGTATTAATTTCCACCACCACTAAGTTGAGATGAAACTTAATTATTGAAATAGTGAATTCGTATCATAAAGCTACTTCTTGCCATCTATACCTGCTTTTGGTCCATGGAGATCAACACTGAAACTGAAAATGGTAGTATATTTCAACACTTCTTCAGTAGGTTTCGGTATACACACATTCTTGGGAAGCTAAAATCTACTTCAAAAACCTTCACGCTATCTATTATCGTTTTTGTCCTAAACTGATCCAATGCTGAAACCGGAAATCGTTCATTTCTACCACTTCCATATAGAACAGAGGATTAAGAGAGGAGATGGAAGCTATCCTTGACCCTGAATCAATATCAAGAAACTGGTTTTGCTCTGATAGCGGTAGACAAACAGACAGAGCCGTTCCATAAGACTTCCCACTACGAGGACTATTTCTTTTCAATCTCCGTTGCGCCATCAGAGAAGAATTACGTGAGATGAAACGGGGACAAGACAAAACTGTTCATGGAACGTCGCCAACCCCTACACTGATAATTATAATCAGACTATGCCGTTTAATCACTGTGGAGCTTTAAATCATAGTTTTCTATTTTTAATCGCCCTCGTCTTAACTGGCTATTTTAAACCTTTTGAGCAGTCGTCCATACAGCCATCACTTTAAAGTTATCACCGTTGTCCTTACTCATTCGGGGATGAATTGCGACTGTATTATGAGAGAGGACCCAAAAGAAACCGGACTTTCGTTCTAAAAAAAATAATTTATTAAATTTTTTACAGTAATTCTTTCAGTCTCCTTCAAAGTACTCTCCATTAAATGCAATTCATTTCTCCTATCTTCTTTCCCACTGTTTGAAGCACCTCTGGAACTCTGGAACTTTTATATCGTCTAATGCGCTCTGCGAAGTTCTCTTTACAGCCTCTACACTATCAAAACATTTTCCTTTTAGATTTTGTTTAATTCTCGGAAAATGTCATCATGTTGGTCAAAAAGTTTGGGTCACTTTCAATCTGATTTTTCAAGTCCTGGCTCAAATTCAGACGAATGATTTCATTCTATGTGAGCAGGCGAGATACAAACTTAGCGGCAACGTGTCTCAATTGCAAAACCTCACGCTGGAACGAGCTCCAACTCACTCCTGCCTGTTTTGAATTATCATCGAACATGAAACGACGATCCTCGCTGATTTTGGGGCACATTTGTTCGATGTTTTCGTCGTTTCGAAATGATGAAGAGCACCCAGAAATCTCACCACACCTAAAGCGCCCAAACCACTCAAAAAATTGCGCTGTTCATAGTATCCTTCTTGAAAGCCTGTTGAACGATTTGGTAAGTTTTCGTTTCTGATTTTCCAAGTAGGAAGCAAACACACTCCTTGTTCTTTTGAATCTGCCATAACGATTTCGCAGGTTGCAAACGAGAACAGTTGAGAAAAACAATAATACGATCAAATGTTAACCTCCTACGCAGACGCCGCTTGGAAGGTCTCTACTAGATCTACCTAGCAGGAGAACGCTCTACTACGCCTAGGAACGGCAGCGCTCTTTCAATCCGGTTTTCTCAGGGTTCCCCCTCTATGTCCCTCTTTTTGGGGCAATCGAGTTACATCATGTAGTTCACACTTGGCGGTTGTTTCGATTGTACTCGATATATTCTCAAGTACGCTACTCTTCAGTGATTGAATGGCAGACCCTACCAATGTGGGGGATGGGTGACGTCCAGTGAACAACTTTGTCTTATTCTCGTTTCAGCCATCATTTATAGCTCCAGCCATAATCCTCAGGCATTCGACGATGAATTGCGACTGTATTTTGCCCTTCTGCCTGAGCAATCGAATTACGTCATGTAGTTCACACTTGGCGGTTGTTTCTATTGTACTCGATATGTTTTAATGATTGAACGAAAGAGTCTGTCTATCCAGTGGGAGGGAGAACTAGATTTCTAGGCTTTCGGTACCTATGCCCAATTCAGCTCGCCACGTATGAGGAATAACGTATCTCGGCGATCACAATATCCGAGGAAAGGGAAGGAAGGAAGCGGCCTGAGACCTATATGTTAGGTGCCATCCAGGTATTTGTTTAGTGTAAATGAGGAAAACCCAGGAAAAACTTCACACAGGACGGCTGGACTTTAAAATTTTTCGACCGAGTGTCTCCACCAGGAATCGAACCCAGGACCAAAGAAGAGAGCGTTAGCGACTACGCTAAGCGAGGCCACTAATGGGAAGGGGGGTGATGTTCAATGAACAGCTTTGTCTTATCCCCAATTGGTCATCTCATTTGATTCTCTGGTAGCTTAAGGAGAAGTTGAAAAAATTGATCTCGTGTATAAGCAACATGGTTTGGAAGTCTAAAAAATAAATAAATAAATAAAATCTTTGAGTTTTACGTCCCACGTTATGCCGGTTAGGCTAAAGGAGACGGTGATGATGAGTAATGAATGAAATGGTGAAATGAAGAAAGTGGGAGGAAACGGGAGAACCCCGAGGAAACCCACGCACATGGTGTTTGTCCATCACAAAGTTTACTTGGCGGGGGCTGGGATCGAACCCGGGACCCCAAGCACCAGATGTGAACGCTCTACCACTGAGCCACCGCGGCCTCGGAAGTCTAAAAATTAGGAAAATAGTACATATATGATAATATTTCCAATTGGATGCTGTGTGACGTCATAGCTTCTCATTCTTAGTGAACTAGGCGAACAAGGTAAACTGGATGCTCTGTGATGTCATAGCTTCTCTCATTCACAGTGAACCAGGCAAACAACAAGATCAACAGTTTTGCAGGCACACACCATTCATAGATAAATAACTATTAATGCACTGCCATTTCTCGCGCCTTAGTTCTACCTGTTAATCTGTCTCGTTGCTCCAAGCATAACGGTAAGCTATGGCGTCATACAATGACCAGTTAAGAATGACTGCTTACATAATTTCTCCCAAAACTAATTAAACCTACGTGCATCTTTCAACAGTAATTCAACAAAAACAATCATTTAACACCCGTACATTAGAGAAAATGTAGAAAATTCAAAATAAATGACATGAAAATATGAAAAACGTACAATGGAAGAAGAATGGAGTATCTACATGCATAATGTTAACCAGCCTATGTATTCCAGAAAATAATATTAAGATCTAAACTGATGCGTGATTACAAGTAATAGCATGACTCACTTTTTTACGGTCGATATGTTTAATTACAGTTTTACAGAAGACCCACAGGAAATATTTTCGCGTTGCTCTGGGCCAATTACGATGTTCATTTGCTCAGACTCCAAATGGAAACTTGAGAATGCCTGACTCATGTGAACATCCTTCTCGATAACTATTTATGAAAAATTACTAACTTTGATTGTCAGGTGATTAGGACTGAGAAAATCAATTATCAACACCCGTACTTTCATATCATAAATGTCTAAACTTCTGACTTCTGTCAAGATTGTGACAATATTAGACATTAAAATTATTTAGAACAATATCCAATAATTATTGGGTCTATCAGGTCTTACGTTCAAAACAGATTTGTTTAAAAATGGAAGTAACCTGCATTTTTCAGTAATTATGTTGTTGATTAACCTCTTCTTCAATAATTTAACCGTCTTCTTAGATATAACGACAGAATTGCTTATATAACAAAAGGGTTCAATGGACAGCTACCAGTCTGCGATTGGTCACCCCTACTTTAGGTTGATCGGAGCTGTAGAGATACCCAACCAAAAGCCTCTAGTTTGCTTCGGAACTCTAGGCCTTCCTTCCTCCTGCTTAGCTTGCTTCGGAGTTCTGTGGCTTTTTAACCCCCCTCTGTGCTTGCTTCGGAGCATTGGGGATTCCTAATCCACTCCATCTAGCTTGCTGTCTGCTCGGGCCTTGGGTCACCTTTCTCTACTTTGTATTCGAGAAACTACATCATTGCAATATTCCTATACAACACTGTTTATACAAAGTTTTCATAATAAAAACCGGTAGTGGGAGTCGATTCCGGACTATAATTTATTCTACCAAAGTTCTACCTACTCCTATACAGGGAGAACTTTACAATATATATTGATGTACAAAACGGCGAGAAGTTATTATCAACACACAATACACACGCTTTCTGGTTACAGTGAACTTGACCACATGGAGGTTCACTTCTAAAACTGTATATGATGAATTAGTGTCTTCGAATACTTGAAATCACGAAATGAAAGCAGTAGCTTAATAATGACACGAACAGGAGAAGGACTAACCCCAACAAGAAGATACCTGAGTGGAAAAGACCGTCTCATGGTGAAGCATTTTAACATAAAAATGAAATGAAATATCTAAGGTTTACGTCCTACGGATACGCCGGTTAGGCTAAAAGAGACGGTGATTATGAGAAATGAATTAAATGGTGGAATGAAGAAAGTGGTAGGAAACGGGAGAACCCCGAGAAAGCCCACGAGCACGGTGTTTGTCCACCAGACAAGCCCACACGGCGCGAGCTGGGATCGAACCAGGAACCCCAAGCACCGGAGGTGAACGCTCTACCACTGAGCCACCGCGACCCCGCATTTTAACATAGTTTTTTTTTTTTTTTTCAGTAGTAGTAATGAGAGACACAAGTAGACAGAAAGCTAAGGTAAGCTAACCAAAGAGCAAAATTTTAACATTTAAAGGTATTTTCCTACTTGTGACTCCAACTAAACGTTTAAGGTCGCAAATTTCGCAAATGAACTACATGCCAAATGGAGTCAGATCAAGAATAGACCTGTATAAATGCAGAAATTTCACTGGTAACATTTGTTACTACACAAAGAAAGAACATGAAAGAAATTAGAGCAATGAAAAAGTCGGGCGCATTATTAGTAGCCTAATAAAAAATAACTGAAATCTTTCAGTTTAACGTTCCACGATTATGCTCTTTAATCTAAGGCAAGTTAATGATAATGGAAGAAAAATCTGTGAGTTTTACGTCCCATGGTTATGCCGGTTAGGCTAAAGGAGACGGTGATGATGAGTAATGAATGAAATGGTGGAATGAAGAAAGTGGAAGGAAACGGGAGAACCCCGAGAAAACCCACGCACACGGTGTTTGTCCACCACAAAGTTCACTTGGCGGGGGCTGGGATCGAACCCGAGACCCCAAGCACCAGAGGTGAACGCTCTACCATTGAGCGGACCCTCCACCGCGGCTCCCAATGATAATGGAAGAATTTGTGGAATGAGAAAGTAGGAGGAAACAGGACTACTCCGAGAAAACCCACTGAAACGATGTTGTACACCACAAACTTATTTGGATAAGGATCGAACCAGGGAAGCGCTCTACCACTGAGCTACCATGCCCCATACCTTAATAATAAAACTATCTGGATAGTGAACGTTCATCGTTTGCTATTTCAGTTATACATTTATAAATTCATGTGTTACGGTATTTGAACAAACCAGTTGTGTGAGGGGTCTGCTGAGAGTTGTTATTTACTATTTTCTTGTTATAATATAATTATTTTCTGTGCATCTTTCCCAATAATAGTTTTAACATACACATTGGGTAACTTAGAGAAAGGTAGACCTTAACTTGTATCCAGGTAAACAAAAACTTTTCCAAACAGTTCACTCATCTCTGCCAACCTTCTCGATAGCTATAACTTCTCTCCTAAATTTGTAATATGTAGAAGTGTTTCCTCACTATTTTACGAATACGTGTAAAATAACAACTCAATACCAAGAAAGTGAAATATCACCAACTTACCACTTTTTTTTTCCCAAGAGCCCATGCTTAATACAATTTTTGAAGGAAGGGTTATATTTATTTATTTCCTTTAAAAGAACTCTACAGAAATGAAGAAACCCTTCTACATGTTACAAGTTTAGCAATGAAGTTATATTCATCGAGAATACTGACCAAGTGAAACAAAAGTGTCTGCTTGAAGGTTTTTTTTCTTTCTTTTTTTTTTAATATAAGGTTACATCTATTTATCTCTAAGTTATTTTCTGTGCAATTAATACGGACAAACAGATACGAGTTCTTGAAATATCTCACAGATATACACAAAGCGGGCGTAATATACCTTCATTATTAAACAAAATAAAATTGAATTGTGCTTAGAACAAACCTTAGAGTCGAGTATTACCTAACCTAACAACAAACACTAAACTATTAGTCTAGAACAGGGTTTCTCAACCTGGAGGTCGCGAAGATAAGTGAAAGAGATACAATCTAATACCAAAAAATATTTTTAAATATTTTGTTCAGATAGACATATTTTTATTTTTATACATACTGTTAAGAACAGCAAAAAAAAAAAAAAAAAAAAAAAAAAAAGTCTACTATACATTTTCAACAGGTGCAGAGTTGTTTAAAAATCAATTTAAATGAAAGAGGTACGATATGAAACTGATAAGAACTGCATATTGAAATACCAGAAAAATACAAATGCAACAAATCCTGCATATCGAAATACAATTGAAATTGAAAGCCAATGTGGAACCTGAGCATGGTGTGATTTCATTAGTGCGACAATGTTGGTTCGATCTTCGTGACGCACATTAGCAAGTCATTTATAATACTCAATAGCTGTTTTAACAACTATCCAAGTTTTTAAACTAAAATTAGAAATCACTTTATTTGTTTTTACCATACGACCCAAAATTAACGGAGTTATGAAGTTTTAAAATTTTTGAACGGCCTCCATTTTGGAATAGTATCAAGGGTTAGACTCGATATTTGTAATATGAATGAACTGACCAATTTTAAATCATTCGCTTTTAGGATATTTACTGTAGCTACTATATACAAAAAAATGTATTGTACAATTATAGAAATAGATGGGTACTGTAAGATCTCCGCAATACCGCAACGAACAGGTATATTAAAAATCCCACACAAGATTATTACAAACCAGGGGTCGTTGGCAAGAGGATATGATAAAACCTCAGGATATAATAAATCAACAACCTGAGAGTATAAAAAAAGAAAAAAAAATCTGTTTACCATATCGACCAAACTCTCGAATTCTTCTAGTCTTGTCAACATATCCTCTATGGTTTCTTCCAGAGTACTTATCTGAAAATGATAAATAATAGTATTAAAACAATAATTACTGCAATGAGAATATTATTTTTGGCATCACATGCATGAGTTAACATTTATAACAATCACCTTCATGTTCCCTTCAGAATAATCATTTGCAAATATTTCCAAACCTAATAAAGAATTTTTCATGACATACAGGATAAGAACTATTTAGCATATTTCAGGGCTCATAGTGGTCTGGTCTCTTGTAAATAGTTGAAAAGTGACCAAAATCTCATCATGCCCCTTTTTCCCTTTGTCAATTTCTCCATCACCTCTCTCTTTGTTTCTTGTTTTGTTTCATCGTTTCTTCTTTACTTCTTCTTTTTGAGCTTCCTCTTTCTTTGGGTTTTCTAAGTATGCTTTGTAGTTACCGTAAGCAAACTTTAGCAGATGTACCGGTAAGAAGCTTCTGAGTAAATGAAATCAGTTCTGGCCTATTTCCGAATTTCTTCATCCCAGACATTATATTTAAATTAGCATTGAGAGTTTTCAAAGCCATGAAATATTCAAATTCATCACCTACTCTTAAGAAGAACATACAAGAAGCATAACAGAAGACGAACATGATGAACCACACAAACACACACACACACAACGTTGAGCGGAGCGTTAACTATTACGAGAGAAAACTAAAAGACTATTATGATAGAAGAAAGAATAGACACAGAAGGGTTCTCAACCCCACCTTGAGAGCTTAAGCATCCACCTACCGTGCTTTAGAAAGAATAAAAGCTGAAGTGAGAATAAAGCTGACTGTTTTACATGTAGCAGCAAGTACTGAAGCTTTCAGAAGTGTAATGAGTAACAAGTTTCTGCCTTTTTCCATTTATTTTTATATTTTTCTTAGAAAACTGCCAATGCAAAACTAAATCACACGAAAAAATCACTTCACCAACCCAAAAAGTAACTTTTAGTGACAAATGTAAAAAAAAAAAAGTGACTCGCCATGAGCCTTGATATTCTTATTCACGGAATCCACTATGTAGATCAATAACATCATTAAAGCGACATGATACATTAAAAAGTGAGACCAATCATATTTTCCACTTAGCTAAAGAAAATGAGTATGATGCTAACATTAGAAATTTTCCCACGAACACATTGTCTTTCATTAGTATCTATATGTAGGGACGTGTTGTTTTCGTTTTAACATCGAAAACTTGAAAAAGGCAAAGTAAAGTATATAGATATACCTAAATATATGATAGAAGGCCATTTTTGGTGTTTTTAAATCGCAAAATAACGCGAATTTGGTACTTCTTTTCAAAATAACACCGAAATACACTGAATAAAGCGACAAAATTCGCGAAATCGCCATGATGGCCGGTAATACTCATAAAATAATACAAGTTTCCTTTGCAACAGCGGTGATTCACAGATCATCATCATTCCTGTTATTTTAGACTGGTTGGTTAGTGAAAGTTTGCCCCTAGGATTTTGCTGCCTGTGCTCTTGAAGCAATATCTATGCCACTTTCCAACATTGATTCTGAAAGATATTTTTCAGAATACAACTGCGTAGTTACGGTAAGAAGGCAAAACCTTAAAGAAAAAAATGTGGAAATTTGACAATACTGTCCTTTGAAAAATAAGAAACATTGAAGAAACTATAAATTCGCCATTAAGTAAAAATATGTGTCCATAATGACATGAATTGCGTTTTAGATAAGTATATATATATATTCAAATAATACATTAAATACATCCAAGTTTAGGAGGGATATTGCGCCATTTCTTTCTCAGATGATAAGCCCGAAGATATAATTTATTCTTTTAAATGTAAGACGTCAAAATTTAAAACTATTCGTTTAATTTTAAAACTATATTTTATTCTAATTAGCTTTCACAGACCACTTTCTCAATGTTTACAATATACTTGCTTTTCAAAACCATTACAGAATAAAGCAAATAACCCCTACTTGCTTGTATTAAATCGCGAAAAATAACACCGATTTCAGGGATAAAATAAAACAAAAACTTCACTTCACGTCCCTATCTATATGTAATCACAACCGTCATAGGTACTCAATATATGAACACAGGAATTGTGCAAGTACAACAAGAGTCTGTGGTATAACCCATGTTTTCCGAGATTAGAGCACCGACCTTAAGAGAGAGTGGTTGCTCTGGGAAGTGGACTAGCTGGCGTAGTGGTTATGAACACATGGCACGGTACGCCAGAGGTCCCGGGTTCGACTCCCGGTCCACTCAGTCACTTTTTCACTCTTTGTACGTTATTGAATTCACATCGATACAGGATACGGTGTGTGAAAAAATCGGTTTCCTTTTTCATTAATATATATAGTCCATACATTTTGTTTTCATTTTTCTATATCATCGATTTCGTGTGATATAAAAAATTGGTTATTTCTAGAAATTTTACAAAGGGATCATTCCAGCAGACGTTGTATCAAATAGAAAATTTATAGGTAATAATACAACATGAAACACGTTTCGTGAAGGAATGAGTGTGTAATTTCTGTCAGGGCACAGCACATTGAAATGAATTTTGAATGTCAAAAGTATTGTAGGTGTACTTACTAAAGCGGAAGGCTGCACAATATAAAAATGCAAAGCAGTAAAACCGTTTTGAAGATAAGAATTATTACCAGAATTTTAGAAGCTCTAACCTAATCTAAAAATGTAAGAAATCTGTAAAAATTTCTCTCGAACATTGCCCCTACAAATATGTGGATCCATACAGTAAATCTGTACCGGTTTTCAGACAGTTCCAGGGGAAACTTAGTCGATAGAACGCTGCACTGATATGCCCTCTTAAAGTAAATCTGCACTATCGTCATATAAAATACCACACAAGTAATTCCCCCCAAAAAGTAGAGCATACCTATCTTCGGTGCAGATTTACAGTACAGATCCACAGAATTGTAAAAGTTAGAGGATAAATTTGTAATATCTTAATAGACTAATGTGTAAATAATCTAAATATGTTGTGTCCTTACCTGTGAGATGCATATCTACGTAAAAAAAATACATTAATGAAAGTCGAACCTGTTATGTACTAACTCACCAATAAGGATGCTAGTAACCACAATATACAAAATGTAGTGAAGTGAAGTATCTGTGGTGACTCATGACGCGCACCTATAGAAGTGTCCAAGAGTTATGGTATTCACATAATTGCAAAATGTACGTTAATACTTTGTTATGTTACTTCGGAACACAAATACGCAAGCAATGAACACATATCGAAATATTATCCATAACGTCTTTTGTAACGTACATATACATAATTCAATACGTAAGGTAAGTAGTTTTACGCCATATACAGTGCTCTGCCCTAGCCTGTTTTACGTATATACCTACCTTCGCTGACATGCCTGCTCCCTTCTGAAACCCCCTCGCTAAAGTTTAGGTCCTCCTGCTGCGCTCTTGTCTGACTTGCTTAGATAGCATTCGGGCTCTTTATTGGTCACTTATCACAAGTTGGTTAGAGTCTTTTGCACAATAGTTCTTATCGTATACGTACACTGAACTCTCGCTCAAGTGAATTTGTACAGAGGAATACAAGTTCACACTTCAAAAATGGTGCTGTTTTACTATACCGATCCATAGATTGTAAAATGTACAAAAAAATATGGGAAAGTCTTTAATTTGCCCAATTTATGTCGAGAACAGAACCCAACCAACCCCTGTGGGGCTTCTAACCCGTTCCTACTAACTACTTGTACTATGGGTCCGTATAGTAAATCTCCACGCCAAAAATAATTGTTTACGATACAAATAATCGGTTTACTGAAAAAAAAAAAACATGCAATGACTTTATATATGGGTGCGTACAGTAAATCTTTACCTTATCTTCTACCGGTACACCTATTCGTAACTTCCACCAAATATTTTATTCTCAATAGCGAACAAGGATTACAAGAGAATTTTAATCAGAAACACTTTTACATGCGTACGATTCTTATTGAAGTTTCCTTGTAATCCTTTGAGAGAAATAAAATACTTACTTCCTTAGAAATGTCCAATTTTAGATACGATGAATAATCATTTGCAAGTTCATTTATCATTGTTACAAATATATTATACTTGAATAGCTTTCACGAAAGTAACAATACTAAGAGTCAATACAGAAAAATATTTTATCTAGCCAATTCCCCACAATAACTTTGCTGAATTCATATGTTTTGATAAAATAAATGGTATTAAACAATTGACGGACTAACTCCGTTCCGCAACACAATACCCAGATGTCACCTGCGCAAATAGTTCCTAGAATTGATTCGGCTTGATCCTTGTTCGTTCCTGAATCATGATGGATGTTGTGGGAGTGGCAGGCTAAATTTGTGCTCTCGCTCTTACAAGGTACATTCGCGAAGTGTTCCCTCGGGATTCGTCTAAAATTGATTTAAATGCAAAGTTCTCCGCAGGCCTAAAGTATATTGTACTAATTTTAGCGGCCCATAGGGGTAATTTGTATATTTATGGGCCTTCATATATCCGGAATTCATACACTACTATAACGCTTGTTGACAAAATTGTTTTTACTTTCTTTAAATGAAACTGAACATGAATGTGGGCATATGCAAAACAAATTGAATCAAGTACTGCTTCTCTGAGATGTTATCCACACCAGGCACCATCTTGGATCCGCCATATTGGATTCGACTTTCGTTTTTCAAATGGGAATAGGTGCATGTGGTACATCAAATTTATACAAAATTTTCTCGGAAATTCATTGGTGTAGTGAGTTTTACGGTAGCTTGTACCATTTGCAAGATATTGCATGTTAAATATGAGGCACTTCACAAATTGCTTTGATTTGTTAACATCAAAAACGTAAGCGTAACTGATATTACTCTGCAATGTGTATTCGCGAACTACCTAGAGGGATTTAACATGCAATATATCGCAAATGGTACAAGCTACCGTAAAACTCACTACACCAATAAATTTCCGAGAAAATTTTATATGAATTTGATGTGTCCCCTGCACCTATTCCCATTTGAAAAACCGAAAGTTGAATCCAATATGGCGGCCGGCGTGGATAAAACATCTCAGACAAGCAGTATCCAGTTTGTTTTGCATATGTCCACATTCATGTTCAGTTACATCTAAAGAAACTAAAAGCAATTTTGTGACCGAGGGTTATAGTAGTGTATGATTGAATTCCGGGTATATGAAGACTCATAAATATGCAAATTACCCATATGGGCCGCTAAAATTAGTAGGGGAGATCGTTGTACCTTGAGCCACTTTTCAAAATAATTAAAATGACGTCGTTCCTAATATCATATATGCAAGTTTTTCGAGGTCAATTAAATCTCCAATCTTTCTTGAATCTATTTACCTTAGAAGTAATCGCAAATCACACCTTACAAAATTTTCATAGCAAAATATAAATTACTCTGCATAATGGATCATGGTACAATATGCTCATGTACCTTGGGACAGCCGTCCTGTACCTTGGGCCACACTAAAAAGAAGGTTCAATGAAAAGAAAATAATGCATTTAACACAATAAGTTTTTATCATATTTTTCAAACAAAGTTTTCTTTGAACATAATTTACCTTAGTTTGATGTACAAAAGTCACAAACATTCTTTATAACCTTGCTGTTGAGAAACGACGTAGATACAAATCAAAAGTCACAAACATAAGTTTCCCACTCACGACCTGTATTTAACGAACTTATATTTAACACATTAATTTATTTATTATATTTTCCAAACGAAGTTTTTTTCTTCGAACATTAAACAAAACAAAGTTTACCTTAGTTTGATGTACAAAAGTCACAAACATAAGTTTGACCACTCACGACATGTATTTAACGAACTTATAGTTAATACATTAATTTATTTATTATATTTTCGAAATGAAGTTTTTCTTTGAACATTAAACAAAACAAAACAAAGTTTACCTTAGTTTGATGTACAAAAGTCACAAACATAAGTTTTCCACTCATGACCTGCTACCCCAACACATAAATAGTGAGTCCACCGTCCACACTTAATGCACCTACACCACTTTTCTCCACTACAATCAGCCTCTTTCGAACTGCAACAATATAGGCATTCTTCCTCTGCACTATCTTCATCATCTGTAGGCACAAGAGAAAATGTAGATTCATCTTCACTCTCAGATGATGTTGATGATGACGATGATAATGATTGTGTCTCCGTTGTTTTTCTTCTCTTCATCGTTCCTTCCGCGCTATGGTGTGTCTTGTGACTAGAGCCCTTCTTGCTAAGTTTGTCAGACTTCGTTTTGAAAATATCCCCTAAATTTCTGGCCACTTTGATAGAGTTTTGATTTTTTTTTTTATATTTTGCTCTTTTCTTCACACGATTCTTCTCTTTTTGCTCCTTTATAGCCTGTTTCTCGGGTGTGTCGGTTGCTATCATAGTTTTTCTTCTCTTCCTTGTAACATTGGCTTTTCTTTCTGGAGCCTTTGGAAACGGCTGGATTTCTTCTGGAGTGACAGTTTTCCTAAGTTCTTTTGTCTTGTTGGTCTCAGGTGTGCCCGATTCAATATTGTAGTCTTGTGTATTTGATGTCCCAGCAGTTGATTCATCCAAATGTTTCGAACTGAAAGCTTTGTGCACAATTTTCTCATTCTCATTCTCCAGGCCAACTGTAACCTCTTCTGATGGCTGCGTTTCTGTGACTTGATCTGTAACGTACGAACTCAGGAAATCGTCGTCGCTGAAAACACCTGTGTCTAGTGGATATATCCCTGACTTACGAAAACCGGATAATATGTTGATTGGTGTAAATGCCCTAGGAAATGCTATTCCCAGCGCCTCTGCAATTGTATATATATCGAATGTTTTCCCTTTATTGTTATACATCCACTCCTCAACAGCCTGATTATAAAATGTCTTCAGTGGTCCATAAACAGAAATATCTAAAGGTTGTAACTTATGAGAAGTGTGTGGTGGGAATGTTACCATCACTACACCAGCAGCTGAAGCCTTATCTAAACATTCTGGAGAAAGATGAGTTTCATGATTGTCTAAAATTAACAAAATACTGTTTTCCTTTGAACAGTTGACGAAGGTAAGAAAATGATCAAAAAACTTCAGAAAGGTTTCTTCATTGGACCATCCTGATACACTGGCGGCTCCAATACTTCCTGGGGGACTGCCAAATAACATTCTGTCCTTGAAGTGTACCCGGGGGAAAATTAACATAGGGGGAATTGAATTTCCAACTGCGTTGACGGCCGTGATCATAGTGACCAGGTTACCTCTTTCTCCTGATGTTGCACAACCGACCTGCTTGACACCTTTAGGGGCAACTATTTTGGACTGTCCCTGGACAGTGCTGAGCCCAGTTTCATCCAAGTTCCAGATCTTCTCGGGAGGAATGGGATCAAATCTATTGTGAACGTCTTTGATGTTGGTAAAAAAAGCATTGAACATTATGGCGATTAAAGCTGGTAGCCCGGCTTAGGCTAGTTGCTTCGGGTTTCCTTATCGAAAGTTGTGTGGAATGTCTTTTAAGAAACGCACGCATCCATTCTTCTCCGGCTATTTGATTTTCTTCCCATGTTGCTGAATACTACTTCTCATTCGCTTTAGCAAATTTATAAGCAAGTACTCTAACACGTTTCTTAGCCCGTATTGCATTTTCGCAATAGTTTGAATATAATTTACAAGACTTTCTTCTTCGGCTTCTGTAAAAACTTTCTTCACTGCATAATTCACTTTATATTTGAATTCATCTCTTTACTGTTTTTAAATTTATGTAAATGTCGGGTAAGAGTAGAGCGGCTTACATTAAACACTTTCGATGCTTCTCTATAGGATATCTTCTTATTTGAATCATTGGAATGGATAGCTTCAAGCGCATTTCGCAAGGCAGTTGGATCCACAGGATCTCTCTTCTTTCCAGATTTGCTACGGGGCATCTTTGTTGCAACAAGTCTTCCTGAAATTAAAAAAAAAAAAAAAGGTATCTTGTAACCTCTTGTACCATGAACCACGATCAATTTGGTCCATGGTACACGACGTAGCTTTGGCCCAAGGTACATGAGCATCTACATTTCAACATAGATGGCTACCCAAATGCTACAATACAGCTAACACTCAGAACTTCACCAATATTTTACTTACCAATGGACGAGGCATTCAATGACAATATTCAAATTAATCCTAGTCTATTAATTCATAGTCGACACTCATTCAACTTAACACTGAAAATTTTACTTTGACCGTAGAAAATTGTTTTTCTCTCCTCACATAAACAACACTTTCTGAAACACATCCAGATTCGCACTGGTGGACAATTGCACATCGATGAAGACTGTACTTCGGTGTTGGACAACAGAAAGCAGCACCTTCCGAGATATTGGAAATGGCTCAAGGTACACTATGCTCTTGGTACAACGATCTCCCCTACAATACACATTGAGCCATGGAGAACTTTGCATTTAAGTCAGCTTTACATGAATCCCGAGGGGACACTTCGCGAATGTACCTCGTCACTGATTTGTAAATTACTGTACAGTACGACACATGTAAATTCCTTTCCGTCAAGGCCGTAGCACAGAGAAAGAAGGGCAATTTTCCTCTTCTGGCTTCTAAATTCGGCTTTCGTAGTCAGGGAACCCGTAAAAGAACTAAATCTTACTGAATAAGCTCTTCGAGCTGGTGATGCACTTATAAAATTCATTGATTTTATGTGTTTATGTTCCAACATACAACCTCTGTTCAGAAAATTCGGTGAATGTGCCTATATTTCGAATGGATTGTTGTCTAACCTGAAGTGGCAGTTATTGTCCTTCGAAGTAATGACATTGATGGTAATGTACTTCTGGAACGACTGTACAAATTCTGAAAACTCCTGGCATACTCGTCTTTAGAGGTGGCCTTCAGCTGGGTTGTAACATTATATTGGATGTCCGAAATGTGCGAAAATCTCTAGCCCTTCAGGACTGATTTCAATTTTGTAAAGAAGAAAAGGTCCGAGAGAGTAAGTCTGGGGAGTAGGGTGAGTGACTACTGCGCAATTCGTAGTGTTGCGCCATCACCTGTGTGCGCACACACTAGCACATCATACTACGGAAATTGGGAGAGTTTTCCTTTTATTTGGTGAAGATTTCACATTTCTATATTCTTTTCTGCTTTGTTTTCCTGTTGCTTAGCTGTGACCGGTCAAAAGTGCACCATGACTTTATGGACACACAATACATCGTTTTTAAAAAGCTACTTACCTGCAACAGTGATTGATTCTGTAGTTTTCCTCTAAAGATATACATTTTTCCTCTTTTTTTAAAAAAATCAAGTTGAGTTTTCATTTTTTGTCCAGTACTCCGTGACCAAGGGACCCCAAAAATTTTAAAAATTACTGAAACCGTTTTCACGATAAAAGTTCAAAAAATATGACATCAGTCATTCCTATATAAAACATGGTTCCTTTTGAACATGCTGAGAGAGGGCTCGTCATAGAAGTTTTTCATGGGGTCCCCTTGTATTTTCCCGCTCCAGGGCCGCTAATGGTCTTAACCTTTAACTTACTGCGTGACACGATTGTACCAAAAGAGTATATTCGTTGGTTACCGTGTGTCACAAATGTGACACACGCGATGGGATCTTGTGTTTCATGGTACATTGCGTTATAACTCTCCTATTTGAGCTTTTTTGTCCGGATTTTTTTTTTTCAAGTCCAGAGGCATTGTAGAAGACGTTACGTATGGTTTTACACCTTCCTGCATCGAGACATAGGAGGTGATGACGTCATAACTTTAAACAATATATTTTCTTTTATTAAGCCCATGTTCATTATTTTTTGGCGGGCTTACTTTTACACGTAGAAGATTGAAATTTTGCACAAACATTCAGTCCATCGAGTAGTATTTAGCAGATTGTTTCAGATTTCTACGTTAGCAGAAAGGGGTCCAGGGGGGGGGGGCAAAAAGGTTAAAAAAAAAAGATATCTTTTACCAAAAACAAAAAATAATCCGTTTTTCACTACTTTTACGCCTCAGATATATGATGGAGACATGTAAATGGTACTGTCTGAAAGGCAGTTCTATTCTGAAGAGAATGATGTGCAAACCATGACCCTAGGGTAATTAGGGATGTCTCAGAGAACTTTTACAAAATATCCTTATGTATATGGGAATATGGGACATTGTCGGTATATTATATTTTGGCGGGCTTACTTTTGCACCTAGAAGATTGAAATTATGCACAAACATTCAGTCCACCTAGTAGTATTTATCAGATTTTTTGCAGATGTCTGCGTTAAAACAGTGGGGGTCCAGAGGGGCTAAAATTTAGAAAAAAGGATATTTTAACCCAAAAATCCCTTTCTTCGGGATTTTCCCGCCTCAGGTACATGATGGAGAAGCGTGAGTCATACCGTCTGAAAGGCAGTTCTATCCTGAAGAGAATGATGTGCGAACCATGATCCTAGGTTAATTAGGGATGTCTCAGGGAATTTTTATTAAAATATCCTTCTGTATAGGGGAATATGGGGTATTGTGGATATATATATTGGAGGGCTTACTTTTGCACCTAGAAGATTGAAATTGTGCACAAACATTCAGTCCACCGAGTAGTATTTAACAGATTTTTCTCAGATCTCTGCGTTAAAACAGGGGAGATGTCCAGAGGAGCAAAAATTTGAAAAAAGAGATATTTTACCAAAAAATCCCTTTCTTCAGGATTTTTCCGCCTGAGATGTCTCAGGAATTTTTTTTTTACCTGAGATCAGGGTCTTTTGCGGTAATTTGGGGCATTGTGGGGATTCTTGATAAAATTTCTCCCGCCCTTACTATTCAAGATAGAAACTTGAAATTTGGCACACACATTCAGTCTACCGAGTAGTATTTCAGATGTTTTTGAGATCTCTACGTTCACACAGGGCCGTTCCAGAGGGGCCCAAAGTGTAAAAAAAAAATGTTTCCCCTCCGAAATTTTCCCTTTGATATCACTTTTTCCCTATCCTGGTATATGGTATGGGGATGTAAGTAGTACCATTTGAAAGCCTGCTCCATTCTGAAGAGAATGAGGTATGAACCATGATCCTAGGATAAATAGTGACGATGCAGTAGCTGCTTGACTTAAAGTCTAAAAATACCCCCTAATACCCAAGATCCTAAAAGGGTATGACCCGTGGCATGGGGGAGATTACAGCTAATTACTTCAATATTAGCAAAAATTATAAAGCAAGATGGGAAATCAGTAACCATTCAAGTGTTGGATTACAAAAAAATGTGAAATGCTCATGGGGCAATAATATTGGTTTGGGATTAGCTGACTGCATTGCAAGTACTCGACGTATTAACGTCTTCCGTTCCGTTACTCCCGTAAGTGCGTGACATGTGCTTTTTTTTGTACATATACCGCTACTTACGATACAGGGCGGAGGGCCCACTAAAAACTTGACCGTCCAGGGCCCAACGGGAAATTTCCCGGTTTCCCGCCTGGCCAGCACGGCACCTGCGCCTCTCGCCAACAATATTTAATATCTATCTAGAAGAGACAGTGAGAAAGGGCCTACAAAATGAAGACGACACTTCAGCAGGAGGTAGAATGATTAGGTATAGGTCTATACGTTTTGCAGATATGGCGCTTGTTGCAGAATCTGAATAGAAAATCAATAACCCTAATAGCATGTTGGTTTGCAGCAAGTCTTTCACTATATTTGATTTTAACTTGCTAGACTTTCCGTGCACTGTCACATGCTGCAGGCGTTTTGAAAGAGTTCCCCCCAAATGTCGTAATTTGATTTTCCCTTGCTAGATTTTACTTGCCTCGGAGGCTTGTTGCAACTTTGTAGCAAGTGTGTCAGTTCTAGTTTCTACCAACAGTGGCACAAAAGTCTAATCTTAGAAATCTCCCCGCCAGGTCGCCATTTGTAGTAGGTGCAAAGTGTGTGAAGCATTAAAACAAGTGGATAATTAAGATAATTACGTAAGTATCCAGTATGTAGAGATAATTTATATTTTAAACGTATATTGTTTGACAAAGTTGTTGAGAAAAATATACTGTGTGATTGTTGTATATAGTAAATGTTCGGTTTGTAAAAGCCATGCAATGCAATGCAAGTATATGCCTACAGAAGACTTACTACATTCACTTGCTGAAGACCTGCTGTAGACTTGCAATGCAAGTATATACTCGCAGAAGACTTACTACAAACTTGCTGTGGACTTGCAGTGCAAGTGGTATCCTTGCAGAGACTTGCGTCAAACCTGCACTAACTTGCTGCCGACTTGTTGTGCACTTGCTGTGCAAGTGGGAACTTGCATTAGACTTGCTTTGCAAACTTACCATACACTTGCACTGCAGGCGTGCTACAAGTTCGAAGAGCGTCAACTAGGAAGTTTGCATTAAATTTGCATCAAACTTGTAGACTTGCTATCTGGGAAGATGCTAGAAAATTTAAGAAAGGACTGAAGAAAATGGGGTGAAAATAAATGTTAAGAAAAACAAATCCATGGTAATTGGAACGAAGCTATCGATGTCAAATATAAAAGTAAAAGGGAAGAAAATAGATCAGGTGACTAGTTTTCGGTATTTGAATAGTATTATTGGTGATGACATTAACTGCGAACCTAAAATAAAAGCAAGGATGGATTGGCGAAAGAAACTTTTAAGAGAAAACGAATACTATTTATTTTCTGTGAACTTGTAAAATTCTTTAAGTTTTACGTAACACGGTTATGCCGGCTAAGCTAAAGCAGACGGTGATGATGAAAAATGAATGAAATGATGCAATGAAAAAAGTGGGAGAACCCCGAGAAAACCCACGCACACAGTGTTTGTCCACCGCAGAGCTTACTTGGAGCAAGCTGAGATCGAACCAACGATCCCATGCACCAGAGGTGAACGCTCTACTACTTAGCTACCGCGGCCCTGTAGGAACTTGAAGAAAGAGTTGAGAAACAGAATGCTTCGTGTGGAGTATTGTACTGTATGGGTCAGAAACATGGACATTACGCAAGAATGATTAAAAACGACTGGAAGGTTTCCAAATGTGAGTGTAGAGGAGAATGGAGAGAATTAGGTGGGTCCAGCGGAAAAAGGAATAAAAGAATGTTAGAAATGGTGGGGGAGAGAAGAACAATTTTATATATTATTTAGAAGCGCAAGAGAAACTAGTTGGGACATTGACTAAGAAGGAACTGTATCATGAGGGACGTGTTAGAGGGTATGGTGGCAGGAAAGAGAGGGAGAGGGCGAAGGAGACTACAATTAATAGACGATTTCAAAATAGAAAAATCGTATGTGAAGACAAAGAGGTTAGCGGAAGACCGTGAAACATGAAAGCTTCTTACTTGCCGCAAATAACTGCCAATAATGGCAGAATAACTATGATGATTATGATATTTCTGGCTGTGAACCGACGTGCTCACCATACCACCAAACTAAAAGGTATCTGATAGGTTATGGATTGTGAACCCACATCTATATGTGTATACATAGAAAGCAGTTACATAATTGTCGAATTCCTGAACTCGTGAACTTTGGAGGCAATAGAACATTATGGTCAGTCGGATTGCCTTTAGTTGGTGATGTGTGGTCAGCACACCCGTTAAATAGCCACTTCTTTATCACCCCCCGGTGCCAGAGCTGGATTAACCCACCTGGAAGCCCGGGGCTAAAAAAAAAAAAATATGTGGCCCCTGTTCACTTCGCCTAATACATTTCTGTGAAAGCACAGTAGGAAAGTTATGTGAATGTTTCATATATTCGGTCATATTTTATCTTATGATGATGATTGTATTTTGTATGATTCATTTTAGACAGCCAGTTGAGATTTTGATGAGAGTGTAGGCCCCCGTTCACTTGAAGGGCTGAGACTAAAGCCCCCCTAATCCCCTCCCTTAATCCGGCCCTGCCCGGCAGAATGAACAGTCAACCTTGGTCAGGGGTCTGTCAGTGTAGTAGGTGAGCTGTGAGAGAGTTTTCGTGATTTCTCGCTGGGCTAAAAATGCCGCCAAAATTGAGTCGTTTTTGGGAGGGCCTTTTTCTGGCGCAAAGTTTGACGTTTCGATGATCAGCAATCAGTGTAAGAGTATTAGCTTGACTTTAACCAAGAATGTGATCGGCAAATATATGGATTGTGTGGTCCCAAAGTTCATATCTCCAACAAAGAGGACAAGAACAAGTTACCACCACCCATGCAAGAGGATCCCCGAACCGAAATACAGATGGCAAATCGTCTGTGTCTTTATGAACTGTCCACATCACATTGCGCCCAGTGTGACCACCCACCAAAAATATTTCATACTAACTTATGCAGAAAAACGTACTAGATCTGGGGGAAAAGTACTAAAATTTTATCTGCTCCCGTTTTACAATATTTATGACATTTTTCGATATTAATATCTTATTAGGTTTCCGGCAGCTCCCCTTTTCAAATATTTTCTGATATTTCCGTACTCCCCATAGAATTTTCTCTCTATGGTACTCCCCCTTTTCTTCCCAGCCCAAGGATAATCTACTGATAATATCTGCCGTGCCGTTTCTTCGTATTGTTGTTGCCGGTGACATCTCGCCTTTCAAAATTGTAAATACTGTTAAATGGTTCATTTTCTTCCCCCACCTTAACACTTGCTCCAAAAGCATTTGCAGCGATTCATAAAGAAGCACTGGGTGTATCATCCCGTTTCCCAAGCCATATGAATTATCAAGCGACGAGCAAGTATAACCACTGCCAGAATTCCCTCTCGTTGGATGAGGCGACCGGACGACACCTATGTCCCACTTCCGCTCTTGTAAATACCACTGTCGAAAAGAAATCAGGCAGAAAAAAAGTTACCAAGAACAGTGAAATTTTCGTACATTGCCAAATTTTCATGAGATTCCTTTTTCTCTCCCAAACGTATTAATGAGAAAAGAAGAGGAGGAGAAAAGTACTAGATTTGTTGGTGAACGTACTAGAACACTAAAATATTATAAAAGGTACTAGATCTACTACGAAAGTACTAGCTGTGGTCACACTGATTACACCAACGACTAAACTTGGAAAATGTTTTCAAGACTGGCGGTAATCATCTTACCTATGTCTAACGACGGAAACGTAAGTGCAACGCTAGGAAGCTGTACGAGCGTCATCTGCCGAACAAAGGTGGTAGTAGGTCGCGCCATTGGATAAGGCCTAGGTGTACCTTTTCTGCTGTGGCAAACCAGAGTCATCATGTACGGAGACAAAGGTGCGAGGCGCCAAGGCAAACTGAAGATCCGTAGGATGAAGTACTTCTGCAAAATCAAGCACTATTACCGATATTCGAGCAGGAGCTACGAGAAATGTACTGAAAACAGACCAACATAGTCCACATCCATCAAGACAAAGCCTCATTACACACCTTAAGATGGTTCTCCGCATTCTACTAGAATATGAACGAGATTACTGGAATCTAGGCTAAACCTTTCAACGAGATACCTGCGAAGTCTCCGGACGCAAGTCCAATAGGCTTCGTAGATTTGGACTGCTTAAAATGGCTATGGGCAAGAGGCGTGTGACTACTGGGGCGCACAGTGCACAATTCAAGTCTACTTTTGGTTATTTTGGATGTATTTTATCTGAAGCTCCTTTCAGAGCTTAAAAGATTCATACCAGAAATTGTAAATACATCTTCATATAAAAAACAGTGTTCACTTTTCCATTTAAACGGAGCGTACAATCTTTATGTCTCGTTATGGACTTGATTCCTTCGTACTCTGAACGCTCCAACTGTGCGTGGACCCTGGAAAAGGAATGGAACAAAATTCACTTCGTAGTTGTTCAACGAATCCTTTTGTAATGGAAACTACTTCGTCGGACTATCTTTCAGAACCAGGGGACACATATAAAACACTGAAGCATCTGCCGCCATGAATTTTCATAACTCTTTTGTAAGTACAATTTGGTCACATATGCGCCGAACACCCTCATATTTGTACTTTTCTAAACAGGGATTCTTCATATCTCAACTCTAGCTCCCCGATTGCCACACGACGCTGGTCAAGACATCCATCTAAAGAACAGTAATTGACTAAAGTACATTTAATCTTTCGTTCCTTCGTTGACTTTCATAACAGTACCTGTAGTGATTCTTCAGTGGCGGGTACAGAAAGAGGCGCACGCCCCCTGCTGAGAAAATATACACAAGTGCGAAAAGTAATAGTATACCTACTTAAAAACGTGTGGATAGTAGTATACCTACTCGAGCGCAGTGAAGTGCAGCAACTCGACAAGGAATCGGTATTCTTCTGGAGAACGTTTAGCCATGCAGTCTCGATTGACGTCCGCAACTCGGGGGTTGTTGCAAGTGGGGGATCTTGAGCAAGAATGGCTATTTGATGATATTCCTCACGTGTGTTCATTGAGGTTCATGTTCATTGATCTAGGGGACCAAATAATGCTTTGGAAGTGGCCAGAATATTCCTCAAACCAGTTGCGAACCATTGCTACCCGGTAACACAGCGCATTGCCATCCTGGAAAGTCTCATTTTTGGCAGAGTATAAGAAGACAATAACGGGCTGGAGCCTCTGCGTGGGAAAATGAAGTATGATTGGACATCGGATTTTTATGCAAATGCATATTTTGTTTGTTTGTATGTATCTGTGTTAAACTTGGTACGGGTTTCTAACAACAATAATACATCTCAAATTTGAAGTTTTATAGTGCATATAAATGCATATTTCAAAGATTAGAGCATGTATTAGTGCTTAGGAGCATATTGAGCATTTCAGATGTATGCGTATAGCATGGAATAAGTCCAGTTCAGTTTGTATTTTGAATGCATTTACATGTCTATACAATAGAATGGCTTTTTGGATAGGAGGATGGAAAAATGCCTAGTTTATGGAAGACCAATAATCTTAGGAACCAATCAGCGGTGCAAAGACGCTTACAATTGCCAAGACATTAAGAGAAATCTGATAATAATAAAATCATTGTAATACCGTGTCGACATCAATTGAGAAACAAGAGACGCAAGGAATGCTGCTCACTGAATGTTTAGCTCTGGTTGAAGTCCGACACGAGCTCCAGTCAATTCTTGGTAAATTCGGATGCTCTGTAGAAAAGAAAATTGACGGATGTTATTATTAGAAACTTCAACTACAAAACAATTGAAGACATATCCTCAAGGGTTAAATTTCAGCTTGCCAGAACATATTGATACTAAACTTGCTCCTCTTTATAATTATTGTTCAGTAACATCTGTTGAAGTTAACAGGTCATTTTCTGGCAACACATGTCACAAACGGAAACGAAAAAATGAAGACAAGCATCTTGTAACATATTGTAAGGCTAATTACAGATATGACTAAATCCTTAAAAAGGAAAACTTTTGTGCAGTGGAAACTGTAGAAAAGTGGAGGTCGTACTATTTCGTATAAAGTCACTCTAAAATATAAATGTGAAGACTCATATCCCTGTTTATTTTAAAAAATGAAAATGAAATGAAATCTTTAGTTTTACGTCCCACGTTTATGCCGGTTAGGCTAAAGGAGACAGTGAAGATGAGAAATAAATGAAATGGTGGAATAAAGAAAATGGGAGGAAACGGGAGAACCCCCAGAAAACCCACGAGCACGGTGTTTGTCCACCACAATGTGTTTATTTTAATCACATAAGTTGTGCGTGTTTTAAAGTCAGGAGAATATAAACTGTAACTGTCATAAAAATAAATTCTAAAGAGAACTCCCTGAAAGATAAAGTACACTTTCGATGTTGTATTTCACCTACAAAATTTTGTCACAACTTTGCTGCATGTTTGAAAATGCTCTGTCTTATTACATTTAACAGCATAGTTGCATCCATATTTAATGAATTTTAAGTGCATAAAAATCCGATGTCTAAGTATGACTAATTGGTTAGCTGGAATGATCTCCAGTGAAGAGATGTGTACCCCTGAAATGGGATTTACTCCGTTTTTCTCTTATTACGTCTCGTCATCCTCGGCACCTAAGGGAATGAACAAAACTTTTTCAGACTGGCCAGACTTTTAATATACAGGGTAGACTAATAAATATCAAATCCTTGTTATACAAGCAAAATATCTCGGTCGTCAGTGACGCTGATTAATAATAGTTCACGGTCAGCTAATGCTTGTCGTTAACTGTGCTGTCACTATCGGCGCCATAACACTACGTCACTGTGGACTCCTACGTGGTGACTGATCCATCAAATTCTGCGACATGTTCAGCTTACATTAAGCCTCTGACAGCATAATATACGTACCGCAAGCGTAGTCCTGCTATATCACAACAGATATAGAAAGTGTTTTCGAAAAGTATTGAATCCTTGGTTGGCAAAAGTACAGTTATTGATGGAAATCCGAAACACTAATCCCTTTCAAGGTAGTCTCCTTGATAATGCACATACTTCTCCGAGCGCTTCCGCCATGTTGGAAACACTTCGGGAACGCAGTTTTTGGAAAAGTGAGCAACTCTGCCATCGCATTCCGCATGATGTCTTCTCTTGACTCAAATCGGGTCCTTTTTAGTAGCATTTTCAATTTGGGAAATAACCAAGTCAGAAGGAGCCATGTCCGGTGAGTAGGAAGCATGACGACACACAGGAATGTTGTGTTTGGCGATGAAAGCCTGAATCAAATTTCACGGATATTTTCCTCATGCCAAAATTTTCGTTCAAAATCGAATGTACCGATCCGATTGAATGGTTTCCGCTCGAATATTACCAAGCTTTTGGCAAAATTTGATGGAATATTGCTGCTCAAGTTTTTCTGCCATTTTAGAACTGAAACCCGACGACCGTTCACTACACGTCTTCACTCGTTGGCCGACTGCCAGCGACTGATGTTTTCTGCCGGCGGGCAAAAAATCACATCTGTGCATGAGTGTCACCTCTATATCTACACTGAAGAAAATCTCCTGCGTTTTATTAGTTTACGTGGGAAAAAATAAGGTTCAATACTTTTTGAACTCACCTCCTAAGTATTTAGATACACATCAACCATTCAACATACCATTAACAAAGACTGTTAAAGAATTCATAATTAATGTTGTATTTTATAATATTAACAGCTTACACTGATTCTACAATTGTATGTTAAAAATAAGATCTTTATATCACACACAACTAAACAATCTACTAGTAACTGTGATTGCATTACATCAGGCATACAACTTTCAGTGAAACAACATATATATTCATTATATATAGTTCCATCTTTAAATCTATTACAAGATATTAACGAATAAAAAAAAAATACTAACACTAGAACGTGTAACAATTCACTAGCTTCCCACCAAATGATAAAAACATCAAAAAAATAATTAGAGTAACATTAATAATAATTTGTTTTCATAACTAGAATTTTTCTCAGTTCTTTTTACCCACCTTACATTCATTTAAATTTTATTAATACACATACATGCTTTGGTGAAACTAAGTAGATTCTTAGCTTTAAAAATATGCTTTAGAAATACAAAAGTATTCAATAATTTTTTACTTTTTTTCTTCAGTGTTAAATGTATATTCCTTCACTAGGGTGGTAACTACCTTTGGTATTTCTCAACACTCGAAAATATATCATCGTTAACAAAAGCTTTTAGAAGTATATACAAATATATATTTATGACTATTACAATCAAAAACGAAACTAAATGGGCATTATTATTTTCTTATTAAGATTATCATCAGCCCCTGAATTCTAAGCTTAATACTTTTTCTAAGTGTAAAACATATTATCGCTTATTGTTCAACATTTATACGTAGGCTGATCAATAAAAACTGATCATCAGTGTTTATGAGGCGAATACAACAGCAAGGCACAGGAAACCAAACACGTCTGTACAACGGGAGAAGTGAAGAATAGATCGAGCAAGTTTGAAGGCCATGAGGTAACAAATGCGACCTTGGCAGCCGTTCAAACACACGTAGTTTAAGTTTCACATAAGGCAACATAGAAGTGACACGCGAAGAACAGAACAGAAATTTTTGACTATCTTGCGAAGATCAACGTTCCGTGTGTACCTCATCCCCCATATATCCCTGATTTAGCCCCTTGGGTTTTTTTTCTTTTTTCCAACTTTGAAGAAACCCTTCCGGAGACGGCGTTTCGCATCTTCAGGGGCAGTGGTGAAAGCTGCGGAGGCGATTTTGGAGGTTCTGTCCAAAAATGGCTTTCAGCATGTTTTTAATGACTGGCAAAAACATTGGGACAAGTGCACTGCATGTAATAGGGATTATTTTGAAAAAAAACCATCAATATTTGGAGGATTAGTACAGGTAATTATGTTTTCCTCATTTATGATCATTCTTTATTGGTCAGCCTACTATTTCTAACCAGTAAGTATACTCCTTAAACATCATAACCAGATAAAACATTCAAGATATCAGATGTAAGCATTAAACTTACTAGTTTTCGGTGACTAGTTTTCGATATCTGGTAGTACTGATATGAAGTGTGAACGTGAAATAAAAGCAAGGATAGGAATGGTGAAAGAAGTCTTTACGAGAAAGAAAAGACTATTTTGGGAGAACTTGAACAAAGAGTTACGAAAAAGACTCATAAAACACTTTGTGTGGAGTATTGTTCTGTATGGGTCAGAAATATGGACATTATGCAAAAATGATGAAAAAAGTCTACTAGCTTTCGAAATGTGGGTGTGGAGAAGAATGGAGAGAATTAGGTGGTTCGAGCGGAAAACGAATGAAAGGATGTTAGAAATGGTGGAGAAAAAAAAAGAACAATTTTAGTTATTATTAAGAAGAGGAAGAGAAACTGATTGGTACATTGGATAAAAAGAAACTTTATCATGAGGGACGTGGTGCATGGTATGGTGGCAGGAGAAAGGGAGAGGGCGAAGAATACTACAATTGATGGACGCTATCAAATCAGAGAAATCGTACGTGAAGACGAAGAGGTTAGAGGAAGGCTGTTAAGCTTCCCAGTTGCAGCAAGTGACCTACCAATAATGGAAGAATACCTATGATGAATAAGATGCTGATAATAATAATAATAACAATAATAATAATAATAATAATAATAATAATAATAATAATAATAATAATAATAATAATAATAATAATAAAATAAAACCAATACCATAGTTACGTATGAGTCATTTCAACTTGATTTTTGGTAAAAGAGAACAAACAGACCCTGCAGTTAAATTCAACAAGCTGAGTTGATAATTTACATACGCCAACCTAAAATCATGAAGAAGTTTGGGATGGCAAAGTCATGTTGTTTCGATTCCTGCTCAGACTATTCGCTCCAATTATTACCGTAGGCATTTTCTCCAATTTCATTAAACCCAGATAAATATAAATCGAACCCTGAAAAGGCTTTTTATATTGAAAAAAAAAATATTTCTGTCAATTCTTTATTACTATTCGTATAATCGAATAGTTAAGCGAGCGTGGTCCCGGGTTCATTCTGTGCAGAATTCTCGATGTTCACGCATTACTGCGAGAGAATTTGAGCATGAATTCAGGCCTAGAAAGGAAGACCGTGCGCCATCTGGACAGCCATAACCTTCAATTTACCTAGTTGTTTATTTAGGGTATTCTTCAATTCAGCAAGATTCGGATGTTTTAAAATAGAAAAAAAAAAAAAAAAAAAAAAAAACGACTGTGGTTGCGACTCAGTAACTGTTACTTTACGCATTAAATGACAAGTTCAATTTAACCTACATTCAATGATACAATTGGTCCTAGCAGTGCTTAATTTGTAACAAAATAAGTACAGGAGCTCTAGAGTTCTTATCAACTTAGCAACTAAAAATGAACAGTTACAGCATCCGCTAAATCTACATGACTAGATAAGTATAATTTAGTCTACTATTGGAAAATACTTGAAAAAAAAAAATCCATGTTAATTCAATGTTATTTTCTTCTTGAATGATCACATTGTCATTATTAGAAAGTACTGACGTTCAGGGAAGTACAAAGTGCAAGATAAAAAATGATTCGTTTATGTTGCCAATCTGGTGTGACAAAAATATACGGAGCTAACGTTTACGAAATTTGACGCTGCTGTCAATATCTGACATTATTCGATTATGGGCCATGTTAAGATGGCCATGGCCATGCAATAAAGACTCTATTCCATTTTGTTGAACCATCAATTGACCGGGATCCTTTTAATTCACCCGTATTAAGCGATGGTTCTAAGCTACATAAAGCAGAAGATAGCAGCATGTGGCAAGTACTTATTATTCACGTAACACTCCCATGCAGCAACACTTTTAAAAAAAAAAAAAAAGGAAAAAAGTATATCAAAAAGCCTGGAACAGATGATAATCTTAATTCCCATTTGAACATATTTCACCCGATTTTCATATGACAACATTACAGTTCAATGTGGAAAAAAATCTACCTAAAACAACAACTGTAGTATATGAATAATTCATGTAACGCTCTTAGAATATATAATTTACATTTAAATTATATGCCCACGTTCAATAAACATCTCTTAAAAACAAATTTTATATTTTACAAAAAAATAATATCTATACGATAAATCGATAAAATATTTAAAAATAATATCTATACAATAAATCGATAAAATATTTAATATATATATCATCATTATCATTATATGTATATATGAATATAAATTCTCTGTTGCATAAAGCTTTGTTTTTGTACTTTCATATATAATCTACTCAAAATATAAATCTTCCTACTACTACTGAATAGGCACTCAGTATAATAAATAACTTAAAAGTGCAATATTATGCAACATTGTACTATGGCAAAAACGGCCTAACGGCGTGATCTGTAGTAACTCTTTGCATTATCGAGTGTAAACTTGACCAAAGCTACGGGTACTATAAACTATCTGATACAAGAACAAATCTGCTCTTTTACAGTAACGAAAATTTGTCTATACGACTACAGAAATTTCTCTGTATAAAGAACGTAAGGAAAGAAAAGAAAAGAAAGAAAAAAAAAAAAAAAACGGGAAAGTAATCCAGAAACATACAGTCAGCTGCGATTATACTATGATCTTCTGTTGAAATCACTTGTTGGAGCAGGAGGGTAGCGTTATATTATTGTTGTCAGTTTAAAACGTAAGTTTCTATTCGTTAACATTTACATACTAATATAAAGTACGGGACAAAAATAAACGACCAAAAACGCCATTAGAACTAATGACGATTTTGGTCGTTTATTTTTGTTCTGTACTTTAAAAGATCATTAATTATATTGATTGAGAAAAAAAAATACATCTTTCGCCTAGTGATTGCGCCTTAGAGGATAATATCTGCCATATAAACTAGAAGCGACAATCGATACATGCAAGTAGATGATAATAAAAACTGATGAAATGAAGCAAATTGTAGGGAAGGATTAAACCATTGGACAGGTTGTTGACCATCACAAGCAGACATGAGGTAAAACGGAAACAGACATTAAGAGATCAACACTCTTTCACCGAACTCAATCATAACTCATTAAGGATGACTCCAACCTTCTGTTCATGCAGGATTTATCCCACAATATTAAAAAATTATTTACAATGTGCTGTTGACTATGAAATGCTCTACGCAGGATAAACTATGCGTCTCCTACGGCCTTCACTCTGACATTCTTTCGTCTACAATTCTTACGTAATTCTTTAAAACATTTACGAACAGAAAGTTTGCTCTGACAATTCAATAGCAAGTTGCTATCCAGTTAAAATTCCATTAAACTTACTCCTCAAGAGAAGAACAACTGTCCCTTTGCCCAAGGATTATATAAAAGTATTGTTTGAACTTATTCAGTGATTTTTCCACGTTACTATTTGCATTATTGTGTAGCGTTTCTATATCTAGGTACCCCATTGCAGAAGCGGTATGTCAGACTGACTGCAGTCTCTGGTTACCATCTGGGATTTCACTTCGCAGTACTTTACCACCACAAAAGAATACCTCACCATAAAAAGGTAACGATTACAATACAACTTTCTGCAAATTCTTGCCATGTAATAGGTCTATCCAATAAATAACTTTCTAAAAATAATATCTACTTTTAAATATTTAACCAAAAAATTCTTAAAACTCTTTTACGTGGGTTCCTATTCACAGACCACGATAAACGATATCTACTTTCTAAAGCAAATATATATACAAATCATTTTTAAAAACGAGATTCAATGCCACGAACGTGTAAGTACTTGATTACATCGTAGCACTTGGACTCCTAACAGAACATTAACTTTTTTACAGGTGCAGATAAATATATATCTCTACAGTTAATGTTTTGTACTATTCAAGTCTATTTTTTGTACTATTATAACAATAACAATCAAATCAAGAAATAAAAACGTGAAATAAAATGCATAATTTACTATTAAGCTTCTTCCTCGTATGAATTTCATATATATATATATATATATATATATATATATAAGCACATAAAATAAAGTTTCAAAAAGTAATATTTTCGCTATTAATATATAATATAAATATGATTGTTTCCTTAAATTTCTCCTTCATTAATAGAGCCTTAGAAATAAAAAGAACCTCAAGAGAATTCTTGTAATCTCGTGTCCATACGTGGATCACAAAAACATTGAATCACTTGTCTCATAGTACTTTGTACGTAGTAGATCGGCCTAAACGAGAACTTAAGATAATGCTTTCTAATTTTCTGCTATTTGGGGGGGGGGGGGGGATTAACATATTTCACTGCCAATTCTACTCCCAATTTCCGAAGTTTTCAGAAATATAGAAAAATGTTACAGGCACAATCTTAATCCAAAGTTTCCTAGCAATTGCAAAATATTATGAATTACGATCATCAAGTGTTTCCTAAGTATTGTGTATTGTTGAGAAATTTGTTGTCTAATCCAATGGTTCTCAACCTTTTTATAACTGATGACACTATTAACCGTATGCCTACGATATCGCGACACACTTGTGTGATTTTTAAAATAAAATTATAATAGTCAGTGGCGTACGCAAAGTTTTATCAAGGGGGGGTTCAAGCACTTAATCTCATATCCTTTCAGGACATACATGATTTTTGTATCATATATCTTTAACATAATCTTATAATACTTCCTTTACAGGTATTAAAACCCCCAGCCCCTCTTCATGTACGCCACTTGTAATAGTATAAGATTAAAAGTTTCGGTAAAATAAATGATTCTAGGTAATACTGGGCATCTTTGTTGCCGCTGGAAGTATTAACTGGTATAACCTATCTCAAAATTGATTCTAACTGATTGGTCTATTAAGTTCTAAAATTTGGTGACACAACTTATGAGATTGCGCGATATACCAGTGCTTCACAACACAGCGGTTGAGAACCACTGGTCTACTCTCTGTGTCATAATAACAGTTTTTTAGTGGCTGATGAATTTGTACGTAATATTTTGGATGTATCAATCACAATAGTCGATAATATTTTGCAACTATTAAACAGCTACACAATCATAAACTCGTATAATATTTTCGAATTTGTTACAAAGTATAGGTAGGATTCATAAAGGAATTTTAACATGTTTTTCTACAAACAAGACGGGGAATCAGGAGAACATGTGAAACAGTTATGTTAGTAAAGAGGATCACTTCTTTGTCTTTTTGTGCCGTGTCGCTAAAACTTCACTGCATCCAGAACAGTTCCGACAGTACCCGGAAGGCTTATGGTTGCCTGCTGTACCACCTCCGATTAATCTCTTTTGAGCTCTTGTTTGGATAATGCTTCTTCTTCCATTAAGAATACTTAAACTAGGCAATCTTTGAGTCGCCTCAAGTGGCTTTAAAATATTATTTTCCTCACCATTCAGAACGGAATCGCACTCCTTACCAAGGATTGTTTCTTCTTCTTCTTTTGAAATGTCGTTATCTTCTTTATTTCCACAAGAGGAATTGTCTTTGGATTGGTCATCATTTCTCTTCTTTCTGTAAAAGTAAAACATAAATTATTATAGAGCAACCACCCTGTGTTTTATTTATATATAATTATGCCTTATCTTTTTATGAAGTTATCTTTTCTATACTTTATTTTAAACTTGTTTTCAATGGAATGCAAATATCATTCTAAATATTATTCTTTGTCTATTTATTAAAACAGGAGGTGGACAAAAATATGTAAACACCTGGTATATAAGAGGTAGCCATTTCAAACACGATTTGCATCTGAATGGTAGGTGTCGCTGTGGTACTGACACATCCTGTGAGGTATACAACCTGGCCAACCGAACAGATAGGCCAGTTACAGTTTAGCGACCAGTCTGTGAAGGTTATTTTGCATCATCTCTGAGCTGACAGAGTTTCAAAAGGGCAAATTGTGGGTGCGCGTATGGTAGGAGCTTCCGTGACGAAAGTGGCGGAAATATTTGGTGTCAAGAGGCACAGTCTTGAAGATCATGACTGCTTGGACGCAAGTGTGTGTATTGTGTGACAAAGACAGATGCATATTGGGAAGGATTGCGACCAAGCAGATGATCACGCGCTGGAAGTCACAGCTGAGCTGAATACAGTGCTTACAAACCCTGTTAGCGTCAAAACAGTCAGAAGAGAACTCCACAAGCAGGGTATTTCTGGCAGATTTGCAATTCCCACACCACTCGTGACTGCTGACCATGCTGCTATAGGGAGACAGTAGTGGAACGCCCATAAAAACTGGACACTGGAGCATGGAAGACTATCATCTGGTCGGATAAGTCTTTCTTTACATTATTTCTAACTATTGGCCAAGTTTACACGTGGAGAACGCCAGCAGAAGCTTACGATACAGACTGTCTGTTATCAAGAGTGAAGCATAGCGGTAGTTCAGTGATGATTTAGGGAGCAGTCATATCCTGGTATGCTGCCGGACCCATCATCTCCCTGCATGGACATGTCACTGTCAAGAATTACGTAATTATTTTGAGTGACCAATTGCATCCCATGGTGCGAACTTTGTTCCTACATGGTAATACCGTGCTTCAAGGTGACAGCGCCCCTGTTCATACAGTTAACATCGTCCAGGACTGGTTTGATGAGCACGAAGATGAAGTATCACATCTGTTATGGCCTCCACAATCGCCAGACCTCAATACCATTGAGCCCTTGTGGTCAGTTTTGGAGACCAAGGTGCGAGCCCATCACCCACCACCGTCGTCTCTGCAACAATCTGCAGTTGCTTTAGCGGAAGAATGGTGCAACATCCCTTTGACAATCATGTGCGATCTCTATTTCTCCATTTCCCGTCGACTGTAGGCCGTTCTGCGTGCCAAAGGTAGTCCTACTCGCTATTAATAAAGGTAATGTGCAAGTTTTCCGATGTTTACATATTTTTATTCATTCCTGTATTTTAAACATCACAATTTCTTTTATATCAATAACATGAAATCAAATGTCTTTTAGCAAGTCTAAAAAGTATTGAGACCTTTTAAGGTCAAACCTGAGAATACATTTATTGTGGTTTGAAAATAACATTACGTAACCTTATAGCCACCACTTTGTTCAACGACATTCTGTAATTTTTCCGGCAACAACATAACCCCGTCGCTATAGAACTTCAGCGATTTTTGGTCCCAAAAAAAGAAAGAAAAAAAAATGTTTTTCACAAGCCCAGGGCTCCTAGTGGTCTGGTCTCTTGTAAATAGTTGAAAAGTGACCAAAAACACACGAAAGAGCGACCAAAAAGTGACCAAAAGCATACGAAAAAGTGACCAAAATCTCAACACGTCCCTTTTTTCATTTGTCAATTTCTGCATCACCTCCCTCTTTGTTTGTTGTTTTGTTTCATTTATCTTCTTTACTTCTTTTTGAGCTTCCTCCTTTCTTAGGTTTTTAAAGTATGCTTTGGAATTACGGTAAGCAGACTTAGCAGATGTAAGAAGCTTCTGAGTAAGTGGAACCAGTTCTGGGCTATTTCCGAATCTCTTCATAACAGACATTATATTTAACTTAGCATTGAATACTAGAAGCATAGCACAAGACGAGCATGATGAACCACACAAACACACACATACACAACGTTGAGTGGAGCGTTAACTATTACGAGAGAAAATTAAAAGACTATTATGATACAAGAAAGAATAGACACAGAAGGGTTCTCAACCCCACCTTGAGAGCTTAAGCATTCACCAACCATCCACTGTGCTTTAGAAAGAATAAAAGCTGAGTGAGAATAAAGCTGACTGTTTCACATGTGGGAGCAAGTACTGAAGCTTTCAGAAGAGTAATGAATAACAAGTTTCTGCCTTTTTCTATTTATTTTTGTATTTTTCTTAGAAAACTGGCAATGCAAAACGCAAATCACACGAAAAAGTCACTTTACCTCCCCAAAAAGTAACTTTTAGTGACAAATTTGAAAAAGAGTAATTTTTAGTGACCAACTTGAAAAAAAAAAAAAAAGTAACTTTTAGTTAAAAAAAAAAAAAAAAGTGACTCGCTATGAGCCTTGCAAGCCTCTTTTGAAACTAACTTAAAACCACTCAAGGAGTTCTGCAAACATCGAAACACGTAAAACCTGGCAGCCACGTTATTTCAATTTCAGACTGATCGTTAAATATGTATGAGAGCCTTTGTTATCACCCTTTCTATCGACCAGTTTAAGCTAATTCTTTTCACTTGCTACATACACCCGCGCAAATGGTCGATAGTACAGGTATGAGTCGGTACCCGGTGGCAGCAGGTTGCAATGTATGATGACCCTCCAATCTCATCAAACAAACAGCATAACCTTCCTACGCGTCAGTGTGGACTTTGCCACAGACTGTGGAGCTTCTTATCTCTTCGTCTACATCTTTTTCGCATATTGTTGTTGTAGGTTATTGCGATCAACTGCTTCAGAAATAGCTCGAGTTCGTTGCGTTTCAGTAGAGAGTCACAGCTAGAAATTTGATCGAATAAATGTTCTTGAGTCAGATTTCCCGTCCAGCTTCTTCTTCTAGCCAGCCTTCCCCAAATGGTTTACCAGCGTCTGATTATGGATATTTAGGTCATGACTGCTTACATGACCGTCTTGATTCACTTTGTCCAGAATATCACCTACTTTTGCTGTGATTTATCGCCCACAGCGAGAAGGATCTTGAAGATCGAAATTTCCAGAATGAAAGCAACTGGACCATCTTTGGCTCGCCAAAATGAAAGGACACTTTGCGGGAAGTACTGCGACAGAAGAGAAGCCAACATTTATGCCATATAGTGGTCCCTGCGTAACATCGACAAAGACTGATGCGCTGACGGTGTAAAACGCCTTTCACACATCTGCCAGAAAATGACATAGACGGGAAGTAATTACATTGACGGAATGTAACAGGTGTGTTGTGCATAAAGCCAGGTATGAATTATAAGAATGTTGCCACTACTTTTTATCCAGCAGTTCTAAATAAATGAATACGTCGGGTGTAGTACCTTTCAATAGACTAAAAATAATAATACATGATGTGGACAGTTTGTTGTATTTGTTCATCCAAATTTATGGTCCTTTTTGAGCACTAAGACTATATCAGACGTGGAACTACAGTTTAAGGTGTAACGCAAAGTACCGTAATAAATTGAATGCTCTTTCATCGGCAATCGAAGCTCGGACCCCGAGCACCAAAAATAGCGCTATCCCCTAGACCTGCAGGGAGGGCTATGATGAAAGCACAGTAAACGTTATTGAAGAAAGAAAGAAAAAAAAAACTCCAAGTCTGAAAGAAGTTTACGAATTATGTAAGAAAAATGAAGGCGGGAAATGAGATTTCTTAACAAGAAGTGGTCCGATATTATTAATATCTTTAATTGTCCCTTCTAAATGAAATAACACATGAATTTAATACTACTGCTCGCCCTCTAAATTCATATAAGAGAAACGAATGAAAACTGAGTATGTACTTCAGCTGAACTATGGTTTGATTTGATTTGGAGTTTAATGTCCCTTTCAGCAGCAAGGCTATGAGATATGTACCTACAGCTCAACGTGGGATCCGAACTACATGAGCTCCCGCCGTCGGCACGTACGCTAACGTTTAGCCACGAGGGAGCTAATATTCTCCTTTCTCATTTTATTCTATCTTTGAGTTTCATTGTCTTGATAATCCCATTCGCTATTCGAAGCAAATTCAATACCAAAGATATATTCATGTAGAGTATCTTAAGCAAATGATAATACACTACATACTCTTTATTGTGATGTGTGTGGTATTGTTAAGAAAAGCATCAAAATGAATATACTTTACTACTCTATTCCCACCTTGAGATGATTTTGTTAAAACTAAAATAAATAAATACATTTTTAAGAGTTGGTTCCAAAAAAAATCTCGAAGCAGAAACAGAAAATAAATGAATTACATGACAATGAGAACATAACTACACACATTGCAAACGTACAATATAACTAAGTAAAATCTTATAAATTTATTATAGTACATAAACCATAATGTAACAGCCTACAAGTAAATTACAAGACTTGTTTATTTTAGTAAAAAGTGTACAATGTGTTACACAAAAGTTTCCGCAATGTATCACCAGATATAACTTCTCTGTATCTGGACGTTATTAACCATATTACCTTTGAAGTAGAATGCCTGGGAGTATACACCGCTGAAAGCGCATTTGTTATGTGTGTATATTCCTTGGAAATCATTCTCGCTGGTGTAATTACAACTGCCTCTGATTCCTACACGGCATAACCATGAGACGTAGAACTGAAAAAAATTCACTTCATTCCATTTCGAACTTTGCTACAAGTTGTTTCATGTTGAGATCATCCGAAAAAAAAATCCCGATAGTAAGTCCTAACGACAGTCCTTTAATGTTACGTGTGGCATATATGGTCCCGCTACGATCTTCCGGAATCTAGCCCGTACAGCAGCGACACTTTATGGTGGCATGATGGTTGATAACTGTGATAAACAATCATCATCAACTGAGGTTTGATTATATTTGAAATGTTTAAAACATTCATACGGTAAATGTGTGTCTGGCTTACCTTAACATTTGATGTGGTTTCGTTCATTTGATGTAGGTCTTCCCAAGTTTTATATATTCATACAGACATGCTGCTATCACATCGACCATCCGAACTCACAATGTAAAGAAGTATAACAACGGAAAAATACTCACTAACAATAAATATGTCCATTTTGTACGAATACGCTTGGCATATCAAATCACTAGAAATGAAGAAAGAGTCCTACAACCTAGTCGCATTTCGTCATACTAGTACTCACTGCTGCATCTGCTACACCATTTGCCTTTCATTCAGTATTGCCGAGCATATATTTCAATAATAAGAGAGTAAAACAAAATAAAAATATTTTCTACAATACATTTTTTCGAAAATATAAAGAGTAGTATTAGGAAAGTTTTGCAATACAACACTACCATGTGTCGCAGGAGTCTGCTTCTTGGTGCATGCTGAAACATGTTCATACTAGCAAAGTAACCGCTGCGCCAAGTCGATAGGCAGACTTATTCATTAGCAGTGATAATCTAAAGTGCTTACTATGGCATCTTTGTCACGAAATGAGATACAGCAGTTTTGTGGTATAACTTCGTGCGTAGTTTAAACGTAGACCAATGCTTAGAAGAAATGACTCTTGCACTGGATGATGTCTGTCCATATCTTACGACTATATTCAGGTGGTACAAAGAATTCCAAAGGGAAAATTTCATTCTGGAGGGCGCTGATAGGACACGAAGGCCACGAATATCAGTTACGGAGGAAAACATTACTGCTGTTAGGAAAATGCTTACAAAGACAGGCCAGTGACCTACCAGCAGATTGAGGATACAAGGCAGCAAATCATTCGATTTTGCATTATCATTTGCACGTGAAGAAACTTTGTTGTCTCTGGGTGCCGCGAAGTCTGACTGAAGAGCAGATGATACGACGAGTGACATGGTGGCGGGAGATGCTGCAAATGTTTAATAAGGGACCATCTCGATATGTGAACAACATCGTGAGAGGTGACGAGACTTGGTTGTACTATGATCTGTCGACCAAGACTCAGAACAAAGTTGAGGTTTCTGATGATAAGTATACACCTGTAGCTTTTAGAAAATTCCGATCAATAAAGAAGAAAATGATAGCTGTATTTTTCAAATCGAGTGGAATAGTGGAGCGTGTCGTTTTTGGACACACAAAAGACAATCATAGCAAAATTGTACACTGAACAGTGTCTGCCAAAGTCATCGAATCTATGAAGAAACTACGACCAAATTCAACAATGGACAACTGGTTCCTCTATCATGACAATGCTCCAACTAACTGCACGAAAGCCTGAACCGAATTATTTGACCATTACAGGGCTGAAACTTCTTGAGCATCCTCCTTACAGTCCAGACCTTGCTCCCTGTGACTGCACTGTTCCCCGTATGCGAAAACGAAGCTGAAAGGGGTGTTGTTTTTCAGTGATGAGAATCTTCTGAAGGCTTGAGACAACGAGTATGCCTCACTCCTTAGTAAAACTTGGCAGATCTGGTTTAACGATTGATTTCAGAGAATAGAGAGGAATTATTTTCAAAAAATTAAATAAATAAAATTCTATTGCAAAACTTTCTTAGTACCCTTTGTATTACTTAAAGGAGTACGAGGGTGCTGATCAAATAATCATAACAAAAACAGAATATTCCCCCTACTAACGGTAAGCATCCAAATTGTAATCAGAACGAAAATGTTTCTGCGTCTAGTTTTCAACATCTTCAGTGCGTATCCTTTATTAAAAAAAAAAAAAAAAAAAAAAAAACTACGTTCTTTGAAGAAAAATGTAGTTCTTTAAGTAACGTAAAGTTTTTTATGAAATACGGACTGAAGATGGCAAAAACTAGTCGCTGAAACGTTTCCGTTCGGATTACAATTTGGATGCTTAGGTAGGATTGATTTTTTGTACGATTTCATGTTTCGGTAAGTAATATGTTCGAATCCCAGCATGGTTCTCTACAATAGCTTAGAGGTTATAACAATAAAATGTGAAAGAATAATAAAAATTTCAGATCTCGTACCTTTTCCCTGAGGAATTCTTCCTTCTCTTCTGCTTTTCGTCTTCGACGCTGATGCATCGAGAATGATGTAGTTCTTCCCGTGATGACTTGAGAAATGGCACGATGATCTTGGGCCACTTGGCATAAATATGGTCTATCAAGTGAATCCAACTACATAATTCAGAAAGAAAAAATAATAATATATCACATAAAGCATTATATATAAAATACATTCACTGACCAATTATGTTTAACTACGACCATTTTTTATTTTTTATTTATTTATTTATTTTATTTATTTATTTATTTATTTATTTATTTTTTTTTTTTTACAAAATAGATAATTTTTTCTTCTTGCGCTCGGTGGTTCAGTAGTCGAAAGCAGAAATTAAATTTAGACAAAGGATAGTCAAGCGACGAATGGGAGGCGGTAATCACAAAATTTTCACAGCACTGGCATCACAATAAAAATAATAACATGAGTTGGCAACCTCCCAACAAGAAACAAGGCGCACAAATTGGCTGCATCACATTTTAGTTTGCATCATCTTCATCCGTTGTTTGCATACTTGACAACAAATACATACTTGACAACATGTTTCCGTACAACGCAGTTCATCGCTTGATAAGTCCGTTCTATTTTTATTCTTATGTTTCTATTCTTTTTCTTCCTGTTTTTAACCTCCGTGACCAAGACTACAAGAGAGAGTCCTAAGCTTGGAAGCTTAAAGGAAATTTAGGAATTACAGAAATCTATAATAGAATGATAATTAGAATTCCTGAGCGTGGTTTTGTATCGTGTGCAGTTGCTACATATCTGCCATTTCAACCGAATATTGTAAAATGTTAGAAAGTTTTCCAACAGCAAGGGGTCTACTTTACTAAATAGTTTTACGAACAACTGGTGTAAATGATAAGACCATTGCTGATATTCTAGCGTGTTCGACATTGTCATAATTCCATACACAAACTGGACACACTACCATTTAGGTTAAGCTAGCTATCCATCTTATAGTCTAATTAGAGCTGGCAAAAACTATTGAGTGTAAACATACATTGATATGGGTTACATTTCTAGTACAACTCTGTAAATATTAAAAAACATAAAGAAGAAAAGGTGAATTCATTTTAGTGTTCCCTTTATTATTTCCAATTTTTAGACTACAGGGAATCTATTTTAATGTCAGTTGCTTCACTGAGTAACAAGGATACTGTCTCAATTAGTATATTAATATATTAAATTAATAAGTAAAATAAATATCGTAGATAGCTAAAGTGAACCACTTTTCCTTTCATGAAACAGAAGAAATCAACAACTGAAATTTACAGATGCAATCGTCTCTGTTCCTAGACACTATATGCGTCTAGGAACTTTCTTTCCCTTAAAAATAAGAAAAAGGAATGTAGCTTGAAAATGTTGTTGTTGAGAATATATTGTTTGGCTTAGATATCTTCAAAAAGGTATACAACTCCATTATTTTATTTTATTTTATTTTTGTCCATTTCACTACATAGTTCCGGAGTGCGAAAAAAAAAAAAGTGTGGTATGATACATTATTAGAGAATTTCAGTATTTCTTTAAATAAGTACGGATAATATACTCTTCTTAACTCCAGTTATTTCCACCCCTTTCTTACGAGGAGCGTTCAATAATTTATCTACCTAGACAGGAAGGACTGCAGATAGGCTCACCTGGTCATCATTGTTTTTCGATGTAGTCCCTATGGAGGTCTATGCACTGTCGCTACTTTGTGGGCAAAGAAAGAAATCCCAGAAGAAAAATAGTCTTTGTCATGGCGTGCAAGGCCGTGTGCAAAACGTGGTGTTTCCACTGCGTGGACTCCTGCTTGCTCTCAAGATCGCAACGGTAAATCCAGGTTTCGTCCCTGTCGCCAGTTGAACCAGGAATTTGTTATGATCCTCCTCAAAGCGGTGCTCCTACTTCTACAAATCCATTGTTCGCGGTCGCTACGCGGCTTAACACAAACACTGCTCACGGCTAGTGTGTTGTTCCGGCAGACCTCAAATTGGGAAGCGGGGTTCCCCATAGTAGCTCGGGCGTGCGTGTCAAGCGTCACTATAATCCGCTCCTCCCTTCCTGTTTAGGAACATAACTTATTCGACGACCCTCGTATCTTTGAAGCAGAAGTAGTTCATAGAGGGGCACGAATGCTCTTTCAACACTAAAAAAAAAAACGTTAATTTTTCCCATTTTCAGAATTAAATCATAAACTCCACACACCAAAATACTTGTGTGTTTTAAATAACTTTGTAATGTTTCACAATACAAAAACAGTTAATTTCTTGTTATGAAAATCCAACTGTTTTATTTACACAGAAAAGACTTAAGACAAAAAAAAAAAAAAAAAAACGAACTTACTGCTGAGGTTTGGTGTCTTCCACTAACTCCATTCTATCCCCTGATCTGCAAACCAGACAAAAATAATAATTATTTTTTACATCTAAAATTATTCATTTAAATAATAAAAAAAAATGTCGCATGAGAAGTAGCAAATTAACAACTATGCTACACACAATGCGGCAATTAGGAAATACATTGCTTTTTCTTATGCAAAGTTAGTTCTGGTACGGAAGTTTTACATACTCATATCTTGGTTTTCTGTAGCTCCGTTTAACGGATATCGGTAGCAACGGGTAAAATCTGGAGCAGTCGATTGAGTTTGGAAGTTCTGGTTTTAACCATCTTGAATGTACTGTCTTATATTATTAACAAAGCGTGTTTGTTTAAAAGTACAGTGCTGTATTAGTCATGTTCCTTGTGTAGTGTATATATGGATATTAGCCACTACAGAATTACAGTCAATCGTGTAGGAACTTACGGCAACATCAGACGGCCACTTCCCCATTTTGGTCCATTTAAAACGAGGGATGAGTGTACTGTAAATTTTGTGTGGGACCTTGGAAAGAGTTAAAGAAATTCCAACTCAGTTGATCGGCAGTGATAGTCGGAAAATAGCAATGCGGTGAAGCATTGACTGGTGTTGTGATACGTCACCACCAAATAAAATAAAGAGTAATATCAGGTTCCGTGTGAGCTTAGGGTATCGTTTCTGCGTATACCCACTACCACTGACGCGCCTGCTCATCACGGACAACTCTGGGCCCCCGCTGCGCTCCTGCCGTCTCGGTTAGATAGCATCGGTGCTTTTGAGTTGCCGCCTAGCACAAGTTGGTTCTTGTTTTATGCACTGTAATTTTTATGCAGTACGTTCACACTGTGTTGATATTCATCACAATTACAAAGGGTTAACTTCCAAAGTTGGGCGTCCGTTTCCAGCAAAATTTTTAAAATTTACAGGAAAGATATGGATAATTTGATCGTTTTTGTGCTTGATAGTATATGAGTCTCAAAATATCTGTTTATTTGTTATATATAAGCGGTTATAAACATGGGACTATACGGCGAGCGGAGGGAACTACTTGGCGGAAGGTAGCCGAACAGTTGCATTGTGGGAAAGAAACGAGCATTTATGTTATCAACATGGCGAATGTACAAGGGCAATGAAGTAACAGTTTTAACATTTGTGAAGCAATACGTTGATAACGAGCAAAATCTTTTAAAAGTTTGTAAAGAGGACGGATTAATGAACCTAATAACAAATTGCTGGAAGTGTGGAAAGGAGATAACAGCGAAAAACCGTGGCGAAAGCGGACGCCCAACTTCGGAATATATGCCATTACGAATAACGGAACGTAATCACTACCAAGTGATTTGAGGGAGAACGAAAAAATAATACGCATTCAAATAATAGATTATTTTTAAAAAATCTGTTCACCTGTAAGCAGGTTTTCTTAAAACAACTGGCTATACCATACCCACTAATGTAGTATAAGGCATTGACAACAAGCAGTTGCTGATGAAAACACATTTTTATCTTAGGCTTTTATATGTTCGTTCTCCATAAATTACTGACCACGTTGATAAATGTAAGTCGAAACTAAATGCCTGATGTTTGCACATCCTAATAATTTAATGCCATACAACAAAAGTTAATGAAATTAAGTTAATTTCACGGTCTGTCTGTAAAACATTTTGTTCCGATTATAATAACCCTCTTGAAAAAATGCATTACTAGTGCCACACTTACAACAATAAATTGTGATGTTCTTAACATCTCAATAACTTAATTTCGGAATTTAAAAGGTTGCTTTCACTAGACATACCACGATTATTGCATATTGCACGAATAAATAAATGGCGAATTTCAAGAACACACAGGATGTCATGCTTTCTGAAGTCCTTTACAGTGAAGTAAATGACTACATTACCAATATAAAACTTGTAATACCTAAATAAAATATGACGTTTGTCTGTTATGATTCAATAAAAATAGCTCTTCACATCTATTTCCACTTCTTACGTCTGCGCCATTTTATCCACTTATTTATAAATAACCAAGGTTGCAACAACCTCAAAACTTTCCAAATACTTTGTGCTTGCTTATATCTTTTTTCTTTTTTATAGCAATTGTATCATTGACCAAGCTCATATATATATATATTAAGCCATGGCAATTTATATTAGTTATACAATTACATGTAATAGTACATTCCAAAAATGCTATGGTAGTTATTATTATTTTTATCCAAAATAAAATTTTACATAATTTCTACCATTACTTCCACTGGGAATGAACTGGCAGCATTGGTATATGTGCTATTAGCACTTAGTTCAAACCAACGCTAATAGGTGGCAGTAACTTACACATAATAGCAGCGTAAATGAAATTAATTTGAGAAATGCCACTCAAGTCATTTTGGGGGTATCTGAGAATTGTTTCGGATATTTTGATTGGCTAACTGTCTGTATTAGTGTTCTTCACTGGCCATTCCATTCTCGAAAAAAAAAAAAAAAAAAGGCTGACATTACTCGCATTTCCCTTTTTCTATGTATATATTTTCTCATAGAAATATCGGCGTATTCTAGACCGAAGCAGGTAAGAAATGATATTTATTTGTTTGCTTGTCAGCAGATAGGCCAGTTACTTAGGGATCTACTGACAATTAGCAGGAAACAGTTTACGTAAAATAAATAAATAAATAAAAATAAAAAAAATAGAAAAATCTCCGTGACTTTTTAACGATCAATCAGAGTTATTGTTAGCTCATTGAATTCAACAAACCAAATACAATCAACTAGTATAGCTAGTTTTATCAAACCTCCGCCAATTTTCACTCAGAAGAGTTGCTTAAAAAGAAAGAAAGAAAGTTGATCATAACTTTTAAACAACTGATCACGAAAGATCACCATCATAAACGTGCTGTGTTTTGACGGCTCACAAGGGAGGGTCACGAAGTTGCTCCGCTGAGATCCGAGCGAGACAAATGTGTTTGCATTTGATATAACTAGACGAATCCCAAAGTTATACGTGCCACTGGGCAGGATATCGTGAGTTACAACATATTTTGTAATGTAAAAGCTACAAAAAAAAAAAAAAAAAAAAAAAAAAAAAAAAAAAAAACTGGCAGAATAATTTGAACCGAGTCATTTGTTCGGAAACAGTTGGGTAAATGGAAAACTCGGCGAACACGTATCCCATCATTTTCAAGGACACATTTTTTGGGAAAAATGAAATGAAATTTTTGAGTTTTACGTCCCACGGTTATGCCGGTTAGGCTAAAGGAGACGGTGATGATGAGAGATGAATGAAATGGTGGAATGAAGAAAGTGGGAGGAAACGGGAGAACCCCGAGAAAACCCATGCACACGGTGTTTGTCCACCACAAAGTTCACTTGGCGGGATCAGTCTTTGAAACCGAGATCCCTAGCACCAGAGGTGAACGCTCTACCACTGAGCCACCGCCACATTTTTTGGGATAGATAAGTTTGCCACAGGGTCCCAGACGGGGTCCAACTCAAAATTTTCAAATGGTAAGAGCACATCGTTTGAAAGCGGTTGTAAAATGAAAGAAAATTGAGCAAGTCTCGACTCTCCACGTCAACCCTGTGCAAAATCGCGGCGGGTCAAACTGTAAACAAAAACAATTGAAAATTATTTTTATTTTGCAATACTGAGAATGCAATGTTGAGATGTCGGCAAGGCAGAGAAGATTTCTTATTTCAAATTAGGAGGTGTAATGCCAACCAAATTCATGAAAGTATTTGGGTGTTGTGTTGAATTTCTTCAATATTTTTGTTGAGTACTCTTTTATTTTTTTTTAAACTAAAATGAATGATTAACTTAAGGTTAATGTAAAATAAAATAAAAACATGCCTTTGTGAAAGCAGTAGAATATGATGTATGATACTTTATAGGCCTACTTGTGTCCTACTTTTCGCTTGTCAGAATCTGGTCACCCTACTTTAAGTAAAATCTCTTGAAGTTGACCACACACAACATTTTGAATGGGTGGGCTGGTCGGATTTGAGTTTAGCGATTCGTTTTCTTCCATGCCCAGGGATTTTCCTACACTTACCCGTTCGAAGGATCAGATAAAGATCAGAAAAAATAAACAAGCTAATCACTGGAATGTCGAACAAGACAACCTACCCCCCCCCGCGATGTTTTCTCCCTTTTTCAACGAGGGGGGAAGTAGAAACTATTTCGGTGTAACATATTTTAACTCTGGTTATCAGAGAGTATTTATACCTCCCAATTCGATTATTTATGCCTGTTTACCGTAGTTTCTAGGATTATGAAAAGAGCAGGAAATACACTGGAATAATATTCTTTCATATAGGCCTATTGTGTAAAAAAATTGTATGTATTTTTAAAAGAGACAAAATGAAATTTAGTTTTTCTATTATTCCAATTTTACAAGTGGAAAATGGAAGACAAACATCGAAAAGCTTTAGTGTATATATATATATATATATATATATATATATATATATATATATATATATATATATATATATATATATATATATATATATATATATATATATCGTTTTTATGGCTTAGGCATCTCTTGTTCAGACCAGATGAGATAGGTTGTAGGAGCAGTCGGGGCTACGGCCTTTGTTATGGTAGTATTCAGACATTTCCCTGGTGAAACTGAGAAACGCTGGAAAATCTGTTAGGATGGTCGTCGTTAAATTCAAAGCCACTTTCCTCCGCATTGCAAATTGCAATTTCGAAGTTCCGTACTCGAACCATTGGACCATGGGAATCGGTATGTTGGCGTGCTAAGTGATGTCAAAGACAAAATCAAACTTGATCATATCGAAGTAATCAAACTACAGTTTGTCAATATTGAATCATTAGCTTGATATTCGATAGGTCCTGTGTTTATATCTTGGACTGTCCTCTTTATTCAGATTTTCCTTGGTTTACGAAGCAAATGCTGAGATGGTATCTAAACTGAAACGCAGGGTTACGTACTTTTCCCTGTTACAGAGGTGTAGCCAGACCAAGTTAAGTTGCGGACAAATTTTAACATGGGGCCTTTACAGAAATATAAATGTCTGACGCTCAAAGAACTCTTTCCCTCCCCTTGTATTTATTCAGTGTTTCTTTCAGAAAAAAATGTTCCGGGGGCCGTACTTAGTATTCGGAGGGACACATATTATTTTCACACGGTACTATTCTATTTATTATTATATGATAGACGTATTATTTTGGTCTCCCCCAGGGGGCATTCTCAGAGCTCCTGGAGGGCAGTACCCCCAAAAACATGTCTGGAAGAAACACTGTGTTTATTTGAGGGAGAAATCACCATGTATAATTTTCAACTAACCTGCTACCTTCCCGCATATTAGGTAATATAGCATTTTAGTGGAAATTTACTTTCCTTTCCTAATACAAACAGTTTTCTGTGTCTACGCGTAAAAATCGATAGTTTACGTTTACTTGTACACAGTTAAAAAACTATTTTCTCCATAGTCATGTAAACAACAGCATAAACTACAATGACTGCCTAAACTGTGCCTTGTGAAGCTCTGAAAATTCAAATTCAAAATTAACAAATTGATCGCCAAAATATTTTTTGTAAATTTTACTGTCAGCTCCAAGTTGATGTGTATCAGAAATGATACACGAAGTGTAAGCGGAATACCTACTTAAAGAAAAGTATTCAACTGAGCCAGAATTATTGCTGCAATATGATTTTCTAGCACCCTGACTACAGGTAATATGTGCTAAATATACCAGCCTGTGCATTAGATCGTATACACGTGGCGGTGAAAAGAACGTTCGTTGTGTATCAGAAATGATACACGAGGCGTAGTTGGAACACGCTGTGTATATCACCTGTGAAACAAACACATGGCGATCAATGTGTTAAACATGCCACGAAAAATAAACGAAATGTTTGGAGACCTTAATTTTAAGCTACGAAAAGAACTTGGAAAATATTATGCATTTTGCAAGTACTGCAAAAACAAATTAAGCAACATAGCCGCTTCTAAACTTAAGGCACGTTATTATTTTTATTAGACTTATTAAAATTTTATTTTGTGACACGTGGAAAGTGACACCTCAAGAAGACAAGATGTAATGTAGATAACTGGTCTATTAATTTTTAAAAAATCAAAAAATTATAGTAATGAGTGCAGCAATTTTCAACCAGAAAAATTCTAAACAAGAATGTTCAAACAAACAAACAAAAAAACTTTAAACAGTGAAAAAAATTAAATAAACACTTTCAAAACCTTTTCAAAATGTTCAGACAAACTCCACCAACAATAGTTTTTCAATAATGACCTACGACCAAGAGTTATGATTCAAGTTCAAAGTGTGAAGTTGTTATTGTTATATATCAAAAGGTTTTAAGAATTACCTATCAGGTTTCAAGTCCTACTTTTTTTCTACCATTGACCTTAGACCAGGCCCGTATTCTGTGCTCGAGCACAGGGCGGCAAAATTTTGGATTTTTTAAACAATGAAATTTTTTAAGTTTTGCGTCCCACGATTATGTCGGTGAGGCTAAAGAAGCGGTGGTGATGAGGATGAATGAAATGGTGGAATGAAAAAAGTGGGAGAACTCCGAGATAACTCACGCACAAGTTCTTTGTCCAGTACAAAGCTCACTTGGCGCAATCTGGGATCGAACCAAGGACCCCATGCACCAAAGGTGAACACACCATGAGCCACTGCAGCCCTCAGGATTAAAAAAAAAAAAAGATTCACGGAGCGCGGAGAGCACGGAGGCGCACAATATATAAATACGGGCCTGACTTAAACTAATAGTCAACTAGAATCCTAACGGTCAACAAATTTTCAAATTAAAATTCTAAAACAGTGATCAACAAAATTGTAAACAAAACTTTTCAAAACGTTTGATAATTTTTAAATTACAATTTCAAAATGATCAAGTAATCAGATTACACGAATAGCTTTCCATTAATGATCTTAGGTTATGAGTTATGACTAAAAGTTCAAAGTATCAAATTCTTACTGTGAAAGTTTATAAACAAAATAAGTCATATTTTTTTACATCAATGACCGTAGACTATAAGCTGTAACTACAATTATAAGGTCAAAAATTTTCAAATAAATTTTACAATACTGGCCGCAAAAATTTTCAAACTGAAATCTCAAAAGTTCAAAGCTTTTCCAAAAAATTTAAACGAAAGATTTGAAAGTAATCGATCAATCAGATTTCACCAAAAATAACTTCCCACCAGTTACTATAAGTTGTAACTATAATACTAGGTCTAAAAAACATCAGCCTCCCCCCTAATTCAAACTTTCAAACTCTGGTCAAAAAATAATTTTCCAACTACAATTTAAACAGAACTTTTGATTATTTTTTTTTAAGACAAAGACTTGAAAGTGATTAACCAATCAGATTGCACCAAGAGTAACTTTCCATTACCGACTTTAGGATATAAGCCGCAACCAAGTTCAAAGTGTGAAATTGTTATTATTGGATATCAATAGGTTTTGATGATTACGTGTCAGGTTATTCAAGCGCAAAATTTGGAGTTAATGGTAGGGATCAACTAATCACATTTCCCCTAAGATAACTTTTCACCAATGACCTCAGAGTATGACCTGTACTCATCCATATGATCATAAAGTCTCTTATCTTAGATGAGGTCAAAATTCTCAAAAATTTGAATTTTTGGCAATTCTATCCATACAAAGGATCAAAGCCAAGCATTTAAATTTACTAAAGTATACACCCAAGTCCTAGAAAATAACTATCAAACTTTTTTATGCAATTCTCAAATAAGGAGTGGATCAATGTATCCCTTCCCAAATTTAAGAAGACTGTCTCAAGGTACTTCTGATCAATGAACCAAAACGAGACTCTATATTCAACCATTACAATAAAGCCATATCTTATAGAATAAATTATGTCACAATTCTTCTAAATTTGATCTTTTGGCATTTTTTTTTTTTTTTTTTTTTTTTTTACTCATAGAAGGAGACAATATAAATCATCAAAATTTACAGAAGAATATACACTGAGTGCTCACTGAATTGCAACTACCCCTCCACACAAGGAAGTGTAGCCAGCAGCCGAGATGATTACATGACCACCCTGACTGTTAGTATTGCAGAGAAAGAACACACTCGAGGCTACATATTGGCAGACAATACACTGTTATAATTCACAGTTCACAGTTATCTTGACCTTTTCTCGGATATGAGTATCGAGCTCACGGAAGTGAGCTCCTGCCTCTTATTTGAAATTGTGATGTTTGGCGTTGTTAATGACGAAGATGAAATTTTCTCGAATGCAACTGTCGCATCCTACAGTAATTGAGTTGGTTGAATGATGATGAGAGATGAGGATGATAGCGATGAACTATTACGGAGAAGAGGAAGTAGAAGAGGGTGCCATTGGTTAGTTTAAGGAGGGATCTAGAGTTTGACTGGTGCTCTAAGTAACCAATCAGGATTAAGTAAATGGCCCTGATAAGGGTATGGTCCTGTATGTAACGAATCAGAGTTTAATCTTGAGGTGAAGTAATGACATCTAGGATGTCACTTAAAATGGAGAGCTTTGTAAGAACATCAGGAGCTGCTTTGAGGGCAGGAAGTTTTTTCCGCACTGCTGATAGAATCTTGGAGAGATGAAGTTCACGAAATATCTCTATAAGCTCTTTTAGAGTATCACTAGTAGTGGCTGCTTTTGCGTCTTCAACATGGTCAGTAGTCTCTGAGCGGTTAGGAGCATCAGCTTTCTTGGCATACGTATCCTTGTGATTCACTGGTTTTAACACTGGTAAGGTTGAATCATGTGATAAAGACGGAAAGTCTTGAGGCTTAAATGACGGTGGTTGAGAACTCTTCCGTGAAAGTATTTTGTGAATGACAGGACATCTTTTGAAGTTAGCGGGGTGCCCCCCGCCACAGTTTGAACACTTCACTTTATCGTCTTGAGTTTTTCGAGAACACTCGTAGGTGAAATGATTGTCAGCACATTTGACACATCTTGGAGTTGCAGCACAGGATGTCTGTGTGTGACCCAAACGCTGGCAGCGGTAGCATTGGATAAAAGATGGTGGATGATAATATTCAACTTTTATTTTATAGAATTCCAGATATTGTAAGTTCAAGATAGATTTTACATCTGGCGTCTTTTTCAAGGTGACCAAGAACAGTGGGAGCAGCACACCTCCCCTGCCTTTCATTTGCTGAACAGAATATACTGGGTATTTTCGATTTAGTAAATCAGTCTTGATATTATCAATGGAAGCATCTACTGGCAGTTGGCGGATGACCACCTTAACTACAGTCTCTTTCCTAGTCATATCCAATGAATATTGCAGTTTAAAATCTTTGCAATAAGCTATTAACGCTTCATAGTCTGTTGCAGAGTGACATTTAAATTTAATGCGATCGGGATAGACCGCACAGTATGGAATTTCTTTGCAAACCAAGGACGCACCATGCGTTAGTTTGTATCCTTTATTAGTAGGATAGTCGTAAATAGTAAGAGATTTGATTTGTCTCTTGTCTTCAGGCTTATTTGCAGTAACTGGAGTAGTTTGTTCCATATATTCATCCCTTTGTTCAGAGGGAGGTATATCAGCCAGCTTCTTGTCGGATCGAGACTCCGTATCATCTTCCATAGCAATAGGTGCAAAACTATTGTTTAAAGGAACTGAGTTCTTCATTTCTGGTTTAGGCCGAAACGTATGTTTGGCAGGTTGGAATGAATTTTCTAGTGGCCGTTTCCTTGATTCACTCGTAGCCAAATGCTCTGGAGTGGAGGTCTTGGTAGGCTGATTTGGACGGCCATAGATATCTCTATGATGTGCTGGAATATGCGGTCCTGAACAATGAGGACAATTATTGTAGATGTGATAGATATGTCGAGTATCTAATAATCTGGGATCCTCTGGAATATCTAGCTCAAATTCCTTGTGTAATCCCGATTGATCCTGAATAAGTACAATTCGTTTGGAGCTTGCCATATCGTAAAGTACAGGTCTTTCCGCTACGACTTCCCAACGATGAATGTTATAATTGGAGGTGGGCACGATTTATTAGCTTTCCAATAGAGCATGATTGTGTGTACCCGAGCAATAGGTGCGTCAACAACCCAGACTGTAATACTTGTCGGATGCTCCCATTCCTGTGTAGTGAAGGTGTACAAGGAATGGAAAGAAAATGGTAACGATCTCAAAGAGACGGAACTGCAGGAGCGTACGGAAGTTTAAAACGTGGGGTGAGCTTAGCGTCAAACTGGGACTAATACAATGTTGGATGCACAACACCCATATCACATGCAACTATACAGCGTACACTGGCACGAATGAAGCTTCACAGCAGACGACTCACTCCTTACAACTCGTAACCCCGACTTAGTCGCGATTGGGCACAAGGAAACGCTAATTGGACCTTAGATGAATGGAAAAAGGATGTGTTGGTCCGACAAATCACAGTTTGTGCTACTCCTCTCGGACAGGCGTGTGCATGTGTGGCCCCGACATAGGGGTGTAGCCAAGGGGGGGGAATCGGGGCTAGGCCCCCCCAAATGACCAGCTTTTAAAACATCATAGTAAAATTATCTCGCTTCATTCATTTAAAAGTAACAAAGTTTATTGACAATTAATAATTTATGGTAAAATAGTATGGAGAAATATTGCTTTTTCCATACCGATCGAAAAATAGTATAGTATTTCTTCCCTATGCCGATAGAAAAATAAGATATTTTTTGTGACAGCAGATTACACAATTTACTGCGATTTATATTTGACAGTTTGAAGACAAACGTTTTAACAAGGTACTACAAATACAGCCATAAAACAAAGGTACTAAACTGATTTGTAAGTACAGTATATTTTTATATGCTTTAACAACTGTTTTAAAAGACATAGAGGATGGAAAATTTGGTGAGAAACAATGCTTTTATTCAATTTGGATTTCATTTGCTCTCTCTTTTATTTCTACTCAGTGTAATAAAATAATTATGTTTTTCTTAGTCACGAATAATAAATAAATATTTTTGCCAGGAAACCGTAAAAAAATTAAGTGAAATTTCAAAGAAAATCAATCTTGTGTAGATAGGTTCTGTATACAAGGTCTTAAATTTTAATATAAAGGTAACCAAGAAAAGTTTTGTTGCTTTTTCACCCACCACCTTCGAAAATCGATGTGTCACCTAACCTGGAAGATCAAAAATAGTCCCCATCAGCATTGACGACGTTCTGAAAACATTCTGGAAGACCATGGAATCCATCGCGGTAGAACTTGGTGGGCCGTGAAACGAAGAAAGTATCAGGTGCATTTTGGACTGGCGTCCTCTACGGTGATAGTCCAAAGAATGGAACAGGTGATAATCGGACGGTGCAATACCCGGAGAATATAGTGGTTGCAATATTGTTTCCCATCCAAGGCGGAAAATGGTGTCCTGAGTCATCCTAACCACGTGGGACTTAGCGTTGTCCCGTAAACGAGGACACATTTGCAATTCAGAAGTGATGGCTCCAGAGTTTTGAGTTTTTGTTGAACACAGCTCAACTGCTGACACTACACAGTTGCATTGATACTCTGACCAGCTGGTAGCAGTTCCCGATGCACGATGCACCAAACACACAGAAGGACCTTATTCTGGTACAATGCTGGTTTCGGCTGTTTTGAAATCGGTTCATGGGATGCTAACCAATGATGACGGCGCCGTGGAGCTTCGTATAGGACACAGTTTTTATCACATGTCAGCGCCCTGTCCAGAAATGGCTCCGAAACAGTAAATAAACACAGGTGACTGCCGCGTTACCTTCTGGCCCGGAGTCAAAATATGTGAGACCCATCGACCCAACTTGTATTGCTTCACAAGTTGATGGATGTGCTGCCGAATGGTTTCTCCACACACTGAATTGTAGTCCCAGTTCCTCTTTGTACATGTGTTGGTCTTCTGGCACGTGCTGTTTTCGGGAGTTTCGTCATCGTCCTTAAACTTCTTAAACCAACGCTGCAATGTCCGCGTCGTCACGACACCCTCATCAAAGGCCTGACATATCTTCTGTCCCGCTACAGCGGCGTTTGACCTCCATTTGAACTCGTTCAGCATACATTCTCTTATGACGCTCTGTGGATGTCCCATGTTCCCTCTGTCTTTACGCAAGTTCACGATGTGTCTGAATTGCCACAACCAGGTAGTATGTTGGATATACCCACACCAACAACTGACGTTCGCCTTATCTCCACTCGCATTCAACTCACGGTGTGAGGTCCAATTGAACACAGGCCTCCACGAAAAGGGACATAACTTCCTTGGTTACCTTTATAGTTTTGCACAAAAGTATAGCGTTTGGTCCCGGGCAGTAGTTCTTGATTAAGCATAATAAAAACTATCTTGAATATAATTTATGGATAATAATAATAATAATAATAATAATAATAATAATAATAATAATAATAATAATAATAATAATAATAATAATAAGAAGAAGAAGAAGAAGAAGAAGAAGAAGAAGCTAAAATAGTGTTTTTAGTTTTCCAGAAGAAAACCAAAATTTTCCTTTCTTTCAGGCCTCAAAAACACTAGCAGCAACACTTTTTTTTACTTTGTACATTGTAGCTGCCCCCCCTCAAAAACGACGGGTCCCCCTACACAAACTTGCTGGCTACACCCCACCCCTGCCCCAACAACACATAGCTATGGACCCCTCTTGCATGGTGCGTACTGTACAGGCAATAGGAGCGGCTGTATAGTTTGGAGATGATTTTGTTGGTATGGACTGGGATCGTTGGTGTGCATGGACCACAGCGAGACATCCGTTGTTTACCTGCATGTATTAGAAGGTCACGTACACTCTACAATGCAGCATTTCTAGGAAGACATCATTTTCCAGGTCTACAATGCACGTTGCCACTAAGCCAGGACTATATTTGCTTGGCTTGAGGAACATTCCATGGAGTTGTACTGTAGTATATGAATTGGCCCTCTAACTCAATGGATTTTAATCTTATAGAACATTTATGGGATGTGGAACGAGCTCTTCGCACCATGACTCCTGCATCGACATGTGTGGGTTCATTGTGTGATGCCATCAGGAATATATGGTGTCAGATCCCAGCAACTACCAGAATCCATGCCACTCCGTGTCCAGGACGCCCTCTGAGCAAAAGGTGGAGCAACAAAGTATTAGATAGGACGTCGCAATTCAGTGAGCAATCAGTGTACCTTAGTCCTAGAAACTATTTACCAATTTAAGTTTCGACAATTCATAAGGTTTGAGGGTGGGCCCTTTCTTTTCAATTGTTGTATCGTTGTAATCGTGTTCTATTCAAGATAAGAAACCAACGTACTCAACCACATGATTATATCTTACAATCAAGCCTCATCTTAGTGGGCTTTAGGGCACCACATTCAGAATCCCACCTCATGCAAACTCAAATTTCCCGCCAAAATTCACCTTCAAATATAAACTGATACTTCCATATATGACATATTTTTATCACAGAAAGATACAATGTGAACCACCCAAATTTACAGAGTTATATACAGGGTGTTCCATATATGACATATTTTTATAACAGAAAGATACAATGTGAACCACCCAAATTTACAGAGTTATATAGAACGTGTTCATTTATTATGTAGCCAAAATCCACTGGTGAAATCCTCACACCTAAACAATAAACAAGTTCATATGAACATAAGGCGAATAAACGCGTTGTTTCAAAGTTACGAGATACTGAAATCGAGAAAACTGTAACTTTCAGGCCCCCTAGCTCGAAAACTGTGAGAGATGTCAAAGGCGGTTAAAGAACTATTAGAGGAACTAATACACTCTCTATCTAAATATCTACGTTTCAGAGTTGGGCTGTGCCAGCGCACATGATTTTAGAGAGAGAGGTAGAAGAGCGGAAAACTATATAGCAGCTCCCTCTATAAAATCCGTTGCGCCGATACGTCCCAACTCTGGAACATGGTTATTTAGATACATAGTGTACTATTTCCTCTAATATTTCTTTAACCGCCTTTGATATCTCTCATAGTTTTCGAGTTAGGCAGCCTCAAAGCTGCAATTTTCTCGATTTCGGAATCTCGTAACTTTGAAACAACGCGTTTTTCGTTTTATTTTCATATGGACTTTTTATTATTATTATTATTGTTAAAGTGTGAGGATTTCACCTGTGGATTTTGGATAATAAATGAACACCCTGTATTGGAGTTTAGAGAATATTTATAGTGCTAAAACCTTAAAAATAGGTTTGCAATCTACCTTAAACGTGACCGGTTTTGTGACGTAAAAGGCAGTTAGAAACTTCTGGAGGCATGTCGAACGGAGACCTCTTGTCTGGGTCGCGAACCCCAAACAATTCTCATACATGAAAACTACTGAATGGCCTTAACATCCACCCAGTTCCTCCAAGAAGTAATTTAAATTAATGCAAGTCTTGGGGGCGTAGATAGCGTAGCTCAGAATTAGAAACATAGGAGTAGAATTTCAAAGATAAAATTCGACAACACAGAAATAATTTAAAATAAGAATTTAATGAACTGATCTTGAATGACTGAATAACTACAGAGCATGATGTGGACTGGTATGACTTAAAGACTAGAGAAGACAATGCATAATCACTTACTTTTGGTAACGATGACGAGCAGAACCTCTGATGGACAGAATGACGGAGTGACAAAAACTAATTATGAATAATTTGACTCGCAGAGTTTCGACGTCAAAATAGCACTTCTCATACCCGGAAGAGAATCCGGTAGTATTTATATGATTTTTCCGCCATGTCAACATTCTTGCACATTCTTTCTGAGTCTTCCTAGTTTTAGAAGTCATAGCCGGTCATTTGCATTGTAGAAGTCAAGGCACTCTAAATTTTCCATTGGATTATGAATCCTAAAGAATATTCAAACTGCCTCCACTTCATACATTGCCTGTTTTATACACATTTTAAAATTCAATTAAATATTTTGTTTCATTACATTGTGGTACACAATAATAGTACTAAATGTTGTTTTTAGACAATTCTCAAATTTTTCAAAACTGTGTGTTTCATTTCCAAATCTCTAACAGTATTTATGAAGTAACTAGGCAGTATTGAATGCACAGTTTTCGAAGTCGTTGAGATAAATAGTGACACTCCTGTTTAAGTGCAGGTTCAGTTTCTATCGACTTGGAGTGTCGAATCCAGGGTAGAGAAAACGGCTGACATTTTTCAAGTAACATTTGGAACATAAGGTATTTCAGTAATAGTAATAGAAATTTGACAAATCAGTAGTATGGGATGATATGTGGAAATTTTGACATCAAGCTAAAGGTTGGTATGGGATACATAGGAGGTTATTGAACCAGACCGACAAACTGAGAAAGGTGATTCGTCACATAAAAATAAGAAGTTCACAGTTATAAGTAGTTCAGGAACTGTTGGAAAAAGAGCATAGTTTCGGAGCAAGGGCGGCCTAAAAGCGGGAAAAATGCGCCACAGTGCACAAGGAACCATGGAGTACCAGTTCATATCAGATCAGCATAAAGAAAATCACAAATACACCTTACAAAAATGAACATTTCAGTAATATACAATGGGTGACCAAATTCCCCATAGGGCATAACGAAGCCATCCATTTCATTCATGCACATCATTACCGCCTGATTTAGCTTACACAGGATAACAGTTGGACATAAAACTGATTTTTTAAATTTTAATTTCGTTTTGCATGAAAAAGTTTACAAGAGTTAGTTTGGTTTTGGGGGGTCGTTTTTTTTTTTTTTTTAGATGATTTTTCTAAAACTTTTCAGTAGATTTTGTTCTCATTTCATAAATAAATATTTTATTGAGATTTCTATTATTCAAGATAAATCATTATGCTTGAAAAAAAAAGTCCACAAGGGACAATTTACTCTTGAGGCCGACTTTTATTTATTTATCTATTTTTTTTTTTTTTTTTTATCCAGACGATTTTCTGAAAAACATTTCAGGTCACTGTACTTATGCTTCATAAATAAATATAGCTATCTGTATCAACCCTACAATGAAAAGAAATAATTTCTCATTTCAAGAATCCACAAGAAGTAGTTTACACTTCAAGGTGTACTTTCCAGCAGCGCCGTAACTTTTCTGGGGGGACAAACATTAATACGCGCATTTGGGTCCCCCTAGAAAAAATTGTTTTTTCTACTTCGTGAATCCCCTTTTTCATGCACGCCCCGGGGCCCGTTCCATACATGACAAATTAATTAAGGGAACACTATTGACAAATCTCAAAGCCATACGAATAAATATTGTCTCTATCGGGCCCCTAATAATAGACTTTTTTTTAACTGAAATGGGCCCACGATTCACTTTTGTTTTATTTATCTTTTGTGTGATGTAATGTAGTGAACCTGTTTGATGCTTCATTTAATTTCATATTCGTATCGTATATGGAGTAAGAAAATTTTGTCTTAAAATGGGCCGCCCTCGAACGATGGGGAGCTTCCCTGGGTCCAGGCATTTTCCCCAAAAGCTGCACAGTTGATTTTGTCCATATTTCATAAAAATACTTCTCTAACAACCCTACAATATAGCATAAATAATTTCTCATAAAATAATCAAGGGATAGTTTACCTTTAGGAGCGAGTTTTCTTCGAACAATTTGTACATATTTCGTTAATAAATGTAGGCTATGTAATAACTGCAACAAAGGAAGAAAAAGGAAGATCGGTGGTCTGTAGCTTTTTTTTTATTTCCCTTCCATTTCATTCCTTTATTTATTTATTTATTTATTTATTTATTTATTTGGAGACTTTGATCACCTTATCCAATTTCAATCGTAATACGATTCGAAGAAAACGCACCTTGTTTCAGGAAATCAGATTTAAAAAATGTTTAGTTTTACGGAAGTTACTTCGAAATATGTTCTTCACTCACCTCCCGACCCCCAACCTCCCGCTCCCCCCCAAAGCGAAGAATTATTCACAAAATTTTCGGTTAACAGTTTTGTAATCTTTAAAACGGCACTAATTGTAATGAGAAGGTGGGTGATGAATTGTCCAGTAGACAAATATAGCAATGTTAATTAGGGGTTTCGTACTAAGTCACTAGCCACTAGTTGTGTAATCCCATAATTTAGATACAAGCTTTCTATTTGAGTTTTACAATTTCCCAAGTTGGTAATCATTTGTCAATTATCGAACCCCCTTTAACAAGATGACTTCTTTAGCCGACCAATTCTAGTTCAAAATGTTGGAAAGTTTCTTCCCTTATTTCTACATAGCTAGCTTAGGGACGTTGTTCGCGAGGAGGCGTTTTCCCAGGATCTTCGTTCCAGTAGTGCCTATTTTATTGGCTGGGTGGGGATGTTTGGATATTGATGCATGGATAACAACGAAACGTAAACCAAGTTACATATGTGATAAAATAAGACAGAACAATCTTTTTAGAGGATATTCAAACTTCACTGGCAAACTTTCGCAGCAAGATATGGTCACGCGGAAGTGTTGCTAAATAAACAAAGTAGGGGACAGAAAAGGCTAAGCAGCCAAACTCCGGCTCTACCATATGTGCAACACGGTAATCGGCAAATCTGTCATAACTATATTATTTAAAATAAATATTTCTTGTTGGAAATATACTTCATGATGATAGTAGTTAAATTTACTAACCTGACCTATTTGAATACATAGGCGGCGCCACAGTGGGTGCAGTGGATGCATCTGCACCCACATTAACTTTGATTTTCAGACTTCCTATAATAATCCTTTCTATTTTGTATATTTCTTGTTTTCTATGTTTGGATATATTTGAGGGACATTTTAAGTCGCTTATAAGTTACTTGATATACCGTATTTTTCTAGTTTTTTCTTCTAAATGGTAAAACATGGATTATTTTTGAGATCTTAAGGCTCAATAGTTCAGAGCGTTCTGGCAACAATGTTAGTATTTGTTGTTCCATCCTAGCCTGCATCCACATAACCAAAATCCTGGCGCCGCCTGTGTTTGAATACTACATTCATAAATCACGTTTAGGACGCATTAGTTTAAGGTCACATGCACAATGCTGCAGCAAATGGTCAAACAAATCCCAGCATGAATTGCTTGATTGTTTTCAAATACAAGAACTCAATTTTCGAACAGTTACGAACACCTGTTGCATTTAGTTATTTATTACAGTGTTAATATGAAAACTAGTTTTGTCTTTGTCACAAACAAGTTTCTTATCACCGAAGGTAGAAACAAGTTTTTCTTTTTAAAAAAATTCAATTAGATGTAGAAGGAAAATCGAGAACGAAAGAAAAAAGAGCTAGTAGTACTGGAATTGCAAACTGATATATTGAAATTGAAGCTCGATATTGAATTCCATAAAAAGGATTAGTATTTTTTCTCTGAAGGTATGTTTGCTTTATCTTTCTGTTACGGCGAAGAAAAAAGACACAACGAAATTCTATTTGTAGTGTTTAGGCCTTTCTGAGTACGAGTACTCTTTTCCTCCTCTTCGTTGTTCATGATGGGGTTCAGGCCCGTATTTACGAGGTGTGGCAGCAGAACCAGACTTGCTAACACGTGACATTACATGTGATGAAACATGGATTTTCCAGTATGACTCCGAGACTAAGCGTTAATCCATGCACTGGAAGACTCCCACGTCGCCAAGAATGAAAAAAGCACGAATGAGCAAGTCCAAAGTGAAAACAATGCTCGTCGTTTCTTTCGATATCGGAGCTATCATCATGACTGAATGGGTGCCTCAAGGTCAAACGGTGAATCAGACCTACTACAAAGAAGTCCTTATCAAGCTGAAGGAAAGAATAAGAAGAAATCGGATTTGTGGAAGAACAATGCATGAATCCTTCACCAAAACAATGCGCCTGCCCATAATGCCCGTTCTATGAAGCAGTTTTTAGCAGCCAAGCGCATTCCTGTGCTCGACCATCCTCCGTATTCCCCAAACCTGGTTCCCTGTGACTTTTATCTATTCCCAAAGGTGAAAAGTGCATTGAAGGGAATACATTTTCAGTTTGTGGAAGATGTGAAACGGAAAACGGCAGAGTTGTTGAACAGGGTGATATCTGATAGCCTACATCATTGTTTTGAACTATGGAAGGCACGTATGCAACGGTATATAGATAGGGGAGGGCAGTATATTGAAGGGAATAACAGTCAATTGTAACTTTCTTTGCAATACATCATATTTATGACACCAGTCTCGTTATTTAATTGCCACACCTCGTTTATACCGTGCGCCCCTGTGCTCTAAAGTATTAGTCGCCCTCCGCACAAACTTATGTCTCAAACAAGGAAACAAGCGATTTCGCAAATATACCATCTCTCATTGAGAAGCAGTTTAGGTATTACAAGTTACAAAATTTACAACGTAATTTTAAATAATCTAATTCTCTCCAAGATGAATATGATGTAGTGTTCTGCCCGAAGATAGGTGTTTGACCCGAAGGTCCCTGAGCAAGGTGAACCCATGGTAGTTTGCCATTGCCTTTCATGGGAAGATGGTGGCGTATTAAGGACGGGATTTACAGCTTAACTTAGGATCAGAACCACTTGTGTTCCCATCGGGAATCAAACCCGGAACCCCTTCATTAAAAGGCAAAGAGCTTAACCACTCATCCATTGGGGACACATCCTCTCAATACTGGTATGTAATTTATTCATATACGTTTTAAATTTACTGTCCGGAAAAAATGCATTCATTTAATTCTTAATCAACCGATATGTCAATTTTATATTTTATAATTTCACTTGAATATTGATTGAATTACTTAAATACTCGTATTTACTCTTACCATTGTAATAGTAAAATATGGAATTTAAAGAACTAGGCAGTGCTTTTGACATTATTTTGAATTTATCACATAATTAAAGATTGTGTGGATTCTTTCATACGTCTTTAAGCTACTCGAACGAATAAGAGAAACACTTTCCAAAATATTTGCAAATAAACCTTTTCTCCTGTGTGCATTTTCTTTTCTCATGTTTTAAGTTACTTGAATAATTTTTTTTAAAAATCACAAAGTATTTCCGAAAAAAAAACACTGTATGCGTTTTCTCATGTTAGAATACTCAAATAAAAAAAAATAATAAAAAAAATACTTTCCCAAATTACCTGCAAAGAAACTTTTTCTTGTGTATGCGTTTTCTTTTCTCATATGCTTTAAGTTACTTGAATAATAATAATAATAATAATAATAATAATAATAATAATAATAATAATAATAATAATAATAATAATAATAATAACTTGCCAAAGTATTTGCAAAAAATTGTTTTTCTCCTGTATGTGTTTTCTCATGTTGTACTCCACTCCCCGGTGAGGGGGGAGATTTCCAAAGTAAACGAAAACGGCAGTTGTTAGTTTTGAACTCAACTTTTTCGAGGTCGCTGAGTTTAACGATATCAGTTTTCATGATGTTCAAGTTCATCCTCACCCATTGGGATGGAAGTGGGAAAAGATTGACTTTTAAAAAACAATCAGATAAACTAACATATTTTTTCGCGCTTGCGCGGGACACTGCGAGTTGATTACTTTATTGTGAATATAAAAATTAAAAATTTTGCCGCCCCCTAAATTCTGCCGCCCTGTGCTCGAGCACAGAGTAGCATTTATCTAAATACGGGCCTGGGTAACATATTTAAAATCGTGACTCTTAAGATTTGTTCTTTCTGGAGAAAAGGAGTAGTAAATAATGCCATTGCACGGGGCGGCCGGCCCTGCCTATACCTATAGATAGATGGGATATCAATGAAATTTAAATTCGTCAATGCTTGAGTACTGATTGATAAATTTTAATTAATAAATTTTAACAGACTATTAGACGAAGTGGGGAATTGTAGTGAAATCGAAAGATTGGCTCAATGCTACGTAAGCTAGTGCATTAGCAAAATAACGGTAGATTGAGATCAAGTCTTAAGCAACATTGATGTCCATATTGTGATATTGAGAAATTTAGTAGTGATATTGAGAAAGTTAGTAACGTAACAATTGATCAAGTACGTACGCAACAATTTATTTAAGAAGGAATCCGAAGCTTTTAGAGGGGTGTCCAAATCCAATACGATAGGCCTACATTGTATTACAATTTATAAAATTATCCCTAAAATTAGACTAAACTTACAGAAAAGTCGGGACTTCGAGAGTGGGTCCGAGCCCGCAAGACCTCTTGCGTACGTCCCTGCAGTTGACATACATCAGTGATATCATGCGTCCACTGGCGCAAATCCCGGGGGATGAGGGGGACATGTACTTCCAATCTTGGAACTGGGGAGGGACTGTCCCCTCAATAATACGATTTTTTTTTTGTGGAGAAATGTGATCATTTGTGTCCGATTGCCACAAAGGAAAGTGAGATCAAATGAAATTGATGTCAGAATAAGCCTCAAATCTGCCTGCATCCCGATGTTGAAGACAACTCTGCTCCCCTGATCCTCCACACCACAGCATTGTTTTTCCACTTCATAAATATTTTGAACATCGCTTAAAAAATAAAATAAAATAAAAAAAGATTAAGTATGGGAATGGTCTTACCGTCCCCCCAATTTTGAAGACAGACTTGAACCACTGCATGCATCAGTGATATTTTATAAAAAACGAAGTAAAGCTAATGTGTGGTTTAACTGAGTGCATCTGCGCCTACAGTTATTGACTTCTCCGCGATTGGCAACTCTGAATATCGATTCGGAAAAGGCATTTCAACTTTTTTTCTCTAAAAATCATTCTACTTTTGTTTTAAATGACTTTTTTTTAATGCTACAACAGCATTAAAAAGAGGAATAAAAATGTTTTAAAAGGTTCGTTTTTAGACTTCATTTTTCAGTAGGCGAGAATATTCATGAAATGGTGTTCATTCTTTCTTACGACATGAGTGCTCGTAATGGCAATAGCAATGTTAAAACAACAAAAGCAAGAATTCCAAGAAATCACATGCAGTCACAGGCACCAGACTATACAATATTAATATTCAAATACTAAACAAAAGTTTCATTTTTAGAATTAATATTAATAAATTATTACTGATAATTCTCTACTGTAATTGAGAGGACTCACGCCATCTGGCGCCGTGGCTTAGTTGGTTAAAGCGCCTGTCTAGTAAACAGGAGATCGAGGGTTCGAATCCCTCCGGTGCCTTGTGGGTCGCAAACTTTTTTTCTTACTACTTGTGTAATTACAATCGATGGCTTCTTTTACAATACATATTTATTTATTTATTTATTTCATTATTAAATTAAACCTGTATTTATTTGTAAAGAATTCTTGTTACTGCTTTGCATTTCTAGAAATACCTACTAATAGCTATAGCATACTTCGCCATTATGAAATTACCAGTGTTTACATGACTATGAACTACATTACATACAGCTAGGGCAATGGCCGACCAAACGCCTTTGTATTGACGGATGTTCGAGCCCAATTACAGTTATTTCTAGGTTACTGCACAAATTCATTACTTCTTGGTTGCCATCGAAGAGGGTCGTTAATATAGGTTTACAACTCATAGTAGAACATATCAGTGGCGTACGAAAGGGAGTTCCGGATGTAATCTCTCCTCTCTTTCAACAAGCTATTATGGAAAAATAAACATTTACCATCTAAAGGTGTTTATAAACATTTGACGTGTCATGAAACGATATGAGCTTGGGTGATTAAACCGTCTTGATGAAATTCTGCGTACGTCATTATATTCTGCGTACCTCATGCCAAAATTACAAAAATACTCTAAGATGGCAAAAATAAGGTAGACACGTTTATTTTGATTTACAGAAGTAACACATTTTTACAACACATTAAACATTTTTCTCTACGTTAATTTGTGTCAAATCAAGAAATTTTACATGAGAAGAATTTCAGCCTAAGCATATTATTTCTGCCGTCTGTATAGGCCTACATATCATTTTGAAAACAGTTTCATATAGACATTTACATAGTATTTTTTATTATTACTGTTGTTATTATTAAGTAATGGGGATTTCAGACTTTCAAACTATGATGTGCATATGTGTCGGAAGGAAGTCTGTAGCACTAGGTAGAACGGCTTTATCCGTCCGTCTGTCGATCGATATCAGAGCCGAAACGGCAAGAGATGTAGAGATGCGGTTTCTTGCAATAGATTCAGCGTCCCAGAGATAGGTTCCATCTCCTCTGGCAATTCTCTATTCAACCCGGAAGTGGTTCAAATTAATCATTTCCGATTTAAATATTTATCGCCAAGAACGAAAACCGTAACTTTTGCAAGACTTTTTTTTTTTTTTTTTTGCAAATTATTCAGCACTTGAAGACAACATATCATAACTATTCACAGCAGTCTACCAAAACCGGAAATGGTTCAAATTTACTATCACTTCCGGTTTCAGCACCGATTTTCGTATAACAAAAACTGTAAATGCTATTGAAATGCGGCTTTTTGCAATCGATTCATCGCCCCAAGAATGTTTTCAATCTGCTTTGTTAACCCTCTATTCAATCCAGAATTGGTTCAAATTAGTCATTTCTGATTCCAACATTTATCACCTTAGAACAAAAATGGTAACAGATAGCAAGAACCGGATTTCTGAAAACAATTCATTGTGTCAAGACAACATATAATGATTATGCATATATCAAAAGCGGAAATGGTTCAAATTTACTGTTACTTCCGGTTTCGATGCTGATTTTCTTTGTGCAAAATGGTATAAGGTATCCCAGCGTCCCAAGAATAGGATTCAACTGCTCCGTTAATTATATCAAACCGGAAGTGGTTCAAATTAGCCATGTACTGTTTCAAAGTTTACCGCCATAGAATGCAAACGGTAACAGATAGCAAAAAGCGGTTTCTTTGCAAACGATACAGCGTCTCAAGACAACGTATCATGACTAGCCACAATATTCTACCAAAACGTGGAGTGCTTCAAATTTTCTACTAGGTTCCAGTTTCAATACTGATTTCCGTAAAGGAAAAAAGTGTAAATGCTATCGAGATGCGTTTTTTTTTCAATCGTTTCAGTGTTCTAAGAATAAATTGCATTTCCTCCGTTTAAGCTCTATTCAAACCGAAAATAGTTAAATTACCTATTTCTGGTTTCAGTGTTTATGGTCATAGAACGTAAACATTCATAGATAGCAAGAAGCTGTTTTTTTTTTCTTTTTTTTTAATGATTCAGCGTCCCAAGATAACATATTACGACTATCGTTAACACTCTACCAAAACTGGAAGTGGCTCAAATCTACTATTATTTCCGGTATCAATACCGGTTTTAACGTTTGTCACCACAGAACAAAAACGGTAACAAATAACGAGAAACTGTTTTTCGTGAATGATTCAGTGCCTCAAGACAACTTATCGTGATTTATACATAGGACTCTATTAAACCGGAAGTAGTTCAATTTTACTATTACTTTAGGTTTCAATACTAGTTTCCGTAGAGCAAATACAGTAAATGCTATCAATATTTTTTTTCAATCGATTCAGGGTCCCAAGAATATGTTTCATCCCCTCCCTTAACCCTCTATTCAAACAGGAAATGGTTGAAATAAGCGATTTTTGGTTTCAAACTTTATCTCTATAGAACATAAACAGTAAGGGGCTTTTTGACATGGATTGAGCATCAGAAGAACAGGTTCTATCTTTGATCTTGTTACTCTATTGCAACCAATACTTGCAGATACACTTCTTCATGTCTGTGTACTGAATTCACATAGTTTGGAAGTCTTAGCTTGTTTACACTGTGAAACGATACTCACTTATCCATTATGTAATAAATAGAACACCTACAAATTTATACCTACCAAGATTTCGGCTAACAAATACAGTCACATAATTTTACTATGGGGAATAAAGCTAATACAATAAACTACGATACCAGTAGAGAGATGACTCTTGAAGGAAGTCACATAGGTAAAAAATGAAATTTTATTGCACAAGCTAAAGGAAAAGAATATACTCGTACTAACTTAATGATTCTATAGAACATTCAGAAGCTTTTTTCCTTTAGCTTCTAGAAGTAAAATTCAATTTTTTGCTGATATGACTTTCATCAGAGTCGCCATTGGTTACCAGGACAGGAAATTGAATAATACTTCTTAACATAGGGTCGAGGAAATTGCTACAATATTGATGAAAATTAGATGTTTTTTTTATTAAAGTTTAACGTCCCACGATTATGCCCTTTATGCTAAAGGAAGTTGATATGATTAATGAAAGCAAATTATCGTGAAATTAAATTATTTACGCTCTCCCACTGGGAATCAAACCCGGCACCACGTTCAATGAATATTTAAGTGGTGATATAAATTATTACTTCAATTAAGAGTTACACAATGTAGATTTCTAGTATATTTGAGAATTTCATATAATATACGAGGAGAAATCAAAAAGTAAAGGGACTTGAAAAAAGGTACATTTATTCTAATGACAGAAAACTGAAACATACATTATTTTTCTACATAATCTCTCTGCACTTCAATGCACTTTTCCCAACGTTTCACAAGTTTTCTGGTTCTGTCGGAAAAAAGTTTTTTTTCGGTTGCACCTGTAACCAATTTTGCACCGCATCAACGACTTCTGTATTGTTTGCTGAACCATGACTGATATGTAAAGTATTGGCGATTTCGTCCACTGTCATTCGTCTGTTTTCCATCATCATAGACTTAACGAGTTTCAAATTGTCCTCAGTCGTTGTCGTCGATGGCCTGCTCGAACTTTTCTCATCACACAAAGTTCTTCCCTATTTGAAACGCTCTATCCATTCGTAGAGCTTGCTTCGCGATAAATATCTGTCACCATACTGCGCTTGCATTCGACGAATAATTTCCTCTTTGGTTCAGATCGATACTGTAGTTGCCATGTTTAACGGTCTGCAACACTCCAACGACTAACGCGGGAATAAGAGTGACACGTCGCAGCAGCGTTGCCAGACTCTCAGCTCGGAATTATTCCAAAACCTGATCGAAATTATGCTAGATTCGGTCAAATTATGCTAGATTCTTATAATTACTAATTGAGGAGTTCTTAAAGAAAAACAATCTCTAAAATTAAAAATAACAACTCAGGATGTAGAAAAATATGTCGTATAAATGAATGCAAAGTGCTTGTTTACCTATTTTGAAAGAAAATGACCTCACAGTCTAAGGATTAAAAACCCTGGTGGAGCTTCAAAAAAACTGCATCTCTGGGGTGGACTGGGCCAAACACATGGCGAAAGGCCTTTGAGTCACCTGTATTTGTGTGCTATATGTTTCATCTTAACGTCAAGAAGCTACCGTCTCCAATAAAATTCATTTTCTAACTCATTTTCAGAAACATTAAATTGTTTTTACTCCCAAGCCCCTTCTCTAAAGGCATCGGTAAAGCGATAACCTCCGGCCGTTTCCAACTTGATACGAACAATAAGACTGCCTGTATGGTTTACCGACTGTATGAATCAATGGGAGAGCATACATTTCTGCCGTTCTTTTTCTTCTCACGACCAACTTGTTTCTCATCTCCAGGTTTTGCAGCTTTTTGATAAACTTGCTGAAATTATGCTAGATTTGGGCATCATTATGCTAGATCTGACACCCGCTGCGTCGCAGACACTAATTCAGCGCTGGTTACTAGCAGTGTTACCAACCCCTCGTAATCCAATGGCGTACGCAAGAGAGTTTGGGATTTTAACCTTCAATTTAAGCAAGATACGCAAAACTAAACATTCACCATATTAAGATGTGTGTACTTGGAATTACATGAACGTGGGATTTTGACTTTGACAAACTTCTGCATACATCGCTGATGTAAAGCATATGTATTTTTTTTCTCTTAAGAGCATAACTATAGGGCGTAAAACTAGAAATTTCATTCTGTATTTTAATGTATGACGAAACCATTGTATACAACACATTTTAAGGTGAAAAATCAACAATATATATTTCAGTATTGCTGGTCTCTTTCCACTGTTTAATTGGTTTTCTGTTTTATCAAGTTAATTTATCCGATGTTTTCCATGTCCTTATTTATTCCTTTTGTAACTCATTCAAGGTATTGAAATTTTGGAAATACTGGAATACTTGTGAAAATTTAAGGATTTTGCCGATATCTCCCTTCTCAAGCCCTCCTTCTCAATGGGACTGAACTTAAGCGTAAGCGGTATCATGAGTGTCACTATTCATCTCAGCGATCCCATAAAGAATGGATTCGACACTAATATCGGTCATTTTCAATCATTTTTACACGTCAACCCTTTGTTTATTCTACCCGAAGGCATTGCCCCTGTCAACTTGCTCGGCTAGCTGACATGGTCGTTCTTAACTGAATTTATACTTAAATGCCATCGGCATCGTCACCAATGAGCTTAGCGACCCTCAAAACTATGAAAAAAATGAAATGAAATCTGAGTTTTACGTCCCACGGTTATGCCGGTTAGGCTAAAGGAGACGGTGATTATGAGAAATGAATGAAATGGTGGAATGAAGAAAGTGGGAGGAAACGGGAGAACCCCGAGAAAACCCACGCACACGGTGTTTGTCCACCACAAAGTCCACTTGGCGGGGGCTGGGATCGAACCCGGGACCCCAAGCACCAGAGGTGAACGCTCTACCACTGAGCCACCGCGGCCCCCTCAAAACTATGAGTTCGACACTAAATCTCGGCCTTTTAGCACAGTTTTTTTCTCATCTTTCATGCCGATAAGGACTGAATTTGGACTTGAATCGTATTTGGTATGTCATTATTTATCTCAACAACCCCGAAAACTATGGATTCAATACTAATAGCGGTCGTTTTAATTATTTTTACGACACCGCCTTCCCACCTCTACCCCTTACGAGGGACCCTATCCAAGTGAGACTCTGACTTCGAGTCGAGACTATGGTCGTTGGATACCTTGTCCCAAAAGAACATAACACGAAAAGTGATACATCCTCGATCGCAACCGTTGCAGAGATATAAGCGTGAAAAGTTCGAAATTGAGCTCCATACTATACTTTACAAAGTCAGCTTCCGGGTCAGATTTGGCGGAAACGGTCAGGTAAGGAAACTCAGCGAATACATATCAAAGTAGTGTTGGGAGCCCACCACCTTTTGAATGAAAAAAATGTTGCCCCCGGGGCACTCGCAGGGTTCCAGGCGGGGTCCAACTCAAAATTGGCAAATGGAACCGGGGGTCAAGTAGCATATTGTATGAAAGCTAGTGTTAAATAAAAGAAGATAGAACAAATCTCAACTCTCTATGATGACCCTGTGCAAACGGGCAACTGGTCAAAATGTCAATACAACCTACATCAGAAAATATATGGCCACTCTTCTAAATCCGTTAAGTTGTGACAATAACAAGACAGAAAAACACGTTTAAAAGTGCAAGGTATTGAAGTTAAACAAATTGTTGCAGAGTCTCTCACAGTGGCCATATATTTTCTGATGTAGGTTGTATTGACATTTTGACCAGTTGCCCGTTTGCACAGGGTCATCATAGAGAGTTGAGATTTGTTCTATCTTCTTTTATTTAACACTAGCTTTCATACAATATGCTACTTGACCCCCGGTTCCATTTGCCAATTTTGAGTTGGACCCCGCCTGGGACCCTGCGAGTGCCCCGGGGGCAACATTTTTTTCATTCAAAAGGTGGTGGGCTCCCAACACTACTTTGATATGTATTCGCTGAGTTTCCTTACCTGACCGTTTCCGCCAAATCTGACCCGGAAGCTGACTTTGTAAAGTATAGTATGGAGCTCAATTTCGAACTTTTCACGCTTATATCTCTGCAACGGTTGCGATCGAGGATGTATCACTTTTCGTGTTATGTTCTTTTGGGACAAGGTATTCAACGACCATAGTCTCGACTCGAAGTCAGAGTCTCACTTGGATAGGGTCCCTCGTTAGAGGTATTAGGGATGTGTTACCCTCACGGTATTTATTCCAGGTATTAAGTCATACACACAGGCGGATCCAGGGAAGGGGGGCCATCGCAACCCGCCGAAGAGGAAACTTTTTAAATTTTATATATTAATAAAACCCATCCCAGAGTTTGGAGCTCTTAAAAGTAGCTCTAAGTAGCAGTATTACAACTCACTGCCAGCCCAGAAGTCCGTCCTGGATCCGCCCCTGGTCATACATGTACGAAATTTGATTACATTTTTTCCAGGCGTTCCACAATTACGCTGGAATATACATACATTTTATACATCATAATATTTAGTAGATAGATATTGTGTGGGATTTGGATTTGACACACGTTATGTGCGTCGGTTTTCTTTCAGTTCTCCCGTTTCCTACCACTTTCTTCATTCCACCATTTCGTTCATTATCAGTATCATTACCAGGTCCGTAAAAATGTTACGCTTCTTGCTGGCTACACGAAATATTTCTAATTGGCTTTAGGCCATTTCAAAAAGGGTTTTAAAAAAGTGTCTTATTATTGCACTATGACAAGTATCCAATGTGTGTTACAATACCAAATGCATTTTCAAAGGGTAGTTAGTAGCTTCGAGGCCCATACCGCTAACTACGAAAGAAAAAAAAAGTCAGATGACCCAGGAATTGACAGGGATAACAAATAAGGGGTTCCTCTTAACTCATATTGACAGGAATAACACCAAACCGGTATCTCTTTATATATTTGTTTACTGTAGTTTCAAATCATATCTTGGATATCGTGCTTACAGTACAAACATTAATGCTATAATGATGAATTTTTCTTTGTATTAGAAAGCGTCCCCGTTACATTCATTCTTGATTTAATTCATGCTGTAGAGCAATTCTTCTTATTCTTCTTCTTCTTTTTTTTTTTTTTAAAAAAAAAAGCTACGCCGCTATTTCTCTTCGAAGAAAAACCATTGTAGACGAAAGGCACAGACACTATTAAAAATCTATTTTAATTTCACCATTTCATAACTCGAAGTTTACGTAGGCCTATAATGAGTACTGTGAACATTAGAATTCATCTACCATCAGAGAATGGTCCCCATATCAAGATTCAGATGGATCTAATAGCTGTAGAACAACTATATCAAAATTTAGACGTGAGGTCAAAAGTTATTTCACAGTCCCCAATCGAAAGTAGCATGAAATTAAGACGCTGTCTTTTTTGCACAATAGGCTCGCGAACTGATCAATTTTTGTACTGGGGTCCAATAGTTGATGCATTGGAGAAGTCTGGGCCGGATGGAGTTCCGTAAGTAGGCGTGCATTAAGGGCGCTCCTTGATTGAACCTCGTATTATGGCCGTTAGCAGTTGGTGAAAATAATTTTGAAATTGTAACACAACAATAATCAGTGTTGAATGCATGGCTTTCGGGGTCACTGAGATGAGCAGTGACACCTTAGATGCCGTGCCTCGCAACATCAGGAGAGGGAGATATACAGGGTGTTTCAAAACAACACCAACAACGTTTGGGAGATGATTCCTGGTACCAAGATAAGACAAAAAGTATAAACCAACTTGGGTGCACAAATGTTTCTTTTCGGAGTTACAGGCTGCCGCAAACATGAGAAAATGAACTTTAAAAGTCAAAAGTTGCAAAACTATGGGACCTACCGTGGTCGGGTCAAGACTTCACTTAGAAACTAGTATGTGCCCTATACAAAAATATATGTTTCAGAACTCTAAGATACTCACACAACAATTTTTAAAGAGGAAGTTTGGTTACGGACATAAAATTTGAAGTAATCACCAACTACCTCCAGAAAAATTGTTGTGGAAGTACCGCAGGATTCTGAAATTTGGATAGGGCACATAGTAGTTCCTAAGTGAAGTCTTGACCCGACTACGGTAGGTTTCATAGTATTGGAGCTATGGACCTTTAAAGTTCATTTTTTCACGTTTTCAGCAACCTATAACTCCGAAACGAAGCGTTTGTGCACCCAGGTTGGTTTATACTTTTTGTCTTATCTTGGTGTCAGGAATCACCTCCCAAACGTCGGTGTTGTTTTGAAACACCCTGTATAAAATAATCGAAAATGACCAATATTAGTGCCGAATCCATAGTTTTTCGAGTCGCTGAGATGAGCAGTGACACTTCTAATGCCGTTTAAATCTAAATTCAGCATCGCAACATGGGGAGAAAATATAAAAATGAGCGATATCAGAGCGCGCTTTAGTAATAGTAAAAAATGACTGACAAACGGAACACATTACTATTTTTTCTTAATTTAACCCAGCGAAGCGGGTAATTGATGCTAGTATATATATATATTTATATATAAATGATCAAGGATGACCAATATCAGAGAGCGCTTTAGTAATAGTAAAAAGTGACTGACTAACGAAACATATTACTATTTTTTCTTAATTTAACCAAGCGAAGCGGGTAATTGATGCTAGTATATATATATATTTATATATAAATGATCAAAGATGACCAATATCAGAGAGCGCTTTAGTAATAATAAAAAGTGACTGACTAACAAAACATATTACTATTTTTTCTTAAATTTAACCCAGCGAAGAGGGTAATTGATGCTAGTATATATATATATATTTATATATAAATGATCAAAGATGACCAATATCAGAGAGCGCTTTAGTAATAATAAAAAGTGACTGACTAACAAAACATATTACTATTTTTTCTTAATTTAACCCAGCGAAGCGGGTAATTGATGCTAGTATATATATATATTTATATATAAATGATCAAAGATGACCAATATCAGAGAGCGCTTTAGTAATAGTAAAAAGTGACTGACTAACGAAACATATTACTATTTTTTCTTAATTTAACCAAGCGAAGCGGGTAATTGATGCTAGTATATATATATATATATATATTTATATATAAATGATCAAAGATGACCAATATCAGACAGCGCTTTAGTAATAGTAAAAAGTGACTGACTAACAAAACATATTACTATTTTTTCTTAATTTAACCCAGCGAAGCGGGTAATTGATGCTAGTATATATATATATTTATATATAAATGATCAAAGATGACCAATATCAGAGAGCGCTTTAGTAATAGTAAAAAGTGACTGACTAACAAAACATATTACTATTTTTTCTTAATTTAACCCAGCGAAGCGGGTAATTGATGCTAGTATATATATATATTTATATATAAATGATCAAAGATGACCAATATCAGAGAGCGCTTTAGTAATAGTAAAAAGTGACTGACTAACAAAACATATTACTATTTTTTCTTAATTTAACCCAGCGAAGCGGGTAATTGATGCTAGTATATATATATATTTATATATAAATGATCAAAGATGACCAATATCAGAGAGCGCTTTAGTAATAGTAAAAAGTGACTGACTAACAAAACATATTACTATTTTTTCTTAATTTAACCCAGCGAAGCGGGTAATTGATGCTAGTATATATATATATTTATATATAAATGATCAAAGATGACCAATATCAGAGAGCGCTTTAGTAATAATAAAAAGTGACTGACTAACAAAACATATTACTATTTTTTCTTAATTTAACCCAGCGAAGCGGGTAATTGATGCTAGTATATATATATATATTTATATATAAATGATCAAAGATGACCAATATCAGAGAGCGCTTTAGTAATAGTAAAAAGTGACTGACTAACGAAACATATTACTATTTTTTCTTAATTTAACCCAGCGAAGAGGGTAATTGATGCTAGTATATATATATATATTTATATATAAATGATCAAAGATGACCAATATCAGAGAGCGCTTTAGTAATAGTAAAAAGTGACTGACTAACAAAACATATTACTATTTTTTCTTAATTTAACCCAGCGAAGAGGGTAATTGATGCTAGTATATATATATATTTATATATAAATGATCAAAGATGACCAATATCAGAGAGCGCTTTAGTAATAGTAAAAAGTGACTGACTAACAAAACATATTACTATTTTTTCTTAATTTAACCCAGCGAAGAGGGTAATTGATGCTAGTATATATATATCTATCTATTAAAATGCTACACTACCAACTAAGCGCGACCGAGCTCTAACCTATAACCTTAGCTTTCAAACCTTTGATTTACGGTTATTTGTGATTTCACGTTTATAACAAAGACAAATATTTTTAAAAGAGTGTACTTTAAATAAATTACCTAAAGAAATATTTTTCAGAAAATTTTTATCCTTTTAAATTATTGTTCGAAGGCCTTTGCCTTTAATAAGTCTTCTCCGGAATAAATGCAAATGAAATGTGCTGCCATCTTTGGAGCTCTTTTAAAATACGCGTATATGTATGTGTCCTATTCTTTCGACAATGAGATCTCGGAAACTACAGGCTCTAGAAAGATGACGTTTTCACTGAGCGATTGCAAATTTCATGTAGATTGTCCAGTTCTAATTGAATATTTAAAAAACATGGTCACTATTGCTTTATTTTTATTTTTTTCGCCCGACTTTTTGCTCATAATTGCCGACTTTTACTTTGTTTTTTTTCGCACTTGCTCATAATTGCCGACTTTTGCTCATTGCCGATTTTTACTTTGCTTTTTTCGCACTTGCTCATAATTGCCGAGTTTTTGCTTATAATTGCCGACTTTTAAAATACTTTATTTTTTCCCACTCACTCACACTTGCTCATCTTTACTTGACTTTTTCCCCATGTATAAATGGGTTAGTTAGGGGGACCATGTCCCCCTCTCCGGCCGCTTTTTACTGCCATTCGTTTGATCATTCCTCTCACGCGTATGTGTCTGACTCGTGTCTGTCCCGCGCGTGTTTTGCGGGTAAGCGGTCTTACAGGAGATCGAAGAACCTCGCAGTAAGTGTGAGCGAGATCTTTAAAGAGAACCTACTTTACACAGGGGCGACCTCGTCCGTCAATTCCCTACCCCAGTCCGTACTGCCTGCGTGACACCAGATACCACAGTAGTCTTACTATCACCGACAAGTACACGTGGCATACACCTTCATATAATGTGTCCGTTCCCAGAAATAGTAAATTTGTCTCATTATAAGCAGGGGCTCCTCCGTATGACGGCAACTAAGCCATCCATCACCGACATGGTTTAGCTTCTCGCTCCCGTTAAACTTAAGCGTGGACGCACTCGTTTACATGACAGTAACTGCGACCTCCATCACCGCCACAATTTACAGTATGCTTTCTTTTGTTGAATTGTATTAGTTTACAGTTATGTGATGATTTCGTTTTAAATTTGGTTGTTTTCGCTCACAATTGTGTACTTTCCAGATGAGGTTATATATATCTTCTCTTGAGAGTGCAACAAGTGTCTTATGTGCAATGTTCCATATGCTCATAATTGCCGACTTTTTTTCGTTTGCTCATAATTGCCGACTTTACCTTTTCCCACTTGCTCACACTTGCCGATCTTTACTTCTTTTCACATACATAAAAGTGTTAGCAAGGGGAACATGGTTCTCATGATAGGCAGGGGTTTCTCTATATGACAGCAACTAAGCCATCCATCACCGACATGGCTTACCTTCTCGCTCTCGTTAAACTTAAGCGTGGACGGACTTGTTTACATGACTGTAACTGCGCCCTACATCACCGCCACAATTTACCGTATGCTTTCTTTTGTTGAACTTCATTAGCTTACACTTATGTGGTGATTTCGTTTTAAATTTGGTTGTTTTAGCTCACAGTTGTGAGCTTTGTATCGACTCAAATTTCCAGACGATGTGTGTATCTTCTCTTGAGAGTACAACAAAGGTCTTATCACAACGTTTTCTTTTAATTTTTACCACATATTTTTAAGTATGGTAATGGTTTATTTATTTTGAACTTCACAGCTCTGTATTTCAATTTGGAATTTTTACCTACCTCTTCATTCATTCATTTGCTGTGTTCTTTCCTTAGAAGTATAAATTATTTATTTATTTAATCTCGTTGAGAAAAATTCGTGTTCACAGAAAGAAATTCTTCTTTCACTACCGTGGTGGCACACGCCAACACCGCGTTTTATCGGATTTCTGCCGTTCCTTCCCATATACTTTGCTGTTGCTATAGTGTGCACGAAGTCCCATGAAATTTTAACCTATCTGCTACGATTATGCACCGGACCGGAGAGATGCAATAAACCTATCTTTTCTTTCGGGGGAAGGGGGGAAGGGGTTGGGTTTGTGAGAAAAAACATGGATGAGTTTTTACGTATATTCCGTGTCACTCCGGTTAATTTTTTTTTTTTATTTCTATACATTGTGGTTTGCCATGGTTTGGGTTGAAATTTCACTCCTGTAGTTAGAACAGTTTTGTTAAAAACGTGACTTGCAATAACAGCAATTTCAAACGTGAGCGAAAAGTAAAAATATTGGAATTTGCTTTATTTCTGTATCAGCCCCCTCGTGGCTAAGCCGTTAATATATGCGCTTCTGGCGTTAGGGATCCGAGTTTTCTTTCCTGCAAACAGCCTGGGTGGTTCGCCTCCCGTATTAAGCCAAATTTCAACTTTCTTGCACGTATTTATTATTATGATTATCATTATTATCTATCTATCTATTAAAATGCTACAATAGCAATTAAAAGCGCCCGAGCTCCAACGTATAACTATGGCTTTCAAATCTTTCATTTACGGTTATGAGTGATTTCACGTTTAACACAGACATTTTAAGTACGAGTACTTTAAATAAATAAGTTAACTTGATCTTTCTCATAAAGTTTGTGATATAAAATTGTTTTTCAAAGCCTTTGTATTTTAATAAGCCTTCTCTAAAATCAATGCACATGAATTGTGCTTCTATCTTCCGAGTTCTTTTAAACTATATGTTGTGGAAATTTATATGTTTCTGGCCAATCCTTTCGACAATGAGATCTCGGAAACTACAGGCTCTAGAAAGATGACGTTTTCATTGATCGATTGGAAATTTTGCGTAGATTGTCCACTTCGAATTGAATATTTAAAAAACATGGCCGTTATTTCTTTATTACATTTTTTAGGGTACGCATGGAAGCGTTGAAATAAAAAAAAAACTAAAGCACCATATCCTACGCGTAATACATTCCAACACCACGCTGTTGTATATAGGGGTTGCATATGTCTCAGGCGTTTATTTCATGGCCAAATAATAATGAAAAAGGGACGATAACCATTTCTCCAGTTTAACCAGTAAAATAAATCTTTATTTTTGGAGCGATTTGCCCAATGAACACCATATATAATTGCGATTATAATTAATTGCGTCTGTAGACCATATATAACTGCTTATTACATACTGCATGGAAAAAGAAAGAAAAAACTGGTCATGCATGAATTAGAAAATCCAACCGGAAGTAGGCTCAACTCTTGCAAACGGTGCGAAATATTGAGGTCCCCTTTATGATACGCCTTGCTATTTTTTTTAAAATCAAGACTTTATTCACTTGTGTCTGTAAAGGGACATGTACAGATGTGAGGAATGAGAAGGATATTTATGCTCATATGCGAATGATGCGCTGTGTAGAGAGCGCAGGTTCAGCTAGTATTTATATATAAATGATCAAAGATGACCAATATCAGAGAGCGCTTTAGTAATAGTAAAAAGTGACTGACTAACGAAACATATTACTATTTTTTCTTAATTTAACCCAGCGAAGCGGGTAATTGATGCTAGTATATATATATATTTATATATAAATGATCAAAGATGACCAATATCAGAGAGCGCTTTAGTAATAGTAAAAAGTGACTGACTAACGAAACATATTACTATTTTTTCTTAATTTAACCCAGCGAAGCGGGTAATTGATGCTAGTATATATATATATATTTATATATAAATGATCAAAGATGACCAATATCAGAGAGCGCTTTAGTAATAGTAAAAAGTGACTGACTAACAAAACATTACTATTTTTTCTTAATTTAACCCAGCGAAGCGGGTAATTGATGCTAGTATATATATATATTTATATATAAATGATCAAAGATGACCAATATCAGAGAGCGCTTTAGCAATAGTAAAAAGTGACTGACTAACGAAACATATTACTATTTTTTCTTAATTTAACCCAGCGAAGCGGGTAATTGATGCTAGTATATATATATATTTATATATAAATGATCAAAGATGACCAATATCAGAGAGCGCTTTAGTAATAGTAAAAAGTGACTGACTAACGAAACATATTACTATTTTTTCTTATTTTAACCCAGCGAAGCGGGTAATTGATGCTAGTATATATATATATATTTATATATAAATGATCAAAGATGACCAATATCAGAGAGCGCTTTAGTAATAGTAAAAAGTGACTGACTAACAAAACATATTACTATTTTTTCTTAATTTAACCCAGCGAAGCGGGTAATTGATGCTAGTATATATATATATTTATATATAAATGATCAAAGATGACCAATATCAGAGAGCGCTTTAGTAATAGTAAAAAGTGACTGACTAACAAAACATATTACTATTTTTTCTTAATTTAACCCAGCGAAGCGGGTAATTGATGCTAGTATATATATATATTTATATATAAATGATCAAAGATGACCAATATCAGAGAGCGCTTTAGTAATAATAAAAAGTGACTGACTAACAAAACATATTACTATTTTTTCTTAATTTAACCCAGCGAAGCGGGTAATTGATGCTAGTATATATATATATTTATATATAAATGATCAAAGATGACCAATATCAGAGAGCGCTTTAGTAATAGTAAAAAGTGACTGACTAACAAAACATATTACTATCTTTTCTTAATTTAACCCAGCGAAGCGGGTAATTGATGCTAGTATATATATATATATTTATATATAAATGATCAAAGATGACCAATATCAGAGAGCGCTTTAGTAATAATAAAAAGTGACTGACTAACAAAACATATTACTATTTTTTCTTAATTTAACCCAGCGAAGCGGGTAATTGATGCTAGTATATATATATATTTATATATAAATGATCAAAGATGACCAATATCAGAGAGCGCTTTAGTAATAGTAAAAAGTGACTGACTAACGAAACATATTACTATTTTTTCTTAATTTAACCCAGCGAAGAGGGTAATTGATGCTAGTATATATATATATATATATATATATATATATATATATATATATATATATATATATATATAAATGATCAAAGATGACCAATATCAGAGAGCGCTTTAGTAATAGTAAAAAGTGACTGACTAACAAAACATATTACTATTTTTTCTTAATTTAACCCAGCGAAGAGGGTAATTGATGCTAGTATATATATATAGTTATATATAAATGATCAAAGATGACCAATATCAGAGAGCGCTTTAGTAATAATAAAAAGTGACTGACTAACAAAACATATTACTATTTTTTCTTAATTTAACCCAGCGAAGCGGGTAATTGATGCTAGTATATATATATATTTATATATAAATGATCAAAGATGACCAATATCAGAGAGCGCTTTAGTAATAGTAAAAAGTGACTGACTAACGAAACATATTACTATTTTTTCTTAATTTAACCAAGCGAAGCGGGTAATTGATGCTAGTGTATATATATATTTATATATAAATGATCAAAGATGACCAATATCAGAGAGCGCTTTAGTAATAGTAAAAAGTGACTGACTAACAAAACATATTACTATTTTTTCTTAATTTAACCCAGCGAAGCGGGTAATTGATGCTAGTATATATATATATTTATATATAAATGATCAAAGATGACCAATATCAGAGAGCGCTTTAGTAATAGTAAAAAGTGACTGACTAACGAAACATATTACTATTTTTTCTTAATTTAACCAAGCGAAGCGGGTAATTGATGCTAGTATATATATATATTTATATATAAATGATCAAAGATGACCAATATCAGAGAGCGCTTTAGTAATAGTAAAAAGTGACTGACTAACGAAACATATTACTATTTTTTCTTAATTTAACCAAGCGAAGCGGCTAATTGATGCTAGTGTATATATATATTTATATATAAATGATCAAAGATGACCAATATCAGAGAGCGCTTTAGTAATAGTAAAAAGTGACTGACTAACGAAACATATTACAATTTTTCTTAATTTAACCAAGCGAAGCGGGTAATTGATGCTAGTATATATATATATATATATATATTTATATATAAATGATCAAAGATGACCAATATCAGAGAGCGCTTTAGTAATAGTAAAAAGTGACTGACTAACAAAACATATTACTATTTTTTCTTAATTTAACCCAGCGAAGAGGGTAATTGATGCTAGTATATATATATATTTATATATAAATGATCAAAGATGACCAATATCAGAGAGCGCTTTAGTAATAGTAAAAAGTGACTGACTAACAAAACATATTACTATTTTTTCTTAATTTAACCCAGCGAAGCGGGTAATTGATGCTAGTATATATATATATTTATATATAAATGATCAAAGATGACCAATATCAGAGAGCGCTTTAGTAATAGTAAAAAGTGACTGACTAACAAAACATATTACTATTTTTTCTTAATTTAACCCAGCGAAGCGGGTAATTGATGCTAGTATATATATATATTTATATATAAATGATCAAAGATGACCAATATCAGAGAGCGCTTTAGTAATAATAAAAAGTGACTGACTAACAAAATATTTTACTATTTTTTCTTAATTTAACCCAGCGAAGCGGGTAATTGATGCTAGTATATATATATATATTCATATATAAATGATCAAAGATGACCAATATCAGAGAGCGCTTTAGTAATAGTAAAAAGTGACTGACTAACGAAACATATTACTATTTTTTCTTAATTTAACCCAGCGAAGAGGGTAATTGATGCTAGTATATATATATATATATATATATATATATATATATATATATATATATATATATATATATATATATATATATATATATATATATTTATATATAAATGATCAAAGATGACCAATATCAGAGAGCGCTTTAGTAATAGTAAAAAGTGACTGACTAACAAAACATATTACTATTTTTTCTTAATTTAACCCAGCGAAGAGGGTAATTGATGCTAGTATATATATATATTTATATATAAATGATCAAAGATGACCAATATCAGAGAGCGCTTTAGTAATAGTAAAAAGTGACTGACTAACGAAACATATTACTATTTTTTCTTAATTTAACCCAGCGAAGCGGGTAATTGATGCTAGTATATATATATATATTTATATATAAATGATCAAAGATGACCAATATCAGAGAGCGCTTTAGTAATAGTAAAAAGTGACTGACTAACAAAACATATTACTATTTTTTCTTAATTTAACCCAGCGAAGCGGGTAATTGATGCTAGTATATATATATATTTATATATAAATGATCAAAGATGACCAATATCAGAGAGCGCTTTAGTAATAGTAAAAAGTGACTGACTAACGAAACATATTACTATTTTTTCTTAATTTAACCCAGCGAAGCGGGTAATTGATGCTAGTATATATATATATTTATATATAAATGATCAAAGATGACCAATATCAGAGAGCGCTTTAGTAATAGTAAAAAGTGACTGACTAACGAAACATATTACTATTTTTTCTTAATTTAACCCAGCGAAGCGGGTAATTGATGCTAGTATATATATATATATTTATATATAAATGATCAAAGATGACCAATATCAGAGAGCGCTTTAGTAATAGTAAAAAGTGACTGACTAACAAAACATATTACTATTTTTTCTTAATTTAACCCAGCGAAGCGGGTAATTGATGCTAGTATATATATATATTTATATATAAATGATCAAAGATGACCAATATCAGAGAGCGCTTTAGTAATAGTAAAAAGTGACTGACTAACAAAACATATTACTATTTTTTCTTAATTTAACCCAGCGAAGCGGGTAATTGATGCTAGTATATATATATATATTTATATATAAATGATCAAAGATGACCAATATCAGAGAGCGCTTTAGTAATAATAAAAAGTGACTGACTAACAAAACATATTACTATTTTTTCTTAATTTAACCCAGCGAAGCGGGTAATTGATGCTAGTATATATATATATATATTTATATATAAATGATCAAAGATGACCAATATCAGAGAGCGCTTTAGTAATAATAAAAAGTGACTGAATAACAAAACATATTACTATTTTTTCTTAATTTAACCCAGCGAAGCGGGTAATTGATGCTAGTATATATATATATTTATATATAAATGATCAAAGATGACCAATATCAGAGAGCGCTTTAGTAATAGTAAAAAGTGACTGACTAACAAAACATATTACTATTTTTTCTTAATTTAACCCAGCGAAGCGGGTAATTGATGCTAGTATATATATATATATTTATATATAAATGATCAAAGATGACCAATATCAGAGAGCGCTTTAGTAATAATAAAAAGTGACTGACTAACAAAACATATTACTATTTTTTCTTAATTTAACCCAGCGAAGCGGGTAATTGATGCTAGTATATATATATATATATTTATATATAAATGATCAAAGATGACCAATATCAGAGAGCGCTTTAGTAATAGTAAAAAGTGAGTGACTAACGAAACATATTACTATTTTTTCTTAATTTAACCCAGCGAAGAGGGTAATTGATGCTAGTATATATATATATATATATATATATATATATATATATATATATATATATATATATATAAATGATCAAAGATGACCAATATCAGAGAGCGCTTTAGTAATAGTAAAAAGTGACTGACTAACGAAACATATTACTATTTTTTCTTAATTTAACCCAGCGAAGCGGGTAATTGATGCTAGTATATATATATATTTATATATAAATGATCAAAGATGACCAATATCAGAGAGCGCTTTAGTAATAGTAAAAAGTGACTGACTAACGAAACATATTACTATTTTTTCTTAATTTAACCAAGCGAAGCGGGTAATTGATGCTAGTATATATATATATTTATATATAAATGATCAAAGATGACCAATATCAGAGAGCGCTTTAGTAATAGTAAAAAGTGACTGACTAACGAAACATATTACTATTTTTTCTTAATTTAACCAAGCGAAGCGGGTAATTGATGCTAGTGTATATATATATTTATATATAAATGATCAAAGATGACCAATATCAGAGAGCGCTTTAGTAATAGTAAAAAGTGACTGACTAACGAAACATATTACAATTTTTCTTAATTTAACCAAGCGAAGCGGGTAATTGATGCTAGTATTTATATATATATATATATTATATATATATTTATATATAAATGATCAAAGATGACCAATATCAGAGAGCGCTTTAGTAATAGTAAAAAGTGACTGACTAACAAAACATATTACTATTTTTTCTTAATTTAACCCAGCGAAGAGGGTAATTGATGCTAGTATATATATATATTTATATATAAATGATCAAAGATGACCAATATCAGAGAGCGCTTTAGTAATAGTAAAAAGTGACTGACTAACACAACATATTACTATTTTTTCTTAATTTAACCCAGCGAAGAGGGTAATTGATGCTAGTATATATATATATTTATATATAAATGATCAAAGATGACCAATATCAGAGAGCGCTTTAGTAATAATAAAAAGTGACTGACTAACAAAACATATTACTATTTTTTCTTAATTTAACCCAGCGAAGCGGGTAATTGATGCTAGTATATATATATATTTATATATAAATGATCAAAGATGACCAATATCAGAGAGCGCTTTAGTAATAGTAAAAAGTGACTGACTAACAAAACATATTACTATTTTTTTCTTAATTTAACCCAGCGAAGACGGTAATTGATGCTAGTATATATATATATTTATATATAAATGATCAAAGATGACCAATATCAGAGAGCGCTTTAGTAATAATAAAAAGTGACTGACTAACAAAACATATTACTATTTTTTCTTAATTTAACCCAGCGAAGCGGGTAATTGATGCTAGTATATATATATATATATTTATATATAAATGATCAAAGATGACCAATATCAGAGAGCGCTTTAGTAATAGTAAAAAGTGACTGACTAACAAAACATATTACTATTTTTTCTTAATTTAACCCAGCGAAGCGGGTAATTGATGCTAGTATATATATATATTTATATATAAATGATCAAAGATGACCAATATCAGAGAGCGCTTTAGTAATAGTAAAAAGTGACTGACTAACGAAACATATTACTATTTTTTCTTAATTTAACCAAGCGAAGCGGGTAATTGATGCTAGTATATATATATATTTATATATAAATGATCAAAGATGACCAATATCAGAGAGCGCTTTAGTAATAGTAAAAAGTGACTGACTAACGAAACATATTACTATTTTTTCTTAATTTAACCCAGCGAAGAGGGTAATTGATGCTAGTATATATATATATATATATATATATATATATATATATATATATATATATATATATATAAATGATCAAAGATGACCAATATCAGAGAGCGCTTTAGTAATAGTAAAAAGTGACTGACTAACAAAACATATTACTATTTTTTCTTAATTTAACCCAGCGAAGAGGGTAATTGATGCTAGTATATATATATATTTATATATAAATGATCAAAGATGACCAATATCAGAGAGCGCTTTAGTAATAGTAAAAAGTGACTGACTAACAAAACATATTACTATTTTTTCTTAATTTAACCCAGCGAAGAGGGTAATTGATGCTAGTATATATATATATTTATATATAAATGATCAAAGATGACCAATATCAGAGAGCGCTTTAGTAATAGTAAAAAGTGACTGACTAACGAAACATATTACTATTTTTTCTTAATTTAACCCAGCGAAGCGGGTAATTGATGCTAGTATATATATATATTTATATATAAATGATCAAAGATGACCAATATCAGAGAGCGCTTTAGTAATAGTAAAAAGTGACTGACTAACGAAACATATTACTATTTTTTCTTAATTTAACCCAGCGAAGCGGGTAATTGATGCTAGTATATATATATATATTTATATATAAATGATCAAAGATGACCAATATCAGAGAGCGCTTTAGTAATAGTAAAAAGTGACTGACTAACAAAACATATTACTATTTTTTCTTAATTTAACCCAGCGAAGCGGGTAATTGATGCTAGTATATATATATATTTATATATAAATGATCAAAGATGACCAATATCAGAGAGCGCTTTAGTAATAGTAAAAAGTGACTGACTAACGAAACATATTACTATTTTTTCTTAATTTAACCCAGCGAAGCGGGTAATTGATGCTATATATATATATATTTATATATAAATGATCAAAGATGACCAATATCAGAGAGCGCTTTAGTAATAGTAAAAAGTGACTGACTAACGAAACATATTACTATTTTTTCTTAATTTAACCCAGCGAAGCGGGTAATTGATGCTAGTATATATATATATATATTTATATATAAATGATCAAAGATGACCAATATCAGAGAGCGCTTTAGTAATAGTAAAAAGTGACTGACTAACGAAACATATTACTATTTTTTCTTAATTTAACCAAGCGAAGCGGGTAATTGATGCTAGTGTATATATATATTTATATATAAATGATCAAAGATGACCAATATCAGAGAGCGCTTAGTAATAGTAAAAAGTGACTGACTAACAAAACATATTACTATTTTTTCTTAATTTAACCCAGCGAAGCGGGTAATTGATGCTAGTATATATATATATTTATATATAAATGATCAAAGATGACCAATATCAGAGAGCGCTTTAGTAATAGTAAAAAGTGACTGACTAACGAAACATATTACTATTTTTTCTTAATTTAACCAAGCGAAGCGGGTAATTGATGCTAGTATATATATATATTTATATATAAATGATCAAAGATGACCAATATCAGAGAGCGCTTTAGTAATAGTAAAAAGTGACTGGACTAACGAAACATATTACTATTTTTTCTTAATTTAACCAAGCGAAGCGGGTAATTGATGCTAGTGTATATATATATTTATATATAAATGATCAAAGATGACCAATATCAGAGAGCGCTTTAGTAATAGTAAAAAGTGACTGACTAACGAAACATATTACAATTTTTCTTAATTTAACCAAGCGAAGCGGGTAATTGATGCTAGTATTATATATATATATATATATATATATTTATATATAAATGATCAAAGATGACCAATATCAGAGAGCGCTTTAGTAATAGTAAAAAGTGACTGACTAACAAAACATATTACTATTTTTTCTTATTTAACCCAGCGAAGAGGGTAATTGATGCTAGTATATATATATATTTATATATAAATGATCAAAGATGACCAATATCAGAGAGCGCTTTAGTAATAGTAAAAAGTGACTGACTAACAAAACATATTACTATTTTTTCTTAATTTAACCCAGCGAAGAGGGTAATTGATGCTAGTATATATATATATTATATATAAATGATCAAAGATGACCAATATCAGAGAGCGCTTTAGTAATAGTAAAAAGTGACTGACTAACAAAACATATTACTATTTTTTCTTAATTTAACCCAGCGAAGCGGGTAATTGATGCTAGTATATATATATATTTATATATAAATGATCAAAGATGACCAATATCAGAGAGCGCTTTAGTAATAGTAAAAACTGACTGACTAACAAAACATATTACTATTTTTTCTTAATTTAACCCAGCGAAGAGGGTAATTGATGCTAGTATATATATATATTTATTATAAATGATCAAAGATGACCAATATCAGAGAGCGCTTTAGTAATAGTAAAAAGTGACTGACTAACAAAACATATTACTATTTTTTCTTAATTTAACCCAGCGAAGAGGGTAATTGATGCTAGTATATATATATATTTATATATAAATGATCAAAGATGACCAATATCAGAGAGCGCTTTAGTAATAGTAAAAAGTGACTGACTAACGAAACATATTACTATTTTTTCTTAATTTAACCCAGCGAAGCGGGTAATTGATGCTAGTATATATATATATTTATATATAAATGATCAAAGATGACCAATATCAGAGAGCGCTTTAGTAATAGTAAAAAGTGACTGACTAACGAAACATATTACTATTTTTTCTTAATTTAACCCAGCGAAGCGGGTAATTGATGCTAGTATATATATATATATTTATATAAATGATCAAAGATGACCAATATCAGAGAGCGCTTTAGTAATAGTAAAAAGTGACTGACTAACAAAACATATTACTATTTTTTCTTAATTTAACCCAGCGAAGCGGGTAATTGATGCTAGTATATATATATATTTATATATAAATGATCAAAGATGACCAATATCAGAGAGCGCTTTAGTAATAGTAAAAAGTGACTGACTAACGAAACATATTACTATTTTTTCTTAATTTAACCCAGCGAAGCGGGTAATTGATGCTAGTATATATATATATTTATATATAAATGATCAAAGATGACCAATATCAGAGAGCGCTTTAGTAATAGTAAAAAGTGACTGACTAACGAAACATATTACTATTTTTTCTTAATTTAACCCAGCGAAGCGGGTAATTGATGCTAGTATATATATATATATTTATATATAAATGATCAAAGATGACCAATATCAGAGAGCGCTTTAGTAATAGTAAAAAGTGACTGACTAACAAAACATATTACTATTTTTTCTTAATTTAACCCAGCGAAGCGGGTAATTGATGCTAGTATATATATATTTATTTATATATAAATGATCAAAGATGACCAATATCAGAGAGCGCTTTAGTAATAGTAAAAAGTGACTGACTAACAAAACATATTACTATTTTTTCTTAATTTAACCCAGCGAAGAGGGTAATTGATGCTAGTATATATATATATTTATATATAAATGATCAAAGATGACCAATATCAGAGAGCGCTTTAGTAATAATAAAAAGTGACTGACTAACAAAACATATTACTATTTTTTCTTAATTTAACCCAGCGAAGCGGGTAATTGATGCTAGTATATATATATTTGGTCTAGGAATTAATTCGTGCGGTTTTACAAAAGATGGCGTAACTAGCTTATTGTCCCATAGTTTCGTTGATCCAAACATGCGTTGAAAACTACTGTCATTGAGCATCTTGTTTAGTATATGTCAGTTGCTTGAAGCGGAAACAACATCATTTTTTCTTCAACTGAAAATGGCGCATTTTGTGCCTGATAAAGTGTTTTTGCGGGGAGTTATTCTTAATTGCTTTAACATGAAGAAAAGTGCTACCGCAAGTCATCATATGTTAGTGGAAGTGTTTGGTGACCATGCTCTAGCTGAGCGAACGTGTCAGAAGTGGTTTGCACGGTTTAAAGGTGGTGATTTCAGCTTGGAAGACCAAAAGCAATTTGGACAGCCAAAAGAATTTGAAGATGAAGAATTGAGAGCATGATTCGTGTCAAACGCAGGACGAACTTGCAGAAGCATTTGGAGTTGAGCAAACAACAGTTTCCAAACGTCTCAAAGCCATAGGAATGATTCAAAAGATGTCTTATTGGGTTTCACATGAATTGAAAAGAAAGACGTTGAAAGAAGAAAAACCGTTTGCGAATTGCTGCTTCAAAGACAGAAAAGGAAGGGATTTTTGCATCGAATTGTAACTGGTGATGAGAAGTGGATTCATTACGAGAATCCTAAACGAAAAAAGGCCTGGGTGAAGCAAGGTGAACCAGGTCCTTCACAACCGAAACGAGATATTCATTGTGCAAAGGTTATGCTGTATATATGGTGGGATTTGAAACGTGTGGTGTACTATGAACTTCTGAAACTTGGTGAAACTATTAATGGACACCGCTATCGACAACAATTAATGCGTTTGAAGCAAGCTCTGGCCTGAAAACGACCAGAATGGAATAACAGGCATAATAAACTTATTTATCAAGATGATAACGCTCGACCACATGTCGCAAAACCGGTCAAAACCTATTTGGAAAATGTCGGATGGAAAGTGTTACTCCACCCGCGATATTCACCAGACACTGCTCCGTCTGACTACTACTTGATCGATTGCATGAATAACGATTTGATTGGACAGCGGTTCACTTCTTCAGAAAATATCGAAAAATGGATCTTTGATTAGATTGCGTCAAAAGATGAGGAATTCTTTCGACACGGAATCCGTAAATTGCCTGAAAGATGGGAGAAAGTAGTGGCTAGCGATGGACAATATTTTTGTTAACGTATTCATTTACTTTGTTTTTGAAATAAAGCTTCAATTTTTATTAAAAACCGCACGAATTAATTCCTAGACCAAATATATTTATATATAAATGATCAAAGATGACCAATATCAGAGAGCGCTTTAGTAATAGTAAAAAGTGACTGACTAACAAAACATATTACTATTTTTTCTTAATTTACCCAGCGAAGCGGGTAATTGATGCTAGTATATATATATATATTTATATATAAATGATCAAAGATGACCAATATCAGAGAGCGCTTTAGTAATAATAAAAAGTGACTGACTAACAAAACATATTACTATTTTTTCTTAATTTAACCCAGCGAAGCGGGTAATTGATGCTAGTATATATATATATTTATATATAAATGATCAAAGATGACCAATATCAGAGAGCGCTTTAGTAATAGTAAAAAGTGACTGACTAACGAAACATATTACTATTTTTTCTTAATTTAACCCAGCGAAGAGGGTAATTGATGCTAGTATATATATATATATATATATATATATATATATATATATATATATATATATATATATATATATATATATATATATAAATGATCAAAGATGACCAATATCAGAGAGCGCTTTAGTAATAGTAAAAAGTGACTGACTAACAAAACATATTACTATTTTTTCTTAATTTAACCCAGCGAAGAGGGTAATTGATGCTAGTATATATATATAGTTATATATAAATGATCAAAGATGACCAATATCAGAGAGCGCTTTAGTAATAATAAAAAGTGACTGACTAACAAAACATATTACTATTTTTTCTTAATTTAACCCAGCGAAGCGGGTAATTGATGCTAGTATATATATATATTTATATATAAATGATCAAAGATGACCAATATCAGAGAGCGCTTTAGTAATAGTAAAAAGTGACTGACTAACGAAACATATTACTATTTTTTCTTAATTTAACCAAGCGAAGCGGGTAATTGATGCTAGTGTATATATATATTTATATATAAATGATCAAAGATGACCAATATCAGAGAGCGCTTTAGTAATAGTAAAAAGTGACTGACTAACAAAACATATTACTATTTTTTCTTAATTTAACCCAGCGAAGCGGGTAATTGATGCTAGTATATATATATATTTATATATAAATGATCAAAGATGACCAATATCAGAGAGCGCTTTAGTAATAGTAAAAAGTGACTGACTAACGAAACATATTACTATTTTTTCTTAATTTAACCAAGCGAAGCGGGTAATTGATGCTAGTATATATATATATTTATATATAAATGATCAAAGATGACCAATATCAGAGAGCGCTTTAGTAATAGTAAAAAGTGACTGACTAACGAAACATATTACTATTTTTTCTTAATTTAACCAAGCGAAGCGGGTAATTGATGCTAGTGTATATATATATTTATATATAAATGATCAAAGATGACCAATATCAGAGAGCGCTTTAGTAATAGTAAAAAGTGACTGACTAATGAAACATATTACTATTTTTTCTTAATTTAACCCAGCGAAGCGGGTAATTGATGCTAGTATATATATATATATTTATATATCAATGATCAAAGATGACCAATATCAGAGAGCGCTTTAGTAATAGTAAAAAGTGACTGACTAACAAAACATATTACTATTTTTTCTTAATTTAACCCAGCGAAGCGGGTAATTGATGCTAGTATATATATATATTTATATATAAATGATCAAAGATGACCAATATCAGAGAGCGCTTTAGTAATAGTAAAAAGTGACTGACTAACGAAACATATTACTATTTTTCTTAATTTAACCCAGCGAAGCGGGTAATTGATGCTAGTATATATATATATTTATATATAAATGATCAAAGATGACCAATATCAGAGAGCGCTTTAGTAATAGTAAAAAGTGACTGACTAACGAAACATATTACTATTTTTTCTTAATTTAACCCAGCGAAGCGGGTAATTGATGCTAGTATATATATATATATTTATATATAAATGATCAAAGATGACCAATATCAGAGAGCGCTTTAGTAATAATAAAAAGTGACTGACTAACAAAACATATTACTATTTTTTCTTAATTTAACCCAGCGAAGCGGGTAATTGATGCTAGTATATATATATATTTATATATAAATGATCAAAGATGACCAATATCAGAGAGCGCTTTAGTAATAGTAAAAAGTGACTGACTAACGAAACATATTACTATTTTTTCTTAATTTAACCCAGCGAAGAGGGTAATTGATGCTAGTATATATATATATATATATATATATATATATATATATATATATATATATATATATATAAATGATCAAAGATGACCAATATCAGAGAGCGCTTTAGTAATAGTAAAAAGTGACTGACTAACAAAACATATTACTATTTTTTCTTAATTTAACCCAGCGAAGAGGGTAATTGATGCTAGTATATATATATAGTTATATATAAATGATCAAAGATGACCAATATCAGAGAGCGCTTTAGTAATAATAAAAAGTGACTGAATAACAAAACATATTACTATTTTTTCTTAATTTAACCCAGCGAAGCGGGTAATTGATGCTAGTATATATATATATTTATATATAAATGATCAAAGATGACCAATATCAGAGAGCGCTTTAGTAATAGTAAAAAGTGACTGACTAACGAAACATATTACTATTTTTTCTTAATTTAACCAAGCGAAGCGGGTAATTGATGCTAGTGTATATATATATTTATATATAAATGATCAAAGATGACCAATATCAGAGAGCGCTTTAGTAATAGTAAAAAGTGACTGACTAACAAAACATATTACTATTTTTTCTTAATTTAACCCAGCGAAGCGGGTAATTGATGCTAGTATATATATATATTTATATATAAATGATCAAAGATGACCAATATCAGAGAGCGCTTTAGTAATAGTAAAAAGTGACTGACTAACGAAACATATTACTATTTTTTCTTAATTTAACCAAGCGAAGCGGGTAATTGATGCTAGTATATATATATATTTATATATAAATGATCAAAGATGACCAATATCAGAGAGCGCTTTAGTAATAGTAAAAAGTGACTGACTAACGAAACATATTACTATTTTTTCTTAATTTAACCAAGCGAAGCGGGTAATTGATGCTAGTGTATATATATATTTATATATAAATGATCAAAGATGACCAATATCAGAGAGCGCTTTAGTAATAGTAAAAAGTGACTGACTAACGAAACATATTACAATTTTTCTTAATTTAACCAAGCGAAGCGGGTAATTGATGCTAGTATATATATATATATATATTTATATATAAATGATCAAAGATGACCAATATCAGAGAGCGCTTTAGTAATAGTAAAAAGTGACTGACTAACAAAACATATTACTATTTTTTCTTAATTTAACCCAGCGAAGAGGGTAATTGATGCTAGTATATATATATATTTATATATAAATGATCAAAGATGACCAATATCAGAGAGCGCTTTAGTAATAGTAAAAAGTGACTGACTAACAAAACATATTACTATTTTTTCTTAATTTAACCCAGCGAAGAGGGTAATTGATGCTAGTATATATATATATTTATATATAAATGATCAAAGATGACCAATATCAGAGAGCGCTTTAGTAATAATAAAAAGTGACTGACTAACAAAACATATTACTATTTTTTCTTAATTTAACCCAGCGAAGCGGGTAATTGATGCTAGTATATATATATATTTATATATAAATGATCAAAGATGACCAATATCAGAGAGCGCTTTAGTAATAGTAAAAAGTGACTGACTAACAAAACATATTACTATTTTTTCTTAATTTAACCCAGCGAAGAGGGTAATTGATGCTAGTATATATATATATTTATATATAAATGATCAAAGATGACCAATATCAGAGAGCGCTTTAGTAATAATAAAAAGTGACTGACTAACAAAACATATTACTATTTTTTCTTAATTTAACCCAGCGAAGCGGGTAATTGATGCTAGTATATATATATATATTTATATATAAATGATCAAAGATGACCAATATCAGAGAGCGCTTTAGTAATAGTAAAAAGTGACTGACTAACAAAACATATTACTATTTTTCTTAATTTAACCCAGCGAAGCGGGTAATTGATGCTAGTATATATATATATTTATATATAAATGATCAAAGATGACCAATATCAGAGAGCGCTTTAGTAATAGTAAAAAGTGACTGACTAACAAAACATATTACTATTTTTTCTTAATTTAACCCAGCGAAGAGGGTAATTGATGCTAGTATATATATATATATTTATATATAAATGATCAAAGATGACCAATATCAGAGAGCGCTTTAGTAATAGTAAAAAGTGACTGACTAACGAAACATATTACTATTTTTTCTTAATTTAACCCAGCGAAGAGGGTAATTGATGCTAGTATATATATATATATATATATATATATATATATATATATATATATATAAATGATCAAAGATGACCAATGTCAGAGAGCGCTTTAGTAACAGTAAAAAGTGACTGACTAACAAAACATATTACTATTTTTCTTAATTTAACCCAGCGAAGCGGGTAATTGATGCTAGTATATATATATATTTATATATAAATGATCAAAGATGACCAATATCAGAGAGCGCTTTAGTAATAGTAAAAAGTGACTGACTAACAAAACATATTACTATTTTTTCTTAATTTAACCCAGCGAAGAGGGTAATTGATGCTAGTATATATATATATTTATATATAAATGATCAAAGATGACCAATATCAGAGAGCGCTTTAGTAATAGTAAAAAGTGACTGACTAACAAAACATATTACTATTTTTTCTTAATTTAACCCAGCGAAGAGGGTAATTGATGCTAGTATATATATATATTTATATATAAATGATCAAAGATGACCAATATCAGAGAGCGCTTTAGTAATAGTAAAAAGTGACTGACTAACGAAACATATTACTATTTTTTCTTAATTTGACCCAGCGAAGCGGGTAATTGATGCTAGTATATATATATATTTATATATAAATGATCAAAGATGACCAATATCAGAGAGCGCTTTAGTAATAGTAAAAAGTGACTGACTAACGAAACATATTACTATTTTTTCTTAATTTAACCCAGCGAAGCGGGTAATTGATGCTAGTATATATATATATATTTATATATAAATGATCAAAGATGACCAATATCAGAGAGCGCTTTAGTAATAGTAAAAAGTGACTGACTAACAAAACATATTACTATTTTTTCTTAATTTAACCCAGCGAAGAGGGTAATTGATGCTAGTATATATATATATATTTATATATAAATGATCAAAGATGACCAATATCAGAGAGCGCTTTAGTAATAGTAAAAAGTGACTGACTAACGAAACATATTACTATTTTTTCTTAATTTAACCCAGCGAAGAGGGTAATTGATGCTAGTATATATATATATATATATATATATATATATATATATATATATATATATATATATATAATGATCAAAGATGACCAATGTCAGAGAGCGCTTTAGTAACAGTAAAAAGTGACTGACTAACAAAACATATTACTATTTTTCTTAATTTAACCCAGCGAAGCGGGTAATTGATGCTAGTATATATATATATTTATATATAAATGATCAAAGATGACCAATATCAGAGAGCGCTTTAGTAATAGTAAAAAGTGACTGACTAACAAAACATATTACTATTTTTTCTTAATTTAACCCAGCGAAGAGGGTAATTGATGCTAGTATATATATATATTTATATATAAATGATCAAAGATGACCAATATCAGAGAGCGCTTTAGTAATAGTAAAAAGTGACTGACTAACAAAACATATTACTATTTTTTCTTAATTTAACCCAGCGAAGAGGGTAATTGATGCTAGTATATATATATATTTATATATAAATGATCAAAGATGACCAATATCAGAGAGCGCTTTAGTAATAGTAAAAAGTGACTGACTAACGAAACATATTACTATTTTTTCTTAATTTAACCCAGCGAAGCGGGTAATTGATGCTAGTATATATATATATTTATATATAAATGATCAAAGATGACCAATATCAGAGAGCGCTTTAGTAATAGTAAAAAGTGACTGACTAACGAAACATATTACTATTTTTTCTTAATTTAACCCAGCGAAGCGGGTAATTGATGCTAGTATATATATATATATTTATATATAAATGATCAAAGATGACCAATATCAGAGAGCGCTTTAGTAATAGTAAAAAGTGACTGACTAACAAAACATATTACTATTTTTTCTTAATTTAACCCAGCGAAGAGGGTAATTGATGCTAGTATATATATATATTTATATATAAATGATCAAAGATGACCAATATCAGAGAGCGCTTTAGTAATAATAAAAAGTGACTGACTAACAAAACATATTACTATTTTTTCTTAATTTAACCCAGCGAAGCGGGTAATTGATGCTAGTATATATATATATATTTATATATAAATGATCAAAGATGACCAATATCAGAGAGCGCTTTAGTAATAGTAAAAAGTGACTGACTAACAAAACATATTACTATTTTTCTTAATTTAACCCAGCGAAGCGGGTAATTGATGCTAGTATATATATATATATATATTTATATATAAATGATCAAAGATGACCAATATCAGAGAGCGCTTTAGTAATAGTAAAAAGTGACTGACTAACAAAACATATTACTATTTTTTCTTAATTTAACCCAGCGAAGAGGGTAATTGATGCTAGTATATATATATATTTATATATAAATGATCAAAGATGACCAATATCAGAGAGCGCTTTAGTAATAGTAAAAAGTGACTGACTAACAAAACATATTACTATTTTTTCTTAATTTAACCCAGCGAAGAGGGTAATTGATGCTAGTATATATATATATTTATATATAAATGATCAAAGATGACCAATATCAGAGAGCGCTTTAGTAATAATAAAAAGTGACTGACTAACAAAACATATTACTATTTTTTCTTAATTTAACCCAGCGAAGCGGGTAATTGATGCTAGTATATATATATATTTATATATAAATGATCAAAGATGACCAATATCAGAGAGCGCTTTAGTAATAGTAAAAAGTGACTGACTAACAAAACATATTACTATTTTTTCTTAATTTAACCCAGCGAAGCGGGTAATTGATGCTAGTATATATATATATATTTATATATAAATGATCAAAGATGACCAATATCAGAGAGCGCTTTAGTAATAATAAAAAGTGACTGACTAACAAAACATATTACTATTTTTTCTTAATTTAACCCAGCGAAGAGGGTAATTGATGCTAGTATATATATATATTTATATATAAATGATCAAAGATGACCAATATCAGAGAGCGCTTTAGTAATAGTAAAAAGTGACTGACTAACAAAACATATTACTATTTTTTCTTAATTTAACCCAGCGAAGAGGGTAATTGATGCTAGTATATATATATATATATATATATATATATATATATATATATATATATATATATATATATATATATATATATATATATAAATGATCAAAGATGACCAATATCAGAGAGCGCTTTAGTAATAGTAAAAAGTGACTGACTAACAAAACATATTACTATTTTTTCTTAATTTAACCCAGCGAAGAGGGTAATTGATGCTAGTATATATATATAGTTATATATAAATGATCAAAGATGACCAATATCAGAGAGCGCTTTAGTAATAATAAAAAGTGACTGACTAACAAAACATATTACTATTTTTTCTTAATTTAACCCAGCGAAGCGGGTAATTGATGCTAGTATATATATATATTTATATATAAATGATCAAAGATGACCAATATCAGAGAGCGCTTTAGTAATAGTAAAAAGTGACTGACTAACGAAACATATTACTATTTTTTCTTAATTTAACCAAGCGAAGCGGGTAATTGATGCTAGTGTATATATATATTTATATATAAATGATCAAAGATGACCAATATCAGAGAGCGCTTTAGTAATAGTAAAAAGTGACTGACTAACAAAACATATTACTATTTTTTCTTAATTTAACCCAGCGAAGCGGGTAATTGATGCTAGTATATATATATATTTATATATAAATGATCAAAGATGACCAATATCAGAGAGCGCTTTAGTAATAGTAAAAAGTGACTGACTAACGAAACATATTACTATTTTTTCTTAATTTAACCAAGCGAAGCGGGTAATTGATGCTAGTATATATATATATTTATATATAAATGATCAAAGATGACCAATATCAGAGAGCGCTTTAGTAATAGTAAAAAGTGACTGACTAACGAAACATATTACTATTTTTTCTTAATTTAACCAAGCGAAGCGGGTAATTGATGCTAGTGTATATATATATTTATATATAAATGATCAAAGATGACCAATATCAGAGAGCGCTTTAGTAATAGTAAAAAGTGACTGACTAACGAAACATATTACAATTTTTCTTAATTTAACCAAGCGAAGCGGGTAATTGATGCTAGTATATATATATATATATATATTTATATATAAATGATCAAAGATGACCAATATCAGAGAGCGCTTTAGTAATAGTAAAAAGTGACTGACTAACAAAACATATTACTATTTTTTCTTAATTTAACCCAGCGAAGAGGGTAATTGATGCTAGTATATATATATATATTTATATATAAATGATCAAAGATGACCAATATCAGAGAGCGCTTTAGTAATAGTAAAAAGTGACTGACTAACAAAACATATTACTATTTTTTCTTAATTTAACCCAGCGAAGAGGGTAATTGATGCTAGTATATATATATATTTATATATAAATGATCAAAGATGACCAATATCAGAGAGCGCTTTAGTAATAATAAAAAGTGACTGACTAACAAAACATATTACTATTTTTTCTTAATTTAACCCAGCGAAGCGGGTAATTGATGCTAGTATATATATATATTTATATATAAATGATCAAAGATGACCAATATCAGAGAGCGCTTTAGTAATAGTAAAAAGTGACTGACTAACAAAACATATTACTATTTTTTTCTTAATTTAACCCAGCGAAGAGGGTAATTGATGCTAGTATATATATATATTTATATATAAATGATCAAAGATGACCAATATCAGAGAGCGCTTTAGTAATAATAAAAAGTGACTGACTAACAAAACATATTACTATTTTTTCTTAATTTAACCCAGCGAAGCGGGTAATTGATGCTAGTATATATATATATTTATATATAAATGATCAAAGATGACCAATATCAGAGAGCGCTTTAGTAATAGTAAAAAGTGACTGACTAACAAAACATATTACTATTTTTTCTTAATTTAACCCAGCGAAGCGGGTAATTGATGCTAGTATATATATATATTTATATATAAATGATCAAAGATGACCAATATCAGAGAGCGCTTTAGTAATAGTAAAAAGTGACTGACTAACAAAACATATTACTATTTTTTCTTAATTTAACCCAGCGAAGCGGGTAATTGATGCTAGTATATATATATATTTATATATAAATGATCAAAGATGACCAATATCAGAGAGCGCTTTAGTAATAGTAAAAAGTGACTGACTAACAAAACATATTACTATTTTTTCTTAATTTAACCCAGCGAAGCGGGTAATTGATGCTAGTATATATATATATTTATATATAAATGATCAAAGATGACCAATATCAGAGAGCGCTTTAGTAATAATAAAAAGTGACTGACTAACAAAACATATTACTATTTTTTCTTAATTTAACCCAGCGAAGCGGGTAATTGATGCTAGTATATATATATATATTTATATATAAATGATCAAAGATGACCAATATCAGAGAGCGCTTTAGTAATAGTAAAAAGTGACTGACTAACGAAACATATTACTATTTTTTCTTAATTTAACCCAGCGAAGAGGGTAATTGATGCTAGTATATATATATATATATATATATATATATATATATATATATATATATATATATATATATATATATATATATATTATATATAAATGATCAAAGATGACCAATATCAGAGAGCGCTTTAGTAATAATAAAAGTGACTGACTAACAAAACATATTACTATTTTTTCTTAATTTAACCCAGCGAAGCGGGTAATTGATGCTAGTATATATATATATTTATATATAAATGATCAAAGATGACCAATATCAGAGAGCGCTTTAGTAATAGTAAAAAGTGACTGACTAACGAAACATATTACTATTTTTTCTTAATTTAACCAAGCGAAGCGGGTAATTGATGCTAGTGTATATATATATTTATATATAAATGATCAAAGATGACCAATATCAGAGAGCGCTTTAGTAATAGTAAAAAGTGACTGACTAACAAAACATATTACTATTTTTTCTTAATTTAACCCAGCGAAGCGGGTAATTGATGCTAGTATATATATATATTTATATATAAATGATCAAAGATGACCAATATCAGAGAGCGCTTTAGTAATAGTAAAAAGTGACTGACTAACGAAACATATTACTATTTTTTCTTAATTTAACCCAGCGAAGCGGGTAATTGATGCTAGTATATATATATATTTATATATAAATGATCAAAGATGACCAATATCAGAGAGCGCTTTAGTAATAGTAAAAAGTGACTGACTAACGAAACATATTACTATTTTTTCTTAATTTAACCAAGCGAAGCGGGTAATTGATGCTAGTATATATATATATATATATATATTTATATATAAATGATCAAAGATGACCAATATCAGAGAGCGCTTTAGTAATAGTAAAAAGTGACTGACTAACGAAACATATTACTATTTTTTCTTAATTTAACCCAGCGAAGCGGGTAATTGATGCTAGTATATATATATATTTATATATAAATGATCAAAGATGACCAATATCAGAGAGCGCTTTAGTAATAGTAAAAAGTGACTGACTAACAAAACATATTACTATTTTTTCTTAATTTAACCCAGCGAAGAGGGTAATTGATGCTAGTATATATATATATTTATATATAAATGATCAAAGATGACCAATATCAGAGAGCGCTTTAGTAACAGTAAAAAATGACTGACAAACGGAACACATTACTATTTTTTCTTAATTTAAACCAGCGAAGCCGGTAATTAATGCTAGTATTTACTACAGACATTATGTAAGATATGTTCTCATATTTCCGGACGAGCTGAAAAGTGCAATTTTAAAACAAAATATTATTTAAGTACGTAAACCTGTTTTAATAACAAATAGCAAAATTGATTTTCACTGTGCTTGAAACTAACATTAAGTTCTAGCTCCATCGTGGCTACATGGCTAGAGTATTCAGTTCCCGGTGAGAGTTCAAGTTGTTTGGATTCCACATTAAAACTACAAGTCCACGTCTCACATAACCTCGCTGCTGAAAGAGAGGTTAAACCCTAATCCAACCAAACACGAATATTAAGTTAATTCTTGAAGTTGGTTCATCATCATTATGGGCACGAGTCTTTCGCACTAAGAATTTGAAAATTTCGCGTTTAGTTTTTCATATTTCGCGTTTTGTCGCATTTTCCAAATACAGTTTCGCATTTTGTAGCTCTTGTGGAAAAGATATTCCCTGACATTTTTACAATTGTTCTTTTTATTCATAGATTACTACAGAAATAAACCATTAATTACCTAAAAACAAAATACACTGACTAGTTCACTTATAGAAAATCATGTTTTTAAAAAATCAAACTGAAGAGAAATGAGTAACTAAACTTACTATGAGTAGGAAAGTTTTGCTGTCTTCTGACAACATATAGGCGCAAGTTACATTTAAGCATTAAACATACGCATGTTACATGTCTCCACATTTTCCTCCTTCATTGTTGTACATTTGTCGCTAATCACCAGTTCATACTTTAAATAAAATTAAAAAAAAAAAAAAAAATGAAATAAAAATAATAAAAAAAAACTTTTTACAGTTGGCACTGCTTGTTGGAAGCCACACATATGTAACTGCATTTACAAACAAACTTCAAACAATCATCACTTCGGAACTCTCCATCCAGTTGCGATGGTAATAGCTAACGCCCAACAAGTTCCCTATAGCCGTATCCGAATCACCCAAATTTACCGTTTCGTCAGCGGAAAACTAGCGTTTTTAAATTAATGAATACGCATTTTTTAAAATTTCGCGTTATCTCGCGCATTGTTAGAGATTTCGCGCAAAACTGCCAATTTCGCGTTTTATCGCGCAACGGAAACCAATGAAAATTACTTAATTCTGACGCATTTCGTTTTATCGCGCATTGCAAAAAACTCGTGCCTGTAAACATCATTGCTTATTTAATTTGCTATCAATAATTTTCTGAAATAGCAAATCGTATTTTTTTTTTTTTTTTTTTTTTTTTAAAGATAAGGAAGCGATTCTGTTAATATCAGCTATAAGAAGTTCAAAATGATTCGCATAATGGGCCATAACTTTCTTAATAGTTGCACTAGGATCATGAAACTGTGTGTGTGTAGTTGTTCCTTTATGCTGAGGTTGTATAGCAAAGTTTCCTTTTCTAGATACAGATGCGTCTACAATAGAGATGGAAGTAGACAGTCAAACCTGGCAATGATCGGCCATTCAATTCCTGTACAAGACCAGCAATTAGTCAGCCACAATTATACGATACAAATTGCTTGGTGTATATGGGGATGCGATATTAGATCGCAGCAATATTCAGTAATGGGTACAAAGGTTCCACATTAGTGATTTAAGTCTGTTGGACCAACACAGTACGGCAGATCATCTACTGCAGTGAACAGCATTACCAAAGACTATACTGACGAATGTGTAACCACACGACAGCTTGGTAAAGCGACTGGATTATCTGTGGGTAGTCTTTAGGTTGAAGAAAACTGTGTCCATTGAGTGCCATACCTGCTCACAAACGCGCAGAAAGAAATCTACTCTGCCAATCACACACTGCAGAAAACCAAATTTATGACATGGTAAGTGGTTCCTCAACCCCTTTAAGTCCGGATCCGGCTCCGTCCTATTTTTTTCTGTTTGATCGTGTGAAGACCCACCTTTATAATAGGCAATTTTAACCAAGAACTCATTGTGAAACTGTGGTGTAATCATCAGCGTCCGGTGTTTTACCAAAGTTCATTTACGGCATGGAAAGAACGGTGGGCTAAATGTGTCACAGCGGATGGAGGATATAGTGTGTAACATGCACAAAGGGCACAAGTACATACACACAAAATTTTCTGGTCCTGGTGCAACTATTAAAAAACTTACGGTCCACTGTGCAAAACTTTTTGAACGCTTTTTGTACATATGATTCTTTCTTTGACGTATTTTTTCCCCTAATGGAAATTCCAAATGCTAATTTTGCTGGAAGGAAGAAATTCCAACGAAAAGGACTTGCAGGAAGTACTTCCATACTTGAACGACCTTCTGCAAAAAACATGCAAAATGAAGATAAATAAGAAGAAAACCAAAGTGATAAAAGTGCACAAGAGCAGGATAGGAAGGGGCAAACGTATGGGTAGAGGGAGAGAAATCGAAGATGTTCCCCTATTTAGGAAGTCTAATATCCTCGGACGGAAGAAGTGAAAAAAACGTTAAGTTCCAGAATAGCGCAGGCTAAACAAGCATTCAATAGGGAAAGAGAACTGCTAACATCAAGAAATATGTAGTTGGACGTTCGTAAACGATTTATTGAGCCCTGGTATGGAGCGTGGCGTTTTACGAATCAGAGACGTGGACATTGAGAAAAGCTGAAATATCCAAGATGGAAGCATTTGAAATGTGGTGCTGCGCATATCACGGACCGAAAGGAAAAGGAATGAAGACGTACTAAAGGAAGCTAATAAAGGATGACATATCATGAAGATAATAGGAAAAAGAAGAAACAGCATGCTTGCCATCTTCTTCGGTACTCCGATTCGATCGCCGAGCTGATAGAGGGAAAGGCAGACGGAAAACCAAGAAGTGGAAGACCAAGGATAGAATATTTAGATGCAGTTACGAAGAAGAGACCTTATCAAAGTATAAAACAGCTCTTCCAAGGCAGAGAAAAGTTTTACAATTTCCATGTTCCTACCAACCTATGGTTGAAGTGAACAATAATAATAATTTTGTTTGAAAAATAAGTATCACCTTTTGTTAGTGTGCTAAACTTTCTTCTGTATACACTAAAAGCCGCTAACGTTTCCCTCTAAATTTACAAAACTTTCAAGCCATTGGTTCTTGGAAAAAAAGACATCTGGAAGCCTAATAAAACAGAAAATGACCGCTGTAGCTAGATGAAAGTCGCGAAACCTGTTTAACTGGTGATTCATCCTTTCATCAAACACAAACATTTTTATTATTGGTATATTATTCGAATACTTTGAACAGCACTACTTTACATACTTTAACAATATAAATGTAACAAAACATAAACATTTTATTTGTAGTTTTTAACAAATTATTTGTCATTCAACAGACAAAAATACATATCAACTGGCATATCACTATCAACTAAGCTGTTTAAACTGGTTTTGTAGAACTCTCTTCATAAAGCTCTGGTGCGAGTCTATAATATTTCCTAGTTCATTTCTCAACTCGGCTGTTAAATTCGGTCCTAAATGTTGAATTACTATCACTAAAAATTTTGCGAATTTTATGTCCTTCGCATGCTCTGAAGATGCTGCTGCTATACTCTCCAACAGCCTTCGACAAACATCATCTTCAAACGACATCTCTGAAGATTCCAATAGCGTCTGAACGAGGACAAAATGGACATCACAAACCTTCGGGATATTAAATGCAAAAGCTCTGCAACACAAAAAGGTTTATGGACATTAAATAAATGTACCAAAAACATGTATAACAAATATCGTTAATTATATCATACAATACAGTTAATAATGAGGTAAATGACAATAAATTATTCAGGCCAGCCTTTAATTTATTTTCATGCTTTGAAAAGTTTTAAGAAATTATAATTACTAAACTGTGTTCTTGGAAACATGTTTTAAAACCCAAAATGTTAGCTTGTAAAACCCAAAAACACAGTTTAGTACGTAGGCTAATCAATAAAAACTGATCATCAGTGTTTATGAAGCGAATACAACAGCAAGGCACAGAAAACGAAACACGTCTCTGTAGTGGGAGAAGTGACGAATAGATTGAGCAAGTTTGAAAGCCATGACGTCAAGAATATGATCTTGGCAGCCGTTCAAGCACACGTAGTTTCAGTTTCGCATAAGGCAACATGGAAGTGACACGCGAAGAACACTACAGAAATTCTGTTGACTATCTTACAAAGATTATCGTTCCGTGTGTACCCCATCCTCCATATATCCCTGATTTAGCCCCTTGGGCTTTTTTTCTTTTTTCCAACTTTGAAGAAACCCTTCCGGAGACGGCGTTTCGCATCTTCAGGGGTAGTGGTGAAAGCTGCGGAGGCGATTTTGAAGAATCTGTCCAAAAATAGCTTCCAGCATGTCTTTGATGACTGGCAAAAACGTTGGGAAAAGGGCATTGCATGTAATGGGGACTATTTTGTAAAAGCCCATCAACATTTGGAGGATTAGTACAGGTAATTATAGTGATTGGTTGCAAACCAAGGCAACTTTGCTCAAAGTTTAGGAGTATAAAGTAAGATTTTGAATTTTAAGAAACTACTTTACTTGAAAGGAAAAAAAAAAAAAATCCTTAAATCTGAAGGTAATCCGTTTTGACACAAGAAAAGTCTTCAAGCAGACTACGAACATGTCTGTGTTTACAGCAGCCCTATTTATGGAGAGTACTGTAGAGTTCTTAAGTATTCAACTGCTTTCCCCATGCCTGTACTTGATTACTATGAATAGTAATCTAGCACAGTAATTCCAATATAAGGACATCTATAACATACGTGAATATCTCTTAACAGTTGCAGAAGAAACCAAATTAACCACAACTTGATAGGTAGTTGCAAACATACGTAGGGAAATAAGTCGCGATAATGAAAGAAATATTAAAACTAGCACCTATGTTGACGAACTTGAAAAAACATGTTATACTATCAAAAAAAAAAAAAAAAAAAAAAAAAAAAAAAAAAAAAAAGAAAAGGAGAAAAGTGAAATACGAGGCTAAGATGACAATGGCTTCAGAATCAGAGGACTGTAGACAAGAAGCGATACGAGAATAGGAAATACGATGCTACTCGTACTTCTAAGAGGCAATACATGGCAGATGAGACTAGAACTGACTTTTTCTTTAACGTTTATGAAACAATCACTATAAAACATACTGAAGAATTCCAGAAAGCTGGCACCTCGCAACAATATAACGAGAGTCCCAAGGGTCATATGCTCCCAAGCTGCAATTACGTACCAAATTCAAATTGAATGAAACTGGTCTTCTGAAGTTAGCTAACGCAATACAGCAGTAATTATATATATATATATATATATATATATATATATTCAGCACAGAGACCATATTAGACATGGGACCTACAACTTTACATGCGGTCCGAAATAATAACAGCAATCTATAATTTTTGGATAAAGTAGGCGCACCTAAGTATCGATAAAATCGACCCAATGGTCGTAATTACGAGAGTGATTCAGAAAGTAATGCCTCCAAGCCCATACTTGGCCTATAGTACTGTAAACATTCTGAACTGTTTATCATTAATGCACTGATGCTTAAGCTATAGATCACTTTCCTATCTCTTTTCATTCCAGAGTAATCCAGTTGTGACGTCCGGTTGAAACAGCGGGCTGCCATTGAATTTCTGACTGCGGAAGGTTGTGCATCCAGGAACATTCATCGCCGGCGACGACTCGTGGATGTAAAAGTACGACCCGAAGCGAAGCGTCAGTTGATGGACTACCGCCACACGTCATCTCCTAAAAAAAGTCCCATCTGCTGGCAAAGTGTTCTTGATATTCTGGCTCATTCTGACCATAGTCCGGATCTTGCGCCCTGCGACTTTTGGCTCTGCCCCAAACTTAAGGATCATCTTAAGGGCCAACGGTGTAGTTGTGACACCGCGGTGGAAGCAATACTTCATAAATTGCCACCGAGTGCCATCGCTTCGCCACCGAGCGAAGTAGTCAAGTGGTAGAGCGTTGCCTTTGCATTCGAGAGGTCGTGGGTTCGATTCCCGCTGCCGACCATCCTGATTGGTGTTTTCCAGGTTTTTCCTCAGTCCTACCAGGCAAATGGCAGGATGGTGCCTACTAAATAGACCCTGGCCAATACCTTCCCAAATCCTTTCCATTGTTGTTGTTAGATACCCAGTATAAAATGGCCCAGTATATGTGGTGATTGTTAAATAAATAAATAAATGGTGCCGCCAGGAGCCACCACAATTCTTCGCCGACGGCATGAAAAACCTTGTTCTGTGATGGCGCAAGTGTGTTGCCCGTAATGGGGACTGTTGACAATGATGTCACCATTTGTAGCTGACATTGCAAAATTTGAACTCACACCTGTATTGGTGCTATCAGTCAAGCACAAATAAAGGTATCATTTTGGAGGCATTATTTTCTGAATCACCCTCGTACTACTGTTGAGACAAAAAATACACGATGTAAATGATTGTGCTGTAAATAGGACTTAAGCCATTATTTGCCCTGAGAATGAGTGACCGAATGTTTTTTCGAAATATTGGAGGAAAGATTGAAGAGAGACATTATTAGGTCAGTGATTTAAAGTACAGAGAATTTTAATTTGCTGGCCTGGGCAATATTCACTGCTTTTTCCTTGGTAATTGTATTTATTATTTTATTCCTGATACAAGTCGATGGAGACAGATGTGCTTTGAAATGTTGTGTACAAAATTTGGCGAATTCGAACGGTAAATTCGCAACTTTTTATCTTCATAACAATATCGATATTTTACTCGATAATAAGAATTTTTCTTACCTCAGTATTTCGCTTCTTTGCTCTGCATTGAGACTATCTTTTATAAGGCTCAGAATAAGATCACAAAGCGAAGAATTTGTGGTAGATACTTTTAACAAGGGAATGACAACATTTGTTGACACAACATGAGGAAAATGTCGAGCAAGCTCCACAACAGCTGAACTCAATGAGCGAGGAATTAGATCTGTCACTTCTTGCAGCTGGAAGAGGAAACAAGAAAGGTGGTAAGAACATTCACATATAAATAGAGTGAAGTACCTACGCCTAAACTAATATTCAGAAGACACCACAATTAAACTAATGGCATTACATAGAAACATTCACCTTTCAATTTGTAGGCTGTGCAAATGTCATATTTCAATTTCATTTCATTTTATTTTGTCTTTATAATCATACATTTTGCACGAATTCGTGCGTATGAATGACTCATCAAGGCATAAAGATACATAAACATACATTGTTGTGACATATACATACTGATTACATTTAAATACTAGGCTACATCTACAGTCAAAGAAAAAAGAACACAAAAAATAGACATTTTTAATACTATCAGTAATCAAATTCATTTACACATCTAGGTATTCACTCACGGAATAAAAGCAGTGCTATAAATAGATAGGTTTTCAATAATCTCTTAAATTCTCCTCTTTGCTCTGTCATTCGAATATACTGAGGGAGTTTACTATATAATATGGTACCCATAAATGTTGGATTCCTCTCATATAACTTTGTGCGATGTTGTTTGCTGGAAATTTTATCTTTACGCCTGGTATCACATTTACGGGTTGATAGTGTGTTAAGTAATTCAATGTTGGTTAGGGTAAAGGCAATATTTTAGGTTCCTTAAATATTGGCCTACACGAGTCGCTTATTTTGGCCCCTGTTATGGTTCTTAAAACTCTTTTTTCTTTCTTTTCTTTCTTTTTTTAAATCACGAACAATATATTACGTTTTTTGGAACTTTCCTAGAAGATTATGTCATATGTTAGTAAAGACTGAAAGAGTCCGTAATATAAGTTACGAAGTGTATCTAGATTTTTTATAGCATAGAGCATTTTATTGATTTTTTGGGGGGCAATGAAGATATACGTGTTTTCCAAGAAAGATTGTAATTTAGCTAAAGTCCCAGAAATTTGGTTGAGTTTGAATGCGTTATTATTTGATTATTTAACATTATATCATTATCTAGGCAATGCTTATTTTGAATGTGATAAAAATTTAGGGCTGTAGATTTGTCTGTTTAATTTTAGCTTGTTTTGGGCAAATTAGTTTTCTGAACTACTGGTTGTCTCGTTAATTTTATCGCGGATAATATCATAACTTGTGTCTGTTATAGTAGAGATTGTGTCATCAGCGTACATAGTTGTATTTGCTAATGTTACGTCATTTGGCAAATCATTTACATATAACATATATAATATGGGTCCTAATATTGATCCTTGAGGAACACCAGTAGAAATACTTTTAAATTTAGATTTATGACTAACTGAATCTGACACAAATGATATTTCAACAGCTTGGGCACGATTTTGCAAATACGATTTAATCCATGAGTTGACAACTCCTCTTAAACCGTAACCGTTAAGTTTATGGAGAAGGATGTTATGAGGGACAGAATCAAAAGCTTTGGATAAATCCAAAAACATTTCCACGCATTTTTTACCCTTGTCCAGGGCTTCCGTGAATGCAATATATTGTAACCACCTGTGGATGTCTTGTATAAGTTTGCAAACTTAAAAGTAATATACAGGGTGTTTTTTTTTTTTAATTTTTAACCCGAGACTGCAAAATATCTGAAAAAAGGAGTATCGGATGAAAAAAATGTTCGAAAAACTTAATACTTTGGAGGGGAAATTTACCTGTGAAAAAATTAGCGCCCCGCCCTGTAGTTCGGATGGGGAGTAACTTTGAAAACTTAACACAGAGACCTCCATTTTTTATTGCAGATTCGGATTCTAAAAGATAAGTAAATTTTATTCGGAACACTATTTTTGATTCACAATACATGGCATTGTAATCAGTGAATACTTGTTTCACTAGGGCTTCTTCAACTTGGAGTCACTATGCTTTATTCCGGAATAGATGTGCGACAAACAGAACCAATCTTTTGTCTTAAACGTTTTCTTGACTCGTGATAGGTGGCGAAGAAGATTCAGAAAAATTGTTTCCAAATTACTTATTACCTTTAACGGATTCGATACTAGGAAAGAATGACTGCTTTGCTAAAGCGCAAATTTTAGAGATATACTTTAATAGATTTAAGTTACGGCGCACATTTTTGGATAAAGTGACTAATTGTAGAAGGACTTCTTACTCTTAAATAAGAAAATCTCTTATAACATGGAGGACCACACTGATAAGTCCTAAATAAGAGAACTAATTTGTACGAAATATCGACAAAAGTAACAACGATTACTCTAACAGAGCATGTTGTGTAAATATTAAAGTGACTCGTAATGATGCTTATTCTAGTAGGTATCAAATTTCTCATGTACAAGAATATAACTCAAGAAAAGTACTGAATTTGATTTCAGTGCTCAAAAAGGAAAGACATCATTTTACTTTACACACAATGCAGTACGCTTTACAGTAGTTACACTACAATCTTACCTTGGGAACGATTATATGATGACATATCATGGGACATAGCATGCTATGCACTTCAAATTCTGTATTACAAATAAAGGAACACAGATTTCGAAATCCAATATCTGACAATTTTGCTGATAGTTTACCCAGCACTTCTTCCAGTTCCTTCTCTGACAGTGTAGAAACTGTTTGGATATTCACTTCCTCCATATTTCCTGCTTCTAATGCTTCGATAAAGACATCTAACGTACTTTTAGGTCGAGCTGTTTGCGTGAATTGGGAATATGTTGGTTGAGATGAACTAACTGGCGTCTCTTCTTCACGCGGTACGTTAACATCGTTAGCATCAAATATGTCTTCACTGTCACTAATGTCAATTGTTTGGTCATTTCTGACTGTTTCGCTGCTAGTTCTCGTGGTATCAGGTACTGTAACATTCGAAATTTGACACGAGTTCCTGAACACTAAACTCCAGATATTAAACTCTTCACTGTCATCTGTTTTTTGCTTATATTTGTTGCGTAATTTCTCCAATTCTAACTTGTTGCCATCGGAAAATTGCCAATCACTCCAAGTAGTTGCAGTTTCATCCATATTTACAGCTGTAAACAAAAACCAAAATTAATATTACTATACACTAGGGATGGCCAAAATTTTCCGGAATCCGGATTCCGGAAATTTTGTTTTCCGGAATCGGAAAATTTACTTTCCGGAATTCGGAAAAATTCCGGAATTCGGAAAAATTCCGGAATTCGGAAAAATTCCGGAATTCGGAAAAATTCCGGAATTCGGAAAAATTCCGGAATTCGGAAAAATTCCGGAATTCGGAAAAATTCCGGATTTCGGAAAAATTCCGACATTCGGAAAAAATCCGGAATTTAGAAAAATTCCGGAATTCGGAAAAATTCCGGAATTCAGAAAAATTCCGGATTTCGGAAAAATTCCGGAATTCGGAAAAATTCCGGATTTCGGAAAAATTCCGACATTCGGAAAAATTCCGGATTTCGGAAAAATTCCGACATTCGGAAAAAATCCGGAATTTAGAAAAATTCCGGAATTCGGAAAAATTCCGGAATTCAGAAAAAATCCGGAATTTTTCCGAGATCCGGAATTTTTCCGATTTTACTTTCCGGATTCCGGAAAGTAAAAATTCTGGAATTGGCCATCCTTAGCTAGTAGTTGTTAAAAGAGAAACACAATAATGAATAGGCTATATATACTGTATTAATTTCTTGTAGTTGGATATGTCTTTATCATTTACGTAGACAATTGCTACTGCAGTTATTTACTACTTTATGAGAAAGATCTTATTTTCACACACAAAAAAGTCGCCGGTATGTCTCAAACATTATCGCGTTCCCACCTGCAGCTGCTCCAAAGCACTGCAAACTACTTTTTAATCAGGCGAAAGGCAGTGAAGGAAAATAAATCTCAACAAATATTCTAATAACATTCGCTTATTGTCAACATACCTACAGTGAGCGCAGAAAGTGTTCGTACACCGTGCATAGTTTATATTGAAAACAGCTAGCATGAGAACGGGAGGTGGAAAAATATATATATAACCAGAATTAAGACTACACATTCATACATTTTATTTCTATATACAAGAGAAAGGCCAAACAAACACAATCACTGTTTTGTTCAGAAGAAAAGAGAGAATTCCTTTTTTGTAAACGCAAAAAGTCACCGTACACTTATGCTTGAATTAATGCTTATAAAGTATATTACGTTATTTAATATTTTGTGGGATTACCCTGTGCGTTAATGATTGTCTGTAATCTTCGTGGCATTGATTTCACCTGTAGTAGTTCGTAGTTCTGTAGCTTCGGGACTGATTATGTCCCATTCTTCTTGAATAGCTTTTCTTAGGCCTTCTTTAGTAGACAAGCTGTGCCTTCTGATTCTTGTCTCCAGAACAGATCATAGATGTTCTATGGGGTTCATGTCTGGGGATTGGGGAGGTGTGCGAAGCTGTTTCAAGGTATTATAGAGTCAGGGGCGGGTCCAGAGGGGGCAATCGCCCCCCCCCCCACAAGAGGAAACTCTTATTTTATACATAAATAAACCCATCCATAACAAGTTTGGAGCTCTTAAAAGTAGCAGTATTACCGCCGACCGCCCCCCCCCCCAGAAGTCCGTCCTGGATCCGCCCCTGGCAAACCTTGCAGACAGGCCTTGTTCAACAGTACAAACAATAATTGCGATGTATAATGTTTCTATCACTGTGCGAAACCATAAAAAAAATAATAAAAAAAGAACTCGAAGACCAAGAGTGTTGAGTGAACAAGTTAAACGTTACATTATTAGGGAAAGAAAAAAGGTTCCAAAAAGTAGTGCTGTGCAATTGGCAACGGATCTGGAAACACGCGGTGTTAAAGTATCAGCCAGTACAGTGCGGAATATTTGCAGGGTATCATGGTCGGATAGCCAGGAAAATGTTCTGGGTGAACAAGACAAATCGTATAAAGAGACTAAAGTTTGAAAAAGAGTATAAAGATAAGGGATCAGGCTTCTTTCTGGAATAGGGTCATATTTTCGGACGAAAATAAATTTAATTTTATCGAGTCCAATGGGAGGCGTATGGTATGGCGCAAGGTGAATACAGAGATGAATCCTCAAAATCTCGTCTCTAAAGTAAGACACGGAGGAGGGTCCGTGCTCGTCTGGGGTTGTATGAGTGCCTCAGGAGTGGGTCGTCTCCACCTTATCGATGGAGTGATGATCTACAAAGTGTATATTAACATATTAAAGGAATATCTCCATACTAGTGGGCAGAAGATGGTTCTTGAAAACAATTTATTGTTCAGCAAGACAACGACTCCAAACATACAGCGGAAAATACTCGATTGTGGCTACTCTATACAGGGGCGGATCCAGGACGGACTTCTGGGGAAGGGGCGGTCGGCAGTAATACTGCTACTTTTAAGAGCTCCAAACTTGTTATGGATGGGTTTATTTATATATAAAATAAGAAAGTTTCCTCATGTGGGGGGGGGGCGATGGCCCCGATCGCCCCCCTCTGGATCTGCCCCTGAGGTTTGCTATCTTTCTCAAAGACTTACCCTTCTTATGCACTTTAATAATTACTTTTCTTGTCTCCTCATTTGTTTCTGTTCGGTTGCTTCCCATTTCGACAGCCCACCGTGCAGTTTTTTCACTCCTATTCACAACTAAACTCATTCTGTTACTCGTCATGCTATACAGAGGTGTATACTCAGGTGAATACTAGTGAACCCCAGTTGTGGTATCTTTGTTTCGTATTCGTACGTCAGGTGTACGATCACTTTTTGCGTCTACTCTATATATTTTCTACGGAATTTATTTACTTTCTGACCATTAAACTTGTCTTTGTGGTTCTTTATTGATATATTCATAAAGCTTAGTTTTCATTATTCATATTGTGTGTGTTATTACACTTCTTAAATTTTCTGTTTCTTTTTCGCAGGCATTTTCGTTTCAATAGCATAGGTGTACGAACACTTTCTGCGCTCACTGTATGTACAGTAAATACAAATTGACTTTACGAAGTATACAATGTAATTGTTCAATAATTAACATAAGCAGGCATTCATTAATTTATATTAATATAATAGTTAACAAAACTAATAAGCGGGTGATTGATGACTCAGTGGTAGAGTTTTCATCTATGGTATTCTAACCCAGGACATGTGGGTTTTCGATGGCTAATTTTGTGTTCGAAAATTTTCCCGGTGGTACTCTTGGTTCCCTTTCTTATATTTGTTCCATCATCACTCATTAACGAATTTAGTTTATCAAAACTCTATAGCCATATATTCATTCTGTCCGTCAGTGAAACAAACAGTCTCAAGAACTATCTGATGGATTACCAATCAATTTTGGCCATGATGTACAGAGTCAATAGTTAAGAATCGAGTTCCCTGATGAATGTAATATTCAAACCGGAAGCGGTACAAATCAACCATTTCCGGTTTTAACGTTAATCATTATATAGTAAATATGGTAATAGATAGCGAGAAGCGGTTTCCAGTAATCGACATATATAACATTCATGTAGATAGCATGTTACCCAGTTTGTGCATCTGCTGAAAATAATGAGCTTAGGTATTTAGAGAGCATTTTCCGCTTTAGAAAATGTGTGCTTGGTAAAGAATGTAGAGATTTAGCTGAGTCAGGCACGTAGCTAGAATATGGTAATAGGAAGGGGGGGGGGTCTGTCACGAAATACTATGGTTATTTACCAGGGGCTCAATCATTCTAAACTATTTTATTGGCAACATATATTGATTCGTTTAGCCAAGATTTCTAATGGGGGCATGATACTGTGGTTACACACCAGAGGCTCGATCAATCTAAATATTTTACTGACAACATACCCATATTGATTGGTTAGGACAATAAAATGAGGATATATTAGTAAGTATTTTAATAAGAAGCTATGAAGAAATCTCGAGTAAAAAATTATAAAAAAGTATTGAAAAAGATATAGTCTTCCGAGGTCATTCGAACGGTGTCGAGAATTTTGCGTCTGGGAAATTTGCGCCCTACCTCAAGAACAGGGAAAATTGCGCCTGCGATGTACCTCCACCGGGAAGTTTGAGACCTGCGAAATAAAAGAACCTATTGGAGCTTACGCATTTCCTCGGAGGGGCTGACATTACAGCATAAACAATCCTCCCCCCACAACCATGCCATTTGTGATTTATTTTCATTGTGGCTATATAAGGGGAGAATAAACTTCAATATAAGCCAAAAGAACACAACGGATCAACGCAATCACTGCTTCTTCCAGAGATGATTTTGGGGGAACACTGGCCTCCCCAGAGCTCTCAGAGTGCCCCCTCGGAGGAGACCAAAATAATACGTCTATAATATAATAATAAATAGAATAGTACCAGCAGTGACCCCCCTCCGGAATACTAAATGTGCCCCCCGGAACATTTTTCCTGAAAGAACGACTGAACGCAATTGTGTGTTTGAAGTGTAATTCCAGCAAGTAAACACACTGTACATAGTTTTCTTGATAATATTACTGAACTGATTTTACATTCACTTTACATTTTCTTTTCTATATTTTGTGTCCTGAAAAGCCAAACAACTCTCAAGGATTGTGAACAGAGATATCTGGGTAGAGCCAAACAGCCTTTTGTAGATTAAATTATACTCTTTGATTATATTAATAAATAATTATATATCAGTCATTTATACGTTTATTGTAAATTTTGTAGTATAATGAAAAATTGTATTTGTATGGATTGCCCTTTAGTGAACTAAAATTGTATTTTTTTTTCATTTGTTCGGAATATTATAACGGATGGAGTAACTCACTGAGACGATGAGAGGCAAGCCTAGTTCAAGTGCGAGTGGAAGTTACTTTACACAATACAATAATAAGTTGAATTGTAGGGCGCTAACATCCCAGTGCAAATATATAGCCGGCGCATTTTCCCCTCTTTTTGGGGTAGGGCGCAAACATTCCAGTGCAAATATATTGCGAGTGCATTTTTTCCTATTTTTGTGGTAGGGCGCAAAATTCTCGCATTCAAGGAAAATATAATGTCCGTGAAGTTGACAAGCCACTTATGTCAGACTCCAATTTCGACTTTAAACGTCGCTAGTGCTACGTTAGTGTTCGATAGTGACGCAAATCGTTAGTACTCCAACTGCATGCCAACACGCCCACTTCTAAGAATCATCTCAAAAGTGAGGTTAACCATTAGAGCAAGTAAGTGCTCATTGGTGCCATTAACATTAACGTTAAAGCCTCCATCGTACGGCCCTTTGAGTAATAATAACACCACGTTTTTTGCTAGTCTCAATGCGTCCCTATATTCTCGCGAATATTCTGACGTGCCCAAGTTAGTTACTTTTTTTTTGGGACTATTGTTTATGTTATTGTTTATTGTTTATTGCTAGTCTGCAGAGTAGTCCTTACATTAATATGCCATTGTCCTTGATAATCATTGCGTATTTACAAGCAATTTGTTATTACTGTTAGAAGATATCAAAAAACAAGATAAAATATACTACTTAACGGTTCATATTTTTCTTTTACAGTACATAAACGATTAATAATAATAATAATAATAATAATAATAATAATAATAATAATAATAATAAGAAGAAGAAGAAGAAGAAGAAGAAGAAGAAGACTATTCCAGCATAAAAGTTATCAATTGCATTACACTGGCAACAAGCGACGCATATTTTAACTTCATAAAAAATCGTTTCTCACGATTTTCTGGAAAACTACGTATGATAACATCTTCATTATGTCAAGTTGTTTATCTCAGTGTAATATATGTCTTACCTCTGGACAATATCACAGTAAAACAAAAATTAAATATTAGGAGTACATCGTACTTTTGGACTACATCTCATTAACCATGGGAAGATTGAGTAGTGTATACTTTAAGATATAAGTTTCAGCTTAACTTGCATCATACATTCTTAGGATTACAAAAAGGAAATTTGTTCGTTTGCATTTGAACAAAATTCTTAGGATTACAAAAAGAAAAAATAATTTTTCCGAATTCCGGAATTTTTCCGAAATCCGGATTTTTTCCGAAATCCGGAATTTTTCCGAATTCCGGATTTTTTCCGAAATCCGGAATTTTTCCGAATTCCGGATTTTTTCCGAAATCCGGAATTTTTCCGAATTCCGGATTTTTTCCGAAATCCGGAATTTTTCCGAATTCCGGAATTTTTCCGAAATACGGATTTTTTCCGAATTCCGGATTTTTTCCGAAATCCGGATTTTTTTCCGAATTCCGGAATTTTTCCGAATTCCGGATTTTTTCTGAATTCCGGAATTTTTCCGAATTCCGGAATTTTTCCGAATTCCGGAATTTCTCCGAATTCCGGAATTTTTCCGAAATACGGATTTTTTCCGAATTCCGGAATTTTTCCGAAATACGGATTTTTTCCGAATTCCGGAATTTTTCCGAAATCCGGATTTTTTCCGAAATCCGGAATTTTTTCGAATTCCGGAATTTTTCCGAAATCCGGAATTTTCCGATTTTACTTTCCGGATTCCGGAAAGTAAAAATTCCGGAATTGGCCATCCCTACTATACACCAAGAAATAAAATAAAATGAGATAAAGTTCGATATAGAGGATGTTTCAAAAGTCCCTTACCACCCCTTTTAAAATCCGTACGGATGTATTTATATTGAATTTGATGCAGTAAATATACAATAGAGCTAGAGGCAAACGTTTTGGACGATTGTCGCGGACGGCCGCCATATTGAATTTAAAAATTTTTATTTCAAACGATAGCTGGATAATGTGATACATGACCTTTGACTTTAGGCTAGAATTTGCTCATGATGTCAAATCTGAAATCGATTTCATGTATCTTTCTTTGGTGAGAAAACGACAATTGATGTTTACCTGCTCCACATGTGCTCCATGCTGGGCAATGCACGTGTGCAGACGCTTCTCCCAATAGCTATGAACACGGAGCAGGGTAGCTGGGGAAATCTGTTCACAGGTAGTAATGATCGTCCACTACGTGGTCTGTCCGCGACAGTGCCTGTCTCCTCAAATTTGGTTAATAACTGCCACTGCAACATGTGACATAGGGTGACATTGTCGATAACACTGATTGAAATCGGTTGCTATTGCACGGGCACTTCTCCCACCCCACACTTTGACCATTTTGATCCGTTCCTCAGTTGTTAACGGCATGGTTCACCACTTGCAAGAGGGGGAATAATCACATTGAGTTGTCCATAAGTTCTCACCAAATAAAGATACGTGAAATCTGATTTCAGTTTTACCATCCTGAGCATATTCTACCCTAAGGTCCTGTATCACATGACCCATCTATCGTTTGAAATATATATATATAAACCCTGAAATTCAAGATGGCGGCTGTCCGCGAACCATCATCCAAAACGTTTGCCCCTAACCTATTGTATATATATATATATATATCCTACAACAATTTCAATATAAATACATCCGTACAGATTTTAAAAGGGGTGGTAGGGAACTTTTGAAACACCCTGTACGTTAAAATAAGTATTCCAAAGCACTATTTTGTATTAAAAATCAAAATTTATTTACCAAAATGGTGCACTGTGGCATCTAAAAAGGAACGGACATGAACGTGTCATCCGGCCATCCGAATCAAACCTAGTCCATTCGATAAACATAGTAAAGATATGTTCATGCACAAAAAATAAGGTGCCATGGACAACGGAGTAAGTCCCTGAGACCCATTAACCCTGTTAGTATAAAGAAAATCGTAGACTCGCAGTGAAATAGCTATTACATCAACACTGTTCATTGGAAAGTCATGGTTTATACTTAATTCATTTCAGTATGAAATAAGCTTTCCAGAGGTGCTATGTATTCGGGCCTATAACGTACTTGAACAGGGAAAATTGGGAGAATGTCGGGAAAATTCCCTCCAGAAATCCCTCCCATCAACTTTGGACTCATCTGGAGTGGCCCTGGATAAAAGCACATAAACCAAATGTATCTCGAAAACTACTATAGGGGATAAGAAATTACTGTACCACGTTTTGTATCGATAGACAGAATAGGTATGATAGGAAAGCGTCTATTGGTATACAAGCTTTTACCTCATATCTATTCTGTCTATCGATACAAAACTAGGTACAGTCATTACTTACCCCTACTGTATTTTTTTGAGATACATTTGGATTATGTGCAATATAGTCACGAAAATTCGACGCGAATCTCGTTTTTAGTGTCCCGATTGCAACGTAGCACTTTGTGTTGCCTCTTGCTTTCGTGTGTACCACACAGTGGTTGCTACATGTAAGTAATGAAAATATAAATGGGATATTACCTATAATGTCTTTAGCAACATAGAAATACATAACCCGGAAAGTCTTCATTTCGGTCATTTCATGCATGCTTTTCGATTCTTCGATTCAGTGATTTGTTATTTCGATTCCATTGCTCCAGCTGCACATCGATAAGTAGGACGGCTTTAAAATGTATAGTCCAGTAGCGTAGAGCAAGATAGGTTAAGTAGGGTAGGAGTAGGAACGGGTTAGCTTAAGGTTAGGGAAGTTTTGGCCCATTTTCATAAAACTGTGCGGAACCGAAAGAACAAATCACTGAATCGAAGAATCGAAAAAATTAATGAAATCGCCTAAGTAAAGACTTGCCCATAATCCAACGCAGAAGGTAAGTGATATTATGATATACATAGTGTTTTAAGCTGCCATCATTTATGCATATACACACCTTCGCTAACGCACCTGCTCTGAATCGATTAACATTCGTGCGTTGTAAGTGCCCACCTAGTACAGGTTAGTGCCTTTTGCACAATACTTCTTGCCGTCTGCATACACTGAAGCCGTCCTTAAGTGAATCTATACAGAGGAATGTAATTCCATACCCCAAAAATGGGCGCAGGTGTAGTTTTGGCGCACTACCTTTTGGAAGATTTACACGTAAACTTCAACACTTTGCATGAAAAGACACGTTTATAAGAAAGAAATTTCTGCAGATGATAGAACTAAATCTAAAGTAATACCGCTGTATTGTAGGTTTACAAGCTTGGGTTACTAGTGTAAAATCATAAGTGCTTATGAAGAATAAAATAAGTGAGTCCATATGAAAGAACTCTATTAGATGCTATTTTCCACCGGAGGCAGATTTCTGCACAGTGTACAGAACCTGTATTTTATGTTTACAAGAGAGTTACTAGTATGAAACTATGACAAATGCTATTGAAACTCATATCATGGGAAAATCTCATGTCTCTCCACTACCCTCGTTGAACTCCTGCCCACAATCGCTGACGCGCCTGCGCGCTGCTCTGACTCATTTAATAGCATTCGTGCTTTTTAGTAGGAACCGAGTACAGGTTGGCTTCTTTCTCCACTGTAGTTTTTATTTTACACATTCAGAAGTCGTATTTATACGCAAAACTAAGAGAATTGTAACTTTTCAACAATTACTTCTGGTGGTCCCCTTGAATTTTATTTATGCCAAGTAAGATATTTTCATGTTGCCCACTGGAAACGTTTTAGGGGACAATAAGAAGAAAATTAGTGAAAGAATTATAATTTTTCAACAATTCTTTCTAATGGTGCGCTAAAAGTAAACCTGTACGCAAAAATGAATGTGTAAGAGGCATTACTTACCTCTACCGGTTCTATCAAATTTTGGCACGTTTCTTAGATTTTCAGATTAGGTTAGAGCTTTAAATTAATTTTGCCAGCACACGCACTAAATAATGACCTCCATTACTACTTGGAGACTGACTTCAGGAGGGTTCAGTATAAATAACAGTATGGATGTAACATAAGAAAAATAGTGCACAAAACACGAACCAACTTGTGCTAGGTGGCCACTAAAAAGCACGAATGCTATCTAACCGAGTCAGGGCAGGACGTTGCGTCCGTAGAGAACAGGCGCGTCAGGGATGGGGATTATACACATAAACTACAATAGTGGAAGAGCACAAGTAAACACAGACATTACTGAAAATTCATTTCAATATGCTGTGCACTGACAGTAGTTACTTATATTCATACTCACTCCTTCACGAAAAATATTTTACATCGTATTTTAACTATAAATTTTCTATTTTGTAGAACCGTCTGCTCAAGTGAACCCGTGTAAGATACAGAGAGTATATATGCAAGAGTACACAGAGAGTACATATGAAAAAGCATATATGCAATGAATTTATGTATAGATCCGTACAGTAAATCTGTTCAGGTTCCTCTAGTCATAATCTACATTGAAGTTTCGGTTAGTTAATACATTATAATTACCTGTGATTTTATCTCATCCGTTATATATGTTTCACCTTTAGGAAGGACAGATTGATAAAAAGTAATTAACGAACTTTCTTCATAGGGTAAAACTAAATGAATCATTACTATAAACCTCATTGAAGTTCACATCAAACTTCCCTCTCTAATTTTCGATCCATTCCATTCTATTCCATTCGGCATCTGTAAAATGCCGTGTAGTTTGGCCCAAACATAGATTCAAATGGCCTGTTCCCTATAAATGTCCAAAATAGGATTGTATTAATGGTATTGTATCACATTTGAATGCTAGAGGAAAAAACTGGGAGTTTAAACGGTTTTTTTTTTTTTTTGTTATTGTTGTTGTTGAAACGATCAAGTTAGTTCTTCAATTTCTCATGATCATACTGTTACAAATTGATTATAGTGGCAATAGTTATTTCCCAGACTTTCCAAGTATTTGAAGTGATTTAGATATGTCTATGTAACACTTTATACGTCATTTCATTTTATTTATTTATTTATATTTATAGATTTAAGTTATTGTCCTGTATAAACTGTAAGAGTCTTTTAATAAGTATCCAATTTCTTGAGGTGATTATCATTTCAACTGTGATTGGGAACGTGTAGAAGCTATTCAATACATGTATTATAAACTCTTTTCTTTTGTTCTGTAATAGTTCACAGTAGAATATTAAATGATTTAGATTGCCAATTTCTTTTCCGCACCAACAAGTATTTGTATCTTTTTTCCTTATACAGAACAGTTTTTTTTGAGTTAAAGCTGTGTTGAATATTATTCGGTGAAATAGCACAATTTTCGATCTGGACCACATACTTAATACTTTCCAATTGTTAAATTCCAAATTATCCGCTAATCTCCAGTAGTACTTGCCAGGACCTTCTCTATTTTTCTTTTTCCATTGGGTAGTTAATATTTCTATTTTGTTTTTGATAATATTTTTGAGATTATAGTAAGGAATTTGTATGTTAGTTTTGATGCCTGAATTAGCTGCAGCTTTACTTAATTGGTCTACTGATTCATTAAATTCTATGTTTACATGAGCTTTGGTGTACATTAAAATAGTATTGAATTCATTGGATTGTAATGATTGAAATAATTTTTTAATTAATAAAATATTCCAAGAAGTTTGAATATTCCATCTTGTATTATTCAGTGCAGTAATAACACTCAAAGCATCCGTACATATACATGCATGTTTAAGATTGAGTTTTTTGATAAGTAAAAATGCTTGTCTTATGGCGAAGGCTTCGCCTTCAAATACAGACATATTGCAAGGTAGTTTGTATAGTTTCTGTATACATAATTGCGGAATCAATAAGGCTGCGCCGACTTGTTTATTTTTTTGTTTTGATGCATCAGTAAATATAAGTATATATTCTTTAGGAAGAGAATCTATATAAAATTGCCAAATATTTTTATATATATTATGTAAATTTTCAAATTTATGATATTGTATATATTGTGGAATTACAGCTGGAATTTTTATTAAGTTTATATTGTAGCTGAATAAGTATGCTGGTATACTTGGAGCTTTTGCTATGCTATTTTGCAATTCTTTTATGTTCTTAAAAACAGTATAGATCCATGGCAATGATTTTTGATAAGGAAGTTTTTTACTTTGATTTATAATTTCCATGTTTCCTAGTTTTTTAATTATAATTGAAGAAGTTTTTGCCATCCGAGAAAGTAAAAAATTTGCCGTCTGTTGGAATATTTTTATTTCTATCGGTACATTCATTGTAGCTTCTAAGATAGCATTCCTTGGACAAAAAGCTGGTTGAGATAATATTGTCTTAATCACATCATAATGAATTTGTTGAATTTTTGTGTAAAACATTGTATAATTAGTGTTATAAAACATGGAACCATATAAAATTCTAGCTGTTAATGTTTGTTGATTAATCATATTCAACACATGAGGTTGTATACCCCATTTTTTGGCACTCAAACTTTTCAATATATTATGATATTTAGTTGCTTCTTTGGTTAAATATTGAAGATGCGACTTCCAGGATAAGGTAGTATCAAGATTAAGTCCTAAATATTTCCAATGTTTCATAAATTTTAGTTGTTTGCCATTAATTCTTATTTGTGGTAAAATTTTTATACGTTTCTTTGTGAAAATTGTAAATGATGATTTTTCCCAATTTATATCCAATCCATTTTTAAAACTCCATTGGTGTATATTTTGCATATTGTGTTGTATTTTTTCCACTCCAATTTTTAGATTTTCCACTATTTCGTATGTAACCAGGTCATCAGCATACAAGAAGGTATTTGTAGTTTTATTCAACACATTAATAAGATCTAACATGAAGAGATTAAAAAGAGTTGGACTTAGTTTACTACCTTGTAACAGACCAGTAGAGGTACGTCTAGATTTTGAATAAGAATTGTTCAACTTAATGTGTACATGTCTATCATATAATAAATTGTAAATAAGTAATATGAACTGTTGCGGAATATGTAGTTTAAATAATTTGGAAATTAATTTTTCGATCCTTACATTACCCTAATGATGGTGGCACCAGTGATGCCAGTTTTGTAACAGCGAATTTCCCGTCCGAAGCCTTGAAATTTCCCGATTAGACGCAAAATTTCCCGCCAACTAAAATAGATACAATTTATAATACCTAGTGATAAATAATTTTGAAAAATGTCACTTTCGAGGGCCTATAACGTACAGTTGAACTCATTCTCGTAACGTAGAAGCCACTATTTACGGTTATGCATGATAATATCACAAAGATGCTGACACAATATTAAAAAAAAATCAAGAACACTGTGAACTTTTTTTTTTTAACGAACATCGTGTTTTTCTTTATGGTTTGGAAAGGAATGTTGTGTTCGACAAAGAAACATAATACATTTTTCTGGTCTTAACAAGATTTTTGTGTTGTTGCACATTACTTGTTCCTTCCTAAGGAAAAAAAAAAAAAAACTGTAACAATAGACAAGATAGTTTGCTATTGCATTACATTAACTAGATGCTTAAAGTTTTTTGTGTGATACTAAAGCTCACTTTTACTACAAAACAGCTCGATGTTACAGGTCTTATGCAGGGGCGTCATTTAGGGGGCAGGAGGGGGCAATTGCCCCCCCAAGAGTTTGAGGAATGCATATACTTTAATCGATTGTCTACTAATATACTACTACAAAACGTGAAAACCTTATGTCGGAAATGCTCTTCCCCCCCCCCAAGCGAAGTCTGAAATGACGCCCCTGGTCTTATACCTAGCTTTGGTATCGATTCACGACACGGACTCTAATCCCTGTTAAATTGTTGATCCGAAAGCCACTCCCTGTTAGATTTCTTAGTTTTATCTCGCTTCTTACTCTCTCTCATCTTTAAAAAATAAAAAATTACCGCGAAACAAATTCCCTATTTCTCTCTCTTCTCCTAGCACGAAACAAGATTAAATTAGACTCTTCTGTGACACGAAGGAACTATTTCGAAAATAGGGCTATGCTTCTATGGAAAACAACTTCATAAAGATGATAACAGTGTGAAGTATTGTTTTCTTTCTTGTTTATTGATATCAGTTGATGTTCTTAAGGAGTTTACTCATCATTTGAGACATCCTACATATGCTCCTCCTGAAAAGTGATAAGGACAGGTTGGAATGGTCTAAGAGCATCTACATGACATTATCAAAAGATTTATCCTTTACAATGGCCCCACGCGAGAAACTTTTGTCTCCCTCTGTTCGCTTTTTCCGATCATATGTATCAGATGGGTTTGATATTTCCTTTCATTATCCAAACATAGCACTGACACCTGTGTGCGTGCCAAAACACAGAAACACACACCAGACAACTATACCCCATTTGTTTTGGAAACAATAAACCAATCTCACGTGTGCGAGGGGAAGGGTAGCACGGCGAAAAGATCAGATATTTACTCACGGTCAGTTCGCAGCAGGAGTCCATAGTACCAGACCCTTTTTGTTTCATTTTATCTTTACTAGTCGTTTGTGCTGGCTATATGCCTGGTTAGTTGGTCAACATTGAGATAAGTCAGTGAAGGAATTGTTCATGTGAGAGAGAGAAGAGCAAAAGAAAAAAATGAATTAATGATAAAACATACCAGAAAAGTTGAGGATGTCAAAATTTCCCGTTTTCAGCCTATTTTAAAGAAAAATTCCCGCATTCCCGGCAGAGCTCAGAATTTCCCGTTTTACGGGAAATTTCCCGCCAACTGGCATCACTGGGTGGCACTGAATGTTTTTGAACGCACAACTGAACCTGTGATCACATTAGTGATGAGTGATGAATCAAACTTTGTTCGTTCTTTAGTCATCACTCCTTTCTGAATTCATTTATAAAGCTTCATTCAGTAATGGTTTGTCTCAGTGCAACTTGAAATTCCATTTTGGTTTACAATAATTGTTTCGTATACTATTTTTATATGAGACCTGTAAGCAAATTTTACGTTTCCTAATTACCTATCTACTGCAAGTTTTTAATAACCACAAAATTTTAAGCTGCATTTTATAGAACCAATTCTGTTTCAGTTTGAGTCAACGTAACGCAAAATGCTGGTTTCATTTTATCACTAATACTAATTTTTTACGTTACGCCCCCCCCCCTTTTTTTTTTTTTGCACGAAAATAGTCTTGAATACGTGTTTTTCAGTTTGTATTGAATATTTTTTGTACTTAGTGTTTACCGTCTTTGCGAGTAAAGATTTTCTATTTGCTCAAAGGAGTTAAATAAGCTGGAGCAAAAAGCAGTGTAGTTTATAGAAGTGGAAAGGGAAGGGGTATCGTATCGTACCTGTGTCTAGTGTATAAATTGTGTTGGTCTCTAATCTGTTATTTGTTGCGGATTAACGTTGGAATATCATTTTGTGTAACAGATGTGGAACATAACGTGTGTGTAGACAGTAACACAGAAAACTTATATATAACAATTATGATTATGTGGCATAAAGTAATTTTGTGCGTGCTTGTTGTCTTTGCCTTTAATTGGTCATTAGTACAGGTATGAAAACAGACAAAATGTTAATAATTAGTTTTTAAAATAACCTTAAAAATTAGTCCTTTTTCATGCATGCGTCATGCATACGATAATGTTAAGATTGCTTACCGAAGCATATATCGGTTTGTCATATAGTTGATAAGACAGTAGGCCTACCTACTTTCTTTTCAGCTTCGACGATCAATGTTTACTTCCTAATGAAATGCCAAGACTATCATTCGTCTGCTTAAGATGAGTCAGGGTTTGCCACAGTGAGCCTAGCCCGAAAAATCCTAGTCGATTTTTCAGGTTGGGCGTATTTGAAAAAACTCGTTTTAAACCGTTTTTTTTTTTAATCTTACTTTTTGAGATATTTCTGGGGCTATTTAGCGATGGGGAACCAGCCTTTTCACCAACTTTTTTCCGATTTGGTCGTTTTATGGTTGCATACGTTAAATTAGGCGTGTGGTTTTACTATACGGATCCATAGTATAAGAAGGAGTAGGACTAGTAGTAGTAATAGGAACTTGTTAGAAGCCCCACAGGGGTCCGTTGGGGCATATATTCCGAAGTTGGGCGTCCGCTTTCGTCAAGTTTTTTCACTGTTATCTCCTTTCCACACTTTCTGCAATTTGTTATTAGGTTCATTAATCCGTGCTCTTCACAAACTTTTAAAATATTTTGCTCGTTATCAATGTATTCCTTCACAAATGTTAAAACTGCTAGTTCATTGCCCTTGTACATTCGCCATGTTGGTAACATAAATGCTCGTTTCCTTCCCATAATTCAACTGTTCGGTTACCTTGCGCCAAGTAGTTCCCTCTGCTCGCCATATAGTCCCATGTTTATAACCGCTTATATATAACAAATAAACAGATTTTTCGAGACTCATATATATTATCAAGCACACAAACGATCAAATTATCCATATATTTCCTGTAAATTTTAAAAATTTCGCTAGAAACGGACGCCCAACTTTGGAATTTAACCCTTCGTTGGTTCTATTCTCGTCATAAAATGAGAAATCACTTCTACTTACCTTTACGGTTTGTACAGGTCCCCTACTATCTTGAAAAGATTGTGTACGATATTTTCTTAGCACTATCAATTCATTTCTCCTGTAAATCATCCTATTTTTCACTAATTTGTGGCTCCCACCTCTAAACAATTACCATTTGTGGAGTTAGAATTACCTTATACAACAGACTAATCATTAAAATTGGGTTTTAATATTAGAAGTTAGGGGTTATGTTTAGCAGAAGACGTCCAGAAGCACGTAAACAACACAAAATTTACGGGAGAAATACATTATACAAGTACTTAGACCTAACATAACGTAACCAAATCTAACCTAAGCTAACCTAATATAAGCAGAAATAAGCGAAATCCTATCATTTTTTGGAAAGTTATGCTGGACTTCTACACTAACATAATCTGACAAAACTAACTAAAACTCTTCTAAACTAACCTAATATGAACAGAAATGACCGAAATTGTATCATTTTTTAGGGCCAATGTTTAGCAAAAGGGGTCCAGCTCTTTTCTCTAAAAATGTTACAATAATCTCTGTTCACATTCGGTTAAAAGTGATCCTAATAACTACCGTCCTATATCATTAGTCCCAATTATTTCAAAAGTTTTTGAACAATACATCAAAAGTCAATTATCAATGTACTTTGAACAAAATAAAATATTCCACAGTTCGCAATTTGGATTCAGATCTGGCCTTTCCATGATTAAGGCAGTAGAAAACGTAGTATCACACATATTAGATAGCTTCGAAAATAATTTAAATACGTGTGCAACATTGATAGATGTAAGTAAAGCATTCGATAAGGTGTCACATCATATATTGGTTGAAAAATTATATTATTATGGTATTCGGGGAACTGAGTTGTCATTGATTAAGTCCTATCTTAGTAATAGACGTCAATCTGTCCGTATTATCAACGAAAGATCAACATTTTTGGATGTAACAGCAGGGGTACCTCAGGGCAGTGTGTTAGGACCTTTACTTTTTCTTATCTATATAAATGATGTCCCGAGTTTCCTACCTTGTAAATCTGTATTATATGCTGACGACACAACTCTTCTAAATACGGGTAAGAATTTAGTAAGTGTTAAAACTAAAAGCAATGAAATGCTTGGAATATCATCTATATGGTTAAAACATAATAAACTTTATATAAATGAATCTAAAACAGAGACTATATATTTTTCTCTTAGTAATCATATGACTGAGGTAGATATGCACCATTCCGTAAAACTACTGGGAATCCATCTAGATCCGAAATTAAACTCGAGTGAACATACTGAAAATCTATGCAGGAAATTATCTAGAGTGCTATTTTTATTATGTAAACTGAAAACAACAGTTACAGAAACAATGCTTCTTGCAGTATACTATGCCTTTTGTCATTCTCATCTACAGTATGGCATAATATTGTGGGGAAATTCACCAGGTGCCGAGACTGTCTTTAAATGGCAGAAAAAAGTCATAAGAGCAATAAAAGGTTTAACTGATAGTGTATCGTGTAGACAATATTTTACGGATTTAAAAATTATGACAGTTCCCTCTCTATATATTTATAGTTGTCTTATGTACGTTAAAGAAAACGAGAGTAGTTTAGGTTATCGTAACAATATCCATTCATATAACACTAGACATAAAGATGACTTAAATACGCCTTATATTAGGCTAAGTATAACACAAAGAAGTTATAAATATACAGGAATGAAACTATATAATACATTGCCAGTGCACATACGAATGATGTGTGATGATGATTTCTAAAAATATTGTAAATCTTTTCTTGTAAGTTATTCTATTTATAGTATCAACGAATTTGTAGACATTTGTAAATTGTAACCTTTTTTTTCTTTTCTTTCTTTGTATATATTTATTTATATGCTGACAATGTCTATTGCAACAAATGTTGTTTAATGACGATAAATATTCTATTCTATTCTAGTTTGGAGTAGATTATGTTAGTTTAGGCTAGCTTAGGTTAGTTTAATATAGTTTAGGTTAGGTTAGTTTATGCTAAATTAGTGTAGGGGTCCCGCATAATTTTCCAAAAAATGATAGAATTTCGCTTATTTCTATAATATTAGGTAAGTTTAGGTTAGTTCAGGTTAGCTTAGGTTAGGTTAGGTTAGATTTGGTTACGTTATGTTACGTCTAAGTACTTGCATCATTCATTTCTTCTGTACATTTTGTGTTTTTTACGTGCTTCTGGACCCCTTGTACTAAACGTACTCCTCAAATATTTACACTCAAGTAAATATGCGCAAAATACAAGTGGAAGTAGTTTAATATATCTTTTCTAAATTAGACATGGTTTCAGATCAAGAGAACCCTGGTTCCAGTAATTCACAGATCACCCACATGGCCCTGACCCTTGTCAACTGGCCATAAATCTAAGAAAACGAGAGAGGAGAAACAGAAAAAGAGATTGCCAAATGTCCTCTTTCTTCAAGATTTCTTTCAGTCTTGAATCAGTCTTTGTGTCAGTGTGTTCGGTTATAATTCGCTACAATGTCAATGTTTTTCCGACCTTGGTTAAACAGTAACACTCGTAACGAGCAATATTTGAACGAAAATCCGGAGCCCGGGCCTTCTTCCCCAAGAACTGTCATATTGTTTGAATTTTGAACTGGAGGTGTGTTTAAGGGAATGAAAGAAGCCTGACTGCGAGTCGTGGGCATGACAAGAGAATGTGAGAAATGAAATGACCACAATGGAGTTAACAAAGCAAAAAAGTGTCTTATATGTGTGAAAAGAGGAACACAAACACTAAGAACCACACGAGAGAGATTCCTCTGGGGGAGCCATAATATGTACTAATGTGTTACTGAATATAGCAACAATTAATTGTCACGTAAAGTAATTAAAATGCTAATAAAAGGACAAGTGTTATTCATTTGGGGTATTTATTAAAACCGATACCTTAGATGATAATAATATAGAAACAAATAATATTACAAGATTATGATATAAGACATAAGAAGTATAGTGGTTGGAATTATATCAAGGAGAAATTCCTGGTTTTCTTGTGTGTTTTTAAATGTTATGTAGTCCTCCTTTCACGACAATATGTCATGTAAAAGTTCATCAGCACAGTGCATACTCACAAACACAGGCCTCCCTTCACAACTGTCAGTCCTGGTTGGTTCATCCTGGATGCAGATTGAATATACCAAACTACACTATTAGCGGGTGCAGGTCGAATGATCCATATTGTTTTAAAACGCCAGGTTTTATATTGTCACAAAAACTATTTTGGATTTAGAAAGGCACTGTTTATGCTGGTTTCTTTTTATTATATGGAAAATATGTTTTTTCAATTTCTTTCAAAATAATCACCTTGAAAGTTTTTATTTAATATATTTTGATACCATCACCTTGAATATACTTTGATACCATCACTTTGAAAGTTTTTATCTAATATATTTTAATGCCACTGGAAAATCCGTTTGCGTACTAGTTCTTTTGTAACAATGTCATAGGACGTGTTGTTTTTTTTTCTTTTCCGTGGTTGGATCATATTGTTAATCTTGTTCTTTAATAGAACTTTCACGAAGGAGACATCACAAAGTATATGCGTGTATAATAACTTTAAACTTTTCATCGTTTAATGTTTTTGGGAATATAATAATACCTATCTGAACGAGCCTCAGTCAGTTATTCCCTTTTCTTGTTTATCTTACTATCCGTTTATAATCTTGTTTGGCCTTTCACCTATTGTATTTATTCTTGAATTTGTTTTTGTTTTTGACTTTCAATATTCTTCTTAGTCTTTGCTTCCTGGAAAGTGAAATGCCTTTTTTCCAGGAAGCATTACTTATCCAATAGTCCAAAATTATATCACACTTCTATATGGTGAGCAACACATTGCAGCAAGGTAGGTTCAATTTATGCATTCTCTTGTTTTGTAATGGAAGGTCGCAGCTCATATAAACACGTAAATAAGGAAAAAAAAAAAAAAAAAAGCACAAAGTGTGTTTTCGTACTGATCGACCCTGATGAGTCCTTTCTTTTTTACTCTCCCGATGTTTTTATTATTCTTTCTCCTCTTTTTAACTTCCGTGATCAAGGCTCCCGGAGAGCAGAAAGCTAGGAAGTACAATGAATTGTCAGAAATTATACTTACTTGTAAATAAAATGATTGTAAGAACTCCCCAATGCGTATTAATATATTGCCTGTACTTCTTGTACGTTTGAAATAAAAAATGTGATTTCTCAACGTCAGTCCATGAATTTTACCCGTAACACGTGTATATGCTCCGTCCTTTCTCATTTTTTTCTTTGTGTGTGTGTGTGTATGTTTAAATTTTGTACCCTTTTGTGTACATCAAAATGACGTAAAAGTTTATTTACTGCTGTTTTTGAAAGAAGGTGAACTTTTACATGCTTAGAGCTAGTGACAAGTCTTAGAAAATGTTACCGTAGATGTAATGTTCATTTTTTTTTCTTTTTTTTTAAATCGAAATTTTATTTGATGCTATTACTGTATGATATTGAATATTTATGTAATACAATAGTTCTTTTCTTTCCTTTTTGCTTTGGATTAGGCTCAATATGATGATGTGAGATGTAAGTGTGTATGCCCTAACCCATCATCTGTAAATGGTCAGAACAGCACTCAAGGAAACGGGAAATTATATATTGGAAATGTTCCTCCGAATCAGTGGTGAGTATAATATTCCTTCACGATACTTGCTTGGTTCTCCTTTAATTTGAGGTTTGTTCCCGAAACTATACATGTTTGAACTTAGATCCAGATTTAATAGCACGTTTGTGATTGGTTTGGGTAGTTGAAGGTACTTAGAAATGTGTATATTGTATCAAACTTGTGAATAAAGAAAAATAAATTATAAACTTGAGAGAAAATCAACGCAAAGAATAGAAAGGGCATCTACACCCAAATGCATTATTGACTCCCTACTTTCTTGATCGGTGAGTACCAGGGTCGATATGGGTATGTAGAAAACAGTAGACTCTGTAAGTCACGAATGCCTTGGTTTCGATGTCGCAAAATGAGGTGTGTTCGAACAGGAGTCGGAAAACCGATCGACGCTTCCGACAGTGTTGTAGTCACTTCTCGGGTCACGGTTCGCCACTGGAGAGGCTTTCGGTGAAAATCTTTGGGTCTGTCCTCATCTCCTGATTGTGTTGCGTTATTTGTGCCGCGCACTACCCATGAAATCAGGATCCTCACAAGAAGTGATGAGAGCCGGCTCAGAAGCACGGATTGTTTATTTGTGTGGGCATTGTGAATATGGGGAGAACGTATAGACACGCTAGTTTCCGAATATGCAAACCCTGCTGTCATATTTCAAGTTGTTCCAGTGCCAGAACTCAAAACGGCCAGACACTGCTGATCGCTTTTGGTTATTTCGACTCATGTGTCAACTGAGCTTGGTTTAGTTCCAGTTGCAATCCATTCTTGGGCTTAGTTGTGATATCCAGCAGGCCAGATGGAGGAGATACAGTTCAGTTTGTTCGACGACCCACAGACACACGCACACAAAAACCAAGCTTAGCTGACGAATGGGTCGAAATAGCCGAGAGCGATCAGCAGTGTTTCTCTCTTATGGGCTCTGGCACTGGAACAACTTCAAATGCGACATCATGGTTTGTATATTCGGAAACTAACGTGTTACAGAGATACACGTCTCCACAAATAATCTATACGTGCTTCTGGGCTGGTTCTCGTCACTTCTTGTGAGGATGTCTGTGGTTACATGGGTAATGTGCGGCATAAAATTACGCAGCAGAGTCAGCATATGAGGATAGACCCAAAGATCTTCACTAGAAGTCTCTTCAGTGGCGCAAGGTGATCCGAGAAGTGACTACACTGTCGAGTCCATCGATGGGTTTTTCGACTCCTGTTCGAATACAACTCACTTTGCGACATCGAAAGCAACGTATGACCTACAGAGTATTCCGGTTCTCTACATATCCATATCGACCCTGGTACTTACCGGTCAAGAAAGTAGTGTGTCACTGAAGATGCCCTTTAAGGATCTGAATTAACGGATATTTATAATAATTTGTAAAGTAACTCTTTTATTTATTGTATCTAATATTTAATATACCACTAACTGCACTGTTTTGTGTTGTCTAACTCCTTTCCTGAAGTGCGGGGAACACCGTAACAGTACAATTCATGGTGCAATAAATATTAGGCGCAGGAAATAAAAGAGTATATATATGAAATATAGTTACAAATTCGATGTTTCCAGCTGACTAGGCTGTAATTACTTCTTTTAAAATCTGCGTCTAAATAGAGAACAACTGTTCACATAGCACAAATAGTTGCTTATGTATCAAACCCTAGTGTGTAGTTTTATTGATATATATACTTAGTATGCGTGACAAACATCTTGGCATTTGAAGGCGGCGCTCCAAGTTCCCTTTAAATGTTGCTAGAAAGAGGCCAGCGGTATTGCCACGTTTATTTTGTACACATCCACGTCTATCCTCTGCCACCTGATCGCTCTGTATTCGTCTGCTTAGCCATAGCCACACCCCTTAGCATCGACAATGTCGCGTCAGAGCTTGCGTTTTATTCGTTTAGCTGAAATGCCAAGATGTTTGTCACATTTTATAGGTATATACAGTATATTGGCTCAGTTTATAATTCCTGTTTGTTATGTTTGGTATGTCTGGTTGATTAGCAATAGTTGGAGGACCACTGTTATTTAAACAGAACTGTATTTCCATAGGAGGTTCATCCACGGATACGCGAGTTGAATAATGATCGCATTCGCATTCAATAGTAATTTAATTTATCATATATATATAGTAAGTGGAATAACAGATATACGTCAATTAAAGAAACATATGATTGTAGATTAATAAAGTTAACTAAATAATAGTTAATAAAGCTAACTTGAATCTGTTGTTTCACTTGATCGATTGTTTTTGTTTGTTTGTTTTATAATTGAAACTCGAAATTGACGTGATAAACATACATTGGCACTACTGCCCTTGATGGGCCGATTGTTCTTGATACACAATTTTGTATTGCAAGATGCTTCATGAGAAATTTGATTGTTTGTCTATGTTAAATGCTAATTTCACGCACTACAAAAACACTCGCGCACTCGCATTGTCCATCATGCTCACTTCTGTTCCTCGAGACGAACCCTCTTCCTCGGCGAGGACACTTCTTCCCCCTTCTCCCTTCCTTAACGGTTGTCTTTGGGGTGAAAGTTGGAAACAGGGACTGTTTACAAAAAATGCATTCCAATGCCATCTTTGGGTCAAGAAAACACACTATTTTGGAAGGGAAATAAGAAAATACTAACATACTCCCCCCTCTTGGTCGGATAACGACCAACAAACAATGAGACACTTTCACACACAATTGTCACTGATGGGAAGAAACTGGGGAAGGTAATGGAACCAGTTTATTCACTGCACGTTTGTAAATTCCGCTTGCAGTTCGTACAGTAACAACTCTCACTAGCGAGTCTTTACCCAGATGCACTTCTTCAATTACACCTAAGCGCCATGACAAAGGAGGAATGTTTGCTTCCTTCAACAATACGATAGTACCTGGGGTTATATTGTTCTTTTGGAAATACCATTTGTTTCTCTGCTGGAGTCCGTTCAGGTATTCCTTCGACCACCGCTTCCAAATCACTTGTAAATATTTTTGTGTTTGCTGCCAACGGTCTAGTCTGTTGTTAGGGAGGTCAGTTATGTCTGGCTCAGGGATAGAGGTGAGAGGTTGGCCTATTAGGAAATGACCAGGGGTTAAAATATCTGTATCGCTAGGGTCGTCGTTCATTTTTGTTATAGGACGAGAGTTGAGACACGCCTCAATTTGCGCTAAGAGCGTACAAAGTTCTTCAAAGGTCAATGTCGCGCCCTTTGTAGTTCTGACGAGATGATGCTTCATAGATTACACTCCTGCCTCCCACAGTCCCCCGAAGTGCGGAGATTGCGTCGGGATGAAATGCCATTGTATGCCTTCCGAAGATGTGAACTCCTCCACCCCTTTACGAAATGTATCTTCTCGTAACATCTGGTATAATTCTTTAAGCGCATTATTTGCACCTACAAATGTTTTGCCATTATCGCTGTAAATATTACTGCATTTGCCTCTTCTTGATATGAATCTTCTCATGGCTGCAAGGAAAGATTCAGTTGTGAGGTCACTGACCGCTTCCAAATGTATGGCTCTTGTAGTCATACAAACAAATACTGCTATGTAACATTTTTTGAGCGATTTGCTTCTGAAAGTTGATTTGATGTTTATTGGCCCTGCATAATCGACTGCACAATTTAAAAACGCTGGTGCTGGCCGTACTCTATGAGACGGCAATTGTCCCATTTGTTGAGTTAGAGGTGATGCCTTGAGACGAACACATGTCACACAATGATGAATAATTTTCTTTGCTAATTGACGACACTTCGGGATCCAGTATCGTTGGCGCACAGAGAATACTAATAATTGTAACCCAGCGTGAAGATGTCTTTTATGCTCATTTTCCAAAATCAGTGTTGCCAGATGCGAATTTGAAGGAATAATGGCTGGATGCTTTCCTTCATAGGAAAGGTTACTGTTTTCTAACCTTCCACCCACTCGTAGCACTTGGTTCTCATCCAGTAGAGGGCACAAATTTTTGAGAGGGCTACGCGCTGAGACTTGACGACCTGCACTAACGTCCTTGATTTCTTGTTTATATTCCCTTTGTTGCACTAATCTGATGCACAGCTGTAGCGAATTGTTTAGTTCACTCGTTGATAGACTGCCTGTCTTTCGTTCGCTTCCCCTTCTTGCATTGTGTATGAAACGGCGACAATAAGCTATCACTCGTACTAACTTCGTTAGTCCGGAAAACTTGCTGATGACGTCATACTGAGGTTCTTGTGTAGTCAAAGCTACGACTGCTTTTTCTCTTGCTTCGGGAACGTCTTGAATGCTGGATTTCTTTCTTGAAGAAGGCCATGTGTCTTTGGGCTGTGACAACCATGGAGGCCCCTCCCACCAGATCTTTCGGTTCTGAATGGAAGCAGGTTCGACACCACGAGAGATCATATCCGCAGGGTTGTCTGCTGATCTGCAGTGTTGCCAGTCGCTGATTTGAGTCATGTCCTGTATTTGGGCAACTCTGTTTGCAACAAACGGTTTCCATCTTGTGGGCGGTGACGATAACCAAGCAAGCACAATTTGGGAATCAGACCACAAATAAATGTTGTCTATCTTGAACTGTAGCACAGGCAGAATTTTATGAAGCAAAGTTGCGAGTACCAATGCTGCACACAATTCTAGACGGGCTAATGTGATTTTCTTTAGTGGTGCTACTCGTGATTTCGCACACAGCAATTGTGTTTTTGTTTGACCATTTTGATTCGTTGATCGTACGTAGATACATGCTTCATAAGCTGATTCGCTGCTGTCCGCAAACCCACATAGTTCAATACTGACCGGTTCTCCTTCCACTAAAACGAAACGATCTACTTGAATATCTTTGATGAATGTTAATTGCTGCTGCAAGTGTTGCCATCTTGCGTGAAGTTCTGGTGGTAATTCATCATCCCACGTGATTGGTTCTAACCACAATTTTTGCAGAAAACACTTGTATGTGATTACTACTGGGCTTATCAAACCTAGTGGATCAAAGATAGTCGCCACCACAGACGCCACCTGTCGCTTGGTAATGCTACTTGAATTTTCAATGATGTCTGATGGCCGATGTTTGATGAAAAATTTGTCCTTGCCTGGATGCCAGGATAGACCTAATGTGTTGACGCCCTCCACATCTTGAAACTGGATGGGAAATTCAATTTCTCGGTTTTCTGGCGGAATGGCTTCCAACAAAGCTGCACTATTTGAACACCATTTTCGTAAGTTGAATCCTCCCCCTTGAAGCAAAGAAATGAGTTCTGCTTGTAGCCTTAAGGCCTCCTCTGTGCTGTTCGCACCACTTGCGAGATCGTCTATGAAAAAATCTTCTTTTAATATTTTAGATGCCTGAGGGAATAGATATGATTTCTCTTCCGCCAGCTGTTGCAAGCATCTTGTAGCTAAAAATGATGACGAAGCCATGCCATAGGTTACGGTCTGAAGCTCGAATGTTCGAATTGGTTCTTCAGGTGATCTTCGCCATAGAATACGTTGCAATGATGTGTCATCGGGATGTACTCTAATGGCGCGGTACATTTTCTCTACGTCAGCCGTAAACACTATAGAGTGGGCACGAAATCGCAATACGATGGAGAACAGATCTTGCTGCAACGTAGGCCCCACCATGAGAATATCATTTAGTGACTTGCCACATGTAGATTTAGCTGATGCATCGAACACTACACGGACCTTCGTTGTGGTACTGCTGGGTTTGAACACAGCGTGATGCGGTAGGTAAAAGGCTGCTCCTTTGTTTTCTTCTCTTAACTGCGATTCTTGAATTTCTTTCATGTGTCCCAGTTGTTCGTATTCCTCTAGAAAATTTACATATGACGTTTGTAGCTCGGGTTGACGCTGTAGTTTCCGCTCCAGTTGTTGTAGTCTAACTGTTGCTTGTTGTAATGAGTCACCAAGTACAGATCGGTCTTCACGCAATGGCAAACGAACCACAAATTTGCCTGTCTCGTCTCGCACAAAATTTTTCTGGAAATGCGCTTCACATGCTGACTCTTCGGTGGTCCGAGGGTTGGTGAACACTTCTTCCAGCTCCCAAAAACGACGTAGTTGATCGTGAAGATTGTCTTCGGTTCTGGTGAAGAATGACGTCACTGGACTGTTTCTGTGGCATTCTGATGGGATGCTTCCTGCGATGACCCAACCCAGCTGTGTGTCTTGTAGAACCGGAAGCTCTTCTCCCAGCAACTTCCGTTCCGCTTTGAGTATCCTGAAGAATACTTCCGCGCCCAACAACAAGTCGATCTTCCCTGGAACGTTGAAAGTGGGATCCGCCAGTGCTATATTCTTCGGGATTTTCCAATTTTTACAGTCCACTCTTTCCGCCGGTAAATTTCCTGTGATGCGTGGCAACACTGAACAACTGATGTTTGCCTGGTATGACGTCACCATTGACTGTAGTGCGATGTCAACACAAAACCGTGCTTCTGACGCAGCATCGTTTATGCCTTGAATGGGCATGTGTCTTCTGTGCTTCTTGAGACGCAGACGCTGGACCAATGTCTCCGAAATGAAGTGGCTCTGGGATGCGCTGTCCAGAAGGCCCCGACATGTAATCCACTGTCCATTGCTGTCCTTAACCTTCACCATGGCCGTGGAGAGTAACACCTGTGACGTATGCAACCCTTTACGTGTGCAATATGAACCCTGAACATTATCTTGTTCCTCTTGGGATCCATTGGGCGTGTTGCTGCTTCTGTTATTCTCTGTCTTTCTTCCCTCTGAAGAAGATAATCCACTTGATTGTTTATTATAGTGCAACAATGTATTATGCTTCTTGCCGCATTTTTTGCACGAACTTGATTTGCATTCGCTTGCTCGATGATTTTCCCGCAGACAGTTAATACAGAGATTATTCTTGCGAACACACTCATTCTTTTGTTTGTCACTCGCTTTAATAAATGATTGGCATGCAAATATAGGATGAGCTTCCTTGCAAAACTGGCATGCACGAGAAACTGTGGACACATACGCCTTCGTATGATTGCCCTTAACACCTTTTGTTTGCGATTGATGTATTCTTGCCCCCTTTACTTCACTTGTGTTCGCAGTCATTGTTTCCAACCCTTGGCATCTTTTCTCCAAAAATGACAGGAATTCGTCAAGCGTGGGAAATGGTGTTTCAATTTTGCGTAGTTCCCATGCCTTTCTACTGCTATTGTCTAATCGTGACACAAAGTGTTGAATAAGAATGATGTCTAATAGCTGACCATCTGGTTTGATCGCTTGTAATGCGTTCATGTTGCTTGCCGCGGTGTTTACAAACTCTCTGAGTTCTGTTACGTTTTCTTTTTGCACCTGACGAATGTTAAGAATCTCTTGAATATACGATGCAGCTATTAGCGGTTTATTTGAGTACCTGTCTGACAGTAATTTCCACGCTACAGTGTAATTTGCTTCCGTGATGGGCAGATTTTGTACTAATTTTAGCGCTTCCCCTTTCAAAGATGATCTCAAATACTGCAGTTTTTGAATAGCGGCAATGTCTTTATTATTGTGTATGAGTGATCTGAATGTGTCTTCATAGGGAAGCCACTGTTTGTAATCCCCGTCAAAGTGAGGAATCTCAATCGCGGGCAACTTTATTTGTGTGTGTGTATTAGCTCTTGCTGCGTCATGATCCGAAGACTGATTTTTGTGTTCGTGTTTCGACAAAAGCGTTTGTAATTGTGCCTTTACACCGAAATACAAGTTTTCGATTTCTACCCCTGTGTTGTCGGTATCATCCTCTTGCTCGATTTCAATGGCATCTTGTATTTCTTGCAGTTTTAACCACACCCTATCCAGATGCTCCACCCGTGCTTTAATGTCTTCTACATTTTGTTGTGCTTCATCAAATTCATTTATAAATGTCTGTATGCGCGAAATTTTCCCTTTGTACGCAGCGCGTTGGCGTATCAGGCGTTGTGTCTCACTCATTTCTAAATTTGATTTAACAAGCAAGGAAAATACAGGACGAGCCAGATAAATACTTACTGACCTTTGGTTGTAAAGCTGCTGCCTGGATGCTGCTCTGCTGCTGCAATCCTGGACCTCTTCTCTCCGACCTGGGTGTGATGTGGCACCACCGCACTGACACTGACGCGCGGGAAATGCTCTACCCGACGCTTACGTACGCCGCCATATTGTTTTTTCTAATGCACTGAATTAATTTGTCCACTAAAACTGTCAACACACTAACTAGTTCTAGCTCCACTCGCGTATCCGGCCCTGGTAGGACCAATGTTTGTTATGTTTGGTATGTCTGGTTGATTAGCAATAGTTGGAGGACCACTGTTATTTAAACAGAACTGTATTTCCATAGGAGGTTCATCCACGGATACGCGAGTTGAATAATGATCGCATTCGCATTCAATAGTAATTTAATTTATCATATATATATAGTAAGTGGAATAACAGATATACGTCAATTAAAGAAACATATGATTGTAGATTAATAAAGTTAACTAAATAATAGTTAATAAAGCTAACTTGAATCTGTTGTTTCACTTGATCGATTGTTTTTGTTTGTTTGTTTTATAATTGAAACTCGAAATTGACGTGATAAACATACATTGGCACTACTGCCCTTGATGGCTGAATAAGCATATACGCCGATTGTTCTTGATACACAATTTTGTATTGCAAGATGCTTCATGAGAAATTTGATTGTTTGTCTATGTTAAATGCTAATTTCACGCACTACAAAAACACTCGCGCACTCGCATTGTCCATCATGCTCACTTCTGTTCCTCGAGACGAACCCTCTTCCTCGGCGAGGACACTTCTTCCCCCTTCTCCCTTCCTTAACGGTTGTCTTTGGGGTGAAAGTTGGAAACAGGGACTGTTTACAAAAAATGCATTCCAATGCCATCTTTGGGTCAAGAAAACACACTATTTTGGAAGGGAAATAAGAAAATACTAACAATTCCCTTGTGGAATATTTAATAATAAGTAGTACTGTTTTTCCTTCAGAAAAGATTGAAATGAGTGTTATAAGTAGGAATAAGTATTCTTTACGCTCTCTAAGTAATTATAAACGTGAAACGTATATAAAATAAATAAATTACATGGCTATATTACATAATAGTGAAGGATTCAACTTACTTTTTTTCTGCACTAGATCTTCTACAGCTGCGAGTTCAGTGGAATTCAGAGTGTAAAACATGCAGTTGGATCGGAAGTCGAATTTCCCCGGTTTACTCAGACATTTTTCAGTGTTTGGATTTCATTGAATTTGCGCCTAGGAAGGAAACTACAGTGCGACAAAAAAATTGTTAAATCTTCCGTATAGTATAGTATCATAGGTGTAGAAAACTATAAGTATTGGAACATAAGTTGAGAAAATGTTTAATTGAACGTTCCACGATTATGCCTTTTAGGAGACATGATTAATGAAAATGAATTATTATGAAAGCATTTGTGGAATGAGAACGTTGGAGGAAACGGAAGAACTCATGTCCTATAATGTTCATTACTAACCGACATATCCTGGGGCTGAGCGAGGGACTTCTCGAACCAGAGATCTAACACTAAGCCATCGGAGTTGTGGTGGTACAACCTTTCTCTGAATAGCTAAATAGTGACCTCAAAAGTAAAAGTAAGTAGCCAGTCGGGTAGGAACTTTGTACTTGTATGTTAAGTCTGAGAATCGGGTTCATTTTCCATTCCACTTGTGCTTTTTCACTGTGAATGTTATTGCTTAACTGAGTGCATGAACTTTATTTTCTCAATAAACTAAAATTCACAATACTGAATTAGGTTACTTATGATAGTTTTTGGTTGTAATCCTTTTTTCATTTATTTTTACAGCGATTGTGACAACGTAATTCTTCCTCAAGCTGGAGACGATATTAAAGGGAAAGAACACGATTTTTGTCCAAGATGTGAGTGTAAATACGAGAGCAGAAACACTACCATTATTAAGGTGTGTAATAGTTATTATTATAAATATTGATAAGTGGTGTATTTACATGTATTTAAGAAATGCTGCATAGTAATATTCTAATAATTCTGTATATACAGGGCTATTGTAAATTGTCTTCCCAATTTCAGAGTTTAATATCTCACATTTATTTATTCTTAATGATATACAACTTTTAAGTGAAAGAAAAACTCAAAATCCATCCACTAGAAAACCTTCAAAGTTACAGAGATGTTGAAGCTTGAATAAATCGTATATACATTAAAACGTCAAACCGTAATATCTGACCCTGTGGTGTAGTGGCTCACATCTCAGAATTGATGTTACCAGCTGCTCATCATCTTTACTGACGTTTTCCAGGATATCTTATTTATTCGCACATGGCACAGAATATTCCAGGAATATCTCGTTCATATACGGCGTTGAATATCCGAGATTTGTGTAAAACCGAGCAGTGGTTCTCACCCTATTTTGTTTTGCGGCACATCTACTGCCCGTACTTTTGCTTTCTGACTCCTGAGCAATTTCAGAGAGGAGAAGTCTCGGGAGCAGTATTCTCAAAATAGTACAATTATTAAGAGATTTCTGCCAGTTTGTACCAGTAATCTTCATGGTAGAAAAGTTAATTACATCACGAGAATTTTCAACGGTGTTTTCATGTTAGATCAGCAGACTACTGGCAATTAGATTTTTTAGATTCTTGTGGCTCTAACCAGTTATCCAGATTCACTAATGTGCCGACGCACTCAGTTGATAATTACTGAAATAAATGCATTTCTGGTGTCTCGGGAAAAGTAGCCGATTATCCACAAATTTGCATTAGACAGTGAAACAACGCAAAGCTTAGCTCACCAATTTGGTGTGCGAATAATAGGATCATAACGGGCGTTTTGTTTAGAGGAAATGTTGAGCTTCTAAGTTTGGGACCATCAGTTTAACATGGAAACACTCGTGCCCGTCCGTATATCGAACCCGACGTCGTTTGGAAAATGAATAATGAAGAACAAATACACCTAGTCTCTTCTTTGTTTTAGTGTAGCGTGAGACATGACTGCCTCATTAACTCACTCACTCACTCTATGATCTATTGAACCCGGAGGTTCAATGCCGCGCACACAAAAGCTCTCCATTCTTCTTGGGTCCGAATATTTGTCTCAGGATCTTGTTCTCAAACACTTTCAGTCTACGTTCTTCCCTCAAAGTAAGTGACCGCGTTTCGCAATTATACAGAACAACAGGCATATTATCGTTTTATATATTTTAGCTTCAGATTCCTCGACAAAATTCGCGACGACAAAAGATTTTGAACTGAATAATAACCTCAGTGAAAGCAGTTAGAGACAAACTATTTCAAATCTTGTTTTAGTGACTCCATTTACTGGGAAATTTCTGTAGAAACGTCCAAAAAATGTAGTTTACTGGTGCTTGTATTTGTTCGAAAACTGTTGTAACAATTTGTTATATTTCATATTCAAATATTCCATCAATAACTCAAGAATGGAATTATTGTGATTTAATTTGTAAATTTGTGAGGAGAGCCGTACTCAAGAATCCATTGTGAGCAAGTTTTTTCTTCTGTTTTTTAAAAATATATTAAACCTGGCAGCATTGATACTTTGGAACCTTTCTCCGCCATTTGCCAACTTGTATAGTCGACGGCTGCAAGGCATTAGGGTAGCGATGTAAGACCTTGTCTACACGGGTTCGAATCTCGCTTTGGTACTTGGTATTATGTATTGTCCTTTCACAGTTCATTTCATTACTATCAGTCATCATTCCTTATGATCAACGCCACAAACGTGGGACGTTAAAACAAAGAACAAATAAAAACTAACTTCTTTCCTTCCTTCGTAGATATTTTTCTAATTTTGGTTGTTTTAGTAAGTCGATCTTCTTTATCAAACAAATCTTATATTGAAAGCGCACTGTTTCTGAGCTTTTCTTGAAACTCGGATGACGAATTCAGCCATACAAATTCGAAATGTAAGTAGCGTTTAATTTTCAGCAGAAAAAATACATAAAATAGAAACAGGAGATTAATGTACGTAAAATTGTTATTATGTTAAAGTCATCTTTGAAGTCTAAAAGTATCCTTGTCTTTTTCATATCAAGATGCGAATAGAGAAATCATAAAAGGATGTTTTACGTATCCATTATATTATACAGGGTTTTCATAAAGTATGGACGGATTTAATTTGCTTATAATTTACATAAAAATGCTCATATTGAAATCAAATAAAGTGCAAACGGTAGCGGAAGGATTAAATTTTTACCTGTAATCTGCACCAGCTCACTTCATTCACCGCCACACCTCCAACTGGGCGCCACTAGGAATCGACTTCTGTGGGCTGTTGATGATGCTTTCCGTTACCCTGCTCACTGTTGCAGGCGATGTTGGCGGCCTCCCACTTCGAGGACGGTCCAGGACGCTTCCTGTCTCCAAGAACTTAGCATGCCACTTTCGGATTGCACTCTCAGTCGGTGCCGGCTTTTTCAACTCTTTGGTGAACTTTCGACACACTGGAATTGGTGATTTTAGCTCTGCGTACCACAGAACACATTGCGCTTTCTCTTTCACTGACGCCATCTTTGACACGATAACAGTGCTGCCAACTAAAAATTTAATCCTTCCGCTACCGTTTGCACTTTATTTGATTTCATTATAAGCATTTTTATGAAAATTATAAGCAAATTAAATCCGTCCAGACTTTATGAAAACCCTGTAAATCACTTTGAAAGTAATCTTATCTATAAACTGAAAAAGCTGCAGAGCGAAAATTCGACGTTTAATTTCATTTGTTAAACAAAAGCCAAATAAACCACTTGCCGTAACGCCCCCTTTGTAAGCCTAAGACTGCATCAGCACCATCTGTTAGCGATTGGCTGAACTACGTCCAGCGTGGCAGTGAGCACGTCCTAACAGGCGCATCAAGAGCTCTCTCAACCTAGTGGCCGTCACGTCTTGTTTCCACGTGACTGCCCAGTTTGCCTCATGACACTGGGTGGGCGCCGAAAATTGGGAAGCACCGGCCGCGAATCGAACCCGGGACTCCTATGAGGTGCCGTTCGAATATATCTAATATCTAGTTTACTATTTTACTAAAATCCAATTAAACACATCATCTTGACATTACCTTTTATTATAATACGTAAAGAAGGAAACTTTTACAGCTTTTTAAATAACATGCATGTAGATTATACAAGATGGATCCTTTTTTTATATCTTATATGTTTTCTTGTTGCTATGACGACGAAAAACATATATCATCCAATTACTATGTCCACAGAACATCAATCCTGGGGCCGCGGTGGCTCAGTGGTAGAGCGTTCACCTCTGGTGCTTGGGGTCCCGGGTTCGATCCGAGGCCCCGCCAAGTGAACTTTGTGGTGGACAAACATCGTGTGTGTGGGTTTTCTCGGGGTTCTCCCACTTTCTTCATTCCACCATTTCATTCATTTCTCATCATCACCGTCTCCTTTAGCCTAATCGGCATAAGCATGGGACGTAAAACAAAGGTTCCATTTCATTTCAGAACATCAATCCTAATATCAGAAAAGAAAATTAATTAAAATCTTTTTATATTTTCTTCTTCTTCTTCTACCTAGCTTGTGCATATTTTAATAGCACATATTGGCCGTAAATACAAGTAAAGATATTAAAAATACAAGTAATGATATTAAAAATTACACAATATCGTTATACTACGCGGACATGAGTCCAACGCTACAATAACTAGACTAGAGTATTCGCCATTTGTTAGTCTTGAATAATTTGGAGGAGCAAAATGATCACCTTTTGAGTTTTACTATCTACACTAAATGTTAACATACTGCTATGAATTAACACCATATTATGAATGTAAGGATAGGTAGATAACATTTTGTTACATTACTTAAACAGTTTTAGAGTTCCAGTGAATGGTACACTGATCGAGAGAGCATAGGTGAACGGTTAACTTTATCACTTCGGAATTTGGAATTCCTAGTTTCGGATCCAATGGTTCGTTATACTGATTGGGGTCCATTAGTTGATGATATTTTAAATATGTATGTCAATCTCTCAAAACTCCTTTTCATATAGTCTATTGTTCATTATGTTGAGTGTAAAATGCCTCAAAACTGCATCTGCAACTTTGTTTATAAATAATTTCACATTGGCGTGCAGGCAGCATGCAACATGTCTGATAATGTAAGTTGGTGAATGATAACTTCTCTGGAACTGTTAACTGTGTTACGATTCATTTTTATTTTCTTAATTTTTATTTTTAGACTTGTTGAGAACGAACAAGTTAAATCAAAGTATCGCTTTCGTATGATAGAATTGATTTCACGAATGTGAATTTTAAGGACCGCGGTGGCTCAGAGTTCACCTCTGGTCCATGAGGTCGCTGATTCGATCCCAGCTCGCGCCAAGTGAGCTTTGTGGTAGACAGACACCGTGTGCGTGGGTTTTCTCGGTTTTCCCACTTTCTTCATTTCATTTCCACGAATGTGAATTTTGCGTGTAGTGTGTGCAGTTTTCTTCTTTGGTGATATTAATGTCGGAAGTCTTAAGTGAATTTTGTGTTCTTTTATAGGTAGTGGTGATAATCGTGATTTGGGTGATCTCTTTGCTCGTTGTCTACATGCTGTTCCTTATCTGTCTTGATCCGCTCCTCAACAAGCGAGTGAAGGGCAGCTACCAGGAGCAAACGAACGAGGAGGTAACAGGAGATATGATTATTGTAATTATTTTTTTGTCTGATTATTTTTTCTCAAATTTTGCATGGTCAACACACGTTTCATAACTTCCACTGGGAGAGAATTAGCATGGGAGTCGGCTGGATATTTTTGGAGCTTCTTTTTGTTAGAGTATGATGGTTCTTTTCTTATTACTAACATAGTGCAGTCAGCAACTAGAACTCAAACACTTAACGCTTCTTACAATAAAAATATCTGGACATAATAAGAGTATACATAAAAGTTTTTTAACGCGAAAACTTTGAACTGCCAACACTGTTTTCTGGAATTGGGTTTGGCTATTCATCATGAATAGACCCACACTGGAGCAGTGTTTGCAAATTGTGCAAATTTGTTTTGATAACCATGGTTCAATTCGACAAACTCATCGGGCATTACGTGTATTTTATGGTGCTCATAATTGTACATCACGGGAAGCTATGGATCGGTTTCGCAATACGTTTACTCTAAACGATAATACGCATCCTTTAAGACGTCGTTCAGTGCGGACACAACAAACGATTGATGGTGTGCAGCGTAGTGTTGATGATGATCCAAATGTGTCAATTCATCGTCGTGCTCGACAATTGAACTTGTGTCCAGCCACTTTATGGAAAATTTTACGTAAAGACCTTGGTTTACATGCTTAAAAGATTCAACTGGTACAGGAATTGAAGCGACACGATTATCTTTCGCGCCGTATAATTAATTTCACGAAACGGACCTGTTAACTGGTCACCTTGTTCGTGCGATTGGACGTCATTAGATTATTTCCTCTGAGGATAGGTAAAGTCGCATGTCTACGCCGAGAAACGAGAAACAATTGAGCACTTGGAAGCCAACATTCGACGCGTTATTGCTGAAATACAACCTGATTTAATACGAAGAGTGTGTAAAAATTGGACATTCAGAATACGTCATGTACGCACCAGCCGCATGCCCTAAATCGTTTCAAACACTAATACCATAAAAATGACGGTAAATAAACTCAATTTCATGGATATTAAAAGCATTTTTCTATGTTTTATTTCAACATAAAGCTCTCCGCCTCTTTTTTAAAACCCTATATATATATATATATATATATATATATATATATGTGTGTGATATTGCTGGAAACACACACACTTTCTTTAATGTGTTTTAGTTTTAGTTCTCTGACTGTATAATAATAGAAGTACCCTATTTTTCATTATTCATGTTTTGAGGTAGTTATATTATAGGAAACAGTATTGTGATATTGTAGTAACAAAAGAAGAAGAAAGTTATTAAATTTTAGATTGGACTGCTGGTTGATAAAATAGTTTTTGTCAATCTTGAGCCGCTTTAAAAATTTATTTAAGATAATTTTTTTTTTTTAAAAATTAAGATTCCTTTTTAATTTATTTAAGATTTTTCTCTTTCAGTGATTTAAACTGTAAAAAGCAAAATTTAGTTAAAAATATTAAGTATAGTAAAATTACAGTATAAAGTACTTGTAAGACTAACACTTTGCAATTTATTTAACAAATGAAAAATCAATGTTGTATTTTGTTGATGTTTGTGTGTTTAGTTTTATCGATGTAGTAGATCAATTACAATTCAGCATTGTATTTAGAAATGATAGTGAACCTCTCTATATTTGTTCTCTTTCATACCAAAAGTAGCGAATACATTTTCTTGTTTTTAACGTAAACTTAGGCGTTAGGCTTGGGGAGAATTTTATAATTTTATTTCGTTGGTGAATTATTATAAGGGTGATAATACGTATCTGAACTTGAATATATCTATAGAAGCTAGCAACAATAAGCTTTTCTTTTGGGGGTATTGGAAAATAAATCCACAGAAATGGGCAAAGGGGTAGTTTATTGTTATTCTGAATCATTGGACAAAATGCATAGAAATCCGTATATAGAAGCTTTTTGCTTAAGAGAATATAGATGTTGTGTACTTGTAAGAATTCAATATGGGAAACCTTTGGCAAGGTTCTACAACACAGGTCCTCTTTCCCATTTAGCTGTGATAAAGACAGAAAACAACGTGTCCTGCGGTGCTCTAACCCGCTTTCTCTCGCTAACGCTCGTTCGGCAATATTATGTGAATTGGATATAGAATTTTGGTGCTAGCTACTAACCTATATGTGGGGAGCTGTGTTGTAGAACCTTCCCAAACCCTGTTCCCTAATCTAATAATTAACGCGCGCCTTTGGTGCACAGGGTCCCGAGTTCGATTCCACGTCTGATCGATGCTGAAATGCGATGGTAAACTCCAACCAACCAGTTCAATATGGAAGACTGGAGGGATGGGAGGGGGTGGAATATATTGTCCACGGTAAGACGGGGCCATTTCGCAAGTGTTCCGTAAACCACAATGAGATTGATTGAATTTATACTAAAGATCTTCATTATGACAGGACTATGAGTGGTAATAATAAGCGATTTCGACAAAAATTAGTCACGTAATCTACGTAGTCTTACCATAAATACTGTCCCAACTTTTGAGGATGGCTCTACTTCCACCTGTACAAGCGAGGACGTCAAGAGCTGTATCGTGCGTCATTGATGGATGATCTGAAGAAGTATAAAGGTCTCAATTGTAAGTGTTCAAGATGAAAGAGGGCGAATATGAAAATCGTGTGGCCCTGATAACATCAAATCACCAGAGGAGATTTTCAAAACATTCCAGAAGCTGAAAATTAGTTTTAAAAAAATCGTTTACCGCACTATCCACTTCATTGAGACTGGAACTGTGAAAGATCGGCGGCGGCAAGCAAGTATGCGCATAGTACGAACACCGGAACTTCTGAAAGCAGTGGCGGCGCGTCTCCGACGAAATCCAGTTATGGCTCGTGAGCTATATATATCGAAAATGTTTATGTCTCGCACGTTAAGCAGCATTGAGTACTCAATGCGTACAAACAACGTAAAGTACATCTCCTGATAACCGAATTGAAGCACCAGAGAGTCCTAAAAGCAAAGCGCTTACTTGAGCGTTATGCAGCAAATGGATACCGTCGAATCCTTGTCACTGATGAAAAGATTTTCTGTGTTAAAACTTTCAATGCGCCACATCCTCTAGAGAAGTTGGTGAAAAGGCTCCAAGGATCTAGAGGGGTCAGCATCCTGCCACAATCATGGTGTGGGGGGCACACCGGAGCTCCATTTCTGTGAAAAGGGGGTCAAAATGTCAGCCAAAGTGTATCAGGAGGTAACTTGGTCAAGAATCTCACCAACACCTTCTTCCATGGAGGGATCTGGAGCTTCTAGCAGGACTTAGCATCAGGACACAAAGGCACGGACAACCCAGCAGTGGCTGGGGACAAATGTTCCGCACTTTATTTCCACTTCAAATTGACCTTCTGCAGGTCCGGACCTAAACCCTTTAAACTACAAACTGTGGTCCAAACTTCAGGAGATGGCTTGCAAGAAGACATCCCAAATGCTTGCAAGTTTAAAGCGGTCTCTTCGGAAGACAGCTGCAGATTTTCCAGTTGATGTGTTGCGTAATGCAATTGATGAGTGACCAGAAAGACATAAGGACTGTGTGCATCCTAATGGTGACCATTTTGAATAATTATTTATGATTTTGGTTGATAATGCATCCATGTAACTCATGTTATTACAATATTAAAATATCTCGAACCATTTTATGTCAAAGTACCTAAAACTTTGAGATAGTATTTATAATAAGACTAAATAGAATTTACATTGTTCCATTTCTCTCGTTCTGCATAGCCTTTCACTCATAACACGTGACTAAATGACTCGTTACCAATGATATATATATATATGTCGACTTTGGAAACGATTTTGCTTTACCAGATGTACCATCTATCTATAGGCAGTCCCTCTGGGTTAGAATCTTTTGACGATTACAGAAAGTCGACAGAAATTCCACGAGTCCGTGAATGCAAGTTCGCCCCCAACCATTTCTCAAAGAACATTGCGAACGGATCTTTATGCAATGAATATTGTGGTCAGATGTCACGAAAGAGGTCACTTCCCAGAGCAGCACAGAAAGCTGCACGAATTCACTGAACACAAGATTACGGGTCGCTGTGGGAGACCAAGATTCGATTCCTGGTGGGAGCTTGTCCGAAGTACTCAATTGTACGTTGCGAGATAAGCGAAACTTATTAACTGAAACGAATATTCAGAATATGTTTATAGAATAAACATCGCGATTTCTACCTTATAACATCATCGAAATGGTAATTACATAAGTTTATACACTTTGTAAAAGGTATGTTTTCTGCCTGTAGTTTTTTTTTTTTTTTCTTAACTCCTCTTTGTATTTTTTTAAACATATCAGTCGACGAGTTACATTTAAGCTCAAAATGTAGCACTGAATACTTCCGAGGAAGGAATGATGATTACTGTTGCTCGTTATTTGGTGAACATCGTGCAGTAGTCTGGAGAAAAAATTCATTAATGAGTGAGAACTCGTGCACAAAATAAAATGAAAAGTTACGTGAATACAGGGTTTGTATGAAATATGGAACCAATTAGAGCAGTTATAGAAAAGTTCGTATATACTTAAGTAGCACTAAATACAAGGTACTAGTTCAATCTCTTGGAGACACAAGAAATGTAATAAAATATAACAATTGTTTGGAAAAGTGTGATCTTAAGTAGTAAAGTGCTTATAGGTAGCTATAAGTCGTAATGACACCAAAAGGCGTAGCTCGTCCATAGGCACTGTAAAATTTCAACATCTCTGCGCATTGTAATAAGATTGTTTTATGACATTTCATGACGTTGCTACTTTTGAGATTTTCAAAAATCTGTGGACGTGTCACATGTCTATCAATTTTTTTAGGTTACATGTGGTAATAAAGAAATTTACGAATACACCCACATACCTCATGAAATTGAAAACCTCCACCTTTACTTATAATAATAAGAGAAATTTAAAAAAAAAAAAAAAAAAAAAGATATTTATAAAGAGCCAAGGGAAAGTTGCGACTGTCGTAAGTCGGTGCAGAGATAGGGATATGTGGAGGATTTAATAATAATAATAATAAATATAAATGTCCGACCTCCTTTGTGGGTAGTTTGTGTCGTCGTCAATACACTCCGACACTCTTCACCCTAAATTTAACCAAAGGACCCATTTTGCAGAGGCTGACCGAACTCATTAGGCTCATTCATGCGAGAGTAGAACGTCAAACAAATCCTGCCCGCATCGGTGATCGAACCCGGTTGGTGGACGTTGTACAGTTTCTCATACATGTAGTTATATCCATTATGACTCCGTAACTTATTAGATAAATAAATAAATAAATAAATAAAAACTCTGACCAGAATAATACGCTTATTTGTTAAAACTCAAATAATGTGTAATAGTTTTAACAATTTGACGTTGTTTTCCTCAGACACTCAAAATGAAAAACAAATATATCACTTTTCTCATATTCCTCTGATAACAAAGTTTTTATTTATCTAATAAGAAAAGGAAGGAAGCACAATGGATAAAGAAAGAAAGAAGTTACAATAAACTGTTCACACTTGAGGTTGAAGGAAGAGAACAGGTCTAAATTTATTTCTGTGTACTATTGTCATTGTTATATTTTAAATATTTGTATGTAGTTTTAGTACTGTATATTTTTTGGAGACCTTGTTTATGCCTGTTGCTATGCCTTCGGGGTGAGATATGTATATTCGATGCAGTTGCCTGGTTGAACAGGCGTTAGCAAGAAAATACAAACAACAGGTGGCCTGGAAAAAAGAAAACAACAGATAACTTTCCAATCAAACAAGGAGCCGTTGAGCATTTCACTTTTGGTTATATACATCTGGGTTCTTTTTTTATTGACTGTCTGAGCAAGACAGCTTCAAGTTGTTGAAAGTATTATACATTCCAGTCAGTCATGCACTTTTCACTCTCTGTGTATTATTGAATTCGCGCGTATGTTAACAATCGATTGTTTCCTCCTTTCGGTATTAAAATGATAATACAACCGTCACAGGTGTTCTGAATATTTGATTGTCCATGCACAACAGGAAATTATGATACAAACAATGTGATAAGAGAACACCAACTTCAAGAGTGAGATGAGTGTATGGCTGTTCTGGAAGCGTAGTGGTTAACGCGTCGATACATTACGCCGAAGATCTCGGGTTCGAGTCCCGGTTCAGTCATGGAATTTTTCACTTATGTATTATTACACATGATTTTAGTTTTAATAAATAAGTATATTTGGTTAGAAACAGTGACGTAAGTAAGGAGAAGGGGAAGGGGGCAAACAGGGCTTGTGCCATGGGCGCCGGATTGAGAGAAGGGGAGTCGCAAAACTAGGCAAATATTTATTTTCACTACAAGGCAAGGAAAGGAGGTTTAGTTAACTAAAGATCATAAAAAATTATCTTAGAAACTTAACATGACAACAATGACTTACCAATCTTAGAGTCATATCCATAGAGCATAAATTAGCTTCAAAGCTATCTTTTGAGGATTTTGTAAAAATCTTTGCAATCAAAAGAGCCCACAAAGTTAAATTTTAGTTACAATTGTTTGTGTTTTCATTTAACTTACTTCGATTTAAGAGATTTGTAAAATATGTGAGTATAATACACGAGCAACATCTTGGCTGTTCGCCATAATTAAATATTCTGTTCTAAAACAACAGACTATTGTTTCATTCTACACATATGCAAATCCCGATATAATTCCAAAAACATTGTGATTCGCAGTTATTATGATAAGACTATGAGAATATGTCAAGCATACTACTCTCAGATTAGTATTTGGCAATCAAATACTAATTAGTTCGGTGTTTTATCTTGTACTAAAAATTAAATTATGTACTGCAATTTTGAAATCAGGCTTTACCAGTTGAAGGAATTACTGTGGAATAGGGGAATTAGTATGTGATGCCAATATCATGTGTAGTCGGGGAAAATTTTGGTGTGGTTGGTCAGGGAAGGCGGGAGGCGCTAAGGCGAGTTCTTGCCCCTGGCGATAAATAGCGTAGTTGCGTCACTGGCCAGAAAGTTTTTATTTTCTTCTGATATGTGTGAGAAACATTAGAGTTCCTTCGTGGATATATGGTTAGTGCAATAGTTACGCATCTTCAACGTGTGAGATCCGGGTTTGATTATCGGCGGAAGCTCATGTGGTTCGCACATTAATCGGTAGGTCCATGTCTCATATAGCCTTGATATTGAATGGGACGTTAAACTTTCGAATCAACCAACATGCATGGGGGAAATATTAGTCTTCTTTCAACTATCTAGCAGTGGTGTAAATAAAGAAATTATGATTGTAAAAAATCATAAAATAATTTCTGTATTGGCAGTAGCTGTACCCAAGGTTCGTATATACACTACAGGTTGCGCCAGCCCAATCGTTGGATGTGTGACGTCACCGGGTAAGCAGACGCGAGTATTTTCTTGGCTCAGTGATGCCAGTTTTGTAACAGCAAAATTCTTGTCCAAAGCCACAAAATTTCCCGGTGTGATGCAAAATTTCCCGCTAACCTAAATAGATATAGTTTACATCTAGTAGTAAACAATTTTTAAAAATACCGCTTTAGACGGACTATAATGTACAATGGAATTCATTCTCGTAGTATAAAAAGGTATTATTTAAAGTTATGCATGATACGGTAAAAAACATTTTTTTAAAAAAAATACTGTGTACACTTTTTGTAACGAACACTATGTCGTTCTTTATGATTTGGAAGGGAATGTTATGTTCAGGAAAGCCAGAATTAATTCAGTTGTTTTGGCCTAACGATTTTTGTGTTGCAGCACGTTGCTTTTTCCGTCACCAAAAAAGCAGCGAAAAGCAGGGTATTTTGGAATTGCTTTACATTAACTTGATTTTTCAAGTCTTTTTGTATTTTTGAGGTTCATCTGTATCACAAAAGAGCTCAGTGTTAAGGGTCTTACACCTAAAGCCTATTATACATCGTCAAACTTTTCCATCAAATATTGTATCAAATTTTTCTTTGACGATAATTTGGTCAAATAAGATGGGTAAAACTTTCGCACCCATTATAAACGATCAAATATAAAGGTGAATATCATTGCTCAGTTGTTAATATTTCTTGATTCAGTTGTTAGGTCACATGAACGTATATGTGAGTTTTATGGTGGCACCTGCTGGTGTAACTATAATGAATAAGGTTGTAGAAATGAATGGAATGACTATTCACAGTTATTTCTGTCTCATTTCCCTCCTTTATTGCTATTCCCAAATAAATCTTATTTTCATGGTTCCTTTCTTGTTCAGTAAATACGTATGAATCTACATTCTATTTATTAGTCCGATGCTTAAATTTCTTCTAATTCAGTTAATTTTCGAGTAACTTTTGTAACTTTGGGGCACTGATTAAGAATAAATAGTCCGTCATAAAAATGTTTGGCTATTGTTTAGCTTTGGGGGGCCAGCTTTTTAATTGACTTTTTTTTGCGATTTTCTATTAACATTCGGTTAGATTAGCTTAATAACATTTAATTCACACAGTATTGCCGAGCGAGCGTTAGCGAGTAAAGGCGGGTTAGAGTCTTGCAGGGCACATTGTTTTCAGTCTTCGTTAGTGTTGGCCCCCCATTACTAAACAGTTACCAAATGTTAGGTTTTACAGTTAAAATGAGAGTACATATTAACGAGGGTTCTGTAGGATATTAAATTTCCGAGGAATTTTTCAGTGTAGGAAACTTCTAATTTATATTTAGAAATGCGAAAATAGTACGCACTCTAACCAGGGGCGTCATTTAGGGGGGAGGGAGGGGCAATTGCCCCCACCCCTGAGTTTGAGATTTCTATAGATTTTATCAATAAAATAGTAGTAAATCAGTGAAATACGCGAAATTTTACTTATATCAAGGGGTTTTGCCCCCCTAAGCAAAATCTGAAATGACGCTCCTGACTCTAACCTATTTTGATTTTATGCAACATCAAGTGTTTTTCGCTACTCTCATTTTGGTCCTCACCTTCAGTTATTGATGCCTCTGCCTCTTGCGAACAAAACCCTGTGCTAACTTGTGGGTCCCATGCTGTGCTCCTGCTCTGAATCGGTTAAATATCATCCTCGCTTTTAATGGCCACCTATCGTAAGATGCTTTTCCTGCAGTCTCTTTTTAAATGATATTCGTTCGATGCGTAGTTACACCTTAAAGGTCTTCACTACTGCGTAATTAAACTACGCTAATTTTAGAGTTTTTCTGTAATATCCTCAAAATAAATAAAAAATACCCGAAAAGTAGAAACGTAGTAAACTAAACAATACGATTTTGTGTGTGATACCGTTTTCACAACTCATCTATCTGCTTTCGATTTGCAACTGTAGATAGATTTAACAGTTTTTGTGGGTTATGTAAATAGCGGCATACCAAAAACAGATAGGGAATTGTAGTAAAAGTATCATATGCACAATTGTATTGTCTAGTTCACTACGTTTCTGCTTTTCGAATATTTTTCATTAGTTTTGAAGATATTATAGAAAAACTAAAATTAGTGGTAGTTTAATTTCGCTGAAGTGAAAACCCTTAAAGAAAGTCCTCGTAAAGTTAATCTGCACTCATGAATGCAACTCCTACCCTGAGAAACAATTTTTAAGGCATTACGAATTAATTTCGTGAAGAAATAACTACATATAACAAGATAGCACATGATCGTTCCATACACATCATATACAGGCATATTGTCAATCTGTACGCAATAATCTGAGCATGCGCCAAAGTAATAACATGCCACAACGTCTTAAGAAATCTTTTAAATCAAGAAAAGTGAAAAAATGTTTGCTTTTTTTAAAAAAAAAAAAAAGTCACGGAATATTCTCAGTCTACGCCAATTTTGGGAAGTCGCTTGTGGTACTTAGCCCTAATATTCTTTAATTTTATAGTTATACAAAACAGATTACTGCTAGTATGCTCAAAATAATGTCAATTGCTTTCCGTGTCCACATACTCAATTTTAGTGTCACCGCACAGCGATTTTCGTTTGTTTTCTTTGATATAATGTTGGATAGAAATAGAACAAGTTCTAATTTAGAGCAGTTGTGTCAAATGTTGTAACCAACCCAAAAGTTGCATACAACTTGGTATCATAAATGTTCAAATTCCACTTTGATGAAATATTTGATAGAATATATGATGGAATATTTGTTCGTCTATAGCGTATTTAAAAAAGTTGAGAATGTCTCCATTTCCCGTTTCTAGCCTATTTTAAAGAAAAATTCCCGCCAGTGCTCAGAATTTCCCATTTTACGGGAAATTTCCCACAAACTGGTATCACTGGCTTGGGTGTGCTTACCTCATGACGTCACACGTGTTCGGCATAGTTCGTAATCTCACTTTGCGCCACCCCCCTGGCTGTACCTAAGTAGCAATGGTTATCTCAGCACGTTTTTCGTAATTGAAAATGTATTCTTCCAACAATAAAATAATAATCTTTAAAAATAAAAACGGTGACGTTTCCTTGTTCCAGGATGAAGCAAGTGGCACGTCTCATCCAATGAGGGTTCGAGGCAACGTGTTGAATCGAGTGGGACATCAACAAGACAAGTGGAAACGTCAAGTGCAAGAACAAAGACGTAATATTTACGATCGTCATACGATGTTGAATTAAATAACTTTCATTTATAATAGTTACGTACATGGTAATTGTCATCCATCGCTTAGAATCGTATGACCCGAGAAGCATTCCAGTTCTAACAAGGGAACTACAAGTGCATCTAAATTACAGATACATCAAAGAAGTTGGGATGTGTGTATATATTTTATATATGAATTTGTATGATTCAGTGAAAATCTTGGTCATATATTATTAATTGTTACTATGTTAAAATATTTTATAAAAGACATGTTTGTTTGTTTATTTATTGAAGAAAAATTTACAGTAAAACGCTAGGTTTTGTTTTGTATATAACAGTTAAATGTGCTGTAAATAGAACAGTAAATTAAGTTACATCATATTGACCCAGCAGAATTCAGTGTATGATTCGGAATAATGTAGTATCAAATACTTTTCGAGAAGAACTATTGTAATCATCTATTGGTTGAGAATTGGTATGGTAATTATGTTGTATCATATTAAGCTATGTTATTTAAGAATGTATAATAACCATTTTAATGAGTTATGCTGCATGGGGCAATTTTTAGTACTCAAATACAGTAGACTTTCGAGTATTCGGCTCCTATACGATCCGGCCTAGTTTTCTCTTTTATCGTAATTAAATGAGGAAGACAAGGCACTGCATTGGCAGCATTACCGAGGCATTGGATGTAGGCGTCTGCTACACGATCCTCGTACGTGTCGTGTGCAAAATACAAGTTGTAACAGGAAAAGAGCAACGTTCTGCTCCATGTTCATTTCATTGTTTCGTCAGTGTGTAACGCACCTCAATACAGTACGTTTGCCGCTGTTCCTCATTATAACTGTACAGTATTGTATTCGTAAATTGTTTTCTGGGTATGCTTAATGAGTTCATAGAACTCCGGCTTTTGTTATCAGGTCTGCCCTTCCGCGGCATATGGTCGGATACTTGGGAATCTACTGCACTCCAATTTCATCAACATGTGCTCTCCGAGGATATGAAAGAGCGTGGTTAATTTTGTTTCTTACAAATAAACTGAGATAAATAAAATCTTGAATGAAAGCAAAATTCTGACTTGATTTCTCCAAGTAATCTTTCAAATACAATATCAAGGATCAACTTACCAGTTTGTGAAAGTAGGTTAGTTAATACTTTAAAAAATGTCATACAGTGGACCAATCGATACGATGCACAGTAAGATTTCGTGCGTCTAAGAAAAGACGTTAAAACAAACATTTACTGTATTGGTCCCTTCAAGAACGGGCGGAGGGAAAAGAATATCCGAATATAAACCAACTCATTATTATTATTATTAATTAACTTTCAGAAATATTGAAAACTGTTGCTTCTGCTGTTCTAATTCTAAGTGTGTTACCTTTACTTCCTTATGTATGGATAAAAGTTGAAAGTATGTTGCATGTTTTGAATACACATATTTTTTTTTCTTACTTATAAAATATCGATTTATGTTCCTTAAATTTGGAGTAAGTGATTTTTCTTACTTTAAAGACTATAGTTCTTCTTGTAGAAAGAGAGAGAAAAGCCTATTGCTTTTAAAGCACAAATTAACTTTTAATTAATTAATTGATGATATAGGAAACTGAGATAATCGGGAAGTGTTAGAAGCAAGGGTTTGAAATGAGAAATGATCATCATTTTAAGCAATATAGAATATGATGAAATATCATAAAAGACTTTTTTTTGTTTGTTTGTTAAGGTAGCGAATTTATATCACAGTTTAACTTTTCACAATTGAAATTTGGATTTAAAAAATATGAACTATTTTCGATTCAATACGGTAATAGTATTTTGTAGATAGGCTCTGGCTTGTTTATTGTATATATTTTCTTTAAGTTAGTTGCTTAAATTAAGAGAGTTGTACGAAGGATAATGGAGGTCTCAAATTGTCAAATTTTATTGCATTTACAACATAATGGCAAAAAATAAGGTAGTAAGGAAAAGACATATGTTCAATAACTTACACCAATATAAAATATAAATACTAATGTATAATGGTGACCAGTTCTCATACTGATATACACGATGTTAACGTTAAAATTCCTGTTTATTTGTGCATGTAGCGGCAATCTTAAATGACGTTATGCCAATTTCTGTCCAGAGTATCTATCAGAAGTGTACGGTTGTATTTGGAAATAATTTTGAATTGTCCTGTCCCAACTAACTTATTTTCGTAACTGGTTAACTTGAAAATGCTGCCAATGTGTGGCAGCGAAAGTTAGGGATTGATTTCTGGAACACTACTTGGAGGAGAAGGTCATTAATTAAAGTTTTATTTACAAAATACGACTGTTGAGTTGTACATAATCATTAATCCCACTTATCACTGATTCCTGTTATTAAACAGATATAGAGAGAAAACACATTTGTACTATATTCAGCACGTTTATGCTATTTTCGACACATTAATTTATTTGCTGTTATAGTCTTGCAATAATGGAGGATAAATGCGAGATAATTTGATAGTTCGTTTGTTATTTGTAAACTATTATTACCAATAAACTAATGTGGACTGTCCTATAAGTTAATTTGAAATAATATGGATATCTAATAATGAAATACTATCCTTGAACTTCACTGAAACACCCCTTTAATTTAACCCTTCGGAATGTTTCGATGATTCCTTATCATTATTATCGGTGCATGACTGTTAAGAGCAATTCGAGTTAAAAACAAGTTTAACATATAATATAACATATTTTGTAAAATCTTCATAGGCTCTCTCGTTAAGCTTCTATAGGCGTTTGTTTTTGATGAATCGCAAATGCTGACGTCATTCGTGGGCTAGCGAAGAACTCCATATGAGTCAGCAACAGCGTTGCCAGAGCGTACTATAATTATCAAAACATACGATAATTTTGTGCTCCAGTTGATAGAAATAATAATTATAAAACGTACGATAATATTAGGATTGAATAGAATATACATTTTCTACTGGTATTTTCTTTGTGCATAAGGGAGAAGAGCTGTGTGTGCGGAAATAGATAGGGTTAAAAAAAAAAAAAAAAAAAAAAAAAAAATCAACTGTAAAACGAAAGAGCAAACAAAATGACACTTCTCTTTTTGAATCTCGAAATGCTTCAGCGGACAAACCTCAGGTCAGGAAGATGACCATAATATCACAATGAAGCTCAGTTCTCTTTTTGGTGGGCGAGGGAAACAAGTGTAGCATTATTCTTCCCTGTCTGTACCTATACGCAAAAACAGCAAGGTTTCTGGGAAATCCAACAGAGTAGCGGTACATCAAATCATCCTAACTGCTTTTTTCACTTTTCTCTCCTATTATATAGCTTTACAAGTCATATATATATATATATATATATATATATATATATATATATATATATATATATATATAACCTCTCAATAACGGACACCAATGGGACATGAATTTTTGTCCGTTACTGAGAGGTTACAGTAATTTCATTTCTCGCAATGGTAACTGTATGCAGTAAATACATTATGTATGAACATAACTACGTAAAATTCAATATGAAAATGCTCTATTTAGTATGTATTTGACTTACTGACAGGGATGAAGAAGAAATTTATTTCTGTTAAATAGTATTATTGCTGGGGATGTGTTAATATATTCGTATATTGCAAAAGATAATGCGTGTATGGTAATAATTTTATTCCTACATGGGAGGGGAAAGTGGGAGGGAAAGCGTTTTTAATTTCTTTCAAATTCTCAGGACCTTCTCAAAAGATGCGTTTGGAATCAACTAACCGGTTAAACTCATTAGCAAGTGTCTCCTGAAAATCCTCAGTACAGTTGCGGAAAAAATATGTGTGTGTGTTTGTGTACTGGCGGAATGGATGAAAAAGGAAGTTATTGTGATTACATATGTTTATTGACTCAGCCCCAATCACAAAGAATATCTTCTTAGAAAAAGCGAAAAAGGATGCTTAGAAAACTCCAACCCAGACTTGTTCCAGTATCATAAGTAAAAGAAAAATGATGTTACTTTAATAATAATAATAATAATAAAAAAAAAAAAAGTACGAGGAAATATTGTTCGTTGAAAATGTTATTGTAAAGCAAACAGCGTTTGTTTTGTTATCTATGAAATTGTCGGGGAAAAAATCAAGGCCGAGAGGAAATAGGACTAAATTTGTTAGGGAAGGGAAGATCTTTTGTATAGAATTCTTGGCCATACGACTGACCCTACATGAGTGTTATTACTTTATTGAAGGTTTTCTATGATTTCCACCAGAAAGTAGTTTATTGAGGGCAGAAAAAAATAATTTCAAGTTCAGCTTGAAGCTGTTCTGTTTGATGGTTCACCGGTCTAGACTCATGATAGATACACCTGTGGGGAAAAAGACTTTTCTGTCCACTGTAATGTATCGCAGAACCGAGAATAATTCCTGTCCATTATGAAGAGGTTATTGAAACGTTTGGGGAAAAAAAGACTGTCCGCGTCCGTATCTGTGTGTGTCCGTAAAAGGGAGGGTTTTGTTCCGTAAGAGAACATATATTTTTGCCGGGACAAAAAAATCTGTCCGTATTATAGAGGTGTCCGTTAAGGGAGGTTTCACTGTGTATATATATATATATATATATATATATATATATATATATATATATACACTATATTACATTGTGTGTGTACGAGAAATACCATAATTTCTTCTGATATGCGATAATTTTTAGTTATGACGAAAATTTTTTTCTGGCAACGCTGGTCAGCAACTGCTCCCTTGCGCAGAGCTGATAAACCTTTAATAGTGCAGTAGATTTAATAGATTGTGTTGGGTTCGTTAGCAGTTTTGCTTTGTGTTGAATTCTTGAGGGACGTTTTTGCTAGTTGTTTTTCCTATAGCATTAATATAAAATATATATAGAAAGTAGTGATTACATAGTGTTGTGCGAAGTAGAAAACACGTACTCCTCGTCATTTGAATTGGTGTATGGCGTGAGCGAATAAGCTCGTAGTGCGCTGTTACCAAACCTCCAATGACGAATCTAATCTTTCATAAGTATCCACAAATACGAAGAAAATAAATTATGGATGGTTAGATTCCTCCCTGAAGGTTTAGAAACGCCAATTCGGGAGACGCGGATGCGTGCTGTGTTTTCGGTTGTAATTCTTGTGCGATTAAAGCTGAGGGACAGTTTTTTTTTCTCGTTTTCAAGTCTTGAGAAATCAGAAGATTGATATAAATTATGGCTTAAGAAAATCAATAGGAAAAATTTTGTGCCAAATAAAAACACTCCTTTTTGTTCCAAACATCTTGAAGAGTCCAACTTCGAGCTGTCATGTTTACTGAAAGAAAAACTAATGTCAGGAGAATCATTTACAACAAACTGAGAAAGGATGCTGTTTCAAGTATATTATTGAAAGGTTTAGAATCTGAGCCATTGAACAAGCGCCAATGTATACCCAGTTACCCACGTAAAAAAATCTTACGAAACGCGCTTGCGGTTGTAGTCAAGACGAGGCATTAGATGGTACTAGCGACGGTGTGTCATGATTCTGAAGGTACTGATTTAGATATGAGGTAAATGTAAATACAACTGCTATACAACGTGAATTGGGGAGTGAAATATAGCGGCTTGTAGAAGGAATCAGTGTTCCTCTGGACATTGATTCATTGTCTATTTTTTCTGTATTAAGTGACAATGATGAAACGGGTGACGAAGGTGGTTTCGCAGAGCGTTGCGAATAAAACATTGAACCGGTAAAGTATTTTTCGTATACTGTCAAACTTGACAGATGTTATTTCATTTTGCCTCATATGCTGCGCTCCTGTACATACAGTACATTGAAACACACAATTATAGGGTCATTATTAAAAATTGCGACAAAATGTGAAAAATGAACATATTTATATTTGGGAATCGGAACCAAGATTAAAGAAAAGGTATTTAGGCGCTGTAGCAATCTCGTGCGCCATCTATTTAAATGGTATTGGTTTCGAAATTTTTAGTTTCTTTTGTAAAACGCTGAACTTATGCTTTGTAGGAAAAACTACGTTTTATAATACTATAAAAACTTTTGTGTAGCCCACCATTAGGTATTATTATTTTTACATGCAGATGACATTTTTAAGTTTTTGCAATGTTCTGGAAAAGAAAATTGCACTTTAGAACGTGCCACCGCACCAGTCACAAACGAAATGCTTGGCACTGTGTGTATGGAAGCCTCCTCTTGCAGCTTGAATATGAATGACGTCTTTACAATTTTTTTTTTCCTTTGTTACTCACTAATGACTGAACGTATCGCAATCAAACAAAACATTCATTTTAGAATTTTCAACTTTACAATTGGAAATAATTTGTTGCATTTCTAAATCGAACTGCTCCTTGAAGAAATTTTGACGTTGGTTCGTGGACTCACATAATCGTAAAGTTTCAGTTATTTCGAAAAAAAAAAAAAAAAAAAGCAATATGAAGAATGGCGGAAACTTCATAACGAGGAACTGCATAATTTATACCGTTTACCTAACATTGTTAGGGTCATAAAATCTAGGTCGTCATGTGGCCAGAATGGAAGAAAGTAGGAACGCATTCTAAGTTTTAACTGGAAGTCCAATCGGAAAACGTCCATTAAAAATTCCTAGGCGATAGGCGCAGATGAGAGGATAATATTAAGATGGATCTCGCAGAAACATGAGTACAAAGTGGAGACTGGATCCAGTTGGCTAAGGAGAGAAGTCAATGGAGAGCTTTTGTGTATGCGTCATTGAACCTTCAGGTTCCATAGGGCTCGAGTTAGTTAATATACTGCGTTAACAATAGTACTAAAATATTTCATAGTGGAAAATTCTCATATTATAGGTTTAATAGCTGGTAATTGAAGGTTAATAGTTGGTATAAACTTAACTTTAAACAGAAAATAGTGATTTAATCGAATGACAGACATTGAAGATGCGAGACTTGAAAACAAGGACTGACTTCTCATATGTTATTTCGTTAATTTACAGCCACGTAAGCATTTAGCTTAAGGGTACAGATGAAAGTAACTGTTACACATCTACGACTTATTTCAAACAGGAGACCACGCAGTGTGTGATACTAATGTTCATAAACCCTTCAAGTGGTTTATTGGATTGTTTTAAAACTAGGTACATTAGCTGAACCTGTGCTCTCTACACAACGTATCATTCACATATGAGCATGAATCCTTGTCTTTCCTCACAACATCTGTACATGTCCCTTTACAGACACAAGTGAAGGACGTCTTGATAAAAATCGGCAAGGATATCATAAAGGGGAGAATTTTTCAATATCTCGCACCGTTTGCAAGATTTGAGCCTACTTCCGGTTGGAGTTTCTATTTTATGTGATCAATGTTTTCTTTCTTGTTACATGCACTATGTAATAAGCAAATACATTACATAGACAATACCCTTTAATTGGCAAGCATTGATAGCATTACCATTAAAATATTTAGTTTGCTTTTATGGTTGAATCATGTCTTCCTGATCATAATTTCGTAATTTTTAAAGTATTTTTGTACTTTGGTTACAAAATACAGGGTGTTTATTTCAAAGCAACATTGCCATAAAATAGGTCTTATGTGTAGCTACTGAGCAGCACTGCCCTATTATGGTAAAATTATCATAAGAATACTGTTTGTAATTACCAAGTTTCGTTGAAATATTTTCCTAAAGAACAAGAAACCACAAATTAAAAAAAGAACTTTCGCGGAACGTAAGATAAAGCTTCTACAATACTAAATTTGACTGTCTCCTGTTAACGAAGATTAGATATATCTAAAGAAGCTACCCGCAAATCATGTATATGAATATTGTGTGAAAGCAATAATGCCAATTAAATGATCACTGAAGTTATAATTCGTGCGGATAACGCAATAGAATGCGATCTTGCTTGAGAGCAACACTACCCAAGAAAGGGTTAATTATAATATCAGTGATATATGGTGTTCATTGAGTAAAACACTGCAAACAATATTCATCTTAGACTGGAGAAATGGTTATCCTTCGTTATTCATTATCATTTGGCCCTGAAACAAACGCCCGAGGGATATACAACTCCCGTATATAAATGTGTGCTGTTAAAATGTATAACTCATAGGGTATAATACTTTATTTTAAAATTTCAATATTTCCACTGTACCCCTAAAAATGTAATAAAGAATTAATGGCAATTTTTAAAATATTCAATTAGAACTGAACAATCTACAAAAAATTTGCAATCGATCAGTAAAAACTGCATCTTTCTAGAGTTTTTGGTTTCCGAGATATCATTGTCAAAAAATTGGTCACAAACATATAAACCTAACATTTTAGTATATAGATTTTCCCCCTCCCCCATAAGAATTGAAAATATACTATTAGGAGACCACAAACCAATGTAAAAACTTAACAGTCACGTACTGATGATTATGACAATGAGTGTTATCGAAACATAATACGATGAAATTAATAAAACGGGCACTTACGTGAAATTCAAGTTTTGTATTTCATTATTGAGAGTAATACTTAAAGTTCTGAATCAATCGTTTCAAATTTGCATATATGGGAAGTTTTATTTATTTTAAGAATTTGTCTTTAATGTTATCAACAAGAATAAGTAACGGTACTTTTCGTATCTATCTCCTTCTCATAGGCACAGTCATTCAGATTGTTGCAAAATAAAAAAATCGAAATAAATTATTTAAGTACCAGAATATAATAATTCCATTAAAAAAAAATGAAAAACTGTGCGTAAATATGAGTCTAGCATTAAGAAATATGAGACGCCATTGTGTGTACGTTTTCGTGTTTTATTTTTCCAGAGCCAGTCAAGACTCGAATTCCAAACGCGGTAACTCAGTGGTAGAGAGTTCACCTCTGGTGCATGTGGTCCTTGGTTAGATCCCAGCTCGCGCCAAGTGAACTTTGTGGTGGACAAACACCGTGTTCATGGGTTTTCTCGGAGTTCTCCCATTTCCTCCCACTTTCTTCATTGCACCATTGTATTCATTTCTTTAGCCGAGCCGGCATAAGCGTGGAACGTAAAATTTAATGATTTCATTTCGAATTCCAAAGTCCTAGGTTTAAGGTATTATTTGATATATCAATTATAATTCTGAATTTTTTTTAAAAAAAGTATTAAAATGTCTCATCATCTAATTAGTGACACGCATAAATGGATTATTATAATTTTGAATTGGAATTTACTTTCTTTAACCTTGGAAAGCATTATGGCGTGGGAGACCCAGCCTCGATTCATGGCGGGAGCTCATGTGGTTCGGATTCCACGTTGATCAGTAGGTCCGCGTCTCATATAGCCTCGCAGCTGAACGGGACGTTAAATTCAAAATCAAAATGAAAAGAAATCTAAGTTTTACGTTCCACGATTATGCCGGTTAGGCTAAAGGAGACGGTGGTGGTGAGTGAAATGATGAAAGTGGGAGGAAACGGAAGAACCCCGAGAAAACCCACGGTGTTTGTCCACCACGAAGTCCACAGGCGCGAGCTGGATCGAACCAGGGACCCCAAGCACTGGAGAAATTCAAAATCAAGTCAAGTAAATACTCCATTTTTAGTAATATAATTTAATCAAAATTTACAGGAAGGTGTATAAAGATTGTGTATATAATCGCGATGCTTATAAAGTGGTAACTTCGAATTGAGTATTTTTGTTTTGCGTAACCGTTTTACCTATACAAGTTGTTTGCTTATATATATATATATATATATATATATATATATATATATATATATATATATATATATATATATATATAAAAGGTAACTCACCCCTATAAGTTTTGTGGAATTGCATAAAATGGCAGAATTGTATTGTGGCACAATGGATGTTGTGAAAAGTGACTCAATGAGGTGCTGATGTAATATATGTTAATAAACGAAATGTTTGAAATGGATGTGATTGATCAGTCAAAAAGTAATTAGATGTTGAAAAAGCTATATGCCTATCGAATACAATTCCTAGGAGCAGACGACACGTTATTGGTTTTAAAACGTCATCAATCTTTTACCGCTTTTGCTAATTAAAGTAATTGTGTGTTCGGTATGATTTTGCAGTTTGTATTTAATATTGGATATTATAATCCCACAAGTTTTTTTTTTTTTTTTTTTCATTTCATTCAGATTTCCTTACATACGTTCTCTTCAGAAATGATTAATTTACTTTTTGATATATATTAAACGATTGTGAACTAAATAAACAAAAATCACACAATACTTTAAATAAAATTGACGGTAACCAGTAATATTGTTCACGCCTCCAAACAGGTACGTGTATTTTAAGTATATGCTTCTGATTATATAGTGTGTTCCAATCGCTATCGAACAAGACATTTCGTTAGTTTAATACTAATAAAAATATTGCAGCTAAATTTGAACAGAGTATATTAGTTGTGTGAGAAATTAAACGTGTTTGTAGTATGGCACCTGTAATGGAATGGGTACATAATCCCACTCCGCGATTCGCCACTGTTACTTGGACGAGTTCCGGTTCTTCAGAGCAGTGGAATATTCCACATTCAGTGTTACTCAGTTGGATTATGCCTGATATCCTTATATGCTGGGAGGTGGTGCTATCATTCGTAAGTAAGTTCTTAGTCATTGCATGGATATCAGTTTTGACATCGAATATATACGTGTACCTTCATAATTATTTACATGTATTCTTTGGCATTACTTTACGTTGTGCATATTGCGCGCTGTGGTGGATCGTAGTGATCCACCGAATTTTGGAATTTGCTCTTTCCCTGGACATGGCTAAGTAAAACAATCGTTTTCCGAGCCAAACCACAATGAGACAGTGTGGAACGGGAGTCGGAATTGGTTTATTTCATTTTTTATTTATTTATTTTTTGTATAGGTGATGAGTGAAAATACCGGAATCAAACCCTTATCAACTCATGAACCCAGTTGTTCAACACAGAGTAGCGTTTCACTAGCTAGCCTATCTCCTGCCGGAAAATAGAATCGGTAATATGTTAACAATTCTTGGACTAGTTTGAAGGAGCACCTAAAAGTAGTAAGGAGAGTAGCACATTGTCAATGATTTCAGACTCGGGAAATTCTGGACCACAATTGCTCCGGACAAGATGTCGCTTCACCTCTTCGGGATACGCTCATTTTCAGAATACCTGTATTTGTAGAGGTGGAAATTCTATCATGAAGGATGTCCCTCCCGGTGACGCATAACTGGTTCAATCTTCTTCGATACATCCATAAGTGCAACATGTACACTCATGTCCAAAAATATTGTCGCATATTTATAAATGTGTTCTTGTAGGTATATAACTTGATAACGAATTCGCCCACTATTTCTTATAATGTTAGTATGTGTATAATTTGCAAAGACATGTATGTGGCAAATTTCATGTCAAAAGAGCAGTAAATAAGAACAATAAAACGAAAACAAAATTTTCTTGTCCATTTAGCAAACATTTTGTTTTACTTATTCTAATTTTCGTATTTGTAATCCATTTCCTATTAAATTTACCACAGATATACATTTCCCGATTATACATAGTACCAGTATTAAAAGTATCCTGCAAAATCACTATCAAATTATATTCTTACAAGAAGACAGTTATAAATATGCGACAACCATTTTGGACATGAGTGTACATAAATCTTGTAGTCTTTGCAAATAAATTGGATGACTAGGATATATATCCATGGTTTATTTCCAGTAGAAAGGAGCCAATGGCGAAGCCAGAATCATTAAGGGGACTCATTCATAAGCATATGGTATAAAATTTTCGGTCGCCACTGGGAACCAAATATTTTAGTTTGGCGAGAAGCACTTGCATAAGTTATATCTGTACGAGGAAAAAACAAAGTCAAACCTGAAATTTCGAGCCCTGCAGATTATATATAGTGAAACTCCTCTACGTTGGACATTGCGGTTCCGTCGAAAACTATCCAAGAATAAGAGGTAGAGGCGTGTATCATGGCTATGTTGGTGCGGCACGTAAAACCGGCCCGTAAAGTGAACACATAAAATGAAATGTAATGTATTGAATATGATTAACTACAACACATAAATGAAATGTAATGGATTGAATATGACTACTCACCTTCACAGCAGGTGCTGAAAGTGTCCTCCGCCCACTTCAATACACATGTGAGCACGATTGAGGAGATTAATAAATATACCCTTGTCAGTTCTTGTGTTGTAATGCTATTGGTGACATCCTGGATCCTGGTCTTGAGTTCTTCAATTGTGTGTGGATTTGTTTCGTATACTCTTCCCTTTAACAGTCCCCATAAGTAAAAGTCACACGTGGACAAGTCTGGTGACCGAGGAGGCCACAAGCCTTTGCTGATTGTCCTCTCTGGTGTAAACATCTCATGCACAAGGGACGATGATGCAGCTGATGTGTGGCATGTTGCACCGTCCTGCTGAAAGTAACATAACTCACGCTCCTCTTCGGTCAAGTGTGTATAAAACTCCTCCAGGATACACGTCACTGTTCACTGTCGTCTCAAAGAATATGGGCCCAATAACGCGTGTGGCGGAAATGGCACACCAAACACCAATCTTCTCATCATGCAAGGGTACCTGGTGGATTGCGTGTGGGTTTTCTGTCGAACAATACCGGTTGTTTTGGGAATTTACGTACCCAGACAGGTGGAACCACGCCTCGTCACTCATGATGAGCATTAGTGGATCCAAGAAACCACTGGCAACATTGCTCAACAGCCATGAACAGAAATGCACCCTCTTCTGCAGGTCAGGCTCCTTCAGTTCTTGCACAACACTTATCCGGTATGGTTTTAACTTCAGTCCCCTTAAAACACGTCTGCAACTTCTCCCACTCGCATGAACCTGTTGACTCAATCTCCTGGTTGAATTTCGAGGACTTCTTGTCATTATCTCCTCCACCTGCATCTTTAACCCTTTCCAGCCCAAATTAAATCTATGTCCTAGAAAAAATATTTTTATCTCAATTCTGTTCAAAATGAGGCTGTTGGTTACAAAAATACCCATTTCAATTTTTTTTCAGACTTTACTATCAAAATTCGTTGTGAGTACATATGGCATCATTGGGCACAACTCATGTTACGCTTACAATCTACGTGATGATAACATATGGCATCATTGGGCTGATCTAGATCTTTTTGAAAAGTGATATTTTTTTATTTTTATATTCGAAATGTAAAAGATGTTAATTACTTTACTACATATGATATTAGTAAACGATAATACTGTTATTAAAATTAGATATCATGAACAATAACACAAAGTTGAAAATATTGACTTTACGGAAACCAAATCAGAAATCATAAATGAACTACAGAAAACACAGCAGACTATATTATTGCATGTGGAATAAGAAAATATAGGAAACTACATTATTGCATGTAACATGGTACATCAAATCATTTTAGAAGCCATAACATATTTGAACATTTAACTGACAAACTATCCCTAAGTATGACTATTGTGAGCGTGTTACTGCTTTTGACAAAAGCATCCTAGATTATTTTACATGGTAGTTATAAAAGCAGTTTTTGTCTTTTGTGAGACAGAATGCTTTGTCACACTTCATGCACTTTATCCTGGAATATGCTTTTATACAAAGCTTACATCGCTGCTTTTTTCTCTATGTGAACTGGCCAGTGACTCACTTCATCATATCTAACACAATCCGTGGGCGTTGGCGACGTGATCCCTCTCCTTCTTGGAACTGACTCCGGGCTGTCCTCTGATGGTCGACCTCTTTTACGCAGCACTGACTTGCCTGCTTGAAGGAGACCATGTGCAATTTCTGAACGAAATTTTAGGAGTGACATATTATACTTTGTAACTTTCTGCTGATTACAGTGTCGACGATAGAGTAGCCAAGCGTTTACTACGCACATATCAATGAGATGAAACACTATTTGCAAATAGAATCGCTTCACACCTATATTACTTCGATAAAGCGCAACCAACATATCATGTAAGTCTACTCCTCCCATGAAACAGTTGTATTCTCGTACAATGGCTGGCCTGGAGACTTGAATGTGTTGGTTTTGTGCTACTGACCATCGTTTCACAGTATCTGATGGATTTCTTCCCACGTAAGAAGACGCTAGATGGACAGATTTGTTGTCGTACCATTTCAGCGCAATTATATTTCTTTCAACTTCAGTTCTATAGTCATCTGACCCACGGCCCATTCTTTTCAACTCCGCATCTGTTTTCAGCACTCATCCTGGAAGCCTGGAAACTCGTACAGTTCCCACAGCTAATATTCCCATACTCTTTAGAGTGGAAATCAACTCATATGACGTAAACCAATTGTCAGTAAATATTTTATAGTTTTGGTCAGTAAATAATTTCGAAGTTTGTCAAAATGATTTCGCGACATAACATTAGCAATAGGAGGAAATCTTGTGCCACCTGCCCAATACATACGGTAACTTGGCATCTTCATAATACCCGCCATTATGTGAATACCTAAATACTGCTCCATTTCGGCATTGTTTGTGTTAAATGAGCTACCAGTTTTTTGAGTAGAGAATAAATTTGACTGTTCTACAAAATTTTCTACGATATCGTTACTTAACATCATCTTGAAATATTCGAACGGCGTTAAATTTTCAGGAGTATCCGAAAAAGTTACATTACAATGTGAGTCGACCTCATCAATGTCTTTCACTCGCCACCGAACGTACTCTCTGGTATCATTTGGTATGTCTGGAGTGTGCACGTCAATATGAGAAATTTCTGACGAACTACTGTTGCCTTCCGATCTCAATCTTGTTGCTAAGGGAATGTCATCAATGTCATCCTCTTCAATGTTTGGTATCTCTATACTTCTATTCCTGGTATGGCTAAAGAGGAACTTGAATCAGGTTGTCCTACTTCTTTCTCTACGGTGGTTTCTTCATCAGATGAGTCTTCAAGTTCTGCATCAGATACATCACCTTCCAACAGAACTATTATCTGATTATCTCCCAGTAACTGGTGCCCGCGAATCATCTACAATGAAAAGTAAACCGAACGTCATAAATATACGGCAAATATGTTTCAGAAAACTGAAAACATAAATGTATGCAAAGCAGTAACAAGTTTTACATCAATATCTTGGCCAACTTGCATGAACAAAGTGACAGAAACCAGTGACAAACGAGAGCTTCCAAAAACTTGACAATTGTTCTATTGCAAGAATATCATTATTCCAAATAACTATTTCTATTAAAAGATTGAATTTTAAAGCCTTTAGCAACTTTGGCTTAGGCCTACGGGATTTCGCGAAAGGACATCCAAGCTGCGTTTGAGTATGAATTATATCTTAAGTACCTACAATTAAATATAACATTATACTTATTTGCATAACGCTAAATTTATGAAGTGACCAGACCACCAGAGTCATCTACTAAATACGCCCCTGTTACTCACAACCCAATTACAAGGTGAAAATGGAAATTGGAAAACCTAAAATATCTATATATTACTTCACAGGACTCTGCATTAAGTATCTGCAGGCTAAATTTCACAAATTCCCGGCGGGAGCTCATGTGGTTCGGATTCCACGTTAATCAGTAGGTCCACGTCTCATATACCCTCGCTGCTGAACGGGACGCTAAACTAAAATCAACTCAACTAAATTTCACAGTTCAATTAGAACAAAAGGGTATACTTTACGAAACGTACTCAAAGAAGTTTCAAAATACCTTTCTTTATATGCTACCCTTATGTATAAAGAAGACCAAACTGACTTTTTTTTTTTAGATCTTTCGTGAGAGAAATTTAATAGAACTACACAGCCCGGTAGCCAGCCCCAAAATTTAGAGGGGGGGGGGCGATCCAACCATATTATAATCTATCACCAGATTATAGTTCATTTGCTAGCCTACTGCGAACATTTTAAGAGGGGGCCAGCAAAAATTTAGGGGGGCCCGGTCCCCCTAGATCCCCCGTGGATACGGGCCTGGAACTACACTGAACAGGGAAATTAAAACCTCGTTTCTAAGCTAACATTTCTTACGGAATTCGTCTCCTAAATATTGGCAGAAAAAATACGTATCATTTTTGTTTGATTATAGATTTTTTAATCCCTACAATATGACCGATGATGCCAAATGGAATCATCAATATTTACACTCATATTATATATTATAAATGAGTTTTTAATCAGTCATTTCTAATATTAAAATAACAAACGTTATCTTAAAATAAATATCACTGTACAAAACAACAAATATAAGCTGATACTTACCTTCAAGAACAATAACAAAACTCCCGTGCATGAGAGCACGTGTGCACGATGCAGTCTTCCATAAACTAATCAGATAACGCTGCCCGATATTATTTTGTTTGCTCCAACCAATGTTGCCAGCACACAATTGAAAGCTTAAAGAAACATTACTGATCCCAAGCGTTTGCATTGGGCGTTCAGTATGTACACAGAAAATTGTAATAAATTATGATGCCATTTGGAATCATTAGCCCGGAGAGGGTTAATTCAGGTGTGCAGACAGATGGTCGTCTGTTCCTGGGAGCATTTTGAATCGATCCTGTACGCCGCCATTTTTCAATCAATTCCTGAATGGTGCTTTTTGCTGGCACAGAACGTCCTGGAAATTTCTCCCGAAACAAATTCTTTGTTTTCACAAAAGATCCAGTGAGAATGAACCCTTCAACAATGGCAATACGCTCGGGTATCGAATACACTGACACTCACCCGGCTTAACACAACGAGGTCTTTTTCTCAACTGGTTTCGACAAGTTTCACTGGCTGCGGCTGCACGTGACTGCTGCAGGTCACGTAAGTCGACCCGACCTCGACACGCCATCTCTTGGTAGGAAGGTAGATTATTTAAGTGTTGCCAAAAACACAATATACCAGAATATTACGACGGGCCGGTTTTACGTGCCGCACCCTGTATTATATATATATATTACCACATGCGTCTATAGGCTATACTGTAAGTAGAACAGTATTTACACATTATGTTGATGTGCTTAATACTCAGAAGTATATAAAAATTATTTGAAGTATATAAAGCCATGATTGGAAAACCCACAAGGAAGAAAAAACTTGGGCAGATCGAACACAAGATGGGAGGGGGGGGGGATAACAGACAGGTCCAACGGAGGTGATTTGATATGGCACAAGATACGATTATCCATTGGCAAATTTTGTGTATAGCAATAAATCTTCACTTGCCTTAAGATGTATGTAAGAGCTGAGAAGGACGTGCGGGTTGCTACAGCATTTTTATTGCTGATTATATATCATTATAGTGAAAATTGATCTATAATTAACGCAGCAGCTAAGGGTTGCCAGATGACTTATGGCGCTGAACATTCTATTGGATCATCGTGCTGCTCGGCAATAACGCTGTATTTAGTTGGTTCATGTTGAGTTCAAGCCTCGAGGTAGGTAACCTTGTGTATGTTTTTAAGCCCGTGAAATGTGACCCGATATTCGGGATGTAACATGTAGTTTTTGTGTGCTTGATTGTGTAACCAATGATGAACATAGGCAAACCATAAAGGAGCTGGTCTCGTATCTGTCACACTAATGATTGTTCGTGACCACGGTTTCACCGATAAGAAGCCAAGTTAACACGTGTACAACTGTTACAATTTTTTGGCATTTTCTAACTTTCCGTAGTGTTACGATAGCCCGAAATGTCGATACATTTCTTAACTAAATAAAACTTGGTTCTTTAATCGATTAAAGAACATTCTCTAATAGGAAGTAATATTAAGGACTATATTAAAGAAATAATAATACATTAACTATGAAGTAATAGTAAAAATTAGAGATCCTTCGTGTTTGTTTACTTGGAGTTTACTGCTCCTTTTCAGAAGGAAGACTACATCGCTGACCACTTTGTCAGTGGATCAAGAATAGGGGGTGTCTGGCAACCCTTACCTGCTGCCTTTACGATAATGATATAATAAACCCACAATGAAAATACTACGGTAAACAGCACCTCAACTTACCAGTCATCATTACTTTATGCCCTCTAATTTCTACATTCGATTTTTCTTATGTATCATTTTACTGGAAAATAAGACTATTTTAAACTTGTGTTGCTCCTAGTTTCCAGGAACTGCACTGAAATTGATCATTCACAAATCTCTAATTTATTTCACTTTTAATTTGCAGACAAATTGCGAGGGGAAGTCAGAAAGTAAAAGGATGAGAAAGTTTACATTTATTCTAATGATAGAAAACTGAAACATACATTTATTTATTTATTTATTTATTTATTTTTTTTACATAACCTCCCTGCACTTCAACGCACTTTTCCCAACGTTTCACAAGTTTTTTGATTCCGACGGAAAAAACGGTTTTCGGTTGCACCTGTAACCAATTTTGCATCGCATCAATGATTTCTGCATTTGGTTGCAAATATTCTTCCTCTGAGCGCTTCCTTCATCTCCCTCGCGACGATAACGGGCCAAATGTTTACGAGAGATGTCTCCAACCTATGTGCCTTATGCTGCGCTGACAATTCTTTCAGGACCCACTTTGCACACACTTTCCGAAAATTTAGTCTGTCGTATAAAATGGAATACGTTGAACCATGGCTGATATGTAAAGTATTGGTGATGTCGTCCACTGTGATTCGTCTGTTTTCTACCATCATAGACTCAAGGACTTTCAAAATGTCCTCAGTCGTTGACATTGATGGCCTGCACAATCTTTCCTCGTCACATAGAGAAGTTCTTTCCTGTTTGAAGCGCTCTATCCATTCGTAGATCTTGTTTCGCGATAAACAGCTGTCACCATACTGCGCTTGTATTCGACGAATAATTTATTCAGGTTTAACACCTTCCACAAACAAAAAGTGAATCACTACCCTCATTTCCTACTACACTCCAATGACTAACGCAGGAATAAGTGTGAAACGTTGCATAAAAGTGTTGCTGACGACACTAATTCAGCGCTGGATACTAGCAGTTACCAAACCCTAGTGCGAGAAACTGCATCTCTTTACTTATTTAATTCCCCTCGTATAAAGTGCTTTCATTCGACCCACCGTTCATTTTCTTTTTTCACATAAAACGAAAAGTGATGTTAAGAAGCCAACAGCGATTACCCGAATTTTTACTTCGACGTCATAGTACACCCACTACTACGTTCATAAAACGATAGCCAAACCAGAGAAGAAACAACCCAGAGGTATATATAAACTGAAAGTGTCGGGGAAATAAAGATAAATTACTCATGATACTTATATAGTGAGAATCTACATTATTACTATATAAAGTAAGATTTTAGGAATAATTTAGACATTTTTGTTACTGTATTTTCACATAAACACTTGTTGGATTTTTTTTTTTTTTTTTTTTTTTTTTGTTCTTATCACTAGAGATCGCTAGATAACAAAAACTGTCAGTTCGTCAATAATACCCATTTTGAGCTCTTCACTGTAGAACATTCACAACAACAAATGAACTATAAATTTTCTTCACCGGTGTCCCACTTTCTTTCGTCTCCAATAGCCGTTGAATTTTCATTAGGGTTGCGGCCTGCTCAATAGGTGCTTTCTTAGTTGAATATAGAGCTAGAGTGCGTCCAGTAAGAGAACGTCTCTGACAGCTCGCAGTGACATTGCCACTACTCGCGTGTCAAGGTTATTTTCGGTGCAACTGTAGTGGCAATTTAATTAATGGTATAAGACAGAGTGATCGTGGTTGGTAACACTGGTATCAAAGTAGGGGCTGCAATGTCCCACCACATGTGGTAAGAAACGTCAGAGACCATCTCTTGTTGGCCGTGCTATAGCACAATTATACTAAGGTTGGCAACGCTGAAAAGACAGAAAATAAAATGCGCCTGCTTGTTGTACTGTTCAACCGATGCAATGTTGGTCGAGGAAGTTTGAACACAAAATGCAACAGCTGCCGATCTCTGAATGAACTTATAGTGTCTAATAATGTTCGACATCAATTAAATTTCAAATCTAAAATTGAAAACAGCATACAAATTATTACACAGGAATAGACCGGCAATGCAGCTATATTTTCTGAATTGTAGGTTGATGCCATCCGGTTATGAAACTAGCTGAATCACGAACAAGAAAACTATAAAATATCGAATGTTTTTAAAGCATACTTATTACATACGAGTGATATTCCTGAAAGATTATAATAAATAAAATATAGAGTTTCTATTAGTATTTTATCAAAATGCGAATTTCCCGAACATCAAATCATGATTAAATATGTTTAGTATGGGAAATTTTAAACATACTATAGAGCGTAAAAGCAGCGCTCAAGTTCCATTTGCCGTAACGGCCCAGTTAGTGGGTCTGAGCCGCTCCACGACATTTGTTAGCGACTATTGGAAGTACGTCCCACCTACCGACGAACGCATGGTCGCCCTATCGCTAACCGGCGTTATCAGGAGCTTTCTAGACTTATTGGCCGTCACGCCTTTTATTCACGTGACTCCCGTTTTACCTCACGACGCTGGCTGGGAATCGAACTCAGGACACGCGGACATGAATCCAACGCTCTAACCACTAGGCTACCGTGTCCCCGCCAAGTTCCATTAACACTTGTTATAAAATCACGCATGCTAACTATTGACTTTCGGTCATAAATCTTCAACAAAATACCATCTTCATGTCTACAAAAAAGCTTTTCTTACTCTGCTCTTATTGCCGGTCTGTACACATGACAATGTACACTCATGTCCAAAATGATTGTCGCATATCTATAACTGTCTTCTTGTAAGAATATAATTTGATAATGATTTCGCAGGGTACTTTTAATACTGATAGTGTGTGTATAATCGGAAAATGAATATTTGTGGTAAATTTCATAGGAAAAGTATTATAAATACGAAAATTAGAATGAGTAAAACAAAGTGTTGCTAAATGGACAATAGTTTTATTTTCGTTTTATTGTACTTATTTACTGTTCTTTTGACATGAAATTTGCCACATACGTGTCTTTGCTGATTATACACATACTAACATTGTAAGAAATACCGGGCTAATTCGTTATCAAATTATATTCCTAAAATAACATATTTATAGACATGCGACAGTAATTTTGGACATGAGTGTACCTTTAAAATAATGTTCACCATAACTCAGTACATACGTTACCGCTCTTTATTACAAACATTGTGGCTTTTGTTTCCTTATGTTTTAATTCTGAACATAAGAGTAAAACAGAAAACATCATATTGTCTTTCAATATCTTAGGTGTAATTATCAAATTCATTTCCTTCTACGCCTCAAATACTGTTTTAACGGCTTACAATCATATTATGCATCAATATTATGAAAACAAGTCTTGCAGTGAATAACATATCTACTACATATGTTAACCACTTTATTTATTTATTAACATGTAATTCAGCTAATGGCAGCTGAACAAGTAACCAGTTGAAGATTATATTGTGTGTTGAGAGAAAAATTCATAACCTACGCACACTGTAATAATTCATCCGAGTTAATAATTCACTGACAACGTTTACAAGAAAAGCACAACTTAAAAGGGAGCAATGGAGTGTCTTTTAGATGATGATGAAAAGTATATTTACAGTTTCACATCAAAGCTTTGAAAATCGCTTACATCTAGCCTGTTACAGAGAATATCGTCACTGTTAATTCTCAGTCTAAACTGTTTATTTAAAAAGTTCTCAGCAATACCATCTACCTACGCCTGAATGAAATGGGCGCTATATTTCTATAAATAATTAACAATTATTTAAAATTTGTGATCACAAACCCCACAACGTAGCACAATCTAAAAAAATACACACTGTCACACTCAGTAATGTTCGTCGTATTCATTGTACTGCTGACCATTCATTCCTTCGCCGTATCTCTCACCGTCGCGTTCATACTTCACTTCAGCTTCCATATTGATATTACCATAGTTTGGTGGCGCTCCGTAATCAGGATAATCTGAAAAATAAATAAATGAATGAGTCATAGCTGAAATGCCCGTTCATCGCACGGGGAGAATACGTTTATCGGAAATATCTGAATCCCCTGCCTCCTTACAATATTTATTTCAATCAAAATGTAATGAGAAAAGTACAGAAAATACTTTACTTTTGGCGTAAATATTAAAAACACCCTACCCCAGAGAATACACCTGTGATCAAACTGATATGTTTAAAAAATGCAGCTTGAAATGTGGGTATCTATCTATCTTCCAAACGTAGTTTCAAACGGATTATACATTTTTTCTAACCCTGAAAACTACAAATTCGACACAAATCTGACATTTTTCATCTCCCCTCCCCTACGCAAATGGGGATGAATTCGGACAAATGGCATTGGATGCATCACTTTTCATTTCAGCGGCCCCAAAAACTATGGATTCGGCACTAATATCGGGCATTTTCAATTATTTTTACATGTTACAATTTCACCTTCCAGAGTACTAATGAGGACTGAACTTTGAACTTCAATGGCATCTGAAATCTCTCTTTATGGATTCGATACTAATTTCGGTCGTTTCTTATTGTGGCTGTTTAAAGCAGCATCGTGTAAAGACAACACGAAAATAAGACAGCCATACAGGAAGGAAAGGCAGAAGGAAGCGTCTGCTGTAAAGTAATACGCCAAGACAAGAAGTGGAGACTATAAAATTAACAAAAAAGTCGTCCAGAACAAACACTTTTTAAAATAATTCTCGCATTATTTGTCATTCAGTCTACTTTTGGCTGGCTAATATCCCATGTCAGTATTACTGATAAGTTTCACTTATCTTTCCCATTGAGGTAACATTTATGTTTACTCCCTATTCGCTTGCTTGTGAATTCCATTTCACTTCTTACCTTCCTTACTACAAATAGTTCAGAAGATTCGAATAGACAGAAGGAAATTTAGATTACTAATATTCTTTGGATAGTTTCGCTTTCTCTTTGTTTAGCTGCTTTTCCTTTTTGTAACTTTTCTATCTCATTGGCATCGCACTGTATTCACAGCATCTGTGGATGTTGAATGAACACATATTCAGTAAGGAACTCTCCGGTTTGTCATAAGGACCAGTCACGTGATCAGGTCAAAAGTCACGCTGTGTGCTAAATCGAGTCTGGAGATTCCAAATCCAGATGTGAGATATTTCAAGCACGTAATCTCCGCGTGCTCTGGGTAATTCACAGGAGATGCATATACTTTATCATCATTATTGATTTTACTCAAACAGCATGACTTTTGACAATGTACTATCCATATTTACCTTACGTGCTATATACATAGTTTTTAACTTCATTATGTCTTTGTAATAAGCTTTCAATTAGCCATCTCCTCATTATAGTTTTTGCGATACGTATATGACTATTCTTTTTCATTGATTTCCCCATTGACTTTAATGTCCATCTATTTTAGGGCAGTTCCCTTTTGGAATATAGAATCTACATAGTTTCCTCTAGATTTGAACTGAATTCCAGCCATCTTCCCCAAAGTCTGTTCACATTATTGAAACCGGATAAACCCTTTTATACAGCTGAAGGTCAAACATACCAATGCAACTAATCCTATTTTTCCTTTTCTTTATACCAATTTTAACTGTCGAACCGATAATACGACACTTCCAATCAGCAATTTAAAATCAACTTTACCGCAGTAAAATGACACTACACAAACATCATTGACACAATTATTTTCTTCGATTATGGAATTATTAGAATCTTACCACCACCAGTACTATTTCTCTCTGACTACTCTTTACCTAAAATTTGGGCAAAGGCATTCTTTTACTATACATTACTCACTCTTTTATACTTCAATAAAGAGAAAAGATAACCAAGAGTTATGTCGCTTTTTCGACCACCACCTTCGAACATCGATTTGAAACGTAAGATACACCTGGAAGATCAAAAATTGTCTCCATCAGCATCGATGACCTTCTGCCAACGTTCTGAAAGGCCATGGATTCCATAGCGGTACAACTGGGTGGGTCGTGAAGCGAAGAATGTATCAAGTGTAATTTGCACCTCTACTAGGGATCTGAACTGGAGTCCTCTAAGGTGATTGTCCAAGGTATGTTACAGGTGATAAATCGGACGATGCAATAGTGTTTCCCATCCAAGACGTAGAATGGTGTCCTGGGTCATCCTACCCACCCCCATAGCAGAACATGCCGCGATCTGCGATGTTATCGCAGAAAATTTGCCGCGCCTTTGCAAAAAAATTGCCTGAGGAAAAAAACAATATAGCCATCGAAAAGTGTAAAAAGCCTGTTATGTGTAGATGCCTTAAATGCACATACATATAGTTTGAACTGTTTATTACGTCACGTAAAGTGGATTTTTAACAATCACAAGTGTTTCTTCTGTAGAAAATTTTTGAAGAATTCCTGCAGAAAATTTTGACTTACAAAAGCTCATCGCAGAAAGAGAAAGTAAGTTCTGCCATCGGGCTAGCCACGTAGGGCTTAGCGTTGTCCTATAACAGGAGGACCTCTTTGCGATTCAGAAGTGCTGGCTCCAGAATTTTGAGTTTCTCTTGAACACGGCTCAACTACTAACAGTACACAGTTGCACTGATGCTTTGATCAGTTGGTAGCAGTTTCCGATGCCGCGAGCAATCCAATAAACATGCAGAAGGACCTTCTGGTGCAGTGTTGGTTTCGGCTCTTTGGAATCGGTTCATGGGATGCCAACCAATGACGATGGCGCCATGGAGCTTCGTACAGGACACACTTCTCATCACATGTCAACATCCTTTCCAGAAATGGCTCCTTCCTCAGACAAGACAGCAAAGAAATATAGGTGTCTGATCGCTTTGCTTTCTAGCCCGGAGTCAAATCATGTCGAACACATCGACCCAGCTTGTAATGTTTCCCAAGTTGATGGAGGTGCTGCCGAATGGTTTCTCCACTCCCACTGAATTGTAGTCCCAGTTCCTCACATGTATGGCAACTGTTAGTCTCAATTTCTGCCTGAAGAACTTCATTTTGTACATGTATTGGTTTTCCGGCACGTGGTGTGTCTTCGAGTGTTTCGTCACCGTCCTTTAACTTGTTAAACCACCGCTGGACTGTGAGTGGTCACGACACCCTCACCAAAGGCCTGGCATATCTTCCGCCCCGCTGCAGCGGCGTTTGACCCCAGTTTGATCTCGTACAGCATACACGCCCTTATGACGCTCCGTGCAGGTCCCATGTTCACTGTCCTTACGCACGTTCAAGGTGTAACTGAACTTCAAAAACCAGGTAGTTTGTTGGATATCCCTACAGCAATAACCGATCTTTGCCATATCTTTGTTCGCATTCAACTCACGGTGTGAGGGCCAATTGAACACAGACATCCCCAAAACGAGACAAAACTTTCCTGGTTACTTTTATAAGTTTTGATCATTGGATTTCTAATGCTATAAGAATGCATACAAAAATTTCGATTTTGTTATTCTGTTGTAATATTTAATGTTGAACTCAATACTGTTATTTCTTTCTTCCAATCAATAGTTTATAACTGTTTAGTGAAATAACCAATGACCAACTTACCATCCGGAGGTTCTTGTTTTATCCTGATTTCCTGTTCCTCTGGTCTTTCGTAATCACGATCTCTGCGATCCTTATCCCTGTAAGTAAATAATATTTTTCTAAGACTTTTCTTGAATTATATAAGCACACATTAGTTCGTCTAATTATTTTTGAGAAGTCATGTGAAAGTAAAGACCCTAAACACCATTGCTGGCATTAACACTATTGGTCTTTTATATTATTATACAATTTTCTAATCATGAAATATTACTACTGTTACTAATAATAATAATAATAATAATAATACAAGACCTGCGCAATGCTTTTCTGAATATAATCAAATACTTGAAACGTGTAGAGATATATCAATATTTCATTATTGTTGCTGTTTATTCAAAACCTTTAAATCTCAAGCAACTCAAATATTAATTTTGTGTTCTGCAATAGTCAAAAGAGATCTCAAACTGTAAGTATTCCAACAAAACAAGAATTTTAGGTATGATCCAAAAAATGAATCGAAAGATTGCAATCTTGGCCAATAATTAGTTTTAGAATCAAGGGTCACAACATTTTTGAAAGACCCCTAAATCAAATTTTCGTATTTTCTACGGAATAAGCACATCATACTGAGTTAAGTGATAGTTTGGGTTTGGCTACACTATATGTAGTTCTCCAGATATAAGGTCTATAAGGAATTTTTGATTGATCCAATAATGAAATTATTCGATTCAAATATCCTGAATTAGTGGAAATGAATCAAAATATCTGAACTGTACCAAGAAGCACAATACACCAAACATCCTGTCTTTATGTCCAACGGCTTAAAAAAAATCTTTGTATTCACTACACTAGTTCAACTTTTGGGATGGAATTGTTAAAATTTGTCTTAAGTGAATATGATCTTCATTTACTATGCATTGATGAGTCCCCACATACGAAATGCATACCTTTATAATCTATAGTTGAAACACAATCTATTATTAGTAAAATTTCCCATTCAATATGTTTTTCACACATCTTGTTCCAGTTTTATAGTAAGTCGGTTCCATGGGGTCGCAGCATGGTAACACTTAACCTATAGCCACCGTTGGGAAGAATTTAAATGATTCTTTCTCAATGGTGAAAGAATCATTTAAATCAGTTGAGTTGTTTCAGAGATTATCTCAAACGAACACATGTACGATCTTTATAATAAAGACAAGAGTACTAAAACGTTCGTGATCAGACATTAGTTTTAACCTACACAGCTGTCCAGCGGGAAATGAGAGTGATGAAAAATATTAAGACGTTGTGGACTGGTAGGTTGCAATACTGTTTATTTACAATAGACACCTCATGAGTCAATTGAAGCGATAGTAGACCTTGGTACTTATTTTTCGGAATCATTCCCAAAATCATAGTCGAAGCCTTTCAGATATCCTGAACGGTGTCGAAAAGTCTTCAATGGCAATTTCAGTTTCGGAAATAACCAGAAGTCACGTGGAGCCTAATCTGGAGTATATAGGAGTAATCAAGCCCCAAGATTTCTTTTTGGCCAAAAACGGAATAGGTTACCATCCTCTTCTTGTGCAGGGTGCATTGACATGGAACGAAGATCATGAGCCTTATTGCCGATACTCAGGTCGATCTCCATGAGAATCGAACAATAAACGTTGCGAAACACCAATGTAATACTCGGCATTTACATTGTGACCGCGGAGTGAATTCTTTGTGGATGATGCCTTTGAAATCGAAGAAAACAGTGAGCTGAGTTTGGATTCGGCTCTTCTTTATGCGCACTTTTTCGGTTTTGAAGAACTCTGACACTTTGCAAGTGGTTCTACTGAAAGCACCACGTTTCATCACCTTTAAAAAAAAAATTAAATATAGCTGTTTGTTTCGTGTTCCTAACTATTCCAGACAGTAAAGTTTTCGTTTATCACCGAATTTATAGAGTACAAACCTCTCGTTTGCCCAAAATTCCGGTTATAATTCTAGTGAGTCCCCGATGAGCCTTGTACAACCATTCTTGCGTATAACTGCTAGTCCTGATCGTAAATCATCTTCAATGCTCTCCTGACATCACGAATTCTTGTATACCACTCAACCACGTTCTTACGAATCAATGTCCCACTACTGCAAACAGTTTGAATCATTTGAAATGTCTCTCTTCCACTTTTACCGAATCAAACAGAATTCAACGTTGACACGTTGCTCCACTGCTCCATTTTCGACTGACGTTCAGCAGGTACTGTCAGTCACAAGAACCCTACACATCGATCATTGTCGCTAGTGCTTTGCCACAGTGATGGAAGGCGGTGTCTTTACAGGCGTTGGTAGTTCCGTGAGGAAAAAAAAAAAAAAAAAAAAAAAGTCACCTTTTCCACTGGGTAGACCGTATTTTATGCAAGATAATTTTACTGCATATGCTTGTACGTGGATGCATCAAAATTCATAGTATTAATAGATACTTTTGTGTTTTTCATATCTATGAAGAGAGTATGTCTTCCTAGCAAATTAGATCTAAGGAAAAGAGAAAGTGGCAAAACTAGTGTTTCTTCATGGGAAGTTGCCAAAGGAGATCCAAGAGAAGATGAAATGAAGTCTTTCAATTTTAGTCCCACGGTTACAGCGGCTAGGCTAAAGGAGACAGTAATGATGAGAAATGAACGCAATGATGGAATGAAGGAAGTTGGAGGAAACAGGAGAACCCCAAGAAAATCCACTACAAAGCCCACTTGGCACGAGCTGCGATCGAACCAGACACCCCACGCATCAGAGGTGACCAAGAGAAAATAAATAATAACTTACTCCTCCACATGCAGGTGTGGAGAAGTGGGCAGCACAGTGTAAACATGCTGAATTCTCATCGGACGATGACCTACTCACAGGAAGACCAAAAGCAGTGATTGTTTCAGATATCACTGATTAAATTCATTATTTTACTTTCACCGAACTAGCGAGAGTGACAGAGAATGAGAATTTTCTGAGGAATTCTGCTGCCATACTTAATGATCTGTACATGTGCAGTCTTAACAAAATGGATATAATAATATGAGGGATAGTCAAATTCAAACAGCCTCCCCCCCCCCCCCAAATAAAAACCTCGAAAGTAATGTTCACAAATGTTGATACATTGATCCCACCGGGGCAAGAATTAATCTCATCTTTGAAGAAGATAGGCTCGTCTTGGGCGAACATCGTCTTGCATTGACTCAAGTCCCTTTCGGAATCTCTTATAGATCATTACTTACTCATCTAAAGATTATTTTGAAGCAGCAATGCCACGAAAGCTCGAAAAGATAGTTCTTATTTTGCAAGACAATGACCAACGAACACGTGGAGCTGAAATTACGACACATTAGATTTCAATGCTTGTATCACCTCCCTATTCCCCAGATCTGGCATAACTAGTTGTTTAGTACACTTAAAAAGCAACTATTAGGTCAGAATGTGATCACTAACGTACGCAATTTTTTTTTCAAGTAGCCTATATAAGGTTGGTTCGAGTACGGTTTCAACCTGTCGAGATACGAGGGCTATCCAGAAAGTAGATTACGTTTTGGAATAAAAAATCAACAAAGTATAGGAAACAAATTTTATTATATACAGATGAAAGCCACACACAAATACTACTTTTCGACATAGTCACCATTCAAATTAAGGCATTTATCGTAGCGATGTACGAGCTTGGAAATTCCTTCGTCGAAAAATTCGGCCGCCTGCGACTTCAACCACTTCGTTACCTCTTCTTGCAGCTGTTCGTCGTCATCAAAACGCTGCATAGCCAGCCACTTCTTCATTGCTGGGAATAGGTGGAAGTCGCTCGGTGCCAGGTCGGGACTGTACGGCGGATGAGAAAACAACTCCCACTGAAAAGATTCAATAACTTCACGCGTGACATTTGCCGTGTGGGGCCGGGCGTTGTCGTGAATCAACAAGATCTTAGAGCTCAACATTCCTCTGCGCTTGTTTTGAATTGCTCTTCTGAGGTTTTGCAGAGTTTGGCAATACCTTTGAGCGTTTATTGTAGTGCCTCTTTCCAGGAAGTCCACCAAAATCACACCTTTTCTGTCCCAAAAAACAGTCGCCATCATCTTCCTTGCCGACATTGTTTGCATGCATTTCTTGGGTTTTTGGGGAGAACCTGTGTGCCCCCACTGCATTGATTGCAATTTCGTTTCACAGTTCACGTGTTTCACCCATGTTTCGTCACCAGTAACGATGCGATCGAGTAAAGAGTCACCATCCTTATTGTAGGCGTCCAAAAAGTGCAACGCTGCAGCCATTCGCTGATTTTTGTGGTCCTCTGTCAAGATTTTTGGAATCCATCTTGCACAAAACTTGTGGTAACCAAGCTTTTCGCTGATGATTTCGTGCAACAAACTTCGCGAAATTTGTGGAAAACTCAAAGAAAGTTCCGTTATTGTGAACTTTCGATTTTCACGGACTTTAACATCGACTTTTTCGACAAGTTCGGCAGTCACTTTGCTGGGTCTCCCACTTCGATCTTCGTCGTGAACATTGGTTCGGCCATTTTTAAATCTTATGACCCACTGTCGCACTCCACCTTCAGTGATAATGTTGTCCCCATACACTTCACACAGCTGCCGATAGATTTCTATCGGTTTACAGTTTTTTGCTGTCAGAAACCTTATTACTGCACGCACCTCGCAGCTCGCGGGATTTTCAATTAACGCAGACATTTCAAACCGTCACAGTATCTTAACGGAGCACAGCACGAACCTCTCACTAGCACGGCTAGATGCCGACTGAACTGCGCAACGCTCTGACCCCAAGATGGCCGCGCTAGCCCCGCCCCTAGCGGACACAGACGAAAACGTAATCTACTTTCTGGATAGCCCTCGTATAACCGCAAAATTACCTCAATATTATTAGTTATACTGTACTTACCTGTCTCTGTCTCTATCTCGGTCTCTCCTTTTCCTGTCCCTATCTCTGTCTCTAGAGCGACTGCGTCGGGATCTCTTCCTTTCTCTGTCACGATCTCTATCCCTTGGCCGCTCTTCAATTTCCTCAATGTCAAGATCCTTCTTATCACGATCTCTGTCGCGGGATCTGCTGCGTCGGCGTTTCCTCTCCCGACTGCGACTGTAAATAAATAATTAGTAAGTATAAAGAAGAAAAATAGTCTATACATACAACGATGAACATGAACATTCAAGTGAAAGGAATAAATTATTTGATATATTGGATAAATAGAAAAAAAAAATATCTTCATGGGTGGATATCATGTTTTTTTCGCCTCCACTACTGTAAAAATTTTTTTTAGAAGTTTTTTAGTATTGCGTGAAAATGAAAGGCATTTATTCCGAAGTTGGGCGTCCGCTTTCGCCACGTTTTTTCGCTGTTATCTCCTTTCCACACTTTCTGCAATTTGTTATTAGGTTGATTAATCCGTGCTCTTCACAAACTTTTAAAAGATTTTGCTCGTTATCAACGTATTGCTTCACAAATATTAAAACTGTTAGTTCATTGCCCTTGTACATTCGTCATGTTGATAACACAAATGTTCGTTTCTTTCCCACAATGCAACTGTTCGGTTACCTTGCGTCAAGTAGTTCCCTCCGCTGGTCGTATAGTCCCATGTTTATAACCGCTTATATATAACAAATAAACAGATTTTTCGACACTCTTATATATTATCAAGCACACAAACGATTAAATTATCCATGTCTTTCCTGTAAATTTTAAAAATTTTCATGTAAACGGACGCCCAACTTTGGAACTTAACCCAAATGAAATAATTTAACAACTATGCTCAGATATCGTGATTAAATATTTTGATTTTTCATTTAAGATTTGTTTATTAGTATATGTTTGAATCTTAAATAAAATTAGTTGCTAAAGTAATACACTTAAAACTAGAAAACAGTTCTAGGCAAACGGAAATAAATATATATATTACCTAGTCTGGCTATAAATACTGTTACAAAAGTACCAGAGGCTGTAAACACTGTTGCGAGTAAAAAGAACGAACCGCGATGCAAAGTGCGATTATGCATTGAGAGTGGTGCTGTAGAAAGGGAAACAAGTACCCGTCGTATAGGCAGGATGAAGATAGGATAGCAGTAATAGCCCTACATAAAGTTGGCAAAACCAGGAGTCAATATTTAATACATTAAAAATGCTTAGCATCAGCCACATGTGTGTGTACGCACCATCCAGAGGTTCCTTAATACTGGATTTATTCAGAATCACCCGAGAGCTGGCCGATCACGAAATGCAACGACTCCTGTGAGATGAACATCTCCAAGCGAACGATGTCCAGACTACTCAGAGACGATCTTGGTATTCCAGCCTACCGAGGGTCAACGGGACACTTTCTTACACAGCGTCTGATGGAGCAAATAAGTGTAAAAGTCAACGCCTGCTTCAGCGGTACGCGAAAAAACGGTACATATTGATTCTGTTCATCGATGAGAAGTTGTTCACTATCGAAGAGTGTTTCAATCGTCAAAAGGATAAGGTCTATACGTCATCAGCTCAGGAAGCCAGGGACAAAGTTCCGAAAATGCAGAGAGCACATCATTTCGCGTCCGTCATGGTGTGGTGGGGAGTGAGCTATGCTGGCACCACACGTCTTCATCTTTGTGAGAAAAAAGTGAAAATTAGTCCCCAGGTGTACCAAAACACTGCTGGAGCCTACAGTGAAGAACTTGACCACCACCCTTACAGAACGCTCACATGGACTTTCCAGCAAGACTCAGCTCCTGCTCACAAGGCAAAATCAATCCAGGAATAACTGGCGCACAATGCGCCTGACTTTATATCCAGTTAGGACTGGCCCTCTAGCAGCCCTGACCTTCATCCCCTGGATTACAAACTATGCTTGCGAGAAGCGTCATCCCACACTTGCCAGTTTGAAGCGCTTTTTACTGGCTGCAGTGGCGTTAATTCCCCTGGAGACAGTGCGTGCTGCCATAGACGAGTGGCCCACCAGACCCTGAGACTGTGTGTGCTAACGGCAGACATTTTGAAATATGATTGGTACAAAATGTTGTCAGACCATATATGCTTCACATAATATATGCATACTAAATTCCCTTTTCCTTTATTGCTGATGTTGAGTTTTTCTTTGTAACAGTATTTATGGCTAGACTAGATACATTAATTTAAATAGAATTTTGTTCGTCTGAGAAGTGAGTGGCCAGAAAAATATGAACACACACTACATGCAGACTCAGACGGATGGTATAAAGACTGAGAAAAACACGTTATCATTCATATCATTCAAATTAGGCAATATAGTTTTTTTTTTTTTTTTTTTTTTTTTTTTAAAGTAATCAGTATATAAATCAGAAGGTATGAGTAATACTGAAATCAAAAAAAGAAATTATTCAGACGCTTTTTACAGTTTGTTATAGTGAACATCAAACTACGATCCCGCTCTCCCTTACAAGTCTATTGATGATGATTACGATTTCATTTTCACTAATTTACGATGTAATATATAAAAGGCTATCTATTACTACATGATGCTTACACAAATTTAATATTAGTAGATCTTTTCTTTACTTGAACACGAAACAATACAAAATTAATGGAAGTTTAAGTATCAAGCCAATCTAATGTACAATGTTACAATTAAAATTGTGTGCACTAGAAAACAACTTCTACGCTTCTTGAAAACCTATAGTATGTATGATCACACACCCCATAATACATAAAAATATGTACATAAACTTAATTGACAGAACTATATTACGCGTTAGTGCTAAACTAACTTACACCACAAGATTAATGTATATCCCAATAAAGCAAAATACAAGTTTCCTGAAGGTTCTCACCGGATTTTCCCTTCAGCAGATAGTACCATGCGTATCATACCTGTCACAAAGCCATATAATTGTCAAGCGTGTAAGAGTTTTCAAACTCATGCACCCACTGACGCTGAACTTGAGCGATATTTTCAAACTTAAAATGTCATTTTAAAACGGACATTCGTTCACAAATGTCAAACGTGTATCGGCTATTTTGTTTCACTATCATACATCATACGTCACATGTTACAGTGAAGAGATTACACACAACTGAGGAACGCGATACTACATAATTGTAATCGTATCGTTCAGCTTCGAAATCAATACGCAGGCACCATCTAATAAGTTGTGTATACATTTTTTGACAACTTTGTATACCAAAAATTAATACCATTTACGTTATTATCAACACGTGGCAGTGCCACATGTACACTCATGTCCAAAATGACTGCCGCATATCTATAACTATCTTCTTGTAAGAATATAATTTGATACTGAATTTGCAGGGTACATTTAATACTGATACTATGTGTATAATCGGAAACTGAATATTTGTGGTAAATTTCACAGGAAAAGAATTATAAATACGAAAATTAGAATGAGTAAAACAAAATGTTGCTAAATGGACATAAAAGTTTTATGTTTTTTTTATTGTTCTTATTTATTGTTCTTTTGACATGAAATTTGCCACATACATGTATTTGCCGATTACACACATACTAACATAAGAAATATCGGGGTAGTTCGTTATCAAATTATATTGATACAACAAATTTATAGACACGCGACAATAATTTTGGACATGAGTGTACACTAGGTAAAGGAGTTTGGTTTGTATAGCGTGATATTTTCTCCATGCTAAAACTGGAACTGGTGGTAGATTTGTACCAGTTCCGGTTTTAGTAGAGATGATAGTGGGGGACGGAATATATTCTTAATTGATTCCAGAAAATTGGCTTCTCCTATCTTCTTCCATTTTTACTCTGTAGCAATCGAAGTTAAAACAGAAAGTGGTTGATTTCTATCACTTCCGGTTTTAGAACAGTAAAGAGATTACGCTATCCTAACTATATATAAAACTACATGAACTGACATACTATAAATGGATATTTCCGGTTGAAGTGGAAAGTTGAAATTTGGCATGACTAGCTTTCCAGTACGCCATAGCAAAAATTGCCAAAATTAATATTTTTAATTTTTAGAGGGTCTAAAGGGTGGGGTTGAAGAAATTCTCCATGTTATTTAAATGGGCTTTTTTAAAATTTTATTTTAGGTACTAGGAATTGGAATAAAAACTCGAAATTCAGTTTGTTTGTACGTTTTCGTAGCGACATATGTAAATCAATAAAAATAAAAATTTCCAACTTTGGAGTGGTTTTATGGGGATCACTGAAAAATCTTTTCCATGCTTTATATGGAACATCTACACTCCAAAATGTTTAGACACTTCCAGCACGATTAGAATGATGGAATTTGGCATGGTTGTAGCTTTCCGGGACTAATCCACAAGAAAATTGCCAAAGCGAATGTTTTTACTGTCTAAGGGGTCTAAAGGGAATAAGAAGAAATTCTCATGTTAAAATAGTTTTTTTTTTTTTGGGGGGGGGGATATAAAATCTTGTTTTAGATGGTTGAAATAAGAAAAGAAACTTGAAATTTGATAGAATTGTGGGTTTAAGAGGTGCGAGGTCGTAGGCTGAGCAAACGCGGGTAATCTGGGTACGTAGCCCTCAGTTAGCCAAAGGCTAGTCTATTCTTAGAACGCTAAGTCGGTTACAAATCTCATTGTTTTTGCTCTATGTAGATCAATATTACAAAATCGGAAGTTGTACTGAGTTTCCATCACTTCCAGTGTTAGCAGAGTTAAAGATGAAGATAAAATATATTCTTGGGACGCTTAATGGATTGAAGGAAACAGCTTTTCACTATCTATTACAGTTTTTGTTCTATAACGATCTACGTAAACATCAAAAATAGTTAATATCTACCACTTGTAGTTTGAACTCGATCACCTCCATGAATTCTACTCCTAATTTTTGACCCTCTATCTATATTCTGGCCAAAATTGGCGTTATCAAGTAGATCTTGAGACTTTTTTTTCTTGAACGGACAAACTTTACAGAGTAAATACTATATATATATATAACGGAGCTTTGGCAAATCATACTCCTTAAGAGGCCTCATCCCGACGAAATTAAAATACCGCTAATTTTACAGTAATTATGTGATATTTGCAAATAGATAAAAAAAATAATACGTGGAACAAGAGCGCCCTAGACAATATTATTTTGCGTGAGGTACCGTTATCACAAGTTACCTAGTGGCTTTCCGTTTTCAGCCGTTTAGAAACGAGAAATAAATGCAGATTTTCAAAATGGCTCGAAATCGAAAGCAGATAAGTGAGTCGTGATAACGGTTTCTCATGTAAAATAATATTGTCTAGGGCACTCTTGTTCCACATTTCGATTATCTTTTATTTATTTGAAGATATCACATAATTACTGTAAAATTGGCGGTATTTTAATTTCGCCGGGATGAGGCCTCTTAAAAATTGAAGGCAAGTTTCCATTAGACCACACAGCAATACAGGTCCTAACATTGCTTCTATGCGTGCGTTCCGGATATTGCTACACTTCTCATCTTAATAAATAATAATAATAATAATAACTATTTATAACGCATTCCATCATTCTTTAAATCTCTCAGAACTCTTGAGCTTACCTTCTGGTCCGATTTCTTTTCTTATCTCTGTCTCTACTGCGTGATCGCCGTCTATCTCTCTCGGGCCGCTCTATCCTTTCCCGATCACGCTCTGCATTCGCACGCTCCAATCTATACCTTTCTCTTTCCCTTTCGTTATCTTCACGACCGGAATGCTTTATGTTCACTTCAGGTCCTCCTCTTCTTGTGCCACCCAGGCCTCCACCTAGAAGGGAAGAAAAAGATAAGTTATTCTTCAATATACTTAACATTATAAGATATTTTTTTCAATTCAGCCATTCTACAGCACAATTATTCACTAAGAAATTAACCATAGCGTTAGAAGACAGAGGAAAAATAAACCATAAAACTACAGTTTTCCTTCAACCGAGAAAATTTTTAGAAATGCTGACATTACAAATTCGCTAACAGCCAAGCCACGATAATCTACCGGTTCCAGTGAAACCACTACAATTAAGCAGCGTTGAGTGTAGCCAGTACTTGGATGGTGACCACTCGAGAAAACTTCACTGAAACTGGTAGCAGCCTCCGGTTAATAAAACCACCACAAGTCCAACTCGGAATTGAAAGGCGGCTGGTTGGCTTACGCCCTTCGGGGTTTTATAAACTGAGTTCAGTTTCGATGGGACTATCTTTTTACGTACGATATGACATTAAGAAATGTATTATTATGACCTCTTAATTGTCTGCGTGAAGGTTTAATCTCTTGTTGTACAGAACAGGTTCTTATCGACAACCTGGAACCAAGTATACATACAGGGTGAACCTGAAAGTTGTGTTCTAACTCTGGAAGGTAATTCGTGACATTAAAAGAAGACAAGTCCCCTTGCATGTTGTCCAATTCTGTGTCGTGTACGAGTGACATGAGTACCAACTTGGAATCGAAACTCGAATCTTGACAATTAGAATAGAATAGAAAGATGTGCACAGCGTACATGACGCGGAATTCGACAACATGCAACAGGACTTTTTTTCTTCTTTTGATGTTACGAATCACCTCCCGAAGTATATGCATAGCTTTCTGTTCCGTTTTAATTGTTACAATTTGATTTTAGATTCCAAGCTGGCATCCCTGTCACTCCTACATGACGCAAAATTCGACAATACGCGAGGGGACTTACGAATTGCCTTTTCAGGTTTACTATATATAAAATTTTCTCCTAAGCTATTCGGAATATCCGTGTTCAAACTGGACTTCTTTTTTAATGTAGAAAGTTTGGAGTCTTTTCTTTTTATGCGTTAGAAAATTTTATCTTATGTTTGTGCTTCTTTAAATAAATACTTAAACAAGTATAAAACCGGAATCGAACACGGGTCTCCGACTTACTGTACCGATGCGGTAACTACTGCGTTATCCAGTCCGCTCCCAGACCAACTATACGTTATATTATATCATTATTAATCGGTGTCCTACTCACTCAAACCACATGGACTGCAGTGATCAACATATCAGCACAGGAAGCAAAGACTTTCTGTGGTCAACATATCAGCACAGGAAGCAAAGACTTTCTGTATCATTTGAATTTGCACTTATACTTAATGTGGGATAAAACCGTTACTCCTTTCAGTAGTAAGAAATGTAAGTATAAAGCTAACACCACCGCCAACCAAAGTATTCCTTTAAGTAGCGCTTTCAGAAATCAAGGTTTCCATCGTCAGATTAAAAAGTGTTCGAAATGAATTTAAAACAGGAAAAAAAATATGGATTGGTAATAATAATAATAAAAACAATGAATTTGCTTGCTTCATATGTTTATATTTTTATTTCTTTATAACTTTTTTTAAACAATCCATATTTCTTTTCCATGTTTTCAAATTAATTTTGAACTCTTTTTAAAGCTGAAAACGAAAATCGTGATTTCCGAAAGCGCTACTTAAAGGAATACTTTGGTTGGCGGTCGTTGATACTAGCTTTTACTTAAATTTCTTTCTAAATATTATCACCGCTTGCAATACATAGTGATATTCCTTCCAGTTACTATATATTAGCTGAAATCTGTTCTTCGCACGGGAAAAATACGTGTATGGGAAATATTTAAAGGATACATTTGAACTTCCCCCCATTAATATGTATTTGAATGTAAACGAAATTAAGAAAGCGTCACGAAATCATTTCAAACACTGAAGTCATTATTCCTTGCACAAAAATTATGCCCTTTCCCTGTTTAGAATATACATTTGAAACTGTAACGATGAAAGACGTATGTTAACCCAAACGCTAAGTTCAAAACTTTATTTTAAACGGTTAAAGCGTTTCCTGATGTTCGCGATGTTAAGAATGGAAAGTGAAAAATTAAGATACAGAAATTGCTCCTCCCCCACCAAGCGGAATTTACAAAAAGGTAATGTGTCCACTTATTTTTAATAATGAGTTTGTATACCAAGTCTCACTTTCCATTTTAACATGAACAGCTTGTGAGATAATCAATTTTAAGCATACATTTTAAACCCTCTCCTCCCCCATTAGAATATGCATTTTAATGAAAATTACATGATAAAAACCTAGTTCGAGGTAAGTTTTGACTATACGAAAATTCATTGTAAACGGTTCAGCTGTTTTCCCGTAATCATGAAACAGACAACGCCGATTTGAACTTACAGAGTTTGTCCGGAAAATAGTAGGACAATTAAAATGGGCATCTCTGGAATGTTAAAATTGGGGGGACGGGGACGACTAGAATTGTAGTAGACCCCAACTAACGTTACGTCAAAATTATGAGCAAACAGGAACCTACTTTACTAATGGCATCTGCTCTTTCTACCTTTAGCAACACAATTCATTATAATTTTCTTCCATCACTGGTAGACTACTTGTCGAAAAAAAGTTTATATATATAATATGGTTCTTAGGTAATTTCTTCACCTTGACATTTCTACTGGTGAATTCCTGGTCAGTGTTCTTAAACGCATTTGCAGCAATGTAGTTTTATAGTACTCATATATATTTCTATTTTTTAGCTAATAAAATCTCAACTCTCTGAAAGAAGTCTTACGATGACACTTGATTTGATTGCGAATTTCGAATTTTTGATTTTCATTCTTCTTCTGTATTCTTAATAAAATCAAAAGGTATATTATCTTCATTTCGCTGTATGTTTTTGAACTTGTCCAATAAACCATCTTCGTTTTTCAGTTTATTCTTGTTGTCATGCAGTTCCTCAATGTATTCTTTCCATTTTCCTCAAACTCAATTCGCTCATTAAACACTATTTCTATCTTCAGTTTCTATATTGTCATTGTAGTTGTCCCTTGCTGCCCTTCTACACTATTCGCATGAAATTTACTCTCATTCATAATATTCAAATTTCTCTATCTTTTTAAATTCCTCTTGTCACTTTCGCTTCTATTGTATACTTCCCTGTCTTTGTAGATATCCCCTCTTAATTTGGCGATAAACTTTCTATACATTCTTTCCTTCCCTTCTCTAGTCTCACTTCGTCATGGAAACCAATTGTTGCTGGTAAAGCAATGAAAAAATTGTGTGCTTGCAGCCGAGACTACTTTGACTAACCAAAAAGTAAACTTAAAACTGAAAGTGACACACGTCAGGCGGACATTCTAATCACAGGTTAACCTAATGTTTAATATTAAGAACAGACATGATTTTAATTTGTTCTGCTTATGTTTTTACTTCTTCCATATAGATCTAAATACTTTCAGCATTGGTCCACTTATCTTGTACTCAAAATATTTGGAGGGTGGAGGGGACGCGTCCCCCCTGTCCCCCCGCCAGAGACGCCCGTATATATATATATATATATATATATATATATATATATATATATATATATATATATATATATATATATATATATATATATATATTCACAATTTTGACACCGACTTAGTTTTCAAACTATGCCCCTTCTGCATCAACACAGCGTTTCCAGCGACTATGTCAATCACTGAAGGCTCCTTGAAACGCAGAAATTGGAATATTCTCTTCAGCTCCGTTACGGCCTCTTGAATGGTTTGGATCGAGCCGTCCTTTCGTGACTTTTCAGTCGGGGTAGAGGAAAAGTCTGCAGGAGCGATATCGGGGCTGTGGGGTGGTTGAAAAAGCTGTATGATGACATGTTTGGACAGGAAGTCCATGACAGCAAAGGCGGTGTGGGTCGGTGCATCGTCGTGATCAATTTCCATCATCCAGAGATTTCTGGACGGAAGCGGACGACTCGTTTTCGTAGTCTTTCAAGTACTTCCACGTAGAATGCAGCATTCATAGTCTGGACCAGGCGGTACAAAGTCTCTGTGAACCATTCCTTTGCAGTTAAAAAAAGATGTTCAACGTCGATTTCATTTTCGACTTGCTCATGCGGGCTTTTTTCAGGTGAGGAGTACCATTCAGAGCTTTGGCACGGGGTCGTACTCGAAAACCCATTAGAGATAACACTGTCGAGAAAATTTGGATTGTCACGAACACAATCATGGAGTTCTTGACAAATCACAAGACGACTTTGTTTTTGTTCATCGGTTAACATCTCCGGCACCAATTTTACACAAACGTTTCCGATTCCGAAGTTTTCGGTCACAATTTCGTACACAATAGTTTCTGGCAAGTTTAAGTGTTCTGATATTATGCGCACACTCATCTGAGGTCAGAGTTCAAAAGATTTTGCTCTTTCATTTAGTTTTCGTCCCTTTTTGCCGTTGAAGGGAGTCCTGACCGTTGCTCAGCTTCAATGCTCTCTTCCCTTCCGAAACAACATTTGTGCCACTCAAAAACTTGATCGACCCATGACATCACTCCCATAAGCAGTTTTGATCATGCCATGGATCTCACTCGCAGTTTTACCCAGTTTGACGCAAAACTTCACTGCGTAACGCTGCTCTAACAAACGATTCATTGTGGACATGACAAGGCACCTTGAAAGGGGTTCACCTTAAACAGACGACTGGTGCGCTGATAGCTAAGACTCTCTACCACCCAACCAGCGCAGTAACATTTTCCTCCATGTTTTGGCGAAAAAATGTCCTACTACTTCCCGGACACAACTTGTAGATAAAAACGGTAATAAAATTACTTTTGTCCAGCACAGCTACTTTCTTACTAAATTTCTCACGTTGTACCTCAAAGATATCAACTATAAACAAAATAAAGCCGCTCCTCCTTACCAAGTCGTCTTGGTAGCCATCCTTTGACGGTTCTCCCTCTCTCAACATCTACAAGAACTCTGCGACCGTCTATCTTCTTCCCATCAGCATGTTTGTATGCAGCTGTAAAAACAGGAATCAATTAATTGATCACAATCACTTCTAATCAGGCACTTACCACTCTTTACCTGCTGGCTTCCTCTTCTGAGTCTCGGTTGCTACTCACCTGCCGTCAACTGTTATAATTCTAATATAAAATTTTAAAACTAGTCCAGTTGAGCTGAAAATTATGAAGGAAAAAAAAACTTAAGACGATAACTGCTTCGTGATGAGAGCCTTTCGACGTTTCAGTTGAAGAAGCTGACAATCTTCAACAAGTAATGCCATTACACCACTCACCCAAGTGCTAAGGCATTTCTGAGATCTAATGCATCGAGTCAAAAATAGAATGTCAGCTTTATGACCACAACCACAAACACTACAGTCACAACTCATAAATCACAAAGTAAAACAAAACAATACTTCAAGACCTTCATCCTCTATTTCTTATTTATTTATTTATTTATTTAAAAATAAATAGTAAAATTTTACATATAAGCTGACCAATAACTATCGTTCACCAAAATTAATTACCTCACAAAAAATGCTGTGAACTACGAGCGTGATAAAAGTCAGCCACTTCCATAAAAATTCACATTGATTTGGTGATTGATTCCACAGGAATACTTGTTCTTGAACCCGTGTTCACAAATCAAAATGATTACCAGTTGAATGGCTGTATAGAAAAGAGATCATCTATTAGGAATCACTTGTTTAAAAAAAAATACATCGTAAGTATTTAATGTTTTACTGAAATGACGTTTTACAAGTAAATGCACTAAATATCAGAAACTTCCTACCTGTTTGATTGTATTTCTGGTGTGTATGAAAAATTCCGGTCATTGTAAATGATCGAGTGATTATATTAATAAAAGAAATTGTTGTAGAGAGATTTATACACCTTTTGCTAGGAAAGATTATGGATTACAGAAGAATAAATAATCCGGATTATGGATTACAGAAGAATAAATAATCCGAATTGAGACAATGCAATTGCGACTTATTTTATTTGGTACAATTTTTCCTGTATCATGTTCATAGGAACGTTTTGAATGTACCTTGTCAGATATGTTCTATCCACTTTATTTCTCAAGATACTATCATCATTATGGATGTTTTTATATTGAAACAGATTTGTGATATTGAAATATTACAACTGATTAATGGTTTATGAAGATCTCTGTAGAAAAATATTTTCGAGATTTCTCTAGACTAAACAAGTGGCGTATGCTGCTTCTCTTCTAGTGGGACAGAAGCCATTTCCAATATTTATCATGATTTGTACGTTACTGAACAGTAAATTTTCAAACCACCTTCACAATGAGATATTAACAGAATATAATTATCATGCGTGTGGACAATGCCTCATCAACTAATTTCGAGAAGAGATGCTTTAAGAAATCGTTCTACTCCCATTTGCAGTATCGATCAGATATCACAAGTGAAGTTAATTCTTTCCATTCCCAAGGACTTTAAAACAATTCCATAATGAATATACATAAACGACATTCTTCTATCTTTATAGAAATATTTTCCCCTTTTTCCTGAGACAATGTAGACATCAATTTTTAAAGTATGACAATCCCACAAACGAAATTAATATTATAACAGTATAACGTGACATACTTCACATATTCTTCAGCGCTATTGTCATCTTCATGATCAATTTGCATTCTGTGAATTAATAAAAAAAATTAGGATGCAATCTTTTTCAACAACAAGGTATTCTGAGCTTTCTACAGTTCCTACAATAATCTCAAAATTAGCAAGACATTACGTTACTTCTTAGCAATGTTTATTTCTAGTAGCAAAGCAGCAATATTAACAACCTACGTCACTGAAATATCCTACAAATAAAAGCACAAAATTCTCAAAGAGATACAAGACTATTTTATTCTATATCATGGAAATCGAGAACAACTGCAAGTACAATGACTGGAATTTCCATACCCTAACCAACATGCGCAATACACAGCTTGGCTCAACATTTGAAGGATGAAGTTTCCATAAAGCACAGGAATATATAAGTAATGACTGTAGTGCTCAGGTGGTTAAACGTTCACTATAACTTGACTGAAAATAAAAAATACATTAGTTCGCTTGTAAAGAGTTGACAAGGGGACACCCTACAGATTTACGCGGAAGCTGAAAGAAATTTAGAAACTGTATATCAAAAAAAGAATATCAGAACAAAAATATCTTCGGACAATTTTAAAATTGATCTAATTGTCCTACTTTGTAGACTGTCCCCATTTGAAATTACTGCGTCCTCCCGAGATACATATTCGAAAAAAAAAAAATACTGAATTTAGGAAACAAAAGAAGTAGTACTACACGAAGGAACTACACACAGATCTCGACAGCACACCAGGAAAAGGTAACAATGTAAATAAATAACTATACACAATGAGTTTCTGCTTTTTATATTAACTAGTGTTACCTGTAATCCTATACCCACCCTCAAGTGTCTTGAGTCCTCATAATGATGTTCAATAATGCATGAAGTTGTTTGGTATGTTTGACAATCTGAATGCCGCAACGGTGGTCATCCACAGAAAACATATCACTAATTATTATTGGATAAATATTTATAATCTATTTTTCTCTTTTTTTTTTCATATTAATACTTTGTTTTAAAATACTAAAACAATGCTTGCAGTTTTATTTATCTGATGAAAAACAAAAAGACAAGTTTGTAGAACATGCAAGCTTTAACACAATTTTAGGAAGTTACAATTCTTTTAATAACATACCTACCGCGATCTATACTTACGGTTCTCTAGACAAAATGCAAATCTTTGCTTTTTAATATAATTTATTGATTGTTGACTTCGAAGTCAAAGCTCGTCTCTCTCATGCTGAACCACAACTCCACGCACGTTCCTCCTGTTTGGTGGTATATTCGAGTTTACCTGGTGCGCTTTTTTACTTACGGTTAAATGCGCAAAACTCTCAAATCTTAATCCCAACCCATTACAAGAACAAAAAAAATTCAAATGACTTAAAAGGTAGAGTAGAGTACCTATATAATTTATCACTCCAATTCTACAATAAATTTTCTGTTCTGAATTTTGCCTATTTGTGATTATCAAGTAGTGTTACATTAAAGTTTAAATGAATGTATAAACGCGATCGTTAAAATAGCTAGTTATAAAGTATGTGATTTATAACTATCAACAAAAATACATGCTAAATATACAGCTTGATATGCTTGCAATTGTATAAATATTGTGACAATTTGAAATCAAATGTAGACTTTCAGCTTTCTGACTGCCCATACTATGTGTGAAACTAGGGGTAGAAAATTTTGTTATGGCAATACCTTAAAGGTTATTGTGTTACTCTACACTTCAAACACCATTACTAAAGAAAAGAAAAGAATATAAATAGAACTAATTGGATAAATTCTCTCCCCCTTTCCGTAATAACTTTACTGAGATTTTCACTAAATTTCTCACGTTACTTTTCCTACAAATGTTCGTAAAAATCAGATCACTATAGAAACTGATTACAAACTATAACGCGGAAAGGGTTAAAAAATTTGATCTATGTTGTTAATACAAATGGACGTTCATTGGCTTACTTATATTCGGGAACTCAACAGCAGAGATTTAAACAAAGACGAATTTAATTTAATTGACAGCGCAGCAATAATTAATTTTTATAGCGGCTTACGTTGCTGCCTTTCACTTAAAAACATTCAAGTCCAAGATAATTTTCCAAGTAGTTTTAACTTGTATTCATATACTACGTAAAATATATATATTACAAATTTTAAAGCATACATCATCTTTCCTTGGTTTCAAGATAGACGTTAGGACAGAAGGATGAAAAAAAAGTGCAAAGGCACCTTAACTACGTATCCAATAACACAGTTTGTTGTTTTAAATCATTTTAAAAGAAATCTAAGTAATGTATGCTTCTAATGAGAAACTGCCCCCAAGACACAGGATCAGTTTCAAACCAACTGCAAAAATCTTAACTCCTTAGTATCACTGTCAACAGCAGGTATCTGAATTCTTGAAGCAGTGAACTACTAAATTTCGGAATGAACAAACAATAATGATATTACAACTTGTGAAATTATAACAACATGCATGCTGCAGGAAAAAAAAAAAAAAAAAAGTAACCTGCTGTTGAAAATAAACTATGGAGCTGAACTGTATTTGTATGCAGGGTCTTACCACACATACAAACCTATAGCCAGCTATGTTTGGTATAGCACACAATAGGGGACACTAGATGCCAACGGCTCGCCATGCTGTCACCGGGAACAAGACAAAAATGTATTAATATCTTAAAATGACAAGGTTTAATTGTTCTTTTTTTATATAACAGCTGGCTCTACTGATACTTTTCGAATTTTTTTTTCTCTCTACAAAAGTTTAAACTTCAAAAATTCAAATCAATTAAATTATTATTTAAAGGCCAACTAATTATGGCCAATTAGCTCTCTTGTTTTGAAAAATTTTTAATATCTTGTTGCTTTAATTAAAGCGACGACCACAAATTACATTTAGCTAATACATATGTTTATGTATGTGAACTTACGTCATTGAATACTTACAATGCATATCTCTTTCATGTTCGTACTCAATAAACGCATAGCCTCTGGGCTTCCCATTTTTCATGTCATGAATAAGAACGATCTGCAACAGAAAGAGACAATAATGTCAAATGATCACCTAATTATAGTTAATTTTCAATAAATGTCATTGCAATCTTCCATCATGTGAACCCCATATCCGGAAAGATTTTAATCCATCTTTACAAAGGACTTGATTTTGCCTTTCGCTAGAATACTTTTTTCTTTCAAGCCACCATAGGAATTAGATTATTAATATTAATCCTTTGGGGACCGGGTCATTTTTGGCATTTTCGTAGACTTTCAGTTCATGATTTATTGCTCAAAGACTTATTTACCCGATTGATATGGTTACGATCTTGTTTCTTAGAAGAAGGATGTGACAATTTCATGACGTAAGTTTGATTGCAGTGTTGCCAATGGGAGGGAAATGTAGGGAGTAAAAATTCACAAAAAATTCCCTAACCGAATTTTGCGACTTTTTGGAGTTGGCCACATAGGTCCAAGTTACCTCAAAAAAATTCTGTGTGTGTCCACAATGCACAGCGAAAACCTGAAGTCGTTGGCTGCCATACAAAAACAAAGAAAAAAAAATCATCATACACACGAAATTTTGACACTCTTTTCGCCTCAGAAGCAAAACTCAACAGTTATGCAGGATCGACACATTTCTTAATTACGTATTCTATTAAAACTTTTTATGATGCGCTGTTTAGGCCAAAGACGAGGCTTCCAGATACTGGTACGTTTGTTTCAATGTAGACAACAAGAGGAAAATTATAGAAGAGAGAATTTTTAAAAATGAGATATTTTCCAAATTTTCACCCTAAAATAGGGAATTAAAATTTTCTTTGGCTGGAAGCACTGCTACCAGACAGACGCAAACTATCCTAAAATAAACTTTGGTACACCACTAATATTTCCTACAAATATTATATCGATATTTAATTCTTGTAGCCATGATTTCTTGTTTACTGACCGATTTTACTTTTATTTTGTCTTATTGTTCTTTTTAACTTGACAAATTAAATACAACCGTCATTTTGTTTGTGGGTGTCATACTTTTAGAGAAATATGGACGTACAATTTGTGTGTATTAGGGTTGAAATATGTATGTAAAATACAAAATGGCATTAATCGAAATCATCATTGTGATCTACTTTGCATATACTACAGAAACTAAAATCCCATCACTAAAGCAGGAGGATTTATTGCAAATACTATGTTTCGCCAAGAATAAAACAGCCTACGTGACTGAGATTCGTCCATCGTGATAGCCCCTGCAAGTAGTCTACAAGAAATGTGCGTAGCTTCCTGACAACAGATGCAAGAGCCAGAGAAATAAGCTGAAAGTGATTTTGATAAGTTCAAAGAATACTGACATCAAAACCAAGCCATTTTGAATCATAATGAGTAATTATATTAATCTTAAAATATGATGTACACAAATGCTACCGCCAGGGCCGAAAGGCTTAAGAAATGAAGCTTGTATTGAAAAAAAACAGATCATGGTTAACACAGAGAAGTAAAAAAAGCATTAAAACCTAAATTCGAATGTTTCGTGAGCCGCTTCATTACCCAATTGTAACGATATGTACTTGCTTCTGTTCAGTAAGGACTGATGTTAGATTGGCGTAAGTTAACTTGTGTTCGTACGTATAGGTACGGATTTATAAACAAATTTCGAAAATTTCTAATTTTTCTATGCAAAAATTGGAAAATTTTAATTTCCCTAGTTGGCAACACTGATCGCAGATCGTCCAATTGTTCTCAACAATTAGGTATGTACCTGACTAGTCTCAAGTAGTTCTCTCTAAAACGAAGGAAGTTATAGTGAAAAAAGAAAAGTAGAATTCGAAAATTCCCGAATTTTTGACTTTGGGCTCGAATTTGAGAAGGAAATTCGACACCCGGGAAAAAGTACCATCAGGATAAACTATGGTTCAACCATATTTGGCATAGAAAAAATAATCCCGATATCTTAATTAGTGTTCACACAACAGGGATTAAACAAGTGCATACCCGTGTGTGACACTTTGGCCAGCCGGTCCCGAAAGGGTCAAACTGATTGAAAAAAATAAATCCAAGTAATTAGTTTCAAAAAGATTTGATTTTGAGGAAGCAGCTATTCTTTTCCTATACCATATCTCTAACAGCGTAAATTTAAGAAGTTGAAAGAATAGGGTAGTGAGTAACACATCAGCATTCAACGCCGACAACCCAGTTTGACTTCGGCCCAGTCACAGGTATTAACTCTTTGTTCATTATATTACCGTAACTTTCTCTACGCTTTATGGATTTGAGACATCAATTACTATTTTTGATTTTGTTATTGAATTCCTCTAGAATGTTAAAGGAAATCTTAAAGTGCATAATTTCGTTTTGTATTAACTTTTCAGGAGAATTTAAGTTGATGGACTACACTAAATACAAAAATATGGGATATACTATAGTTTTTGCATAAGAACGCTCAGATGTCGACTTCTTTCAAGAAATGTCCGTAATTTCCTTCAGAATAACTTGGCTGATTATTACAGCATTTTCACTTCTTTCATTTACAGTGAACTGCAATAAAATCAGTCAATGCATGGAACAGAATTTCAAGCAGATTTACTTTTTAATGTAACCATATGAAATTATTGCATTCTGGTGATCACTAGGCAACAAGCTATTCAATTTGTAACTTTCTGGTGCTTCTACAACGTCTGTTTAGCAATTAAAATTATTCTTAACGTAGAAGTTCCTCAATATCTGCTCTCTTGTGTTGTAAGAGATTTGAGTTTAGAATCCATTTTAGCAGCGAGGCTATATGAGTCGTAGACTTAAAGCTTAACGTGGAATCCAAACCATAGGAGTTCCCGCCGAGAATCCACACAATTTGGCCATGGGCCTGCCAACACTATACTCTATTGGAGCTCTATACATTTGTCCATGAGCCTACCGATACTGCTGACTGCCAAGGCCTATCAGTATGTTTGCAATACAGGAATTGGTGGGAGAAAATTAACTCTCTCAAGCATCAAAATGTATAGTGGTTATCCATCAAGTACTGCGATATTTCAACATAAAAACTATTTCTATACCCATAGAGAATTACTGCGCTCACTAACAGCTAAACACCAAAAATAAAAGGTTTTTAATCTTTTGTTCAATACCCATTTTATCACAAGTTCAGTAGTTTACTTGAAACTTAAAAAACAGATTATTTTTAAATGAGTTGCACAAAAAACCTATAGTTCATCAAAAAATGTTCAATTTAATGAAGTTACCAATATAGGGAGCTTGGATTCAATATGTACACCATTGGGTTTTTTAAGGTTGCAGAAAATACTATACCCGGGTACAAAAAAGGAGTTTTAAAAATAGGACGAGTATTTAGCATGCTAGATTTATAACCTGTATTCCAATTACTTTCTCAAATTCATGCGAAAGTATTATGATAAGGTAGCACAGGTAACTATTTTATCTGATTCTTACAACACGTACAACTATGAATAGTAGTACATGTGAACAAAATCAGAAATAAAAAGACTCTCATGTAGAGATTACGATATACCCAAAGCATATCAAGTAGAATGAAACTCAAGTGACGTTATTACATAATCAAACAATGCAACAGCCACCAGAACAACGATGCAACAGCGACGCCAATTCAACACTGCCGATGGTTTCATTTAATATCTCAAGATCTGTAATAGTCGCTACCAAATGAACATACCAAAATCCATGTCTTACAGGGGTTGGCATCTTTGAAACGAATGAGTAATTGCATGTAGCTTTTAATATGCATGTAAAGGATCTGTCCTTTACTGGATTTAGAAAACCCCAAATGTCATAGCTTCAATCTACGTTCTACAGAATGAATTTATTAACTCTTTTATTCCCCTCTTTTTTAAGATTATATACGTATGATAAAACATGCAGACGTAGAAGAGAAAAATGGTTACTCGAAAGAAGAGAACAAATACAGGAGGACTAGCTTCTAACAGTCAAGCGACTTTTAATGACTATTAATGATTACTATACATTCTTTCTATCTATGCTTATATACCTGGACTCTTTTTCTATAATGTAGGTGTTTCTATAACTTGCGTAATGTTTCTACATAGGTTACCAACTGTGGCAATTTTTCTTTTTGAAGCCACATAAGCAGCGATGTGAAGTGGAAAATTTTGCAATTCGGAAAATTTTCCACTTTAAACAAATATCTACGATCAAGAATTAACCGAAAAAGTGAGCCATCAAACGTGTATATTGGTTGAAATCTTGAATTCGATTTTTTTCAACATCATCACACTTTCTTTTCTCCTTTCGCCGCTCGAAAATAATAAGCAATTCTTACTGCGTAACAGAAATCACCTTAGTACATTATAATACAAAATAGCAGGTGACTTCGAAAAGAAACGATAAGAGCAATAACTTTTAGACCCCTTGCTATGTTAAATGTTTGACAATTCCAACGCGAAAACATTTCTTCAGCATACTTTATGAATAGGTTTTTACGTTCAAATTTTAATTTACTGTACAGATTCTAAGTATTTAATTTCTACCAAAACACTATCACCCAATCAAACGCATCCTACAGTAGAGCTTAAGTTGAAGCTCCAAAACTTGGTGTTCGCAACAAAACAAAAGAAAATTAAGCAAGTAAATCATATTCACTAATGTGAACTTTTCGGTAAAAAGTTATTATCTTCTTCAGAGCACCTTTTCAAAAAAATAGTATTATCTGTGGAAGATGATAATCACGGAATGTAGTTACACAGACAACATTAGTTCTCTGGAAAGATATATACTGAAGAAGGTATCCGAAAATGTTACAATATTATTGTTATAAACATTTATCCATTACTTTAGAAATTCACTCTTAAAAAACTTACCTTTTTGATGGGTCCGTATCCTTCAAATTCCCTCCTAAGTTTTGACTCCGATGTATCATAATTCTAAAAATAAACAGAGAAAATGAGCTTTGATATTTTAATACAATTAATCAGGTTACAGTAACTAGTTTTAATTTTCCAGTTCTAATTACGGTACCTTACTATTATGATGAAACTAGCTGTAAGATCTTCATAAAAACGAAATAACTACATAAAAAGATTATTTTACTCTCACTTTCATCTAGATTTTTTAAACATTTCAAATAATAAAATAAACATGGAATAATATAGCACACTCTTATATCTATGGTACGTAAAAAGCTAATAAAACAAGGGGTGAAATACATTTTCTTAAACCTTTCGAGTAACCGATACCAATGGTATCTTCTAAAGGTCCTTTCAGTTCACTTGAGAATTGGATTAAACCAGCCGTGTGCAACAGCCGGCCCGCAGGCCATATGCGGCCCGCCTAATCCTGTCTTCCGGCCCGCTGATCAGTTATTGAAAACAATAATTATTATAATTTTTCTTTTTTACAAAACCTGTTAAGAGTGACTGGAAATTTTGCATCGATCACAGTGCGAAATAAGATAACGCCCTGAAGATAAGCACTTGGCAAGCGAAGGTACTTGGGGAAAATTTCCCTCGGTAAAAGGATTGTTAGATGTACCGACAAAGTTCTAAATGCATTATTCTGCTCCTCTTTAGTGAGTAAATATTTTGGTTACCACTATAACAGTTGTTTTGTGTTATTGTGATGTAAATTACGATGAACATGTTCCATCATTTAATACTATCCTATTCAACTGTCGTAAAAATGATATATCTACAGTGAGGCCCGCGACGCCATTTAGTGCTCCGTGATTGGCCCGCCCACTGTTTTAAGTTGCACACCCCTGCATTAAACTAAAAGAAATACTACTTTAACGAATGAGTTGTGCTTTTTTTTTTTTTTAATTATTGATGATAATCACAGAATATAATTTTTCAACGTCTTAATTTCAAAAAAGCCTTTTATTTCTTATGAACTACCATGCTCGAGTGGCCAGCTTCCCTTTTAGGGTATGATATTGCTGACAACGAAACTGGCAATAAGATCATATCGAACTTCATGCAATCACAAAGAGTTGCTATTTTAAATTGTAACGTCATGAAAATAATGTTGTCTATTATGAAGGTAAGGTAGTCAATTAACTCTCCTCGTGCGCTGATATCTGTATTTTATGGTAGTGTTGTCATTAAAAATGACCATGAAATACAATTTAACAGCCCCAACCCTGTTTGAGTAAATTTCATCCCGGGACCAGACTACAATTTGCTATGAACACTGTCAGGCCATATGTATCTATTTGATACACGTGGTCCATCAGTAAACCCTCACTGTGTATCAAAAAGATACACATGGGGCTGAAAGTGTTAAAAGAGCAGATTTTAGGCAATACATCTACTGAAGTCAAATCCACTGTTTCACTATATTATGCAGGGTGTTACATAAATCTATCACAATATTCAGGGAACCGATTCCTCACATTAAGAAAGAAAAAAAAAAAAAAAAAAAGTTCATATGGACCTGTGCTCAAAAGTGGATAGTTTCGGAGTTATAGGATGCCGCAAACGTGAAACAAATGAACTTTGAAAGTTCATAGCTCCACTACTATGGGATCTATCGTAGTCGAGCCAAGACATCACTTAGGAACCGGTATCGGAACTACCCAATCATCCATGTTTAAGAATGCTATAGTACTTGCACACCAATATTTAAAGATGATGGAGAGTGATCAAGCACTTTCCAACAGCCCCTCTAACAAATGATTGTGCAAGTACCGGAGGCTCTCAAAGATGGATATTTGGATAGTTCACATATCAGTTCCTCAGTGATGTCTTGACCCGACTACGGTAAGTCCCAATGAACTTCACTTATTTCACGTTTTCGGCACCCTATAATTCCGAAATTCATCTACTTTTGAGCACAGGTCCACATGAACTATTTTTTCCCTTTCTTTCTTTCTTGATGTTAAGAATCTGTTCCCAGAATATTATGATACATTTATATAACACCTTGCATATATAGTGAAACAGTGGATTTGACTTCAGTAGATGTATTACCTAAAATCTGTTTTAAATACAGAGAGACAGGGAATTTTTTTTATATCTGAATCGTTTTTAACACTTTCTATAATAAATATTTAGTGGACAAAACTGCTCATCATTTCATTTAAATTCGATAGGCATTTTAACATACTTTTTTCTATATGAAAAACAGTTACTTGGAAGACAGATTATCAACTAAACCGACCTTCATTTAAAAATATTTACCAGCTTAAACTGACAGCTCATACTGGAGACTAATTGGTAAAGTGGCTGTACTCAGTACCGCGACAGATGATTAACGAAAGGGAATAATTATGAAAGAATTTGTCGTATGAAAATGTGACAAAACCCTGAAAAATACCATGAGCACGACATTGCCCATCAAAAATTTATAGCCTTGGGTTGAACTAGGAATCTTTCGCGCTTCAGGTAAGAACTAGACCATTGTCACACCATCAGACAATGAAAAATTATTGTAATCAAAAGAATAGTGAGAAAACAACACAATACGTACATCTTGAACGGGGATTCGAACGGAGATCCCCAGCCCACGCTCTTGGGCCACATGACCATGCCAGCCAACTAATGAAAAGAAGAATTTACGAACTAACCAAATTTTCTATTTCAGAGAACATGGGTTACCTTGGACTGCTGTCCGCAATAATAGGAAAGATAAAGATATCAGGTAAAAAGACAAACTTTTTCATTAAAATTAACTAACTTTTGATTCGGAGTAAATCGGACAAGAGTTGGATTGCGCTTTGAATTTGTGCGCGAAATTCACTGTTCGTACGCTTAAGTCAAAACTTGGTACTTTGCTCAGCTCAGCCTTGTATATTAAGTTGGATAAATTTCGACGCGGTCCATCATGCATAAGACATACTGAATTTAAATTTATACGTCTACTGTTTCCAGCTGATAATTTTGTATTTTCTTGTATTCCTGACACAAGGTACGTCACTAAATGACTTGCAGGCTTTTTATATCATCATAATAGTGTACGTCAGTATGACAACTATAAATTTCTTCAAACAACCCGAAGTACAGCGTTTTGCTAATATTACGATATTTTGAAAGCTGTGAAAATATAGTATCAAGTTCAATCTACAGAACTATGTGAATCTTCTGTACATTACACGGGAATATCAAGTTCATAATATACGATTCTAAAACAACTCATAAATCGGTGAAACCGTTTAATGCGAAGATTTAGTTAGTAAATTTAATCAAACTGTAGAAACTACTACTTCGCATGGACATTCTTATTTCCTGAACAACCCTAACTTACATTATACAAACTATACTTACTATTCTTGCTACAAAAAGTGTTTTGAACGGATCTCCTGTCGCTGTAGGTATGCTATGAGGGTCCCCTGTAACAGCAAAGAAAAACATATTATATATATATATACAAAAGCATACATAGTCGGAATAATGAAAGCACGATAAAAAATGAATTACCGGAAAATAAAACAATCACATACACTAAGAAAGGTATATTATAAACATTTCGCTAAACACTTCGTTAGATACAAAGAGAAATAAATAGAAAAAGAAAAGAAGCTATGAAGTGTCCAGATGGGAGTCATGTTGGAATGCATGGTCACCATAGTAGTGGTGGCAGCTGGAAGTATATAAGAGATTGAGTGGAGGATGATAATAGGAAGGGTGGGTCGATAACAGTGCAGCAGAGCAAAGGAACATGAAAATTTTATATACGACTAATATGGGGAAATTAGAAATGAGATGCACATTTATAAATTAAGGTTAGTGTAAAGGGACAACTTTTGCCGATAGATGTCACTAGTCTTCGTATCTCTCCCATGTATTTTTTACCTTTCACGAAACTTTACAATTTCTTTTACAAATTTCAACCTAGAGACTTCAAATTTTTAAAGAAGGAACTTCGTAACCTATTAAAGGGAACAATCCGTGCTGATTTTTTATTTAGAATTTTCTTCATTGTTGAAACAGTTCAATTGTTAGAGGTTTAGATATCCATTTCAACAATGAAGAAAATTCTAAATAAAATATCGGCACGGATTATTGCCTTCGATAGATTATGAAGTTCCTTTTCTAAAAATTTAAGTCTGTAGGTTGAAATTTGTAAGAGAAATCGTGAATTTTCGTGAAGATAAAAAAATACATGGGAGTGATATGAAGACTGTAGTGCCATCTATCGGCAAAACTTGTTCCTTTAAACCAACCTTGATGACCAAAATAAAAAAAATACAAAATAGAAATGAGAAACTATAATAAAAAAAAATTAAAAAATGGGAGATATCGCGAAATGAAAAGTACAAAAAAGTTGTGTGTTCTGGGAACTTGAGCACTACAGGAGAATCGGTGATAGTTGATCTGAATCAAAAGAGAAGCTATTTTGTCCTACAAAACAGAACCCACTACATAAGTATATTTGACACCTTAGGCATGAGTATCCTCACATTCTTTTCCTAGATTCTCCCATGTCCTTTAGAAAGAGATGAAAACAAGCAAACAAACAAAAACAAACAAACAAACACACACCATTCTCTCTGCGAACCACCCCCTTGATCTTAGCAGTCTGTAACACCTTATCTGACTACTATTTTCATTCCCCATGCATTTCTTTTTACCCCTGCAAACTTATTTCATTTTCCATACACATATTTCAATATCCTATTATATATATAAAATTCGTAATTTCTAATTGCTCATTGAGCGTACAGAACATTTCTATTATAAATAATACATTGACTTTATTGAACGGAGTTAGAGGAGAGTCACTGTATAATTTCTATTTGTAATCTCTCACTAGTTTTATCTTCCTTCGTTGAAGTTCAGCTACTTTTGCCCTGGTACACTATCACGTGACACTGTATTCTTTCATGGTGCCCACCCAGACTATTTCTGCTACTTTTCTGCTCTAAAATTTTTATTTCTTTTCTCTCTATCTGAAACGTTCACTGAAAGCCTAATAAATATTTACCTTTCTTAAGCATAGGTTTTCATTATTATTATTATTTGTAATTTACAACAGAGAATAAAAATTGTTTACATAAAATCAAATTATGTAATTCATTATAATTGTGGAATAATTGTAATTAAGTGTGGAATTGAACTCACGATATTCTCAAGCAGTTTTGAAAAATTATTTACCACAAAATACTCAAAATCAACATCACAAAGCACTAAAACGTTACGTTGAAAGTAAACTTTTGACTAAATTCTCTCCACCTTTAACTGGCAATACTATTATGACTGGACCAATATTGTATCGAACTGAACGCTTCAGTTACTTCTGTTTTAATTTATATTTTTACTTTTTCCTCTCTCTAACTGAAAATTGAATTTAACGTTTCAGTTATTCTCTTTAGGCTTAAGTAGAGGGATGCTTAATACAAGTTAGAATGAAATAACTAGTGGAATGATAATGTAGGAGAGGCCTCAGAAAACCCACAGACCCACCATCCTTCTACATTATAATTGTAGAATAATTGTAATTAAATGTGGAATTGAACTCAAGATATTCTCAATCGTTAGCAAAAGAGTTTACATTTACCTTTTTAGTGATAATATTTTCACTATTTTGTGGTAGGTCACTCTACTGATAATGACGCAATCGCAGGATTTGTGATGGATTACAAGAACATTTCGTTAAAATTGCTTGCGGTCATCGAATTTCTGATTGTGGATGGTGTTACGCCCATCAATAAACATCGCTGCATGAGTAATATATGACGAAGCTTATGTGGACATTAACACAGTGAGGAGGGGGTTCGGACTGGGCACACACAGAATCTTGCTACATCATGTCTGGATGACAAAAATCCCGGTGAACTGTCAACGACTGTATCCACTCCAGAGAAAGTGGAACAGGCTGATACACTGGTTCGCAGTGATCAGTGCATTACGCAGAGGGTGACTGCAGTCATTATTGGCACATATCACTCGTAACAGTGAATCACATCAAAACGCGTACGAACAAAATTGACCCGTTTCAACACCGAAGAAGAACGTTTCTCATGCGTCTTGTAACTGGGGACGAGTCCTGAGCGCACACTTTGAACCCGAGGCTAAATGCCAGTCCATGGAGTACAGGTATCCATCCTCTCCCAGTCCTGAAAGATTTAAAACGTAGCCATTAGCAAGGAAAGTCATGGTCATTATCTTTTGGGTCAGTGAAGGTGTAGTGCTGATTGACTTTTTGGAGTGGTTCCACTGTCCTCTCCGAACATTGCGTGCAGACACTAACGAAGTTGCATGCACCTCTGTGTAGAATTCATCATCATAAAAAAATCCCATCCTTTAACATGACAACGCAAAATCTCACTCAAGTTGGGTGACCACCACTGCGTTGCACAGGGGGATGTTTTGCATCCTGACCCACTTTACAGCCCTGACCTGACTCACTGTGATACTGGCTGTTCCTAAAGCTTAAGGAACATGTGAAAGTCCAGCGTTTCACATTCAACATGGACGTCATCAAAGCAGTGTGTTCTTGGTGTCGTCAGCAGACGACCTCATTCTTCACCGACGGCACGCAACAACTAGTGCACTGCTGGCGGAAGTGTGTCGACGCTGATTGGGACTATATTGAAAAGTGAAAGATTTCTCGGAAACCAGAAGGTTCAAACTTTCGTTTGAGGGTAAAATTATTCACGCATAACAATAAAAAGAATTAGATGGTTGGAGGCAACACTGTCATGGAACAAATACTAAGTAGACTAAACTTGTATCCTGTTATGTGGTAACTCTTGGTTTATACAAAAGTACCAAGTGTATAAAGTAAACAGGCAATTATTCTATCTGATTCTTACAACACATACAACTATGAAGAGTAGTACATGTGAACAAAATCAGAATTAACATTTCGCATATGAAAATGAATTGCCTATTTGTAGTATCAAGTTCCCTTTCTGTACCAAGCTATATGAAGTACAACTAAACTTCCAAGTAACTGGGTCTGATCCACCTGCAGATACATAAAATATCGAATTTATGTAAAACCCAAGAACGCTATAAGAGAGATTATAAAGTATTTAGAAACACACACATTATCAAAACATACTATATTGTATCAAACTGAACAATTCTTAAAAAAAAAATATGTACATACTGATAAGCTTAAATATACAAGCTATCGAGAAAGTAGAATTCATCGTCGGAAAATACAGAAAACTGTCAGAATGGATGTGGCTTATTAGGTACTTATCATTTCCATGTAATTTCTCATCAACAGAGCGGTATTCTTCAGTGCAAAATAAAGGGAAAATGCTATATAATGGTATACCCTCCGAGGCCTTCTTCAGCCGCTATGCACTGTGGGAAATAAAAATTCACTATGTGGCAACGTCGGAGAATAACCTGGAACCATTAACATTACTCTCCGAATCCAACAAGCAGTTACATCGATTTTTACGTTAATACATGGTACTAGTAAAAATGAAATGAAATCTTTAAGTTTTACGTCCCACGATTATGCCGGTTAGGCTAAAGGAGACGGTGATTATGAGAGATGAATGAAATGGTGGAATGAAGAAAGTGGGAGGAAACGGGAGAACCCCGAGAAAACCCACGAGCACGGTGTTTGTCCACCACAAAGTTCACTTGGCGGGGGCTGGGATCGAACCCGGGACCCCAAGCACCAGAGGTGAATGCTCTACCACTGAGCCACCGCGCCCCCTAAATGGTACTAGTGTCAACACATCAACTTTAACTGCTATCTGCGAAGAATCGTTGTAACTATTTGATGGATTGGTAGATCTGCTTCACGGTTCTTTATCTGCGATGTTGCCGCATAGTGCAATTCGCTCTCCAGACGAGGAAACGAAAGGTTTAAAATTATATATATTTTCACTTTATTTTGGCTTGCAGAATAGTGCTCTGTAGTCCGTGGGTGCCATTTTTTTTTAGAACACCGGATATATATATATATATATATATATATATATATATATATATATATATATATATATATATATATATATATATATATATATATATATATATATATATACAGGGTGGTTCAGTAATATTGGACAGCCCTGAATAAATCGGAAACCAGAAGAGATATTAGGAAGAGTGTGGTGGATCCAGATACTTGTGGAAGGGGGACGTCTTTTGAGGTACGACACAATGTTACCAGGTCAACAGTGTTGCCAGCTCAGTACAAAGTTTTATTTTTTTAAATGGAACATATAGAAGTTTATGCCATCAAAAGAATCAGTACAGAATGTGAATACCAACAAGCGAAACCGCACCGGTCAGTGTTGCCAAATAAGGAAGTTATAAAGCTTCAAAGATCAAAAAATTAAAGTGTCCGTAGAGCAAAACTAGCAAAAAGGCAAGAAAAATAATAATACGGAATGAAAAGGAGTAACCGAAAGAGTAAACCAAAGAACGCACAGCATCCAGTGAGTAACAGGGTTGCCACAGTAAAGGGGGAAAAAATTGAAAATTTTGCAGTTGCTGTAGGAGGAAAAGTGCCCATATGACATAACGCTGGAAACACCATAGAAAGTCTATGTAAGATTCAGGAATCCTAATAGCGTTTGTTCGAAAGCGATATCTCTAACCGTTTTCGAGATACACCAAAGGTGTGCGGGGTTTGCAACACTGCATAATTGATTTGACGATTAGACCCGTCTAGACGTGTAGTTCTTACATTTTGTTGGGCGTATCATTTTCATTACTCGTTCCTGTAGTTTGGAGGGCGAGGGAATTATTATGCAGTGTTGCAAACTCCGCACACCTTTGGTGTATCTCGGAAACGGTTAGAGATATTGATTTCGAACAAACGCTATTAGGATTCCTGAATTTTACATGAACTTTCTATGGTGTTTCCAGCATTATGTCATATGGGCACTTTTCCTCCTATAGCAACTGCAAAATTTTCAATTTTTCCCCCCTTTGCTGTGGCAACCCTGTTACTCACTGGATGCTGTGCGTTCTTTGGTTTACTCTTTCGGTTACTCCTTTTCATTCCGTAGTATTATTTTTCTTGCCTTTTTGCTAGTTTTGCTCTACGGACACTCTAATTTTTTGATCTTTGAAGCTTTATAACTTCCTTATTTGGCAACACTGACAGATGCGGTTTCGCTTGTTGGTATTCACATTCTTTACTGATTCTTTTGATGGCATAAACTTCTATATGTTCCATTTAAAAAAATAAAACTTTGTACTGAGCTGGCAACACTGTTGACCTGGTAACATTGTGTGGTACCTCAAAAGACGTCCCCCTTCCACAAGTATCTGGATCCACCAAACTCTTGCTAATATCTCTTCTGGTTTTCGATTTATTCAGGGCTGTCCAACATTACTGAACCACCCTGTATATATATATACAGCATTTCATTTCTAAAAATAAAGGTACCGGTACGCTTACTAACAATAATAATCATAATGTCAAGTAGCATATCACTGCAGTCTTGTAACTAAAAACTCTTACATACATATATACGTATATAAAGATGCTTTAAAAATGTCTGATTCTTAAATCTTCATTTACAACACAATAAACGTAATGATAATCAATATTACTTAGTGATTTGTTTTAGCCTTTTTGTCTTTTTGTAAACAGGCGAAAGTAAACTGCCATTGTTTGTTTTCAAACGGCATCAAGAGTTCCACAAATACTGAATTTCAATAACACCACATTAGTACATTTTTCACATAATGTTCTTCAGAATACTAATCATGCTACCAACATGTTCTACAAACTCTACTATATTAATGGAAAAATTTTGCGAAAAAAAAAAATATATAGGGAATGTTTTCACTTAATCCTCTTCTTAATAATGAATAAAAACAATTGTATATATAGAACAGGAACTTAGCAAAGGTTCCTCTACGAAGAAAATACAGAGGTGAAATCCCAACAGAATTTTTGTACTGGCTTTCAGTTTAGTCGAACTTCAGCGACAGACAAATTTATTGGGATTATTTCGTGGTACGAGGTCAGTCCTTTCTGAAGAAAAGAAAAGAAAAGAAAAAAAAAAACTGGTCGGTTCCAGAGCCTTTATGGTTTATACAGTATTATCTTGCGAAAAAAGGGAGGCTGAGGACGTGCCAGCGAGCGAGACAGAATACAATTAACTGACTTCAAGAAGGAACAAAGATAAGGAAAAAGAAAAAAGAATAAAAACTAATTTTCAATAAAACTATATATTTACTATTTATTATTTTCAAAATTTCTGTTCAACCTCTTTTTACAACAGAAAAGGAATTATTCCGTTCTCATTAAACAGGTGCCGGTACGACGTACTGCCAGTATAATTTATTAAGATTACTTTAATTAGATCATTAAGTTAATTTAAAATTACTTTTTGACTAGTTTTCTGAAAAAGTCAATCGAATAGACAACATCGCAACAGTACGAAAGATTATCAATTGTAAGAGAGAGATTAGTAAATTCGGATGAGGAAATAATAATTAAAAAAATGAGATGAAACTACAAAAAGAAAGCTATGATTCTTAAATACAGGAAGAAATTATCATTTTTAGTGTGAAAGAGCACGGTATGAAAGGATGAAGATATTGATGCACACAAAAGGAACAGGAAGGAGTAAGGGTTTTTCCTTCAGGGAAGGAAAATAGTAATATTCAAGACATTTATTTGAAAAAAAAAAAAAAAAAAGTCCTTGGACAGACGAAAAAAAAAAAGTACTAACAAAACTAGTACAGATATAGCAGACATTCTACAAGTAACATCGAAGGACTACCAAATAGTAATCCCACCGGTCTAGCGACTAGCACGCGTCTCTGTTGCAAAGGGTCTCGAATTCGATTCTCAGTGAGAAAGCCTTGAAACTTGAAAGCAGTACAATGGTTTAAATTCTTCTTTAACTCTTTGAAACGGTGGCATTTTTAAGGAAAGAAGTGAACTTTCAATTAAGTACCTACTGCTTCAGCACTATTCATCCGAGCATCACGGTTTGTCATCCATTTCAGAATAAAACTTTCAAATACGACCTAATCCGCAAGTGTATGACAAGAAAAGAGAAATCTGAGACAATTCGGGAAGTTTTCCTATTAAATATTGCAAGATCTTGAGTAATCAAGTGGCAAAAAATATTTCCCAATCCTGTTGAAGAATACATAGTTTCATGTAGAAATAGAAAAACTACAAGCTAAAATAAAACTTTTAACCACAGCACTATTCAACCGGGTATCATGATTCATACGTCATTCTTTTCAGAATGAAACAACAAACTTCCAGATGCTATCTTGCATGTGTGTGCGTGACATACACGAAAAGGGTAAATTTCCCTCCAAAAAATCCCTTTCGATAAGTTTTGCGCCCCTTCGATACAAGCTAGCTTAAAATATACTCCTGTGGCTTTTTTTACAACCTCGCTTGACGAGAAAAGCGAGGAAACTACTACTTCCGGTTTTACTATTGAACTTGGATAGTTTGGATGTTACCGTAGTTTCAGAATGGGAAACCAAACTCACTTGTTATATAGTTGTTACTTGTAATCCTAATTCTGACCCCATCCATCTACTCAGGTCTTAAAATCTCTGGTTTGCCTAACTCCCTTGAAGCACAGAGTAAAGGAACTGGCCACCCTACACCTATCTTAATTGCTCCAACTAGCTACGTTAGAGTAAGTGGGCTAGAACCTACTTTCGATCAACGCACTGATACATACATGGTTACTCGCATTTTCAGGGACAGTTGTAGGGACTGTAATGCTATTATTTATTATGCTTTGGTCAGAATTTGTCTTGTATACAAGAAGTTCCAAAGCCAAAATCAGTGGTATTCAGTGAGGAAAGGAACAGAAGATAGTGAATCAATTTACTTAATCACTGAAATCTAATATACGTATATGCCTACACTTTACGGTGCCTTAGCATTTTCATACATCCTCATGTTAAGTGCAGAATATTGTAGCTTTGTGTGTTAAAAAAAAAAAAAAGAAAGAAAAAACTTACGATCCTTCAATGCTTTTACTATGTGATGCGACCAATGACTATGATTATCTACATTAATGCGCAAGACAGTTCTTGTTTGTCATTTATCGACCAAACCTTTCGTTCTTGTATGACTGCTTTCCTGTGACTTATGCTTAACAGTATCGATACATGATATCAGCTGATCGCAAGGCTGCCCCCCTGACTTATTACCCAGAAAACTACATACATACATACATACTAATATTCAATAAAGACTAAAGGTGGATAGATAATACGTATGCATCACAATAATGACGTTGAAAAAAGTATTTCAGTAAATTACCTGTCCCACCTACTATCCTATACTTTTCACTTGTAATAAAGGCAGGGGAAGGGAAAAAAGATAACAACAAACATAGAACTGAGTTGGTTACATACTGGTGAAGTGGCTTGCATGACGAGTGCCGATCACGCTGCGTGTGGACCGGTTGGTAGTAGTGAAAATATATCGGCAAGAAAAGTGCGATTGTCACGTCCTGTTTACTCGCGCAATCTGAACTCCTGAAATGATTTATCTTGTTTTCTTGTGGCTCTATTAGGGTAATTAATGAGTGTTAACGACAGTTCGGAGGTAGTGGCCGCTGCCAGTCCATCAATCAGCCCAGATGCCACTACCTCGTTTCAAGACATGGCATGTGCTCTTCATCAAGCGGGAGTTACTGCCGCAGAACAACAAGGTTCAAAAAAGAAAGGGAAGAAAAAAGGATGGTGGTAAGTTAAATTATATTCTTAATTTATTGACATTACATTCCACACGTACATAACACTTTCTTCCTCAACGTTAATTTGGAACACTTTTTTAAACTTTGAAGGCATTTCATTTGTCACCTAGAGCATAGTGTTCTTAAGATCCAACGGAAAACAGTTTTCCCTCCGTTTTCACTATTGCTCGTCTTGGGTACCAACGACTTCTTGAATACAACGTTGCATTCGATTCAGAAACATGCCAAGGAAAGGGAATATTTATTCTTGTTGGAATAAATTCCGTTTACTAGCATTTATAAATTACTAATGAGGACGAAAAGTCAGGGAGATGACCTTACTTTGAACTATATTTTATCAAAAAAAATGTAAACTACCTGTCACTTAAGGTTCAATCCATGTAAAAGCTATTTATCTCATGAAAAACATTCAATATCACATATTTATTCTGCTTTTAATGACAGCTTCTTAACTAAACAGAAAGTAAACATTAAATCAATGGTGTAATTCACACATTTACTTAAGTTTGACCAATAAATGCTTTTAAGAATAAGTCTTCGTTAAATGCTCTGAACACAATAATAAAATTGATTTGACCATGCCCTCTTTGTAGGAACTCGTTCTTGAATATTTAGGCTATATTCGAGACAGCTTTCGTGAAATAATACGGTTTTTAAGGGTGTGAAGAGTATCTGTCCATGCGGATCAACAGGGATTTAGAACTACCACAGCATCGTTAAACGCGCTAATAATAATAATAATAATAATAATAATAATAATAATAATACACTTGAAAATTTGAAGATAACTTCAATAAATAGTGCTACGCTCCAAGCAGATGAATTATATTGAAGCTCTACTGAACAAATAACCTGACATTACAACTTAGTAATTTATTGGAGTTCGCTGAAAATCTACTGTCTTCTTTTTCTTTCCTTTGCCTTACCAAAAGACCCTCTTGAGTGCACATGTTCATAGGTAAGCATATTTCTTACTACACGTTGACACGAAGTTTCATTCTGAAACAAAACTATTTTTTTTTTTTCCCTAACCTAATATATATCCAACCAAATGTTGACGCGTGTAGAAATTAAAACGAAGAGAGAAAAAATACACATTTAGCAAAGCAAGTATTCTCTGCTGATGAATGCTGCTAGTCAATCGATTATTTATTACTAACTGCTATGAAATGTCTCAGTCCGCTAAAAACATGAACGAGGCCGGACGGTGATCGAACTTGTGGTCACGCAGCACACTCCTCGTGTCCTTCGACAGCCTGGATTAGTATTGAGTATTTTTTTTTTTTTTTTTTTTTTACTGAACAATGACATTACAATCCAAAGTATGTATGTTCTTTCTATCACAACAGTACAACCAACCATACAAGAATTCAACTGGTATTAATTCAGTTCATATGTTATTTTCAATGCTTCACTACTTTTATCGAAAACCCATTTCTCCTAACATATGTACAACATTTGCACTTAAAATATATCATATTCTCACGCTAAAGACAGCTGTTCAAATTTGAACAAAATAAGATATTCTCTAACAAAATTTTCCAAATGTTTTCCAGTCCTAATGCTAATGACTACGGTAATGAAAATTTCGCTGGTAGTAGATACTTTAAAATAAAAGAAAAAAAATGTAGTGTTGCAAATGTCAGAAGATTTTCTTTGCATGTCCTTTTAGGGTTTATGGTAACTTTTGTTACCATAACGTACTGATGTCTTTGACCGCTTATTTAGGTCCTATAACAGGCATTTAAGCCGTTTTATTATTATTATTATTATTATTATTATTGGCCAAGTCAAGCATGGACCAAAGAACACCCCACATGCGTTTTAGAACCGGATGGTCAACTTGGCGGCGCCAAGTTGGGGCGGAGGAGCGTGACTTTTTTTCTCAAGGCAAATTTAAAAAAAAAATTCATCCCCTTCGTTTTCAAGATATCAGATTGAGATTCTGCACATTTGAGTTTTTTTTTTTTTTAAGATCCCTACGTGAATCCGAACCCGGGCCTGAGGGGTGCAAATATTCCGAGGGGGTGATTCAGAAAAATTTCGTTTTTCCCGAATTTCGCGGTTTAGGTGTTATGATATGGGCATGTGAGTGGTACCGTTCAAAAGGGCGCGTTATACTGAAGAAAATGGCATTTGAACCATTACCCTAGGCAAAACAGTAATGACGCAGTAACTTTTTAGAATATATATAAAATGGATCACCTTCAGACTTTCAAAAGATCCCCTCCCCCTTGTTTTCAAGATACAAGGCTAAAATTTTGCACACGCATTGTGTACATAACTACGTACTTTTTCAAGAGATTTTCAAATCCCTACTAGAACCCGGGACAAAGGAACGCAAAAAATCTGAATTTTTTTCGAAAATTCCCCGATTTTTTCGTTTCTGGTGTATAATACAGACAAGTGAGTGGTACCGTTGGAGAGAATGTTCTATTCTGAGAAGAGGAGGAAAAAAAACGAGTGTTGACTCGTGATCCTACAATAAATAGTAAGGAAGCAGCAGCTGTTTGACTGAAAACCTAAAATTTACCTCAAAAAGTGGAAATCCTAAATGGGTAAGAACTTTCACCAAGGTATGCAATATCTTGTATTTCGATTTTCTACATTTCGCTGTATTTTTAAAAGAAATACGGAAGACATTTGAGATATACGGCATCTATGTCTAAACGGAAAATGTTCACAAATAACAAATAGTGCTTCATTTCATTTGAGTTTAGCGTCCCTTTCAGCAGCGAGGCTATACGAGACGTGGATCTACAGCTTGATGTGGGATCTGAACCACATGAGCTCCCACAAGGAATTGATCCCGGGTCTTCGACGCCAAAGGTGCGTACACTAACCGCTTACCCAAAAGGGAGCTCAACTTCTTAACAAGTTGTTATGCTTTCTACTCGAAGTTTCGTAGCAACTGTGTATTTTATGAAGATAAAAAGTTCTAATGCCAATTAGCTTATCTTTAATTTTCATCAAGATTAATCTTTAGGGTTGTCGAAATTATTTAAATGAAATGAAATGAAGTGTTTCAGCTTTTAACGTCTCACGATTAAAGTCCATTAGGCTAAGGGAGACAGATGATCAAGGCAAGTTATGCTGTTAAGCATTGGTAGAATGAGAATGTGGAAGAAAACGGGAGTACCTTGAAAAAAAAAACTCACCGGCACAATGTACCCACCACAAACTTACTTGGTCAAGGATCGAACTAGGGACCCCACTGACCAGAGGTAAGCGCTCTACCACTTATTTTTAACAACTTTTAAGACGGATAGGCAGACAGTAATAATTTCTTAAGACTTACATAAATAGTTCGACCAAATGAATGACACTTAGAACCACTACGTTTCTTTTCTACACCACTATACTCATAGTACAAAACAGAACTTACATAAAGCTATTTCCTGTTCCAATTTATAAGCAACCTGTTCGGCTCTTTCTCTGCGCCGACGTTCCAATCGTTCTTCCCTAGTTTCGACTCTGGTAGGTGGTGGTGTCTCCTTCGGATCCTGAAATAATAATTTATCGTTCTATCTGTAGTACAATACATGATGTCTTTAACAGTTAAACATCCAGTTAAGTGATGTGGATAGCACACAGGGCAATTATGCATTTGGTTAATACAGGTATTTTTTTATGTATTATCTAATTTCTTTTTTTATGTTTCACAGTATCGTTGGTCATAAAACAATGGGGCATCTTTAACATATTTTTCTTGGCAAGTTTTCGGATTCTTAAAATATTTAACAAGTAATCTGCCAAAGCTATAATCTGTTTCACATAACCTGATAAAAAAAAAAAGAAGTTTTTCCTTCCCACCACGTTGGTGTTCCGTCTTCCACCATCAGCCCCCGCACACGGAGATATAGTGAGTACCTAAATGTGTCTAAATAAAAAATTATAACTTTCATAATAACACTACGTATTTGAAACCACTTGCTTACATTTACCTATATTACATTTACCTATGTGTTGTTATAATAGAAATTTTATTGAACAGTTGTATTATTTTTCTTCTTTCGACAGTTGGGGTTGTAACAATGTTGGAATGGCAAGTGATGGCAGGATTGGTAGTTTAATGGGTATTTACTGTATTGATACAATAATTTCATAATAATCGTTTCCTACACTGATAATAGTGTTCCAATAATAATGTTTGTTTGGTGAGCCTCTCTTGCAAAAGAGGGAAAAAATAACTGTCTTAGAAAGATTATCAGTTTTTATTAACGGGAATAATCATTTGCAGTAATTAACTGTAAGAGAGAGACGGTTATGGCCTGTAGAGTAGTCTAATGTTGTAACAACTTATTATATAAGTTGATTATTGTATAAGAAAGAAAATACGATAAGTACGAGTTCGCTCAATTATATAAAAATAACAAACGCTTTGGCTGAAAAGTCTCAAAGGCTCATCACAGAAGAAACTTTTCCATTGGATTTTAACCCGTGAAAGTCAATGTACCACGTTTGTTATAAACCATTCTTCAAAGATCCTACTTTGCATTGTCCGGAAGCCTCCTTCTTTGCCCACCTAATAGTATCTTTCTCCTAAGCTTTTTGAATAGGACTTTGTGACTTAGTGCGTATTTCCCATACAAGCAACGTGTAATCCTTACCTTATACATATTAACTTTACAATTTCTGTAATACTCGGTGACCTGTAGTAGTTGTGAAATAAAAGCTTGTATATAACGTTTTAATTCACCTGCCTCTTTCCCTACAAATCTTTTTAGCAACATTTTCGAAACCCCGCCGTTTCCGTTCTTGTATTCGTGTTAGAGATCAACTTCCACATTCATACATAAATTATGGGCTGATTGAGTTCCCTTTGATTTTAATATCTTCGATATTGTAAAGATTTCTCGGGTAGAGCAAATGAAATGTACTCGGGATTTGGACTTTTCCCTTCACCCTTTTTATTACAAAAGTTTTATGTACACAAATAATAAGAAATCCCACTAATATCAGGTAAGATTAGATGGGAGCCCGGTGACCAAGCGTCGTGGGCTTTGAGGTGAGGTACTCTCGGTGACCAAGCGTCGTGAGAGGGGTGTAGATTAGATATCTCTCTCTCGGTGACCGTGCGTCGTGAGAGAGAGGAAAGGAACCCGGTGACCAAGCGTCGTGGGTATAAGGATAGGTACCTCTCGGTGACCAAGCGTCGTGAGAGGGGTTCTAGGTGGTGTGATCAATCCGTGAAGATTGATGTTGGTCGAGGTGTGCAGGTCCTTTTTATTCTGTCTTGTCGGCTTCCATCGTGGGTACTCGTCCTTCCGACTGATGGCGATGGTGATCGACTCCTCTTCGGGAACGTCGTCTGTTTGTTTGTGTTTATTATCAACACATGTAGTTCACACGTGGTTATTGCCTGGTACGGCAACGTGGGGATCCTTACACCCCCGGGGCGTAGAAAAAAAATAAGCCACTGGATTATTTTTTCGTGGTTGTGCCAGCATGGAATCTGCATATTGGGCACAGTAGACACTGGAAAACACTATAACACTGAAACACAAAATCAAAGTTAAAAAGCACTGGTCACTGATATCACTGTTTGAGATATTATCACATAAGTTTTAAAGTTGAAGTTGGAGCACTGACAGTTTGTCCTCTTAAGCTAAGCAGGATCCGTATGTTACGTCATTTCCCTCAAAGGAGAGGCTGTCGAAGCTCTGGTGATTACAGTTAATATACATATACTAGGTCGCTTATAGTGAGGGCCGTAGCATATTGTGGTGATGGTAACACTGTCTCTGGCGCCGACCGGGACGAGGTCATCGGTAGTGGATGTGAGATCTCGATGCGAGGAGGGGATGTTAATTCTGGCCGTATCCTGAGGCGGCGGTATAGAATATATAGGAAAGCGAAAAATAGAAGAACTATTGCGGCCGTGATAATGAGTGGAAGAAGATGAAACATACTGCAAAAGAAGGAGGTTGTGAGATTAGCGATTGTTCGTAACCACGCGCTTGTATAAATAATAAAGAAAACATCCAATTCCAATTAGTAATAAAACAATTAAGGCCGCGATGATTATTAGTGTCCAGGGGAAAGTTGGAGCAAGATGAAAATCCGAGAAATGGTCTGGGAGAAAGGTCTTTTCATGTTGTAAGAGGGAATGCATAGATGTTATGGTTCGTTGGAAATTTTGAAGATTCAGGGTAAAATTGATATCGTTCTGAGCAGGCAGGTGCCGAAATTCAATTGTAAAATTGGCCGTATGACGTGAAGGCAAATTCAGGGTGTCAGTAAGTACTCTTTCGAAATCCTCATATTGAAAGAAGTATGTAGAAGATGTATTAACGCCATCTGCAGCGATTATATGGTTCCTATGCCTGGTAACTTTTACAGATTTTCTAGTCGTCAGATGGAGACCCATAGGTGAGTATAAGTAGAATTCCTCATTTTTAGAAAGAGTTGGAATCAAGTGGCAATTGGCCGTCGAATTTCGGAATACTAAGTTGTAGAGGCAATCTGTTCCCTGGGAACGGGCTTGAGATTGTGTCTTGCAGATAGAGTACATCGGGTGAGGTTGACATATAGAGAGATCTAATTCATAGATTCCTTCGGTAGTCCATATAGCGTAACTTGGCAATTTAAGGTGGATATGGGCAGTATCCGTTAAAAATCCATTATTGTAAATTTTATAGAGCATGTAATGATCCTTATTATGTATAATAGGAGTCTGGATAATGATATCCAAGTTTGCCAATGAGGAGTCAAAGGCGATAAGGTAAGCCTTTGAACATTGATAGAACAGACCTAGGTCGCGTTCTACTAGTGAGCCCCGTAGATTTTGATTATTAGCAATCATTTTGCGGGCGAGATCTGGCTTTATTAGAACGTCATTGACGGTATTTTGCAGTAAGCCCTGTATAAGGGAATCAAAATGTTGCTCTATAATTTGAAAATGTAGTAAAGTAATTAGAAATCGTTCTTATCCTTTACGTCCATCTGTCCAGTTGAGTTAGCACAATATAGACTGTCTTTTCATACAATTTACATACACATCCAGCAACATGGAATCAGATACATCTTTCGAGAGAAGAAAAAAAGTCAGTCGATTTTCTTAAAAACTGTTTTAATATACAGAATTACATTGTTCCTATTTTGACATGCTACCAATCACAAGAGCACCCACACCATAGACTGGGCAGTCTGGGTTGGGGCAGGATCTCAATTGTCTTAATTCTGTTAAATATTCTGTTCTTTCTCCCTGAAATTATGGGGCATGCGAACTCGATAGAGATTATTGTTTAGTTTTGAAATTATTGTAGCCGGTCCGCAGTATCTATCGGTCCATTGTGATGACTCTCCAATTCTTCGAAAGGGAAAGTAAATGAGTACTTTATCTCCAGTGTGAAAAGTTTGTTGTTTATGTCTTCTATCAAAGTACTTCTTTTGTTGTTCGTGAGCCTTCAGTAAGTTATGCCGTGTCTTTTCTCGAAGTTTTACGAGTTGGTCCCGTTCAAGCTGTAGCTGAGGGGTAATCCTTAGTTTGCAATCGCTGATGGTCCTAGGTTCGTATCCAAACATGAGAAAGAAGCTGGATTTCTTCGTTCCTAATTGAGCGAAACTATTTAAACCAAAAGTAATATGAGGTAATAATTTTGGCCATGTTTCGTGATTTTGTTGGACGAAAAATTTTAAGGAATTCTGCAGTGTTTTGTTCATAACTTCGACTAATCCTATGTCTTGATGGTTGAAAGCAGGGCAGAACTTAAATTCAAAGTTATATATCTCTGCTAGTTTTTGAAGTTTCTTCGCTCTGTGCACAGGATGTCTGTCCAGATGAAGGAAACGAAAGGCGCCGAATTTCAGAATTATTTCTTCCAATAAGAATTGTTCAATTGTATCTGCTGTAATCCCATTAACAGCCTTTGTCACTATATAACGTGTACTTGTTTCGATGGCGACTAGAACATATTTTGGTTTCCCTTCTTCGTGCGGATAGGGACCTAAGCCGTCAAACATCCATCGTTCTCCTATATGGCCTATCGGGTGGTGCAGAAGTTCACCTTGTTGTTTTCTGGGTAGTTTTTTCAATAGTTGGCACTCCCTACAGTTCTTGATTCTGAATGCCAAGTATGATTTCATGTTTGGCATGTAGTATTTGTTAAGGACAGTCTTGTATGTCTTAGAAAACCCAAAATGGGGAGCTGACGGGTCTTTATGAATAGACTCGAACCAATGTCCTGCCAAGCTTTTCGGGATGCACAAAAGATGAAGTAGCCCAAGTTCTGGATGTTTTTGTGTTCGATACAATATGTTGTCTTTTAATTGGAAAAATTTGGCTGCCCTCGTGGTGGAACTTTTTGCCGGTTCTCCCCCTTCTAAAACTGTTATAATATCAGCATATGCGTCATCCTTACGCTGTTCTTCTCGTAAGTTCTTCAAAGATCCTGAGTATTCTATTTGGAGAATGGGTTCCTCTAATGAATTAGATCTGTATGCATGTAGATCTTCGATTGCCTGATGTGGGTCCATGGGTTCTGAAATATCACTGCTATTCTGCTCTAAGCGGCTAATGATATCAGCCGGATGTTTCTGTCCTTCAATGTGACAGATATCGAAATTATAGTCAGCTAAGAAAAGTCTATAGCGAGTGTATTTCCCCACTCTGTCCGGGTGACTACGTAAAGAGGTTAGACATTTTGCGTCTGTAAACAATTTAAATTTACGATTGAGTAAAAAATATCTAAATTTGCGTAAAGCATATATAATAGCATACAGTTCTTTTTGCCATACTGAGCTCTTGATCTCAGTTTTTGTGAGACGTCTGCTACAATAGGAAACGATTCTTTCTTCGTTAGTTTTGGGATCAAAACAAGCTAATAGCCCTCCAATCTGGTGAGAGGATGCATCTGTGTATAGCCTTATCTCTAGCTTTTCGTCGAAATGATAGAGAGAAGGGGCATTCAAAATGTCTTCCTTCAACTTCTCAAATAATTCGTCATGTTTTTCTGTCCATTTAAATTTGGCATTTTTGGTAAGAAGTTGCTGAAAAGGTTCTACCTTGGTCGTGAAGTCCTTGATATGACTTCGTAAATAAGAGCATAGGCCAATAAAGCTCTTAAGTATGCGTTTGGTCGTTGGCTTTTTAAAATTCTTGATCTTTTTTGCGATTTTTGGTGAGATGCTTATCTTCTCTCCGGATACAAGGAATCCTAGTACTGGTAGTTCTGTATATAACAGGTGCGTCTTCTTGGGGTTGGCTCGGAAGTCGTGTTTCCTTAATTTTTGAAATAAAAGCTCCAAATCTGAAAGTTGTTGTTCCCACGTATAAGAACCGATGACGATGTCATCTGCGAAATTGGTAATACGTTTAGGTAAGCCGTCTAGTAGCATTTTAATTACTATAGTCAAAGATTGGGAAGAGGAACAATGACCCATTACGCATCTAAGGAATTTGTAACTTTTGCGTGTATGATTTACCTCGAAAGTCATATATTTAGTGCTTTTTGGATGCAATTTTATTTGAAAATACGACTGGGAAATGTCCAAACTTGAAATCAGGGTTTTCCCTTTTAAAACCTGTAAAACGTCCTCTGTATTTTGAAATGGTATGCTTAGGTATTTCGTATAAACATTGCATGCCTGGAGGTTCAACACAAGCCTGAAATCTGAACTGTTTGGCTTTTTAATTGCAATTAAAGGTGAGGAGAAATTACTAGTCTGCGTCTCCGTTATGATTTTTGCATCTAACAGCTGTTGTATCTGCTTATCAATTTGATCTCTTATCCCTAATGGAATTGGTGGGGAACGGTGATGGAATGACGCACTTTTATCTATACGAATTTTGTGTTCATATCCTCTAAAATAGCCTATATCCTCTGGGCTGTATGAAAACACATCCCTGTATTTATACAATAAATTGGTTACAGCTATTCGCTGGTATTCTGGTAAATCTGGATTTATGTCAAAAAGGTTAATGTTAAAAGATTTAGCAGTTTGCCTTAATCTTTCCTTTATCTCTTCTTGAGTACGAAATTGATGCGCTTTCTTTTCGTCTTCTTTTATTGTAAATGAAAATTCTTCCACGCCCTCCTCTGTATACGCCACTGGTGTACCTTTATTTAATGTTATTATTCGTGACGTGGGATTGGAAATGAGTAATGTGAGGTCGTTACTCGGTACTCTCATGGTCATTGCCTGTAAGCCGTATCGGTCTAATAATGATTGCAATGGAGTAATGTAAAATGCAGCGTCATGAATTGTTTCTCTTTGAATCGATACAGGAAAGAAGAAATGTGATTTCGCTGGTATCGTAACTTTACTTGCTGTGATGACGTTTGCATTCCTTTGCAAGTGCAATGAGTGCATAGTGTCTCGTGACATTTCTTCCGATTCTTGCTTTTCTATTGGAAACGTAGGTTTCCTAGGTTTTCTGTATAATGATATAGATTTATTCTCCAAGTCTATTTGAGAAAAAAGTCTTGTGAGAATGTCATTCCCAAAAATCGGATTAAAGTCAGCATCTATGATGCGGAAGTAATGTGAGAAAGTAGTGTTGCCAATTTTAAATTTAATTAAAGCTATTTCTTTTAAAGTTAGAACTTTGTTGGCAATGCCCTTGATACGAGTTTGAAATGGTATTAGCGTACATTTTGGGGGTACGTCCCGTCTTGACCATAGACTAAGACTAGAACCAGTGTCTATTATAGCTGGTAGACTGTTTGTACTTATATTAATATTGAGTAACAGTTTATTATTTTCTATTCCCAATCTAACATGTTCACGATGTTCATTATTGGTCGTCTGGGTGAAAAATTTGGCGTTCGTGTCCTTAAGAGTTTTCGCTGTTGCCTGCTCTTCTTGAATGCCAACACATCTTAATTGTGGTGGTGTCTGTGTGGCCCGCGCCGACTTTTCGGAAATGGCCCGCGAGGCTTGACTTTGGCCTGCGAGCCCATCTATGCGTTTCCCTGGTTGGAATTTTTTGGATTATTCCAACAGGTGGATGCTCCATGGTTCTTCTTGTAACAAATTGAGCAGACTGATATTTTGTCGCCTTTTACAAAATTGTTCCTTTTTCTACCACCGTTATTTCCTTTATTGCTATTCTTCGCATCCGCTTTTTGTTCGTTTCCTTTACGAATTTTTTCCTCCGTTGTTACGCCTATAATTAGACTTCATGGCATTCTGTGCTACCATTAACGATAACTCGGCCATTTGATTTGCTAATTTGGTAAGGTCCGTGTGAGGAGGTTGTGAGGGCGGGTTTTGACTATGGTGGGGGTGCGGATTCGAAACTTCTGGTGCAGAGGAAGTTGACTGAGGAGGGAAGATATTCTGCGATGGAGGTGCAGAAGGTAACGATTGCGAATAACTAGGAGCAGGTTGGGTGTGATGCACAGTAGAAGTTGGCTGTTGTGCATAGGTTGGCATGTATGAATTAGAATTCGTTTGGCTATAATGGTCGCACAAAGGGAGTGGTGAGGGGCGGTTAGGTTGGCCGATTAAAGAATGAATTGCCTGTGACAATTCTACATAATTCCTCTTTTGCATGAGATCTTGAGCTTTTTCCAGTTCGTGGAGTCGTTCCTGCAGCCGCTGGATTGTTGGAAAGGATTCCAACGCTATCTTTTGCAGCAAATTTCGTTGTAGTCCTAACGAAAGAAAATGAATTTTCTGTTCCTCTGAAGCCTCTGGCATCAGCTGTCTAATAGCCCTCAATTTCCTTAAGAAATAAGAATCGACTGATTCATTTTCGTTTTGTTGAATTTGAAAAATTTCTAATTCCGCCTTATACGCTGGTATATTTGGGCGGGACAGAGAAATTAATTTGGTTTTCAGTTGTTCGTAACTTAGTGTGTCGAATTGATTCAGATTTTGCAATTGTAAGACAAAGTCAAGAGCTACGTCCTGTAGATACATAGGAAGAATTTCTTTCTTCTTTTCGGAGGTCCAAGCCTGAAGTAAAGCCAAATGATCAAACAGCATGAAAAATCGGTCGGGATCGTCAGTACTGTGACCAGAATATCTAGTTAAGTGAGGAATATTAAGAGGTATACGGGAGCCTGATTCTGCCATATTGTTATCGCCTTCTTTATATGTATTTTTCCCAGATCTAGTTGTCGGCATAAATACCTGCCAGCCTGTAACGAATCAATCTACCGTTAAGAGTAATGAGAGCATTTATGAGAATAAGGATACTATCTTTTATATGATCCTGCTTTTAGTAACACTTACACTGTATGTTAAAAGTTTTTAAGTCCGTGATAAAAAGAGCGCCCCGTAGGAAAGTCCTTTTAGTGTCTGCAAATAGACGCCGACGCATCTACCATGTAAAGATTTCTCGGGTAGAGCAAATGAAATGTACTCGGGATTTGGACTTTTCCCTTCACCCTTTTTATTACAAAAGTTTTATGTACACAAATAATAAGAAATCCCACTAATATCAGGTAAGATTAGATGGGAGCCCGGTGACCAAGCGTCGTGGGCTTTGAGGTGAGGTACTCTCGGTGACCAAGCGTCGTGAGAGGGGTGTAGATTAGATATCTCTCTCTCGGTGACCGTGCGTCGTGAGAGAGAGGAAAGGAACCCGGTGACCAAGCGTCGTGGGTATAAGGATAGGTACCTCTCGGTGACCAAGCGTCGTGAGAGGGGTTCTAGGTGGTGTGATCAATCCGTGAAGATTGATGTTGGTCGAGGTGTGCAGGTCCTTTTTATTCTGTCTTGTCGGCTTCCATCGTGGGTACTCGTCCTTCCGACTGATGGCGATGGTGATCGACTCCTCTTCGGGAACGTCGTCTGTTTGTTTGTGTTTATTATCAACACATGTAGTTCACACGTGGTTATTGCCTGGTACGGCAACGTGGGGATCCTTACAATATTCAAAAGTATTAATACTCATTTCCTGTCAATCTACCTACATTGACTCATTCGTATTTGTTCCCAATACGCAAATTTAAGAGCTTACACGATTCTGTTTATTAGAAAAGTTTCCCCTCCCTGTGTAGGTCAACGACTTGCTTTCCCCTTCTGTAGTGAGAGGAAGGGAAGATTACCAGGTTGCCTGAAACAGACTTTAGTACTCTGCAAGTATATAAGCTTCCATGCACCAAGGCCTTAAGGCAGCGATTATCTGTTTTAATGGTAATTTGCTCCTCTCCTTCTTTTCACTTCCATCACTTACGTGGGTCGTTCAATATGTGTTTCTCTAAGCTGTAAAATATTTAAGATACATTTATAAACTATACATACGTGTGTAGGCGAGTCCTTCACCTCTACACATAATTCGCACTGACAAGGAACCCTAGGTATCTATCAGAGCCCGACTTTCATGAAACTTTGTATATAGAGAGAGTGCCTCGGGTAACTCGCACAGCCAAAATTATAGTTGCAGAGTTCAAGACGTTGAGACACTAGGGCTCGAGAAAGATCAAAAGTGGAACGTCAATACATTAAGGACATGGTGAGAAAAAGCACGTTTTTCTTTAAAACTAATCATAGTAGCGACACGAAATGAGCATACATGGATACGAGATGGTAGATATGATCTGTTAAAAGTTATAAAAAGAATATCCGCCATCTTGAAAGAGGCCATGTTGAAACTGGTGCGTTTGGTGTAAATGAGAAGAAGGTCATCCGATGCATTAATTTGAACGTAAATAGCCACAAAAACCTGTTGGTGAAGTCTGTTGTGGGATTATATTATTCCTGTGCGTCTGGTAGAGTGGTTTAGGTACAAGATGAGCAAAGTGTGTTTTATGACACTCGCGCAGATGCAGATTATGGAGCGCTATGAGTGGGATCAGTGGAACCAGAAAACCGAGCGAAATATAATTTTAGAACTACATCATTTGTGTCAGAGTCAACATGTAATTGGTGTGGATGTGCTAATATGACAAGTTCAATCTTCATAATAGTGTTATGCTTGACATTAACTTGTAACTTTTTTATTAGACAGAAATCAGAACGTCATATCAGTCCACCTATAGCGCTCCATACGCTCTATCTGCTCGAGTGTCACGAGATACACTTTGCTCATCTTGTACCTAAACTACTCTACCAGACACACAGGAATAATATAATCCCACAACAGACTTCACCAACAGGTTTTTGTGGCTATTTACGTTCAAACTAATGCATCGGATGACCTTCTCATTTACACCAAACGCACCAGTTTCAACATGGCCTCTTTCAAGATGGCGGATATTCTTTTTATAACTTTTAACAGATCATATCTACCATCTCGTATCCATGTATGCTCATTTCGTGTCGCTACTATGATTAGTTTTAAAGAAAAACGTGCTTTTTCTCACCAGGTCCTTAATGTACTGACGTTCCACTTTTGATCTTTCTCGAGCCCTAGTGTCTCAACGTCTTGGACTCTGCAACTATAATTTTAGCTGTGCGAGTTACCCGAGGTACTCTCTCTATATACAAAGATTCATGAAAATCGGGCTCTGATAGATACCTAGGGTTCCTTGTGAGTGTCTAAACCCTTTCCAAAAAATAGCTCTGGGTATTTACCATTCTTCTTCACTTCATCTGTTTCGAAACGTTCACCTTGCAATGCAGACTTCAATATCGAGAAAAGGTGGAAGTAACTCGGTGCTAAATTGCGGCTGTATGGAGAGTGCGACAGCAGTTTCCACTGTAATTCTTCAATTTTGTGTCTTGTTTATCAACCGTGTGAGGGTTATTTAACTTACACAAGCGCTCATATATTGCAGATAAGAATATCAGCTTTATAAGTAAATAAATAAATAAAATAAATATATAAAAGCCAATCGATGGATCTTATTTTAAGTTGAACTAAATGATATCCATGAATAAGTGCAAATCCTCATGCTTAGTTTCTGACTTAAAACTGATCTTGTACAAAAACCACAACACTTACTGCGATGAAACTGATACCAAAGCAAACGCTCATCAAGTGTTTTATATGGCACAATACGCAGAATGGTTGATGAGATGAAGTCCAAAGATAAGACATATCAATCAACAGATGACATCAAGCTAAACGAAATGCCATGTTTAACGATAAGTTGTCATGCGTAGTTTTCGAGAAAAAATAGTTTTATGGTGCTAAAAATATTTCTATGGCATTTTGTTTAACTTGATGTCATCTATTGATTGATATATATCTTATCTTTGGACTTTATCTCATCAACCATTATGTCGTACTGCCACAGTAATTGATAGTTTTAATTTATATACTGTACATGTAAAAGAATATACACATACATGAACTAACAATTACATTTATTGTTTGATTTAGTGAAAGTATTAAAGTAAATGACATCTTAGTACTAGTTATTAGTAATTTTAACAGTAGTCTCGTAAATTTTAGTAGTAGTAGTATTTTCTAGTAGGGTGAAAACCCCGACAGAAAATCCTGGTCCTCCAGGTTGGAGGTTGACGACTGGTTGTAAAAACATTTGCAGATCAAACATGGATCCAGAAAGGAATGTCAAAAAGTAACAAGTTGTTCAAATATAAGTTTACGTTTCACTTTTGAATACTTGTTTGATAGAGTTCAGTGCACTATCAAACGCTGCAGGCTACTGAGATAAACGTAACACAACTGAAGGATCATTAAAGAATGAGGAGCATATTACAATCATAAGTTGATATTATCCAGTTATGTCCGGTAGACGATGATAAACGTAATTTGACGACGAGTGGATTGATGCAGCGGGCGCGGTGGCTCATTGGTAGAGCGTTCACCTCCGGCGCTTGGGGTCCCTGGTTCGATCCCAGCTCACGCCGTGTGGACTTTGTGGTGGACAAACACCGTGCTCGTGGGTTTTCTCGGGGTTCTCCCGTTTTCTCCCACTTTCTTCATTCCACCATTTCACTCATCTCTCATCATCACCGTCTCCTTTAGCCTAACCGGCATAATCGTGGGAACTTGTTCAACACAAAGTTCACTTGGCGCGAGCTGGGATCGAACCAGGGACCCCAAGCACCAGATGTAAATGCTCTACCACTGAGCCCCCCACCATAGGCATTGTTTACTTGCCCAAGCATATATGAGAAAGAATCAAACCAGGAAAAACAAGTCACAGAAGCGTGCTATTTGAAGCTCGGTACATTTTTAATATGAATCAGTTTTCTTTCCTACAACAATGATCAACACCACAAACATTTTGTATATGCATGCTAATGCTACAAATGTGTCCTACAAATGTGAACGATATCCTGTGATAGGTCATGCAATGTTGATCACGCAATGATCATCAGCTTTAATGATATTACTTATTTCCTTAACGTTACTCTATTTGTAAATAATATTCAATGTTCAATTAAACTTATCCTACAACAGAAAAATTGCTAATATGAGTACTATATCAAGTGTAAGAAACACACAAATTAACATGCAAAATAGATACAACAGATGTGCTATTTATTAGCAACGTACACCGAAAATAGAATCTGGAAGAAATAGCATTTCTCTACTTTTCAAAAATAACTAGTAATTTATGTTGCTTCTTTTTTCTAATGACAAACAGCTTTTACTCTAGCGTTGTTTACTGCGGGCATATTAGTATTTTACATCCTGAGGATTATACTTATCTGCTAATCTAAACAGCACTGCGGATAGCATATTGAGCAAGGATAATATCCATAATAATACATAGGGAACCTATTTTTCATTGTCTATATTTTGGGATTAACTGGATTGATCACCTCCATGAACGAAGTCGTTTCCTGATTTTCAATTTCTCCACTCCGTGGCCACAATTGATGGTGATCATTCATCGAGTAATTCTAAAGATCTTTTGTTTCCCGGGCGGACACGGAGACTATTTATATAAAGGACTTTTTGTAATTCAAACTCTTAAGAAATGGTGATTTTGGGAGACTATGAGTTTCTGGTGGGATTTTGGAATTCCAATCGATATGCCTCTAAGAATTAAGTACACATATTTTTATTTTTGGTTGATTACATGGGCGGGAGGGGGGGAGTACCAGATGAGAGGGTGAACTATTATTAATCCTTTGGTTTTTTTCATATCTCTTCCATCAACTGGTATATTGATATGGGACTTTCGTCACTGGGTAGAATTCAAAGCAATCTGAAACACGACACCTTCTGTACACTCCCTGTACATTGCAGTATTTTTCGGAAATTAAAATGCGAAACCAAATAACCTCAAAATAATTTTTCTGGAAACACAATGACCATTCAAATGCAATACGGAGTACGTGTGCCACATATTTCAGTAAATAAATAAAAATACTCACTTATACTGAGCCTTTAAGATTTATTTCTGAGATATTTCAGTAATTGGCAGCATTATTCCTGAGATATAAACAAGACATGCGTAATGGTGGTATGAGAAGTCACTGTTTATTTCTTCTTCGACATTTGATGGACCAAGGGAGCATCAGTCACTGAATAAATATCCAAGATGCAACATTGGTTTCTTACATGTTTACTACGATCACTCTCTGTACCTGAATGGGGTACGTTAACTTTACTAAGTGAAACCTCAAATTTCTTATTATTGTAACCCTTTGATTGAAGATAAGGCAAGAAGTAGACGAAGCAATAAAATACACGGACATGATTACTTTATTTGGAGGTTGGCTCTCGTTCACAGCACACGAGGCTATAGAGAAACTTGAATCTACAGCTTAATAAAGGACCTGAACCACATGAGCTTCCACCGGGTTTCTCAAGCACACGATCATACCGATGTGAAATATTAATTTTTTGCCACTTCGTAATACTTTCAACACCAGAAGAATGCACAAAAACCAATTAAAATTACTGACACAATAAATAATTAGAAATATGGTTAGTAATTATATTACATTTAAAATGTTTCTTGCACACCATTTTAAATTACATTTATTTATTTAAATTTATCGGCGCTGCCATTTATACTAATCTGCACTAGGAAACAAAATATTAAGTTTATGGTGTCAATATTGTGGGAGTGTGTGATTCCACTCAAGGTTATTGCAGTTCATTCATTCCTGTGGAACTACATAAGGAAGAATTAACGTCTCATCTGTATCAAGGGTTTTAAGAGATTTACTTACAAAATACTGACTAGTACGTACAGTGCTTTGGCAATAGCTTCACTGACCTTTTTAAATTCAGTGACTAAACAATACATGAACAAATGAATATATTCACCGGGTCAGTTTCTTAATACGGACTAACCTTAATGAAGTGTTTATTACCACAAGATTATACCACAGAACCTGTAAACTTGTCATTTCAATTTTAATGGTAATAGAAAACATCTCTTTAAAAACAAGACTAATTTATGGATTGAATCATCAAAACGAGATGAATAACTTCCGAATTTCTTAGTTTTCGTTTTTTTTTTTTTTTTTTTTTTTTTTTTTTTTTTTTTTTTGTAGGTGGGGAGTTGGGGTGGGCGGAAGTTGCCAGTCATTTCAAGCCCACGGCATCCTTATGGGAACACACAAGTTTTCGTTTTTTTTTTTTTTTTTTTTTTTTTTTTTTTTTTTTTTTTTTGTAGGTGGGGAGTTGGGGTGGGCGGAAGTTGCCAGTCATTTCAAGCCCACGGCATCCTTATGGGAACACACAACGTTTAAAACTCGTTACAAATCACTACTCACATTTGTGCGCATCCCATCATTGTGTCTAGGATGAAGTAATTTCAATAAAAACTTGATTTTGTACTGTATTTGGACTCTGTGAAACATGTAGTAGCTTATTATAGCAATATGTTTAAAACAATCATGATTCGATTAGAAAAAAAAAAAATGCATCAAAACATTGCGATCTCGGCGTTTTTGGTTCAGGGACCACAAAATTTTTGAACGGCCTCTAAATCGAGTCTTCGTAATTTTTATGGAATAAGCACATCATACTGAGTTAAAAGATAGTTTTGGTTTGGCTACATTATATGTAGTTCTCCAGATATAACGCTTACAAGAAAATTTTTGATTGAAATTTCCATATTGGATCTCTTGATCCAAAACTGTTCCTGAGCATTAATGGGTTATCCATTGATGAAAATTCGTAAAGAAGGAAATTTTAAACTATTTTAGTGAGCAAATTACTTTTAGTGCTCTGAATTTCTCTTTTAGATGTTAAGATGACATTTTATTCTACAGGGAATTCAAATACGAACAAGATATGGAGCTAATGCAAACAGCTCGGCGAATTCGCGTTCGGAGAGAACTGAAGCTGCGACGTAGGCAATTGAAGAGAGAGCAAAAAGAAGCAGAAGAACATATGAAGGTAAGGATATCCAAAATTACTTGATTTAATTGCACCCATATTCAATATTCATTTTAAAAAATACTCCAAAAGCATTTAAAATTATCTGTGTGAACATTTCCGAAAAAACCTCGGAACATTGTCTTCTTCAACACCCATCTTTTCAGAAACTGGATGTTGACTGTGGAACTACATTCCGTTGGTCTTCTTTCTCCTAACAGTATTATTTTTCTTACTTCCAGTAGTCCGGCCCTTCCCGCTGGTCTAGTAGCTAGCATGTTGTTCCGGATTCGATTCCAAGTTCGACAAAAACTTCAATTAAATTTTCAACCATCATTCACTTTCATTAATCGTCGCCTCCTTTAGCTTAAAGGGCATAATCGTGGAACGTTGAACTAAAAAACTATTTTTTTAGTACGTGTAGTAGACAGAATTTTCCTTGTACACAACAAATGTAATATTTTTCGATATACGTATTATAATGGGACATATGCCAATGCCGTAGCCACATCGGTTTACCGATTCCACTGGTTCGACGAAATCAAGAAGTTTCAGCTATTGGTTAAACGAGGACTGCTGGGAAAGTCAGCAGTGCTTGTCCAACGTTGAAAAAAGAAGTAAAGTGGTAGCTAAATTTTTCCAACAACGGTGGTATAATTAACTATCGTACGTGTTTGCCATTTCAAATCGTAGGTTTAAATCTTAATCATGAGAACTAACCGATATCTAACATACTAAGGACCGGATTCAGGATTGCCTGAGAGGGGGGTGCACCAATAACTGCCAAAATAACCAATCACACTGAAGCTCATCAAAATGACATGTGACAATATTCTTTACCCCTAACAACACTGATTCATAGAACTGAGGGAAATATTTTCAAGAGGATCGCAAGTGTTATGCAGGAAAAAAAATGTTCTCTCTTCCTGGCTTCTGTTTTCTTCTCTACTTGACAAACGCTATATTGTCTTGCTTAGTGAATCCTTTCCCTTCAGCTTTTAGAAAATCGACTTAACTATTGCTTTTGCAAAGCTCTGCTTTCTTTTACGCATCAAACGGAAACATGATGGCAGAAAGGTTCGGAAAGTGTTGGTATTTTCACTGCCAGCTTCTCATTTTAGATAGTGTATATTTACAATGAGGGGGGGGGGAGTGCACGTGCACCTTATCTAAATCCGGCCCTGAACATACTGATTAATAATAAAGAAGATTGCCCTCCCAGTCTCACTTCTTTCACTTGCGATTAAAAAGGAAGTATATATCATAATATGATTTTCGAGGAATATTGAAGAGATTCAAATTTGTGCACTGTTAACAATTACGTTATTGGTTGATGAAATAAATCAGACTGAGTCCAGAAAAGCTCTAGGCTACTAAAATGCCTCTAAAAAGAACAAATTAGTTTTGGAAACAGTTGTAGGATTTGCGACACTACACATTTCCTTCTTACTCAAAACTATTCTGTAGACAAGGCAATATTCTGTCCGTCTCCAGGGTTGCCCTAAACAATCCATGCGTTTAGGGAAACCTAAAAATCTTCTTGTAAGTTTTCTCCGTGATTGTTTTCAAATTAGAAGGTGGAGATCTTCACAGAAAATTTGTCAGGGTGCTCATGAAATCTAGGGGCGGTCATGCTATCTGTCGACAGGTATCACGGTAAGAATGGTACAAGACAGCAATAAAAAAGCTATGGAATCAACGTTTTTATTAAGAGTAAATTCCACTTCAGCTCTTATCATTCCATTTAAACAGGATAGAGATATACTACTTCTAACTTCGATACTGTTTCTAATAGAAGAGCAGTAACAAGATAAATTCTATATGGATTCGCCGTTGCAAGAATTTATTGTCTCTGCTCTTATTGCTTTACTGATATCAAAAGAACAGAACTATATTGAATTTAGTTTTCATACTGAAGCACAGCCACCCATAAAGGAGGCAACCACGGCAACAGGAAGGAGAGGGTGGAAACGTGAAAAAGGATCGTCTTTAAATGTGTTACATTTCTCATTTTGTGTAATGCGCACTTATGCATAAATAAAACTAAATTAACTTACGCTCTTTGAGTGCGTGTAATTTCCTTAGTACAGAGGAAAGTAATTTCGGCACCTGTAAGAAGTTTTGGTATCTTTTGCAAGTTTGCAAGTTAACTAATTATCTCCACCAGTGTAAAATTAACTAACATTCAATGCGAATGATATTGTAGTAAGTCAGAATTGAAGAATTCCGAATTTGTGGAGGAATAAAAAATGATAATTCTTTGTTTTCAAGGTAAAGTGGACCTAAAAAAGGTACTAGGAATATTTACATGTATCGAAATTGTACTTTGAAACAACGAAAATATACGCAACATAATCAATTACTTTACTTTTGTTTCTAATTTAAGTTTTCTTCATTCAATTATTTTCTCAAGTTCGAAATTTCCAAACCAACAAAATATTCATTTCTACAGATTTTGTTAAATACAATCAGGTTTTTTTTTTTTTTTTTTTTTTTTTTTTTGAAAAAGTATGGATTTTGCATGTTTCCAAACATCTTTTGGTGACAATAAGGGTCCACTATTAATACAAGAATAATACAAGAATTTAGAGATTTTTGAATTGTTATGCTATTTTCATAAAAAAACAGAGTTGACAACAGTGATGACAACAGCAAGGAGCCCTCAATGAACGTTCATAGTTTGGGTATTTATTTAAGTTTTACAATGTGAAAGGAAGCTGTTTTTAAAAAACAATATAAGTAAATACTTAACATTAACTGGTAGTTACGTCTGAGCGATGGTATGCCGTTTGTGTAAACAAAAAACATTAAACGCGACCATTGTTCAAGAAATTAAATTCCTGTGTTTTGCTGTTCATCCAACTTTTTGACCAGTTCCATTGGTTTTATTCATGGACAACAACAGAATGTTAGTAGTTTAAATTGCTTCCAAGACTGTCAGAGAAATAAGATCCTGTGACCGATACATCTGTTACACATTCGGAGTTAATACGAAAACTTGTTGCTAACAGTTACGGTAGGAATATTATGATACGTGGCCCAGCATTATCAACAGAGATTCTAATCCAAATACTTAAACAACAAGGAGTGAAAACAATCAAAAGGTACCTGGTTACAAAAGTGTAAACTGAATAAGCTGATTTTGCGAAAGGCGCTAAACCTTTATTTTGCAGGATGTGTCGTGGGGCGAACGGGGTAGAGACAACATGGGTTACGTAGAAACAGAACTGAATCTTCCTTCGTGCAGCAGAAACGAAAGTAATCGCCAACGGCCTTCAATTAGGACTTCCGGAAGACAAAGGTAAGTAGTCTACAGTTGTTTAATCATTTTCATTTGCAACCTTTAATAATAATAATTTGTTACAGAATATATTATTTTATACAGATCAACTTAAGACAGGGTTCTTAATGATATGGAGAAATCTATTTCCCTGACTTCTCTCTGACCTTTGGCAGGAAATTCCCCGACTTATATGAGAGGCGTCAGATGGCGTTGATATATAAATAAGGAATAAATAATGGTGAATATTCATATATGTGAACATTAATTCTATAGAGACAAATAGTAATCCATTGCTCACACATACATTTCACTTACCTTCCATAAAAATCTGAGCAACGTCCCACTTACTGTGATCTTTTATGGTTGACTAAGCTGAAATTGGTGTACAATTAATGTTAGAAAAATATATTTTATAAAATTTCCCTGACTTCCATGACCAGTAGGAACACAATAAGAGATCTTAATAATTTTTACCTGTATTTTTCTATAAAAAGTCACTGCCATATGAAAAAGGCAGCAGCAGCGTTGTCGGTTCCTGCACAATGTTGCCAATACCATTACTTTTCTAACATATCTTGTATATAATTCGGTTAAAACAGAACATGCGGACGTGCAGAATGAGTGTCAGCACGAGAAAGTAGCACAGGCGTTATTGCATCTTTGCTTTGTTCCTTTAATGCATCCTTTAAAAAGAATCGGAATCTCTTTAAAATATATATATATATATATATATATATATATATATATATATATATATATATATATATATATGAGGGAGAAACAACAGATTTTTTTGAATGCATCCTCTATAGTGGTTCCCAACTTTCTTTACTTGGCGCTTTCTGTGAAATCTGTATACTTCACACGACCTTCTCCTTCCATACACACATGGTCTGATCTCTTCTGCGATTTCAGATGCAGCATTAGATTCTCAAATGTTCAATAATTTAATAATAATAATAGCATCAACTTAACATGGAATAGTATTTATTTCTAGCAAAACTTTTGCATATCGTAACTGTGCAGTACCGTACTATCTTTTACCAGCTTTGCTATTAATGAAATCAGTTTTTACTGAATAGTTATATTGTCTTTCTCTCTTTGACACAATATTCGTAATATTTATAATTATGAACATAGATTATTTCTGTCAGTGTCTTGTGCTCCCCTCCTCTTTGCTCGCTCTACACATACTTCTAGGTTAGGATCTACTGTTTTATAGGTTTGAATTCATCCTCTTTGTTACATAATGTCTACAATTTAACTGTCGTAACTTTATGAAGTGTGTTTCGCAACACCGAGGTTTTGAAGAATAAGGCCTACCATTAATCTTTAAAATTCCTGGGTTTTTAAGGTAAATTTTAATACTTTCAGTCAAGAGGAATTGCTTCATTGCTATTTATCGCAGGATCATGGTTATCTTTTTTTTTTTTTTTTCTTTCTTTCTTTCTTTTCCCACAATAGAGCAACCTTTCCAATGGTACCATTCGCTTGTCCGTTATCATATACTAGAAACGAGAAATTAGAAATTTTCCGAAAAAATCCCTTTTTTGAAAATTCTGAGCCCCTCTGGCTTGTGCCTGGGTTGACGTAGGAATCTCAAAAAAATCACTGGAAAAATACATGTGGAAAATCTTAATGTGAAAGCTTGAAACCTAAGGACGGGAAAATTTTTTGGAAATCTCACAGTGACGTATTATATACATACGACGTGATGAAAAATTGCTCTCCCTGGGTCATGGTTCATACCTCAATCTGTTCAGAATAAAGCAACCTTTCAAAGCAACTCGCATGCCCATATACACCAGAAACGGAAAGTTAGGGAAAATCCGAAAAATTAGCTTTTTGAAATCTTTGAGCTCCTCGAGCCCGAGCCTGGATTGATGTAGAGATCTTTAAAAAATGATAAATAGTTAGAGGTGCACACGATGCGTACGCAAAATTCCAAGCTGATATCTTGAAAGCTAAGGGCGGGAAGAATTTTTGAAAATTGCCTCAAGAAAAGTGATAGCCACGCAACCCTCTTAGGCGCCACCAAGTTCACCATCTGGTTCCAAAACGCATCCGGAGTGTTTTTCAGTTCATGTCTGACAACCAATAAATAATACCGGCTTAAATGCCTATTATAGGACCTAAATAAGCGGTTCAAGACAACACTGCTTCATGGTACGAAAACATATCATGGATCGTAAAAGGGTTAAAGAACCACGACCGGGCCTTGAATCCAGTGCTCCAAGATGAACTCTCATAGTACCACACTTCTTAACTTTAACAAAGTTGGAACATAGGATTACGCTACCAGTGCCCACGTGTTCATAATACGGCCACAGGATTGTCTACGTACAAGGGTTTGGGACAATCCACATAGTTTGATAGACTGAGCACAAACTTAAACAGTGGAAACCGGACTGGGAAGCGTTAGTTAGAGAATCAGTACACAGTTGAGTCGTAGAATCAGGTTTGATTCTGAGTTCAGTTGCTCTTTGAATTTTATTACCACCACGAGAAAATTTCTGAAACTAAGCAGCCCTTCACAGAAATCTTAGGTCTAACTTATTTATTTCCCCTTTCTCTTTTAAATTTCACCGATAATTCGGGAACGATCAGCATGGATCACTGTCCTGTTACTTAATGTCCCTCCATTTTCGTGTACTGAATACGCAAAACCTTGAGAAAGGGATACTGCGAAAATTTAGAGATTACATTTTATCACATCATTCACAATTACTTGCATTAATGGCCCATTTGCAACACAATCGTTATTTCTTAACATTCTACTCTTCTAAATCTTTTAGATATTATTCGTGAAAAAATTATGATGCTCATATTCATTGTTCTATGTATATGTGTTTCCTGCGGGTCCGGTACAGAAAATACCTGTCCTCATACGGATTACTAGTCGCAGCACCTCATACAGTCTTAGTATGACAGAATGAACTATATTCTTACGACACTTGGACAACACTTCCGTCTATGGTTTTAGTTTTTTAGAAATGAAGTTACGGAACCTTGATGAATGTCTCCATTTTACACTTCTAATAAACAGACCTGTCGGAAGTGAGGTCCATCGCATCCATAGCTAGAATACTTGCCTTACTTTGTTGAAACTAGTATGACAATGTCTAAAACATGTCTTCTATTGATAGATATTGTATTAAGATATCCTTCCTTTATTGAAATATACATCCCATAGGGAGATTTCATAGAGATTGCAGCTTTGTTCCTACATTCAAGATGTTACTAAATCAATGCAGTTGGGTTAAAATTTGATACGTGATAATTCATCTGCGATAATTAATATCAATGCACTTCACGTTACCATTTCCAAATTTCCTGAGAACCACCTGATAACATACTAGAAGAATTAAAATCTGTTCGTTGACGGTTATAATGAAATACCATACCTTAGCTTTGTATAGAAATTATATGCATCGGAATGACTTCAATTAACCACCTCCCTGAAAAACAGAACTTCACACATAGTTTGCATTCAATACATACTCGTCTATCCTCTTCAGCCGACTAAAAAGTAAAATTTTTTTTGAAGGCGAGGATTTTCTAGCCAAGGAAAAAAAAAAAAAAAAAAAAAACTGACTTCAACTAATAGCCACTTCAGAAGAAACACTTCCTTTCTATATTCTTGTTCTACTGTCAAGTATACATATGTGTATAGTACAACCGATGCATGAAATTCTGGCCTGGTGGAAGGCAGTAATATGTTTTGAAATGTGTCCTAATAATGCGCGTATTAAGCTCCTTTATTGAAAACATTATCATCATTTTAAAACCTACCATTTGTCGTAATAATTATGATTTAGTACTCCCTAGTACTTTCCTCATCAGACCTGACGAAGGCATCAGGAAGTACTGAAACAGTACATTAATCACTAAATGCAGTGAACAGATCATCATAATTTTTTTTTTTTACCAAAATGCGTCATTTCACAATCTTAAAAGAGTAGGCTACACGTTTAAAATTCTTTCCCATTAACTTTCAATACCTAAAATAATTCCAAAACTTAAGAACAACTAGATACATACAACAGAAAATAATATCTTAGGTACCTCCTATAGAAGGTGTACAGGAAAGTGTGACTGTCCTGAATTCAAAACAAAGCCTGACAGCAAGACACCAATTCTTAGCTGTATACAAGTCTCTTGAGAAGAATTTCCTTATCATGATGATGCAGTTTGTGCATTTTTGTATATGCTTAAGTTAGTTACATTTATATTGAAAATGCTACTTTATGCATATTCAATATTCATTAAAAGCTACTTATCTCAAAATTATCTAATTGTGAATGTTTCACAAAAAAGTAATTGCCTTCCTCAGCATATATAGCGCATAAAAAAGTGAAATAAGGGCACATATAAGGGCACCTACGTACCTTGACTGGTTTTAGTCTCTCGGAAATATAAACACGAAATTGTATAATAATTGGATGCTTTAATAGAACTCTTGTAATACATGCTGGTCGAATACTTAACATAGTGGATAAAAATACTAAGCGTAGCACTTGATTCCTCAAGGATTCGAAGAAACTGGAGAAATCTAAATTACACGTTACGGTATAACATGGTGGATTTTGAGCAGACATGGGTTTGGCAAAATTTCACTCATTACATCGATACTTCACACCACTGCAATTTCGAAAGGTATCGTCAACATAATCAGTAAAAACTGAAAGCGGGAAGAAATAAATGTGGACTCAGTGAAATAAATAAAAAACTTAAAAAGTTTTCTCTTCAGGTCTTATTACGCTTATATATATATATATATATATATATATATATATATGTATATATAACGAAATATTAAACTTTTAAGGAATACTGAAATTCAAATTACTGGAAAGTAATGTGTTACTTTTTACTGGCTAATTACGTTATTAGTGGTGTGAAATAAAACATAGTGAAACAAAGAGCCTTAGAAGCAATGCTTCTTTATTATTAATTAATTACATAAGACACCGGCTAGAGCTAATGAAAAGTATTTTAGGTAGAAGGGAACCTTATGGAGGACTACTAGAGGCAAGAAAAGTAACGCAATTCGGAAGGAAGAAGATAATCAACGGGATGCAGTTCCACTGGGAACGTTACGTTTCTGAAAAAAGTATGTGCTAAAGAAGGCATTCATAGCTAGAAAACTAAATTCTTCTTAATTGTTATATTTATAGTGTTTTGTCACTCTCTCCAATTTCTATGACTGCATATTTCAGTGGTGTTTGATATTTTATAATAACATGATGAAAAACTAATGTAACCTGACATATACAAAATCCGTCTACTAGACTGGTAACCGTGTTACGAACCGATGCTCTAAACTCGGGTAGTTGGTGTGAATTAGTTAAGTGTGTTCTGAAGAGTTTGTTGTTTTGCTTCAGAGATGTAGTGCTCCAAGCGTTACATTGAGCATTATCACCAATACGAAAAACCGACAGAGGGTATAAATCAAATTCTGCATTAAACTTTGTAAAAAAAACAGTTAAGTGTGCAATGGGGATGAAGCTCTTTCTTGAGCCAATGTCTTCAAGTGGCATGCTCAGTTCCGTGACAGTCGTGAGGATGTCGTGGATGACCCTCGGGGTAGGTGACATCCTCACGGCTGGAGTTGTGAATTGGTGGCTACGGCAGACAGGAGCCCATTGGTTTAATGATCATAATTGGTGACGAGTCATCGTTTCACGAGTACGAATCTTCTGCGAAGCACCACTCAGCAAGTTGGGTCATAAATATTCTTTGCAGTCGAATAAGAGGCGCCTTCAGAAGTCATATATGAAGATATTTTTGGGGTTCTTCAGCTAGAGAGGTTTAGTTTATAAGTAATCCATACACGAGAGTCACACCATCACAGCAGCAGCTTACAAAGATATTATGGATCGGCTGTTGGATAAACTCCAACGTGTGAGGGAAGTCTTGATTCTCACGAGTGATGACTCCTTCATGACAACGCGCCTTATCTCAAGACGATTCTTGTTTTGGTCAAGAAACAAGCTGCTTGTATCAACTACTCCTTTAATCCCCCAACCTAGCCCTAGCAGCGATATTTCTGTTCCCTAACGGTAAATACAAACTGCAGGCCAAATATGTAACTCCGCTGCTAATATCCAGCTGGCTGTTACCAGTGAACTTAAGTTACACAACGGAACTTCAGAAGGGGATCTTACAGCTCTACACTTGTGCCACTACTTGTACAGAAAGACGAGGGGTTATGTGGAATAACAGTGGTTACGTTTATTCTTTTATTTTTTTCTATGTTTCGGAAGTTAGTAGACTGATTGTATATAGTATACAATAAACACGTAACTATCCAATGTTAAATCTGAAATCTAAAACTCGAATATACTACAGCACTGAAACAAAATATTATGTGACCAAATTTTCGCACTCGATCTGCTAATTGAAAATGAAATTAAATCTTTAAGTTTTACGTCCCACGTTTATGCCGGCTAGGATAAAGGAAACGTTGATGATTACAAATGAGGGTCAATCCATTTCAAATCACCCAATTTTAAAGAAAATTGTTGCTCAACATTTTTTATTTTCCTGATTTTTTTAAAATCATGAGTTTCCTATAGGTAGATAGTCACAAAACATTGAAAGAATTTACGTGCCATAGGTTTTTTTCTGACAGCCATTTTTAAAATGGTGGTTGGGCAAATTTTAATAAAAAACATGGTTTCCGGAAACTTTACTTGCTAAGCTATCTTTAAAGATATCAGAATAATTAAAAAAAAAAAAAAAAAAGTGTATTCAGCATGAAATTAATTTCAGGTATACAATATTTTAATTTTTGTATCATGCAAGAGAGTCAGTCAAATTCTTTACTGGAAAAACTCGGAAAAATGTATAAATCGTTAATTTTGAAAACCATTTGTTTTATGAAGGAAAGGAGAGTCACTAATGAGATACTGTTCCTGTGTTGAATACTCATATAACTAACTGCAGTATGTTTCAGTCCTGAAAATGCACTTTTTTTTTTCTACAGCTTTTCCAAAATGACCGAAAAACTTAAAACGTCAATTTTCTCAGGTCAATATCTTAAAAAAAAAAAAAAAAAAAAAAAAAAAAAAAAAAAAAAAAAAAAGACTGGATGAAAATAACTGAAAATTTTACAGAACGTTGCGTGTACAAATAGAGATATCTCAAAAAAAGACTGACTGAACTACATTTAGAGTAATAGAACAGTGAATTTCAGTAACACTCTCTTGCAGTGCCAAAATAGCAAACTAGGGCTTGTTTAAATCATTACTTTTACTAAGAAATAATTTTCTCCAAAACAAGTAACATATTTTGTTATTTACGCCTACCTTATATATATAATTAAAACCGATTTAAAACTAGAAATAATATACACGGTGGTCCACAAGTGTGGAAACACCCAAATAAAATCCAAACCGTTCAGAATTGAGAAAAAAGTGATGATAAAGGACGAGAGGAAAATCTTTTGAGACATATGGCACCATTGGCCGCCATCTTGAAATGGTGGGAACTTTTTTAAATGGGAACCCTATCGTGTGATACATCAAATAGGACTGAATTTTTTCCAGGAGTCCAGTGGGAAATGTTTTGAGCTCTTAGCGTTGCAAACTTTTACCCGATTTTCTGCACTTGCAAACTTTTACCCGATAACACTACGAGCAATGGGTGGCCCACTGACCAATGTTACAGCAATTGTTCAATGTGCCGTCCCTTGTGAGCAATCGTCAAATGTATCCGCTGCTGCCAGTCCTCCGTTACCCTTCCCACAGTCCTCAAGAATGCTGGCACACGCGTCAATAATCCTGCGTTGAAGGTGGTTAATGTCACTGATCTTAGTAGAATAGACAACGGATTTCACGTAGCCTTAGAGAAAAAAATCCAATGATATGGGTTCTGGGGAACACGGTGGCCATTCCACAGGTCCTCGCCGGCCTATCCATTTCTGTGGGAATTTCTCATCGAGGTACTCACGAGCACATAATCCGAAATGAGGTGGTGCCCCGTCATGTTGACAGAACAAAGGGAAAGAACCATCCTCTAATGCGGCGGACAGCAGGATCTCTTCCTCAAGCATGTTAAGGTAGGTAATTGCATTTAAATCGTCCTCGATGAAGAATGGACCCACCACACGGGTACCATACAACCCGCACCGCATCATCATTTTGTCAGAGCCAACGACCCGAGAATCGTCGTACTAATGTAGATTGTTGTTACACCAATATCGGTGATTGTGCTTCTTCACTTTGCCCGACACAATGAAATTTCGTGACTTTTTTTGTGACCTTTTCTTCACCAAATCATGGAATTTCCTAACATTTTCAAGAGCAAATTTGGGTGCAAATTAGGCCAAATTTTCATCCATGCGATAGAAACGTACTTTGCTTGCGATTTAGTAGCGTATAAAGCTGACCACAGACAGTTTTGGTGGTGAATTTGGACGTTTTGTAGAACGAAATTTTCCAATCTGTACTTACATTTATAGTTAAAAAAAAAAAAAAAAAAAAATCGTGACCCACAAGCTAAATTTCGTGACTTTCGTGACCGATAGACACCCTGCTGTCTGATTTGTGCCGCGGCTTACTTATAGAATTCGACTCGGCGGTCTGGATCATCCTCGGTTAGATGCTGGAATAGCTGTATCTTGTATGGGTGCCACTTATGCACAGATACGATTTTCTGAATGGACGTACGCTATACACCACATTCTTGGGCTAGGCGATGGGACCTGCGGGTGAACTTTTCGCGAATGATACCAACACAATAGTAAATGTCGCTTCGTCCGTCGCTGTGCTAGGTCTGCTTGCTTTTGGTTTGTTTTCCACCGACCCGGTTTCCTTAAATTTCGCTAATAGCTTTTCACACTGCACTGTGGGAAATGGGCTCCCGATCTGAGTGACAAATGTTGAAATCGTTTCGATCTGTCTGCTGCTGCGCTCCCCTGAGATCAACACCATTTCTATCCGCTCATCCCTTGTTAGGGCCATTCCGTCCGACGACTCCTGAAACAAAAGAAAACCGGCTAAAAGTTTGCAACGTTTGCTCGTAGAGCTCAAAACATTCCACCACTGGACTCCTGGAAAAAATTCAGTCCTATTTGATGTATCACACGCCATTTCAAGATGGCGGCCAATGGTTCCATATATCTCAAAAGATTTTCCCTTCGTCTGTTATCATCACTCTTTTCCCCAATTCTGAACGGTTTGCATTTTATTTAGGTCTTTCGACACTTCTGGACCACGCTGTATATTACTTCTAGTTTTAAATTAGTTTTAATTATACATATAAGGTAGGCCTAAATAACAAAATATAAGTTAATTGTTTTGGAGAAAATTATTTCTTCAAGTAATGATTTAAACAAGCACTAGTTTGCTATCTTGGCACTGCAAGAGAGTGTAGAATGGTAGCGTTTTTCCTGAAATTCACTGTTCTATTACTCTAAATGTAGTTGTGTCTCAGTCATAATTTTTTTTGTGCGATATTTCTATTTGTACAAAGAACATTCTATAAATTTTCAGTTATTTTCATTCAGTCCCTTTTTAGATACTGACCTGAGAAAATTGACGTTTTAAGTTTTTCGGTCATTTTGGAAAAGCTCGAGAAAAAAAAAAAAAGCGTGCATTTTCAGGACTGAAACTTATACTGCAGGTAGTTATATAAGTATTCAATACAGAGACAACATATCATTAGTGAGTCTCCTTTCCTCCATAAAACTGATGGTTTTCAAAATTAACGATTTATACATTTTTCCGAGTTTTTCCAGTAAAGAATTTGACCGACTCTCTTGCATGATACAAAAATTAAAATAATGTATACCTAAAATTAATTTCATGCTGAATACACTTTTTATTTATTTTTTTTTTTTTAATTATTCTGATATCTTTAAAGATAGCTTAGCAAGTAAAGTTTTCGGAAACCACGTTTTTTATTAAAATTTGCCCAACCGCGATTTTAAAAATGGCTGCCAGAAAAAAACTATGGCACGTAAATTTTTTTCAGTGTTTTGTGACTATCTACCTATAGGGAACTCATAGGGGTGTACGTTGTATTATTGTACTGTGTTCTTCCGATGCTTTTCCGCACTATTTTTGTACGTAAATGTGGTGACATTTCGTTACAAAGAATTTATTTTTAGTACGTTAACATATTTTATATGGCATATCGTAGTTCAACAATATATGAATACTCTGTACAGAACTTTTTTATAAAATTGTATTTGCCATATTGTGTACAAACCAGCAGAAAGGAAGGTTAGGTTAGGTTAGGTGTGTGTTGCAAGCTGTATAAGGAAGTGTTAAGGTCTACTGCTGCTGTAGGTTAGGATAAAAATGATATAATACTGGTGTACTTTTTCCCAAAAACCTCAAACAAGTATGTTAAGTTAAATCGTTATGAGTAGGGTTGGCATGATTATATCAAATTGTTTTAAACTTTTTTTTAAAACTTTATCTTCCCCTTCCTCTGAAAAAAATCGCCTAATTCGCATCCTGACATACACTAACATTAGGCATCGATACTGATTTTAGGTTAACTGCTGTATCGCCGGACCAATTTTAGGAAATTTACCAGGGCAATTGGAGATATTTTAAGTTTGTGAGGAATAATGAGCGAAAGTCAGAGAAGGGGAATAGTAAAAGTTCAGAAAGTGGTCGTATTTGTTTGATTTTGATGTTGTAAGCGGCACTGTATGTGGAGGCGGATGGACTATTTCGCGGAGAGTACACTTGTTTTGCTAAACGGAACCATAGATTGTAAAATGTACAGAAAAATTTGGACAAGTCTTTAATTTGCTCATTTCATGTCGAGAACAGTTCCCTGCGGGGCTTCTAATCCGCTCCTCCTCCTACTACTACTTATAGTATGGATGAATATAGTAAAACTGCACGCCTAATAACGTACTCTAAGGTAACTAAATGTAATCCAACCAAATATAACCGAAAGCAGTACAATTTGGTCCATTTTCTCGATTTTCAAATTGGTCCGGCGATACAGGAGTAATGCCTGAGTTTCTGTTAGGTTCTACCAGAACTTTCCGGCAAAAAGTGCTTCCTAGATGAAAAGCAAACTTTATGCTTTAAGTAGTCACCACTACCATGGTACTTAGTAGAAGTAATCAGAAGACACGGAAACAATATAACAACGGTATATAACTTCGCACGCATATTATAAATCTGCACACAATTGCACAAAAAAAAAAAAAAAAAAGTGTTAGACCATCATTTTCAGGATCGAACGTAGTATTACCAATGCGACCCAACATTCTTTAATATATAAGCAATATAGTGCAGATGTAGTTTTGGCATCCCACGTTTCTGAAAGATTTACATTTAAGATTCAATACTTTGCATGAAAAGATATGTCTTTAAGGAACAAATTTCTGCAGATCAAAGCATGAAATACAAACCTGTATTTTAGGTTTACAAGTGCAGGATTACTAGCCTAAAATGATTACAAGTGTTCTACGACGGATAAAGTAATGGAGTGCATATGAAAGATGGTTATTTTCCATTCGGATGCTATTTTCCACTGGCGGCATATATTTGCAGTTAAAAAATCTGCATTTTGTGTTTATAAGCGGAGCGTTACTAGTATAAAACCATCACAAATACTACTGAAACTCGTACTATTGTCAAAACAAACTTCTTTCTAATAACTCGCTTCCACGCATATCCACCATCGCTGACGCTTCTACTCCCTTCGCCTAGACACACCCGCTTCGCCCTGCTTTGACTGTCAGATAGTATACATGCTTTTTAGTGGTCACCTAGCAGATTCGTTTGTTTTTGCATTCGTTTTTATACTACACATCCGAAAGCCGTATTTATACACAAATCATAAAAGAATTGTAATTTTTCAACAATTACTTCTGGTTACCCCCTTGAATTTTATCCATACGAAGCGAGATATTTTCATGTCGCCGACTGGAAACCTTTTGGGGAACAATAAAAAGGAAATTAGTGAAAGAACTTTTAATTTTTTTTTAACAATTCTTTATAGAGGCGCGCCTAAAGTAAATTTGTACGCGCCAATGCACCCGAAAGTGCTATCGTCCATGCTACGGAATACCACGTAGCATTGTCATTCACTCGCTTCCTATGAATATTACTCGAACTTCCGTATATTTCGTTTTATAAAATGTTTGCTACGACCATCACTAAATATTTTGCGGTTAAGTGCTGTATCGCCACACCAAATTTAGGAAATTTACCTAGTTAACTGAAAAATTGTGAGGAAGAATGAGTGAAAGTCAGGTAAGGGGAATAGTAAAAGTTAAGGAAATGATTACATTCGTTGGTTGTTCTTGAAGTTGTAATTGGCACTGTACATGAAGGTGGATGGGCTATTTCGCGGAGGTACACTTTTACTATAGGGATCCATAGATTGTACTATGGATCCATATAGTAATACTGCATGCCTAAAGTAACACTCTAAATGTAATCCAATCAAATATAACCGAATGCAGTACATCTTTTAATTTTCAAATTGGTCCGGCGACACAGCAATTAATGCCTTGTTTTCTAACTTCGAGCATAAAATTGTTAACTATGTTCTAAATGCATAGGCGTGAAAATTAATTCCTTTGGAACTCTACAATATTATAATATTCAACATTCACGTTAAGCTATATGCATACCTATTACAAATCCAAACCCCCTCAGGATGTTATAAAATAAATACTCACCTCAAATTCATCAAGAAAGCCGCCTACTCCAATATATCCACGATTTTTCTTTTCATGAGGTAATTTGTCTACTGGTGGAAGATAAGGAATTGGATCACGAGGGGCAAAAAGAGCAAGTAAATTGGGTGGAAGAAACTGTGTCATTTTGAACCTGGATATTCAGAAGCAACAAATCTACTATCAAACTCGTGCTATAAACGCCAGCAATTGACGTCCGCGATCAATACTTCATCACAGACGCTTTATGCTATCTTCACCTCCTGTCAGCCATTTTTGTTTTCTGCGTGTGCGTAACCTCTTCGCTACTTCGTGCTTCAATCTTCCGCTAATAATTTACTTACGTATCGCTCAGATAATACAAATGATAACGCATGCAACTCTTCACGTCAATAATTAAAATAATAAAAAAGAACATGTATATATATCAATGTCTCAAAGTTTAATTTATAAACACCTTTTCGTATTTTTTTTTATTCAATGATATCTAAATATCCTTCCGCGTCCTACTAGGATGTAGCCAGATACAAAATGTTTCTTCACTAATTTTGTGTGCAACGTATGTAATACCTATTATTATTTGGACTCATTCCGTAAAAATTTGCGCAACGAACGCTGTTATTTGGTTTGCGAATATTGGCATAGCAGTTACGTATAGCGATGTTTTGTGTTGCTGCACGTGTAATTTTGCAAAGAATACTATGGATAGTTTATATTAGCGTTTGTACTATCAACAGGAATAAATAATAAACGAAATGAACTGGCGATGTTAATTTGATAGTCAGGTAAAAATCGCCACTAATCAAAATTTTTTCAAACTATATTTAATCAGTAATGCTATCTTTGTGTTGGATTGTATTATTGAGATTTTTCTTACTCATAATCAGAAAAATGAAATGAAATTTTTGAGTTTTAAGTCCCATGGTTATGCTGGCTAACCTAAAGGAGACGGTGATGATGAGAAATAGGGTTGCAAATACTGGAAAATAAAAACCTGTACTCCCTCAAAATTCCCTATGATATAGATCTGCCTATAGACGATTCAAGAAAGCTTGGGGGAGTTCCGCGGTGAGTGTTAAACTGTAAACATCTCTTCAAGTGAGCTGCCGGAGAGGAAGTGGTTAAAGTGGAAAATATGCATCGTTCACCATTTACACAACTTACACATAATCATGAAAACATTTACACACATTCGCAATTACTGTACACGTACTCATTTCATTTATTTTTCACTTTATCCAACATTTTCACCCCGAACATCTGGGTAACTGGCCTTCTTCTTCCCGCTGGAACTCCTACTCGATTTTGACCATTTTCACACCTCATTAAGACCTTACAATTTTTACCTGGATTTGACTAATTGTTTTTTCTATACTTCAAACCACATAACTAACAATTTATATTTAAATACATATTTATTACTATATGTAGCAGGTAATACGACTAGAAAGTCTTCCAAAAATGCAAATGGCGGCTTTCGCCATTTGTAAAATTATTTACAATGGCAATACAAATAATTCAATTTACTCACATTTTTAGCATACTTGGCTTAAAGCTGATGCTCCATTAAATAACACCGATAACGGTGAAGAAGACAAGAAAAGAGAGCTTGAAGACAAGACCATTCAAGCAAGGATGTTATAAAATAGAGGATATGCCATACAAGAAAATCGTGAAGCCATACGTCACAGCTTCGCCACACCTACTATGCCCACTCCGCGCCACTAAGATCGCGATGTTTCGAGCCAACAATCATGGAGGAAACGAGAGTAACCAATCAGACGTGCCAGCTCAGACGATGCTCGATTGCTTTTGGTTTCATTGAGATCAAATGATGAAGATACGTATGGGCAGATCCTCTATTTTATAACATCCTTGCATTCAAGACTATTTGATGAAAAAGACGTCAGCACTGACGTCATTTTTGCCTTCAATTCAATAGCTTCGTCCAAGAGACTTCGTTTCGGCCCTCTTCTAAACAATCAAATTCAAAAGCATTCAATGCCAATCAGTGCTCGGATTGAGTGCAGGAAATTACAAAACAACTCTGATGGCGTCGCAAAACAGAACGGCAGTTGTTGAATAAATATCTTTTTATTACGCTTTTCCTTAATTATCTGATGTTCAAAGTATGCTTATCTGCGCTGGATCTTGTTAGTACTTTTGTTGACAATATACACGATTGATATAGTTACAGTGCTTGCATGTCCATAACTATTCTTAAATTTTGAGGCATTGATATAGATATAAGTATTAATTTGAGAATATAATATACAAGAATATCTGGTTAGCTTAAGAAAGAAGAGTTCATCAAATAAAAATATACATATCTGACTTTTCTTGCTTTAATAAGACGTTTTGTACTCTTATTAATCTGGGATAATAAAAAAATAATTGCGTACAGATTGATATTATGCTCGCAAACTTTAGTACCCTGGAAATTATTACATGTTATCCTATTATAAAATATGCAATTATTTTATTACGTAATTCACATGTAGTATTTCAGGAGTTGTTTCTTACGGTAGGAGTTGCTTTAATGCGTGCACGTTAATTTTACGAGGACTTTTCCGGAAGATACTAATGCGCATCCACACATATGCCAAATATACGAAAGTGAAAACCCCACTAAAATCGAGAATGCTATTTAACAGTGTCAGGGTAGGAACGTAGAAAGGGGCCCACGCGAGAGTACGTTCGTCGGGAGCAGGCACATCATCGACGGAGGTTATAGTGCAAGAAACATAAGAATAAGAATAGTGCAACAAACCCTTGACATCGTATTCACTCAGTTGAATTCAACTACAGCCCTTGTAATGATTTGATACTGGTAACATTAAAACTTCTAAACATAATTATTTCCTACATTATATAGGCATGTTCCGACAGTGTAAATTATTATTCCTTCTCTCTTCTCCGCCAAACAACCCTCTTTCATATCCATTCACACATTTTAACAGTAAAATTACTATTTGTATGGCGGGTTATTCTGAGCCAGCACCACATATGGTATAAGTTTGTGAAGATAGTCTGATGCAGATATGGGCGGTAAGTTCAGTGGCTAAAAAAAAATTTACTATTATTGTTTCGTTTGGTTTCCTGCGTTTTCAGCCCTTTCTTTAAATAGTTTTCGATGCCATAGCATAAATAACATCAAAAAGTAGTCATTAATTCGTGATACAATTTTGGGAAACACTTCAATTTTTTTCTTTTTGAGTGTGATTCTGCTATCAGAACGCCATTTGATGAAACAGATTTTTAAAAAGTACCCGGATTTTATATCTAAGCAGCACTTTACTCTTTTAACTTAAGCTAACCTAACCCGAATTTAATTTAAAAGGGGCAAAATATTTAGTGAAAATTCGAAGGGGGTTGGTACAAAATGAATTGACCTGCTTTCTAAATTATCTAATATACCGGTAATCTATTAGATTCCGAATGCTTGCAGAAAGTTAGGGAAGATATGTTAATATTATAGCTATTCATGCGCAGCTCTGAACTAAATCAGTACGTAGTTTCGCTTTCATCTGTTTTCATAGTTTCAGTCACTTGTTTTGGACTGCCACCTATCAATAATTATATAAAAGATGATTCAATACCTCTATGATTATGTAAAAGTTGTTTCAAGACCATTCGAGACTCTTGTTCTTGTGTCTTGAACAATACTTCTTTGAACGTGTAAATTTGAGATATTGAGTGGTCTTGTTCAAGCTTTCTTGGATCCTGTACAAGAAGCATAAGTATGAAATATCTCTGTTAGAACCCAATCATGGGAAGGAAACGTACTATCGTGAACAAAAGAGCGCATTGGCACCTCTAATTTCCATATCCTTAGTACATTCACTAATAAGCCTAATTTATTGTATTTACAAGTAATGCTGCTTCTAGACGATCCAAGAAAGCTTGAACAAAACCATTCAATACTTCAAATTTACACGTTCAAAGAAGTATTGTTCAAGACACTTGAACAAGAGTCTCGAATGGTCTTGAAACAACTTTTACACGATCATAGAGATATTTAGTCAAGTTTTATATACTTGTTGATAAGTGGTAGTCCAAAACAAGTTACTGAAACTATGAACACAAATGAAAGCAAAACTGCGTTGGGACCTGCGCGTGAATAGCTATAATATTAGCATATCTTTCCTATCTTTCTGCAGGCATTTGGAATTTAATAGATTACCCATATATTAAATCGCTTCGAAAACAGGTCAATTCATTTAGTAGCAAGCCCTTCAAATTTTCACTAAGTATTTTGCTCTTTTTAAATTAAAAACGGGTTAGGTTAGCTTAAGTTAAAAGAGTAAAGTGCTGCTTAGATATTAAGTCCCTGTACTAAGCTTTTTTTTTTTTTAAAAAAAAAAAACGATTCTTCAAATGGCGTACTGATGGCAGAATCACACTCAAAAAGAAGAAAACTGAACTGTTTCCCAAAATTGTATCGCGAGGTAATGACTACCTTTTGATGTTATTAATACTATGGCGTTGAAGACTGTTTAAAGAAAATGCTGAAAACGCAGGAAACCAAACGAAGCAATGATAATAAATATCTTCGCCAATGGACTTACTGTGCATGGTGCATCAGACTTTCTTCACAAACCTATCCCATATTTGGTACTGGTTAAGAATAGCCAGTCAAACAAATAAAATGTGCGAGTTCGTATGAATGAGGATTGTTTGGGATAATAAATTCCACTGTTGGAACATGTCTGTATAATGTAGGAAACAATTATGTTTAGAAGTTTAGTGTTACCAGTATCAATCATTACAAGGGCTATAGTTGAGTTCAAATGAGTGAATACGATGTCAAGGGTTTGTTGCACTATTCTTATTCTTATGTTTCTAGCACTATAACCTCCGTCGATGACGTCTGCTCCCGACGGACGTACTCTCGCGTGAGCCCCTTTCTACGTTCCTGCCCTGACACTGTTAAATAGCATTCTCGATTTTAGTGAGTTTTTTTTTTTCATTTTCGTGTAAATAGCATATGTGTTGATGCGCATTTGTACCTTATGGGAAAGTCCTCGTAAAATTAACGTGCACGCATTAAAGCAACTCCTACATTAAGAAATAACTCTTGAATACCAAGTATGAATTACGTAATAAAATAAATGTATATTTTAGAATAGGACAACATGTAATAATTTTCAGGGTACTTAAGTTTGCGAGCATAATATCAATCTATACGCAATTATTTTTTATTATCCCAGATTAATAAGAGTACAAAACGTCTTATTAAAGCAAGAAAAATCAGACATATATTTTTCATTTGATGAACTCTTCTTTCTTAATATATCCCGATATTCTTGTATATTATATTCTCAAATTAATACTTATATCTATCAATGCCTCGAAATTTAACAATAGTTATGGGCATGCAAGCACTGTAACTACATAAATCTTGTATATTATCAAGTAAAATACAAACAATATCTTCTAGCACTGATATTTGTTTTTGTTTATTTATAAGCACATTTTGAGCATCAGATAATTATGGAAAAGGGCAATAAAAGATATTTATTCAACAACTGCCGCTCTGTTTTACGACGCCATCATAGTTGTTTTGTATTTCCCTGCACCCAATTCGAGGGCTGATTGGCTAATGAATGCTCTTGAATTTGATTGTTTAGAACAGGACCGAAAAGAAATCTCTTGAACGAAACTATTAAATTCAAGACAAAATTTACGTCAGTGCTGACGTCTTCTTCATCAAATAGTCTTGAATGGTCTTGAACAAGACTCTTGTTCAAGCTTTCTTGGATCGTCTACAAGCAGTATAACTGCCATTTCTTTAAAATCATCGAAACAGATGAGCAAAAGTATATTAATCTTTACGTGACAATTTTGGGTTTGGAAAATGAAATGTATTCTTTAAATTTATACTTCAACTAGTATAGGAAATTGCTTTTAAGAAGTCCTTTTTCACTTTTAATAAATATATAAAATTCCTTATAAGTAAATTTTAAATTTTTCCTAATATAGTCCCTGTCACCTCTTTAAAATTATCTAAACAAATGAAAAAATACATTAATACTTGATATATGGTGAAAGGTAACTGCTTTGGAATTACAGAATGAAAGTTACTTTCTAAATCTATACGTCAAACTAGATGAAATTGTTCCAAACTAGATGCAAATTTGAAATAAAACTGTCATTAAGGGGCTGGTAAGGAGTTTGTACTGGTCACCAGTTTTAACCGAAATAACATCAATATTTCCGGCCAGGCCGGGGAAAAATCGGCCAGTTGGCAACTCTAAAAGAAATTAACGATGAAATGGTGAAATGAAGAAAGTGAGGAGGAAACGGGAGAACCCGAGGAAACCCATCCACACACGGTTTTTGTCCACCATAAAGTTGACTTGGCGAGAGCTGGGATCAAACCAGGGACCCCATGCATCAGAGGTTAACGCTCTACCACTGAGCCACCGCGGCCCCTACTTATAATCAGAATGTTAATCAAATAATAGATGGCGATGCTGGCTTGACGTCAAATGGAAATCGCCATTACGTAAAATATCTCAAAAGTTTCAAAATTGATTCAAAATGATTGTTCTTATTGCTGTTTACCTCAACCATAGGTTGGCGGGCAGCACGGAAATTTTAAAACTTTTTTCTCTCTTGGAAGAGCTTTTTATATACTTCGATGAAGTCTTTTCTTCCTAATTACACCTACATATTATTCCTTGGTGTTCCTCTTTCTGGTTTTCCTTCTGCCTCTCCCTCTATCAACACGGTCCAATCAGACTGCCAAATGAGATGGCCGATCATGCTGTTTCTTGTTTTTCCTATTGTCTTCATGATCTGTCGTCGTTCATTAGCTTCCTTTGGTACGTCTTCATTCCTTTTCCTTTGGGTCCATTATATGCGCAGCATTCGGCGCCAGCACCACATTTCAAATACTTCCAGCTTGGATATTTCAGCTTTTCTCAATGTCCATGTTTCTGATCCGTAAAGTGTCACCCTCCACACCAGGGATCTTAATGAATCGTTTACGAACGTCCAACGACATATTTCTTGATGTTAGTAGTCCTCTTTTCCTGTTGAATACTTGTTTAGCTTGAGCTATTCTGGAACTTACGTCTTTTTCACTTCTTCCGTCCGAGGATATTAGACTTCCTAAATAGGGGAACGTCTTAACGTCTTCAATTTTCTCTTCATCTAGCCATACGTTTGCTCCTTCCTATCGTCCTCTTGTGCACTTTATCACTTATGTTTTCTTCTTACTTATATTCAATTTGCACGTTTTTTCCAGTTGGTCATTTAGATTTAAAAGTGCTTCCTGCAAGTCATTTTCTTTCGACGCTATCAGTGTTATAATGTTTATATTAGAGTATTCCTGTTCAAATTTTCATTTGCGTTATCAACCGAAATAAATAATAAACGAAATACAGTGGCGATGGTTGCTTGATCGTCATTGAAAATCGCCGCCAATCAAAATATTTCCAAATTAATTCAAATTACGCTTAATCAGTTGTGCTATGTTTGTACTGAATTGTGCTGTTGGGATTTATAATATTTTCTTACCAATAATCACAGTGTTAATCAGAATTAGATGGCGATTCTGGCCTGATGTCAAGTGAAAATCACTATTATGTAAAATATATTTCAAACACTTTCGAAACTGTTTCAAATGATTGTGCTACGTTTGAGCTGGATTGTGCCTTGAAATTGTAAGCGCTTTCCGGATCTGCACACATGCTGTCCCACCAACGAGAATTTTCAGATCTAAACTTACCTGGTTAAGGCTTAAAAAGAACATTATCAAAACGAGATTACAGAATTTTCTTGGATATCCCTCTGGTCCCAATAACAAGATGAGCATCAAGTACCGAGAGGTTAGGATGTCTCGTCTCGAAATCCTCACGGACATCCAGATGACCGCTCAGACCTTGACACACAAAAATATCATTCATACACGCAACAAAAACATATTCAATAGAATAATACTATGTGCACTAAATGCATTATGTGTAAAAACAAAATGTAGGAGGAAAACAATCACAACACTAAACACTGATATAAACGTAAACACTCAACTATTTCTACAAACAGAAAATTACACTTCACATTTTATGACGTTATAGCCCTTTAGATTTGTATCACACACATGTAGATGAAACTTTATATTTGGGGTTCGCCATAAACACTTTTTTCATACCACTTACTAACAGACGTGGGGGTTAACACTGTGGGTCCCACGACGTAAATTCCTGGCTGCTGCGAGAAAAGTCCATATCTAGCAGAACACATATATGGAGTCACAATGTAGAATTAGGACATTGGAGGACCCGTACTACTTATACGAACAAGGTCAGCAGACCCAGGACTTCACTAAGTGGGGGCTAGCCGCTATTCAATCTTTGATCGGCTACTAGCTCATGCCCCTTTGCGTAATTCTATCTTGAGTTAAACGAACGTGTTGGCTACATTGACGCGTGGAGAAGACTCCTAGAGTTCAGGTGTTCTGGTCGTAAGCTGGATTGACCAACTGGTCAATGTTGGTAGTTCATTTTAAAATGTGATTAGGTTAAACCACCTGTATGGGTATGAAAAGTAAATGTTAAAATAATTTGCGTTAATTCACAGTTCACTGCCCACAACGTAGAAGGAAACTGCGATAACCTTATCGTGGAAACTTCTAGATAAAAAGTGGCTGAGCAATATGGTTGGCGCCGGCGAGTCGTTCGAGCCTGAGAACTTCTAGATAAAACTGGCTGAATGCCATTGCTTGTCGATGATCTGAGGACGCTATGTAGAGATGCAAAAAAAAAAAAAAAAAAAAAAAAAAAAAAAAAAAAAACTTTTTTTAATCGATGTTTTTTTTTTTACATAAAAAGCCAGCTTTTTTGGGAAAAAAACGAGAATTTTGGAAATTTTGGCTTTTTTCATTTTCATGATTTTTCTATCTAAATAGCTTTCTTATAGTATATTCTATAGTTAGATAAGAATTCCATGACCTAAATGCCATATTTCGCTCTAAAATTCACCAGCAAGATGGATGGAGCACATGTTTTACGAATTAAAGCTAACGTGAAGAATGTAGTATTTGAGGGCAATTTTAGAAGCTATTTAACTTTATTTTAACTTTTGAGTTGTCGACATTTTTTTCTTCTCGGGATCATTTCAGTTTGTCATCCGTGTTTCATTTCTAAGAGCTTAGTAGGGGAGATCGTTGTACCTTGAGCCACTTTTCAAAATAATTGAAATGACGTCGTTCCTAATATCATATATGCAAGTTTTTCGAGGTCAATTAAATCTCCAATCATTCTTGAATCTATTTACCTTAGAAGTAATCGCAAATCACACCTTACAAAATTTTCATAGCAAAATATAAATTACTCTGCATAATGGATCATGGTACAATATGCTCATGTACCTTGGGACAGCCGTCCTGTACCTTGGGCCACACTAAAAAGAAGGTTCAATGAAAAGAAAATAATGCATTTAACACAATAAGTTATTTATTATATTTTTCAAACAAAGTTTTCTTTGAACATAATTTACCTTAGTTTGATGTACAAAAGTCACAAACATTCTTTATAACCTTGCTGTTGAGAAACGACGTAGATACAAATCAATAGTCACAAACATAAGTTTCCTACTCACGACCTGTATTTAACGAACTTATATTTAATACATCAATTTATTTATTGAGCTGAGCGAGCGAAGCTCTTATACTCGGGTTAGCCGTTTGGTTGTCCGCGAACTCCTCCTAGACCGTTTGGCCGATCTCAACCAAACTTAGCACGCTGATAGAGTATGTCGTGCTGAGTGACAACATAGGCCGAAATCAAAAATCCGATGTACCATCGAGGAATAATGACCGAAACACGCTTCCTCCTAGACTGTTTGGCCGATCTCAACCAAACTTAGCACGCTGATAGAGTATGTCGTGCTGAGTAAGAACATAGGTCGAAATCAAAAAACCGATATACCATCGAGGAATAATGACCGAAACACGCTTCCTCCTAGACCGTTTGGCCGATCTCAACCAAACTTAGCACGCTGATAGAGTATGTCGTGCTGAGTGAGAACATAGGTCGAAATAAAAAATCCGATGTACCATCGAGGAATAATGACCGAAAAACGCTTCCTCCTAGACCGTTTGGCCGATCTCAACCAAACTTAGCACGCTGATAGAGTATGTCGTGCTGAGTGAGAACATAGGTCGAAATCAAAAATCTGATGTACCATCGAGGAATAATCACCGAAAAACGCTTCCATAGACTTAACATGGGGAAAAAGTTTTCACGTGATTTTTTTGACAACAATTAAAATCTGCGCGTGATTTTCAAAAATTCCGGCGAAGCCCTTTTATTTTTTTAGCGTAAAAATTTACAATTTTAATCACAATTTAAAAACAAATTAACGATTTTTTAAACTTTTTTTAGCCGGAACAAAAGGTCAAGACGAAGAATTGTGCGATTGTTATGAAAAATACTGATTGTTTTAAAAAGTCACAATAAACTGATTACGTTGCTTAAGCTCGCTCAGCTCATTTCATTGCAATCGAGTATATCCATTGCATTCCTAGTTATATTTTTCAAACGAAGTTTTTTCTTCGAACATTAAACAAAACAAAGTTTACCTTAGTTTGATGTTCAAAAGTCACAAACATAAGTTTCACCACTCACGACATGTATTTAACGAACTTATAGTTAACACACTAATTTATTTATTATATTTTTGAAATGAAGCTTTTCTTTGAACATTAAACAAAACAAAGTTTACCTTAGTTTGATGTACAAAAGTCACAAACATAAGTTTTCCACTCATGACCTGCTACCCAGCACATAAATAGTGAGTCCACCGTCCACACTTAATGCACCTACACCTTTTTTCTCCACTACAATCAGCCTCTTTCGAACTGCAACAATATAGGCATTCTTCCTCTGCACTATCTTCATCATCTGTAGGCACAAGAGAAAATGTTGATTCATCTTCACTCTCAGATAATGTTGATGATGACGATGATGATGATTGTGTCTCCATTGTTTTTCTTCTCTTCATCATCCCTTCCGCGCTATGGTGTATCTTATGACTAGAGCCCTTCTTGCAAAGTTTGTCAGACTTTGTTTTGAAAATATACCCTAAATTTCTGGCCACTTTGATAGAGTTTTGATTTTTTTTCATATTTTGCTCTTTTCTTCACACGTTTCTTCTCTTTTTGCTCCTTTATAGCTTGTTTCTCGGGCGTGTCCGTCGCTATCATAGTTTTTCTTCTCTTCCTTGTAACATTGGCTTTTCTTTCTGGAGCCTTTGGAAATGGCTGGATTATTTCTCGAGTGACATTTTTCCTAAATTGTGTTGTTGGCCTCAGGTGCGCCCGATTCAATATTGTAGTCTTGTGCATTTGCTGTCCTAGCAGTTGATTCATCCAAATGTTTCGAACTGAATGCTTTGTACACAATTTTCTCATTCTCATTCTCCAGACCAACTGTAACCTCTTCTGATGGCTGCGTTTCTGTGACTTGATCTGTAACGTATAAACTCAGGAAATCGTCGTCACTGAAAACACATGGTGGATATATGGAACGTCTAGTGGATATATCCCTGACTTACGAAAACCGGATAATATGTTGATTGCTGTAAATGCCCTAGGAAATGCTATTCCCAGCGCCTCTGCAACTATATATATATATATATATATATATATATATATATATATATATATATATATATATATATATCGAATGGTTTCCCTTTATTGTTATACATCCACTCCTCAACAGCCTGATTATGAAATGCCTTCAGTGGCCCATAAACAGAAATATCTAAAGGTTGTAACTTATGAGAAGTGTGTGGTGGGAATGTTACCATCACTACACCAGCAGCTGAAGCCTTATCTAAACATTCTGGAGAAAGATGAGTTTCATGATTGTCTAAAATTAACAAAATACTGTTTTCCTTTGAACAGTTGACGAAGGTAAGAAAATTACCAAAAAACTTCAGAAAGGTTTCTTCATTGGACCATCCTGATACACTGGAGGCTCCAATACTTCCTGGGGGACTGCCAAATAACATTCTGTCCTTGAAGTGTATCCAGGGGAAAAATAACATTGGTGGAATTGAATTTCCAACTGCGTTGGCGGCCGTGATCATAGTGACCAGGTTACCTCTTTCTCCTGATGTTGCACAACCGACCTGCTTGACACCTTTAGGGGCAACTATTTTGGACTGTCCCTGGATAGTGCTGAGCCCAGTTTCATCCAAGTTCCAGATCTTCTTGGGAGGAATGGGACCAAATCTATTGTGAACGTCTTTGATGTTGGTAAAAAAGCATTGAACATTATGGCGATTAAAGCTGGTAGCCCGGCTTAGGGTAGTTGCTTCGGGTTTCCTTATCGAAAGTTGTATGGAATGTCTTTTAAGAAACGCACGCATACATTCTTCTCCGGCTATTTGATTTCCTTCCCATGTTGCTGGATACTTCTTCTCATTCACTTTAGCAAATTTATATGCAGGTACTCTAACACGTTTCTTAGTTAGCCCGTATTGCATTTTCGCAAAAGTTAGAATATAATTTACAAGACTTTCTTCTTCGGCTTCTGTAAAAACTTTCTTCACTGCATAATTCACTTTATATTTGAATTCTTTCTCTTTACTGTTTTTAAATTTATGTAAATGTCGGGTAAGAGTAGAACGGCTTACATTAAATACTTTCGATGCTTCGCTATAGGATATCTTCTTATTTGGATCATTGGAATGAATAGCTTCAAGAGCATTTCGTAAGGCTGTTGGATCCACAGGATCTCTCTTCTTTCCAGATTTGCTACGTGGCATCTTTATGGCAACAAGTCTTCCTGAAATTAAAAAAAGAAAGTATCTTGTAACCTCTTGTACCATGAACCACGATCAATTTGGTCCATGGTACACGACGTAGCTTTGGCCCAAGGTACATGAGCATCTACATTTCAACAAAGATGGCTACCTAAATGCTACAATACAGCTAAGACTAAGAACTTCACCAATATTTTACTTACCAATGGATGAGGCATTCGATGGCAATATTCAAATTAATCCTAGTCTATTTATTCATAGTCGACACTCATTCAACTTAACACTGAAAAATTTAGTTTGACCGTAGAAAATTGTTTTTCTCTCCTCACATAAACAACACTTTCTGAAACACATCCAGACTCGCAATGGTGGACAATTGCACATCGAAGAATATACAACGACTCACCAAAGGTAGTCGTTAACCCTGGTTCCGTTATATCTTCAGTGACAATAATCGTTTTCACCTTAAAATATCTTCTGAAGTTATATTCACTAATACGCTCACCTTTTCTACTGAAATTACAAGTCTATGATGAATGTTAAATAATTTATTCTTTGACTCCTTTCCAATGTATATTCACACAAACCGACTTGCAATCCAACATGTTAACTGAGTATCTATAAACAACGACATAGCAACCGACTAAACAATAATGTATATTTCTTTATATATATTAAAACATTCTTCTTTTTTTATTTTTGATTAACATTATATCAGGTATAGTGCTTGTGTAAAAGCACTTTCTGCCCGAGATATATGTAATTATGAGCCGATACAAAGTATCTCGTTATATAAAATGTCGCCCGATAAAGGGACTACATATAAAAGTTACAATGGAGCTTGACTTTTATATTTAAGAACCACTGGTCCGTTTATAATAATGACATAAGAATAGTGCTATTCTTTACATTTTGATCGCCCCTCATATATCGCTTCATTAAGTTTCCTTCATATAAATACATTTACAATAAAACTTTTATTCCATTATTATTATTTTTATCATTAAAAATGTCGTCGCTTGCTAATACGATCAACGAAGGATGCGAAATCAAAAGTGTAAGAGATAATTATATTTTAAAACACAAATTACAATGATCAACGATTTCATTCATCATTAAAAACGGTCATGGGAAAAAAAAGATGTTTGCTCCTTCCAGGGCGCATTATATAACAATTACGTAAGATGGTATTTTAAAGTATACATCATATCAACAAGGCGTCATGATACAAAAGAATCTTATCCAAATATCATATAAGGTTACACATAAGTACAGTCGTCGGATAATTAGCTTAACAGAATGAACCTTCTACTGAATATAATCTTTGACAATAAAGTTTCAACATAAATCAATATAATATAAATAACCTTTGTTTTTAATCAATAACAACACAACGATTCACCAAAGGTAGATATAATAAAGGTACTGCCATGTTCAAGTGAACGAAAAGAAGAAATTAAATTTATTTTCACACATAAATATTCATAAGAATCAATAGCTGATATGGGTTTAACCCCTACCACATCAACTGCAATCAGTTTAGATTCGTACTTGTATATGGTTCTAATAAAGTACATTGTACCGCACAATCAAGATTATGTCCCGCATTATTATTCTGTACAGGAATTGTGTCATTATTTTGATTTTGATACGAAGTGCCATCTCTTGAACTACGGTTACGTCTATCAACGTAGTTTTCAGTATTTCTAGAATTTCGCCATGTATTTCGTCTGTTTTTGAGTCTACTTTGGTTAAATGGTCTGACATAATTATGGTCACGATTAGTTAGGTTAGGTGTGTTCCCATCATATCTTTGCCTACTCTGATTGTTCTGATTGTTTAAATTTACTCGATTTGGGTTATGTTCCGTATCGTCTACAATACGGATATTTAGATTCCGGACTGGTACTGATCTAAAGTTATCTGAATTGTTTTTAATTTTGCCTATTCCCGCTTGATGACTCTGTGCCTGGTATTGAGTTTCATAACATTGAACGAGCATCAATAGATGATTAAAACTCATGCATTGCGTAGAAAACAGGATTTGTTGTAATTTAAACGGTAGTAAATTTCGAATAGATGCGATCACTCTAGATTCAGATTGTAGTGGGTTTACGGTTTTTAATTCATTATACATATTCACAACAAAATCAACAACAGATTTGTGCAAGCGAGGATTAAAAGGTTGATTTCTAATCGTAGCATCTCTGTTTGCAAGTAAAAAGTCATTCTCATAATTTGCAATCAGCGCTGCCTTGAATTCCTCATATGTGTTGACGTGTTCACGTACTGCCTTAAACCATAAAGAACATGGTGGAAGTAATAAATGAGGGATTAATTTCATATATTGAGATTTATCTATACAGATTATACTGCATTCGTCCTGAAATTTTTCTAGAAAAGAAGTAGCATTTTCATTACATCTACCACTAAACTTACTCATAGCACGTATTTCGCTCATTTTTACACTTAACTTTACATTTCTTTCACCGTTTCGTGTTCGTGTTGATTGAAAATTTCTACCTACTGCGTTATGTGTGGTTCCACCATCTCTTTTCCGCCCGTCTGTATTTCTTGGTTGAATTTTTTCCAAAATAATATCCTCATCGGATGAATTACTTGAAAAAGAGATAGCGCAAGGTCCTTGTCGATCTGCTTCCGGTGAATGCGAGGTCATCTCTTGTGAATGAGGGAACCCCAAACGATCATTAACCATGTTGTTGTCATATGCATTGTCTTTAATCTGTAACGTCCTAATTTCTTCCTGTAAGGTAGATATCAATTGTGCATTTGCACGTATTTGGTTAGAATTATCTGTCACCTGAATCTTTTGCTGACGAACAGAAGATTCTATTACTTCAAAATCTTTTTTTTACAATATTAACTTCTTGAATTACATGATTGTAATTATCCTTGCAATCGTCAGATAATCTTTTTAACTTCTCGTCGAATTGTAACGTGATGTTTGCCACGGCTTGTATTACAGATTGTTTCGCTTCTTCGGACTTTTTATCTATTTGTTCTAACTGCCTACCCAATTCACCCAATTCTTCATATTGTGTTTCTAATCGTCCATTCAACTCTTCGGATTTTTGCTGTACCAATTGTTTTAATTCTTTGGACATCTGAGTTAAATTTTGTTCCTGTCGCTGTAATGCTATTAGAATTCTGTCCTCTAGTGTCGACATTCCAGGTGTAATGGGAGCTATATCTTGCCCGTTGTTAGCATCATCAACAGTTTCATTCTCTACTGTCTCACCAATCATGATTTTTCTTGTAATTACTCTACCACTTCTAAGAATAGTTGAGTTCGTATTCATGAACCTTCTTACTAAGGTAAATTCACCCTTACTTATACTTCGGGATATGAATTTACAAGAATCCCGGGTGAGGTAAACCAAAAATTTTACAACGACTCACCAAAGGTAGTCGTTAACCCTGGTTCCGTTATATCTTCAGTGACAATAATCGTTTTCACCTTAAAATATCTTCTGAAGTTATATTCACTAATACGCTCACCTTTTCTACTGAAATTACAAGTCTATGATGAATGTTAAATAATTTATTCTTTGACTCCTTTTCAATGTATATTCACACAAACCGACTTGCAATCCAACATGTTAACTGAGTATCTATAAACAACGACATAGCAACCGACTAAACAATAATGTATATTTCTTTATATATATTAAAACATTCTTCTTTTTTTATTTTTGATTAACATTATATCAGGTATAGTGCTTGTGTAAAAGCACTTTCTGCCCGAGATATATGTAATTATGAGCCGATACAAAGTATCTCGTTATAAATACTGTACTTCGGTGTTGGATCACCAGAAAGCAGCACCTTCCGGGATATTGGAAATGGCTCAAGGTACACTATGCTCTTGGTACAACCATCTCCCCTACTCTAGCTTCTAGCGCAAAAGTTAAACTTACCTTTTTCTATATATTCCTTCAAAGCGTACGTTTTTCAATATATCCGTCAAACCGCACTTCCACATTTCTGTTATACTGTAGCTGTGCAATGATTTAGCAATAATTTTTCGGATACAACCTTGAATACTAATTTATACAAATAATCAGTAGCGGATTTAGAAACGTACTTTGGGATGGGTTTCTCTGATTGTTTCGTTTTCTAAAATGTCCTAATTTTATTTGGGAGGAGCTTGAAGTTTATGAGTACAGGCATAACTAATATTTCGTTTCGTTTATATATTTAGCGATAATCTTCCGGATACAACCTCATTGAAGATCATTTTATATTGAGAATCAGTGGCGGATTCAGAAAAGTATTTTGGGAGTGCTTTTTCTTACTAATGTTTAGTTTTTCTAAACATTGGTAATTTTTATTTGAAGGCAGCTTAAAGTTTATGAGTAAAGGCATCACTAATAGATATTTCGTTTGTTTTAGACATTAAGTAATTTTGGGAAACAGGCTTCAGTCCGAAAGACCGCCTCCCTAACTTTCACAAAACCGTCACTGCTGGTAATTAGTAATAATGACGATTTAAAAACAATAAGAAAGGAAGTCGGCCAACTCACAGTACACGCACTATTTCTACTTCACAGATGGAATGAAGAAAAGCTTTGTTAGAATGGTCGAATGCTGAGTTGAATCCCGGACTTCCCGATAGAAGTGCAAAAGCTCCACTCAGTCATGTTTGTTGTGCAGTTGTATTTATCTTAAGTTAAATATAATCCTTAGTCCTTTTTTTTGGGTGGTGGTGGGGTGAGGAGATTTCCATAATGATATGAAGGGTGTGAGCCAAGAACATGATAACTAACAAATTTTCAATTACTGAGTTATGCAGCACCAGATAGACAGCAACGCATACCGCTTCGTTTAATCCTTCATGAATAGTTTTGTGAAAAATTAGCTTTCCAACTTTCAAAATGGATTGTGCAGCAGAAAATCTCTAATTTCTTAAAATAGTAAAATTGTGGGTTACCATGTTCGTGCCTCATACCCTTCATATGTTGAATCCCTCTTGTTAAAAATTCAGAAAACTTGAGGACTGAGTAAACCGTGATGGCGGTTATATAAAACTGTAGAATTTCAAGAATATACAAAACCAAAAGCTCTAGATGTGCAGCCTTTAAGTGTATCATATAAATCTAAGTATTTTTCTTATGTTTTATTTTAATTTTATTTTGTTCCAAAAAGATGGTATGGAACATTTTGAAAAATACTACATAGGATTTTGCTAGTTATTTGTGTATTTTTTAAAAAATAAGTATTTACTTTTAGGGTTGGCTGGTTTACACCAGCTAGTTTTTTTTCTTTTTTTAAGTAAACAACTGGTTTAAACCAAATATATATAAAGAACGAAAAATGCAAATCGTGTGAACTTCATAGTGACGTTTCCCCACATCAAACAATCCGCATTAGTTTTATTTCATTTTCACCTTTTAATCAAGGTGTCCCATGTTCAATTCTCGGTAGAACCACAACCCTTCTTTCATGCGTAAACAAAGTAGCGGTTCGGATGTCACTTTAAGCAAAAGTCTTCTTCTTGATAACGTAAGGATGTTAAGCCTGAATATACGAAACGAAACCAAATTGTATATTTCTGTATGCCTGAATGCCTGTTGTTCTATAAAAAAGCCAAGGTTAGTTAAATATATTGATAGAAATTGGCAAAATTTATCGATTGCCTACGTAGCTTCCAACATTAGCTTAGATTGGACTTTCAATGATATGTACCTACTAAATTTGTAATTTAATACCTCAGTTTTAGCGTACTGATTATGATATGTTGACCTTTAAATTTTACATGCAAAGCAATAACAGGATTTTTCCGTTATTGTTTTACATTTGGAGTAATGACGGGATTTTCCCGATGGCTAGGGTGGGAGTTTCCCAATTTAAGAAATTTACTGGCCGGACTTATTTAAGCTTATGTGACCTCTTCCAGCACAACCCAATTGTTGCATAATAACACCAAGGCGAAACAAACTTATTTCTGTCAATATGTAATATAAATACATAAAGCAAAATATCTAAACCCCAAAAAGCCTGGTTTAAACAAAAAAAAAAAAAAAAAACTAGTTTAAACTTCCCCCAAAAAACGAGGTTTTGCCATTTTCAAAAACAACCACGGTTCTTGCCAACCCTGCTTACTTTTGTATGTAGGAGGTTAAAAAAAATCTTATTATATATATATTGGTTAATCCTTTGGAATTCATAATGTAAATATGTTGAGAAGTAAAACTGTTTGAAATATCTTTTCGAAATTCATGGTTTATTTTCGAGGTTTTATATTATTATCGATATCAACCACAAATTAAATGACCTTTTGTGTTATAGAGAAGCGAAACAAAATCTCGTTTATCAATTTAAAGCGGAATTTTGAAAAAAGCCCAAAATTTCCCAAGCAAAAAAGCGAAGCAGAAAAAACCGAGTTTTTTTCAAAAAAGCCGGTTTTTTTCCGAGCCCTTGCATCTCTAACGCTGTGGCTAGTTCGCATCTGGTCGGCTCTCGCCTGCCGCAGTATTTATATAAACAATTGAAGAAAGCATTTAATTTAGTTCCAAATAATTACAGAACCTAGTCTTTGGATATTAATGAGTAAGGGATAAACTCTGAGGAACCAAGTAATAAAAAGACGATGTTCACATATGTAGTTCAGATAATGAATGTGGCCTGTGTTACGCATTAAAATTCCCTCACAGTGAAAAAACGTTTCAGGTACATGTATGAGTAAACGATGAAATACTCTTTTGCTCTATTGCGTGGGAAACAAATTGAATTATTAGAAATTCCCACCGAAGAAAAGAAACTATTTGCGTCGCAAAAATAAAGTATGAATTAAAGAATGATTTCTGTCGTCCCTAAATATACAGAGCGTCTACAAGAATTACTTACATAACCTAGTGACGGTTATAAAATTTTCGATTGTTCTATGAACCGGAAAATGTAATAAGCGAGAAAAGGTGGCGATACTTGCTTCACAGTCAAGTGAAAATCGCCACAACTAGATGTATTCCAAAACTAATTTCAAATTAGGCTTAAATATTGTTAATCGTTTATACTGAATTGTACCGTTGAAATTTTCATTTGTGGTACTAACCGGGATACCGGGATACCATACGAATAATGAACAAAATTAAGTTTGAATGGTGGGTTGATAGTCAAGTAAAAATCCCGACTATTTAAAATATTTCATAAGAGATTTGAAATTACTTTTAGTCAGTTATGCTACGTTCGTGCTGGATTGTGCTATTTCATATTTTTTTTTCCGATAAGGATGTATGGTAGTAAAACAAAATGGCGATGCTGGATTGATGTCAACTGAAAATCCCCATTACTTTAAAATATATTCCAAAATGTTGAAAATGATAAAATGATTTGTTAACGATTGTGCGGAATTGTGTCGAACAAATTTCCGTTTGTATTATGGAAAGGGTAGAAAGAAAGTGGCGATGCTGACTTGGCAGCAGTCTTTCTTTCAGAAAAAATGTTCCGGGGGGGGGGGGGCACACTTAGTATTTGGTTGGGTACATATTATTTTCACACGGTACTATTCTATTTATTATTATATTGTAGACTATTATTTTGGTCTCCTCCGGGAGACACTCTCAGAACTCGAGGAGCATTGCCCCTGCAGAAATATGTATAGAAGAAATTCTGCTAGACAGTCAACTGAAAATCACTACCAATCAAAATACACCCAAATAACTTTCAAATCAGGCTTTAACGTTGTTTTACGTTTGTACTGGATTGTGCAATTGAAAATTTCGTTTGTGCTATTAACCGTAATCAATAATAAGCAAGAAATAGTGGCAATGCTATGACAGCAAGTGGAAATTGCCAGCACTGAAAATATTCGAAAATTAATTTTAAGTTTACCTTTTGATCCAGTACAAAATATTTTTTCGCTCCACAGATATCTTTGTCCTCGGTTTCAACTCTCCACCCTGTTACAATCCCCACCGCACTAAAAGAATGTTGCATTCCGTAAACCATAAACCAACAGTCTTAACTTGTTCTGAAGCATCTTCTTCGCCTTAGATAGACCCTACAAACAAAAACTTACAGTAGACATGGAAGAACATAATGTTTGTTTATGTTCTCTTGGCTTTAAAAATAATGAAATATTTGCAAGATATTAAATAATCATAGTGCAGGAGAAAAATGAATATACAGAAGATTATCTTGAATCTATATATTTTTGCTCTTCCACATGTGTTTTAGTATATTATTCCACAAATACAATTTGTTTTCGATTTCCTTATCAATTTGTTTCTCTCCTTAATAAAGAATTGTATTAATTTCCTTGTCTAGCTTTTCGGATATTTTCTTTTTTATTATAGGTCTCATAGGGTGTGTTGCAAAATTTTAGAATTCTAAAATAATGAAGCATTAAAGTTTAAATTAATTTTGAGGCAGACTGCACCAGCAAATCCTTTTGCGGCAGCAATACAATATTGCTTAGGAATACATAAAGTCAATACTTTATAGAAACTTCGTTTTACGCTACTATAATGTACGTATATTAGTATTAATAAAAAAATCAAGTGAGTATGTCGGGATGTCGTAGGCGTTGAGTAAAATGTATCATCAGTTTTTTTAAAAAAAGTTTGGGAACCACTGCCGTATGGCATATTTTGGAATTTACTGAGCTACCAGTGGAGACATAACTGTCATATATCGTCACCTGAGATTCAACACCTCCTAAGTAACATTTCACCAACTTTACAGGAGAGACAAAAAAAAAAAAAAAAAAAAAAAAAAAAAAAAAAACTTTGAAAACTAGCTTTAGCCTCATTATACGCGGTATTACTTTTAAGGGAATAACATAGCCATTTGTCGTCATATAGGTGTACTACTTAAACAGATTGTGGGCCATCATATGCTGATTCTAATGGTATCAAAAAACTCAAATTCGCCAAAATTGGAGATACGCGGTGTTGAATCCCAGGCGACGATATATTGAAAGGCTCGTTTTCCTTTTGCCCGATATATGGTATAGTAAAGTGATAAATTTTACGACAAGGTTTGCTGAATATGCAACAGGCTTACCAGCCATACGATAATTTATCGTGACATAGGACAATTTAAACATTAATGCTATATTCAATAATGCTTTTGCAATAATAGGTGTCTATACGATGATTTTAAACACGCGCGTGTTTTTTTCTTCAGTTTTTGAACGTGCAAATAAATTGTAACTGTGCAATAAATAGTTATAAAACAGTCGAGGTTTAGCCTTAAAATGGCGGGTCTGGTGATATGTTCCTGTAATCGAGCTCTCCTGGAATCGAAGTACTATAGTGGGAAACACATAGACTGTGAGTTGGTCTTACATGACGGTCTGTACATCCGACAACTCCAGTGGTCGTGGTTTCCAGTCCACTTTAATAATAACGCCAGTCCTTCATAACCGCGATGCTACATAAGGGCCAAAAGCACGAAAACTTAAACTGAAGCCAATACATATTCGAAATTTCCATCACAATATCCTCCTTCATTATGGTGTTCTTGAAAAGTAAATTTATTACACAACCATTTATAAGTTCTATTATGATCTTTATAGTGTCGCTAATTTCTTTTTCTCTTTTTCCAGGTAAGAAATTCGTTTAATTTCATTCCCAAGCCAGTCGAAGTAAAGATTTTTTTTAAAGGTAAGTTTTAACATTTTCCTCACACAATCACGGGTATTCCCGTTGAAACTGCGTGGCAAGAAGACATTTCAACTTTTTTCCAAATTGCATTCATTGTTTGCACTACAGTAATTAAATTTATAACGATAATATGCAATGTTACTATGGATAATGGTCCGCAGAGTGTGATATCATTTTCATTTATTTCCAGATCTGCCTATTTATGTTATTTAGTTTGGGCCAGATCTAAATAAATATCTATGCTTTATACAATTAGTTTAGAAAATAAAAGGTACGTCATGGTGAATGACTGTATATTCGTTTGAACAGAAGATATTTTGTAAAAATTAAGAAGGTAAATGCTAAAGTATTTTCGAAAAATACATAAATTCGCATAAATTCGTATTCTGTATTATGCCATTTTGAACAATTAATTACTGAATTACGTTTAAGGAATTCTTTAGTACATCAAAACGAAGTTAGGGCATATACAGGGTGCGTTCACAAAGTTTCAAGACTGGTCTCAAAATAACAAATGCATTACACATTTTTGTACAACGAACTAAAAGTCTTCAAAATATGACCCTTGAGCATCAACACACCGCCGGCAGCGGGTTTTCCATTGTTCATAGGCTCCCTGAAAGTGTTCGCGCATTTGGCTGTGAAGCGACATCGTCGAAGCCGCCTGGACCACTGGAATCGTGGCGAATCGCTTCCCTTTCAGGTCTTCATTGATTCGGAGGAACAAAACAGTTGCTGGGAGCTTGGTCGGGGCTGTAGGCTGGATGCTGCAGTGTTGCCATATTGAACTGCGTCAAAACTTCACTTTCCTCATCTTCAAATCTTCTGTCACTAAATAGAACACAGTAGTCGGACCCAATCCCAGTTCATCGGCAATTAATCTAACACTAAGACGATGATCAATGTTTAAGAGTTCACGCACTTTCACCAGATTTTCCTCAGTTAAGCTTGTTGCAGGTCTCCCAGGGCGGTCATCGTCTTCAACGTCCCCGTGGTCCTCTTTGAACCTCTTGTGCCATATGAGAAACATTGCACGTGACATGACGTCTTCTTTGTAGGCTTCCTGAATCATACGAAAAATCTCTGTAGCTGTTTTATTCCGTTTCGCACAAAACTGGACAGCATAACGCTGCTGCAAATGTCGCTACATTTTCCACTCACTGAAGTTTCGACGGGGGTCACTAACACACATTCACGCCACTAGCGGTCTACTCACTCTCGCGTCTCGGAGGCAATTGACGCTTGTACGGCGTTTAGCTGACACCCCTCTACTGTACCCTGTCGGTAGAACAGGTCTGCGCGTGCGCCCCTACTCAGATAACACTCAGTCTTGGGACTTTGTGAACGCATCCTGTATATAACAAAGTGTGGTTGAAAATAAACGTTGTAAGTTCTAAGCTCGAAAGCGGAATAAACAATTATTTGAAAATCAGCGTTGGGTACATAGAATAATGTCAAACTTCTTCGTGACAATCCATACCTCATGTTGCTGCTTCTGTTTGTAAAAACTAGAGAAGTTTGGCTAGAAGGTGCTCGAGCATGTGTCGTATACTCCTGATCTCGCTCTCTCAAATAATCATTTGGTTGACTTGGTGAAGAAATTGGCCGGTCAACGCTACAATTCCGACGAGAAAGTCAAAATCGGTTGTGTGCAGGTGGCTATACTCCGAAAAGAGGGATTTTCATGAACAGGGTATTTTGAAACTTGTGCCGCGATGGAAGAAATGTCTTGAGAGACTTGACGGCCATGTTGAAAAATAGCTTTGATATGAGCTTTCATTTTGTGTATATTCTTCATGTTTACCTATTATATATTTCTTCTACATAAGTGCGTTATTTATTGATCCTTTCTCGTACTTTCTAGTATTTATGTAATCTTTTATACTACCGTCCTTTGGTTCTCGATTACTCGAAGTTCAGCCAGTGATGTCAACCTGAAATAATATGAAATCCCATGTCGAGACGCAAAAAATCCCATTTTACGTGTGAATTTCCCACGTTATATTAATTAAAAGTATGCTATAATATTAGAAATTAAATTTCTCTGAGTTAGTCAGTTTTTACAATATCTATAAATGAATAATTCGTAAATTTCGATCTTCTCGAAAAATCCCATATATGTTGCTTATTATCCCTTTCCGAGAAAATAAGGTCAAATTTCCCACGATTTGGGATTTTCCCCACAGGTTGGCATCACTGAGGTCAGCGAATTGCAAGTTCTACTATAAATATATAGGGTAAAAGCACCGAATATGGAATACTTTTTGTTTCTTCTTTATTTCTCAGAAATGCGTATTCCAGAATAAAAATATAATGCATCATACTACTTGTGGTACCTTTGCAAATCAAAATACAAGTATGAAAGTTTGTTCCTCGTTAATGATTTTTTACAATATTACAAAATTGAAAGAAACTCAATTTCCCATATTAGGCACACCCCGCTCCTAATATGGAACACTACCTGTTCTTAAAATGGAATACTAGAACAAAACATGCTCATTTGTCTACAATGCGATGTTTGGATAATTCGAGGATGGGCACGATCTCTGCTCAGACCGCCTATCCTGGCGCCGGCCTTTGGTGAGGTTTTCCCTGCTTTCCCTCAGTATCATTAGGCGTATTCCGGGATGATACTTTTTTCTTAGGCCAGGGTCGAGTCCTTTCGAATTCGTAGACTTAATTTAAAGGCCGATGTGATCTCGGAGTTCGAGGCCCGAATATTTCCTTTGTTCCTTTCCTTAAGCTAATAAATTTCTTTCTTCCTTTCTTTAAGAGTAGTAGTAGTAGTACTAGTAGTAGTAGTTATTATAATTAGGAATATTCCAAATTAGGATCCTGCTAGTATTCCATATTGGGAAAATCGCCATTTTGGATAGTTCTCTTCCTACACACGCTTACGTGATTCTCTGTGTACTGAATCTTTATGCCTTTATGGTACACTATATATGTAATCTAAATATCACAAACTCAACAATAATACATAACTCTTTGCGTACATTCAGCAGTATGGAAAGATACGTTCGAAAAACTCAAGTTCTTCAGAAAAATATTCTGCAGCAAAAGAAAATGGCTTGTTATCGTTCGGTAGCAAACCACTCATGCGCAGATTAAGGGCGCCACGGTGTACAAGTTTACGTACAGTCCACTCAGTGGCAGAACATAGCAGACAAAATAATCTGGTATTTCATATTAGGAACGTATTCCATATATGGCGCACCCACCCTACTGTGTTCACATGTTTTCTGCTTCAAGATGGTGAGTCATATGTGCTCATCAATCATGTTTGTCCTTTTTATTTCCTTTTTTCCTTTTTTTCTTACATTTTTCAAAATATTGTGGAAATCAAATAATCTATATACTAAATGCTACATTGTTCATATGTTTATTGCCAATTCCTTTCAACAATGATAGACATTTCAATGCGCTCAAATTGCAAAACTCTCCGCTCGAGAATCAAATCCGGAATTCTGCAGTAAAGGCACACTCGTTAGATATTGCTTATGGTTCTAATTCGTTAAAATAAGGAGTATTATGATGAATTGTCTCCAATTTCAAAGAACTCCTCCCTCACAACTTACTTGTGTTGATTGCAACAAGAATTTTGATTAAAAAAAAAAAAAAACTAAATTATTTTGTGCGTAAACAAAAAATCTCTTTTGTCTGGCAATACTGGAAAAGAATGTTTCGCATAAAGGAACTACATATTTAGAAGAAAAGGAAAGAAATAAAAGAACTAAAAATACATTTTTCTTTCCCTTTATTTTCCATTCTATCCCAAAGGGATCACTCGCAGCTTTCCTTGTGTTCTGAATCCAAAAGTAAAGCGAGATGCAGGTCTCCGTTCTGTAATATGAAATCTTAATGCTCCGAAAAGAAAGAAACAAAAAATGGCAGGTGTAGTAGATATCTTAGATAGGTACGGTATATATATTTTTTAATCTAACAGAGGATTTTTTTTTCTTCATTCAGTAGAAACTTTTGATTTTATCTTCAGAATAGAATACTTTATGAAACATTTCACGTTCAGACTTGGCAACGCACATAAACATTTCTTTCTCTCTCTCTCTCTCTCTCTCTTCTCTTGTAAACATTACTTTTTATCCAACGATTCTCGTAATTTTGTAATCAGCATTAAATATTTAATTTCATTTTTCATCTGATATTTTTCTTAGCTTTTTCTTTTATCCTGGTACACGGAAGTCTTGAAATGAACATATCACTTGGCTACAGTGCTTTTATACTAAGTGTTGCCACTGCCACATTTTCATACTCAATATGGAAATTTACTGGTAATTTCAGTTGAAAGTATGGGAATCGAGAAAGAAAACAAAACAAATGAAATATGTATTTTTATGTCCCACATTACGCCCTGTAGGCTAAAAGGTCGGATGATTAATCATTATGGGATATTTGGTAGACTGAGAATATGGGAGGAACCTGAGAAAACTCACGGACACAATGTTATTGACGTCGCCTGTGATCAAATTAAAGACTGCTATAATAGCACCAGAGATGGTCGTTCTAACGCTGAGACATCGTTCTTCCATGGAGCAAGAAGGTGTTACGTTAAGAAGAAAACATTTTTTCGGTCTTTATACTAGTAGGGAAAACAAAAATGTTGCAGCGAACAGTAGAAGGAAAGAGATTGGTCACTACTTTCAGTAGCGTAATTAAGGATGCATGCTCCCCCCGCGAAAATATCGAAAGCCCCCCCCCCCTTTCCACGTTCATGAAGGCGCGTAAAAATTTATACAGCAATAAGAAACATTTCTTGACTTTGGGTGTTTCATCTAACCAGTCACTTCTTGCCCATATTACATGAAAATTGTACATTATTATTATTATTATTATTATTATTATTATTATTATTATTATTATTATTATTATTATTATTATTATTATTATTATTATTATTATTATTATTGCCATCTTAATTTTGTTCCCATTGTTAACAAGGAAGAAAGTAAAAATTAATCCACTTTCAGCTGAAAGTTGTTGAATGTTGTGAAATCCTTTGTAAGTTGTACTTAATCTGCTACTTAATGGTTCACACTTAAACAGAATAATTATGTATGGATTAAATGCAGGTCAACAAGAAATCTTCGAAATATATCAATAGTGCCTCCTTATTTACAGATTGTCAATGGCGGATCTAGAAGTTAAAAACGGAGGGGGGGACGGAAACAGCTAGAACCCAGACTATGATAGGTACAGGCCGGTAGCCAGCCCAAAAACGTAGGGGGAGGCCGGTAGAAGTTAGGAGGGGGCAACCCAACCATATTATAGTTCATCACCATATTATAGTTCGTTTGCAAGCCTACCGTGAAAATTTTAGAGGGGGACAGTGAAAATTTAAAGCGGACTCGGCCCGCCCTAGCCCTCCCGTGGATACAGACCTGGATAGGTATATCGTTAGTTTTCAATTTTTATGGGTCTTGTAGAAGTTTCTAACTTAACTCTCTTCCGATGAATAGTTATGGCTAGGTTGGACGTTGACATTGTGGACCTCAAATATTGTTGTACACATTGCATAACAGAAAAACTGAAACTCAAACTATATCTAATGTTTCAAAAAATGTCCAATAAATAATAAAATACAACGCTTACTATAAACTTTCTAAAATGTATACGTAATAGTTTCAATTATTTTTGTTATTCAAGAAAGTGAGGGGAGGGTGGTTAATAGGCCCTCGGCTACACTGAGAAAAATCCGTTATCCGGACAGTGGTATATTGTATGGAATCCTTATGTTTACTACGTAAATCTATACGGAGCATACGTTATCCATATGATACATACGCACTGCCTTTTTCCTGTTTAGATGCTGCTATAGGATATCTGACACCTAAGAGTTTTCTATATATTACATACGTATACGTATGTTATATGCGCAGGATATCACATACGTCCACTTGTATGTGAGACCCTGACCGCCTATATAGAGTTCTTTTATTCAGGGGCGGATCATCGCCCCCTCCCAGAAGAAGAAGCTTTCTTATTTTATATATATATAAATAAAACCCATCCCAAAGTTTGGAGCCCTTAAAAGTAGTAGTATGACAAACCACCGCTCCCCCAGAAGTCGGTCCTGGATCCGCCCCTGCTTTTATTCATACGGAGAGTACGTTTATCCAGAACACATTTACGGAAAGCATTATAAAACACGTTATAGTTTTACGTTTGCTGCAGTATGTTACATAATACACGTACGTTAAGCATGTAACCTAAAAAGTTTTTGGAAAACCGTGAATGAAGTAATAAGAAATAAAAACGATTTCCCTAACAAACAAAATTTCACAATAAAAATGGAAGGTAAAATAGTTCCTCTGGAACATGTACCAAGTATGTTTAATGATTTCTTTGTCACTACAGGTTCAAATCTTGCTAAAAGTATTAACGATTCAAATCCTAACAAATATATGAAAAAGCCAATAAATAACAATTCATTTTTCCTAAGTCCAATCACAGCCTACGGAATTCAGAAGATAATACGAATGTTGAAAACGAAATATAGTGCAGCTAAAGACAAAATAAGCAGTAAATTTATGATTAATTACAACGATCAATTAAGCATATACATTGCTCATCTTGTAAATCATTCATTCAGTTCGAGAACAATGCCCACTAATTGTAAAATAGCTAAAGTAATTCCAGTTTATAAAAACGGAAACGTTGAAGAACTAAATAACTATAGACCTATATCAGTTTTGCCTCTGCTCTCAAAAATAATTGAAAAAAGTGTAAAATTTAGATTAGAAGATTACCTAAAATCTGTCAGTTTTTTTTACGAACACCAGTATGTGTTTATAGTCTAGTCCCTGTCCATAAGAGCCGTAGGAAAGTCATGTCTGACGGCTGTTCTCTTCAAATCCTGTTAGTACATGTCTAAGCAAGTGTAAATCACGAGGGTAGAATTTTTGACTTATGGGCAGTTTTTTTCTACAGGGACGTAATCCTAGAGTGGCGGCGCCCCTTTTGCGTTGCTGCCAACGTTTCTTAAAATGAGTGTAGCTGCCATTGTGATTGTAGCAGAACAATGAATGAGGGCTGTTTTCTTTCTAAATAGTCCACGAAATAAACCTAGATATAGATTTTTTTTCGTAGCCGTACAAATAGAGGGAGAAGAGGGGCAAAGTCCAATTTCGGCTAATTTTTTAAAAGTCTGTTTTTATTTTCTTTCCATAATGTCCGAACGGTGATCTCTTGTGTAACAACGATTTCTCGGCCAAGACTTACAACAATCCTCTATACAGGGACGCAATTTTTGACAAAAATCTTCCAATAGTTATCTCTACAAAAATATAATATAGTCAGATGCGCGAAATTTTTCAGAATGTGAACTTCCGTGGTTTCGTGTTTGCTTCACTACACACGTTGCAATTCGTATAGAAGTAGAAAATTATTAACACATCGTTGTATTATTATTCACGATTCTTAGAATAAACAGCACTGATAATGTTCTGTGTGATATTCCTGCTCCAAAGAGTACGTGATGTATATACAATAATATTTCTTGGTATTAAGTGGCTTTATTTGTAAGCCTTTTGCTAACTGTGGATAACTTTGTTTTCATTTTGTGAACTAATAAGGAGTTTCAATGTAAAATGTCTCGAATTTTACCTCTAAAATAGAAATTTTGGCGTATGTGAATTTTTCCAGGTTTTCTCTACAGTAGCTGCTGAAAGGGTGGAGACAAACGTACTGATTTAGTATCCTTTACTGCCTGCTATCTCCACTTAAAAAAAAAAAAAAAAAAAATGTTTATGCATTTCAGGTGATGATGTTACCTTCGCTGCAAGAATAATTTTGAATGTATTCATGTCTAGTCTAGTAACAATGGACTATGTTTATTCTTGCAGATTACTGATGTAATAATTTTCTGAAACGATTTTAAGTTATTCTGGTGAAGTAGTTATGGCATCAAGTGTGGAAAGTTCTTTACGTGGAGCAGGGGCGGACTGGCCCACCCTGCTACCCTGCAAATGCAGGGTGGGCCCCCAAACAGGTGGGCCCCCTCCACCAATTTTAAAAAGATGTGCTCAATTAAACCTACCAGCATAAAAAATATGGGAGGGTAACTCCCGCAAACTTGTGTTTTGCATAAAAAAGACGTAAAGTTAAACTTTCATGAACAGACCTTATTCTTCTTCACGTTTATCAACTTGAAAGAATTCCGTCTATGAGACAATCAGGACCTAAAACATTGCGGGGTTTGTGATACAGCAGCTGTTAAAAACGAGCACGTTAACTACTACTTTTTAAAATATGAGAAACACAGTAGATTTCAGGCTGTTATTGGATTTGGATACCATTGCCTACTCCGGTCCTTTTACAAGCCGGCGAGTGGCGATGTTTAAAGAAACAATAGTTTCGTAGATATTGTTATTGTAAAAAGTGGAGGTGGAGCCGGAACGCTTTTGAACTGCATTGCATTGTCCTCAGACCAAGCTTCGAAGAAAGAAATCGGATCAGGCTTCGTTTTTTTTTTTCAGCGTGGTAAAGCGAAAAGAAATTAATCGCCACTATCAACGATTGTTTTATACAAACCTCAAACAATTACTATGAAGTTGCTGCCCTCGGCTCGTGTTTTATTTGTATACAGGAGCAAATCCGATAGCAGCAATTCAATTATTGGAACACCAGTTACGTGTCGTTTGTCGTGGAAGACAGATGTGTTTGTGTCAGTATGGATGGTAGGAGTGATTGTAAGATTACTGTACATAAAAAAAATATAAAAGTGGTGCTAAAAAGCGAGAACACAAACGAAGATGTTGTTTACAAAAAGCTGCATCTGACCCAAAACAATGTAGGCTATTTGAATCTGTGAAGCCCCAAGAAACAAATGCGCGTGATGTGACTCATTCGAGTACTGCAGGACAGTTGCCAGGTATTTTTTTGTTTTTCTGTCTAAGGTGTTTATAAATTATAATGTATACACCACGTCTTTGGATGATTTCAGTCAATTGTAGCTTATCTTTTATGGCTATTTTTACTTGAAATTACACAACTTTAATAGGCGAACACGAAATTAACTGAACTGTTTGCTGCCGCGTAGTGCTTTCAAACGGGTCAGATCAGGTTTTCATGGGTCAGGGGCCGAGTCAAGCCTGCTTGAGACACGGGTCCGGTCAGGTCACCTACGCTAGGGTCAGGGCTGCTCTAGCCACGGGTCGGCTCGGGTCAACTTTCTTATGCGCCGTTTCGGCTAAATCCTTCTCGGGTCGAAAGGGTCGGGTCTAGTTGAACGTCGACCCGACCCGACTCATGACGATCTTATATCTAGCTCCAAAGAATTAGGTAGATATTTGAAATTGTGAGTGTAACTGGGGCATAATGAATATATTAATATTAGGATACATTTCTGGCATTCATATTAATATTATATTATATTAGGTTACAGTATGCAATTCAGTAGAAAATTTCAACCAATTTGATATTAGAACTGATTTATGAGGAAAGAAACTTACATTATTTATGTCAGTGCTCTAATTATTTAGTGTTTCAAAGGTGACTTGAGATTAGTTTTTACTTATTGCACATGTATATATTTTGGGTTTTCTAAAACATGACACTCATTTATTTAAATAAATGGTTTAAATTCATTACATAAAAAAAAAAACAATAGCACTACATAAATAACTGAAAGCACCAATTCCGGTATTGTGTGTGTAATGATAATGCCAATTACACACTGTATGAGTTACTATTAAAATGTTCCTACTTCTGAATTTTTGTAATTAATGTTTTGCTTTTGTATGAATATATGGGATACTATTTATGGGTTTGAAGATGGACTTTTATATGTAATACATATGAAGAATGCCAAGTGCATTTTTTACATTTTTATACAGTGGGCCCTCATTTCAGTTTAGCAGGGTGGGCCCTATGGTTGCCAGTCCGCCCCTGACGTGGAGTGAAATTAACACAAGGAACTAGTAGTGATTTTGATCTTACAAAAAGTGTGATTTGCCAAATTAGCCCAATACACTGTCAAGTCTTGTTCTGACGGTATTTCATTTTCAATTCACTTTGTTAGTAATGCATTTAGAATAGGTATGATGAATAACTTTGACCACGAAGAAGCTACACTTTCAGGTTTGCAAGGAAGTCATAACACTGTTCTGGTAGTATTTCAAGAGAAACCTAAAGAGGCAACAAAAAAGTCTATTCACTGGATATTGTTGAGAAGAATTTCTCCAAACGTGACATCTCAACTCTCATGTCAAAGCCCAAAGCATTATCGCAAGCAATCACTGCCTTTGATGGTATATCAAAATTTAAAAACGTTTGAAGATTTATTTGATGCGGATGTAAGTAAAGTGACATTAAAGAAATCTGTGATCAGAATGATGAAAGCTTTGCATTCACTTAGTGATAGAGACGTTAACGTAACCTGGGGGACTGTCAAGGCAGTGATATCGAAATCTGAAGTCCCTCTTCAGTAAGTTGGGTTCTTACCTATATTGCCATACCTTATTACAACATACGACAGTGTCTATTCTGCAATGAAAAACTTCCAATACCTTCTCAATCATCTTCATCAACCCGCTTTACCTATAGTTTGCGACGAGGGAGTTTACCACATCGCTGCAGATATCCAAATAACTTTAAACGAGTTCCCAGACCACCCTGATGATGGGATCTTTCCAAATGACCAAAGCACTACTGGCGTGCATAGGTAAATATATATCAGGAAGTGGATTAGAAAACATGCTTATTGAAAACTCAGTATTGGACCAAAAGTAGTCGAAAGTGTACTGAAAGGGAGTAACTACATTCGTTCTACAAAAGCAATGTTCATGCTTACTGAAGTAATTGAAAGGCTAAAATGGAAACATTTTTGAAAGGTAATGTCAGTGCACCTAGTGAAATAGCCACAGACACATTGAGAGCAATTAAAGATAAAGATATTGAAAAAGCACAACTCCTGTTTCAAGATCTTACTAACAATTTTATAAGCTTAATCCAAGGCATGAAACAGTTCTCTCAGATGAACGCGGAGCGATCAGAAACGTGTCAGTATTTGGAACGTTTTTTGTTTCTTGTGTGTCTTCTGAAGAATCTTATTCGAGCAGACAGAAAAGGTAATTGGCGCCTTCATTTGAATACCGTTCAACAACTCCTTCCAGTGTTTCACGTTTTTGATAGAATCAATTACCTGAGGTGGGCATCCCTGTATTTAGAACAGATGCGAAACTTGGGATTTCAATATCCACAGAGTTTTTGAAAAATTCATGAAAGGATTCTTTGTAGTCCGAAGAACCACAGGGAAGTTCAATGCGGTTGGCTTGGGCATGGCACTGGAGCAGACGATAAGTGGATCCCAAAAACCACAAGGAGGAATAATTGGCCAAACAAAAAGAAAAGAGGACGTTGTTGAATGACAGTTAATCTACCACGAGATTCTTAAAATAAGAAATGCTTCTCGGTCATTAATAGGTGTTGCAGTGGTTAACTAGGATCTTCAGATAAATCACGAATTAGTAGGGAAACAGAGTGAGGAGCTTGAAGCAAGCGTCTAGATGATGTGCTCTTATATTGAGGATAGACAAAATCCTTATGATACCACTGGAACGATGAAACTCCAAAATCTATCGGCAAATGAACTTGTACCGCCACATAATGCAAAATCAATACTTTCCTTTCCTGCAAAAGGGAATGCACTTTATCTTGAATTTAGGAATGAGAGGTTTGTTTCCAAATCAAAAGCACTATCTGCCCCCATACACAAAGTGAAGTTGCAACCTTTCAATTCTGTTGGTTCATTGGATGCAAAAAATAATAGGTCTAATTTAGTTACGCAGTTATATCCATGCGCAAAGACTTGTTAATATTTGTAAGGAGAGAGGCATGTTGTTGAGGGAGATTCTAAGTTATGACATTTTACCAGTTACAACATTTGTGGATAAAAAGAGTGCAAGCATTAAATCGCAGAAATCGGATTTGATGACTGCTTTGATAAGGAAATTAGACGATTCCGAGTGCAGTTCTACTTTTGAAAAAATCTACCGACGTGTTTGATAGTGGATGTTATGAACCAAATCTGCAGGATGCCTCTAAAGGAATTTAACACTTTCGGTGACCTTTTCGCTGTCCTCGTTGAAAGCATGAGTTCCATTTACCAAGAAAAGTCACGAACGGATTTTGTCTTGATAGCTACGTAACAAACTCGATTATTAAGAACGGAGAAAGGGAACGAAGAGCTAAGGTTCAACCAATAACTGTATCTAACATTTCAGCTTCTACTCTATTACCGGTTCAAATGAACAAATTTTGGGCGTACATTGAAAACAAAAGTATGCTTCAGAGCGCTTTGCGATATTATCTACAAGAACATTCACTTTCTTTGCAAGGAACTACTGTTCTAAGTAGTGAAGTACGTGATAGAGGACCAATTCCGACTGTAACAATCAAATCTGGCAAGTGCAATGAAGTTTCGGATGAAGATTTAATGAAGCCTATTGTAGAAGCAGATTTGAGAATAATTCCACATATATATCACGCACTTAAAGAAGGATACCAGCAAGTAATCGTAGCATCAAATGATACAGATGTACTTGTCATTTTTCTTCACTTCTTCAAGTTCTTTCAAAAGAAAGGTTTTCAGGCTCTTTGGCTGCGAAAATCTTCAAAAGAATGCATACCAATTCACACGTTAGCACGAAAAATTGGCACATTATGTGACGTTATTCTATCAGTTCATTTCCTCACAGGTTTGGACGTCTCTAGTAAAGTGGGGAAGAAGTTTTCGGCCTTGAAAGCAATTCCTGAAAAGTACCTTCTATATTTTAGCCAGCAATTACCTACAAATCCGCATACATTTCGACTAGCAGAAAACTATTTGTACAGGTGTTAAAGCCTGGGAGTCCGTCTGCAACGTTTGGTCAGTTACGGCTCGAACTGTTTTCACATTCAAAGACTCCAAATCTGCTATCACTACCACCTACAAGCTTTTCATTAAGCGCACATCTTCAGCGTAGCTTTTCATGGTTTACACTTGCTTCCAAGGATCTTATAAAATAGAGGATCTGCCCATATGTATCTTCATGCTATTAAATGAATGAAGCCAAAAAACAATCGAGCATCGGCACGTCTGATTGGTTACTCTCCTTTCCGCCATCGTCTGATTGGCTACTTTCGTTTCCGCCATGATTGTTGGCTCAAAACATTACGATCCTATTGGGCGGAGTGGGCAGAGTAGGGGTGGTGAAACTGTGACGTATGGCTTCAAGATTTTGTTGTAAGGGCAGATCCTCTATTTTATAAGATCCTTGCTTGCTTCTCTGTATTGAGTTCAAACGCGTCACTGTTACCAGAACATTATGGTTGATCAGTGGATCAGGACGGTACGATAATTCCAAACTCTCATTTAAACTTCCTCCCAGAAGATCTCTTGATTACTTGTGGCTGCAAAATGAAATGTACAAAACGTTGTCGCTGTATCTCCAACTTTGTGTTCCATAGACTTCTGCAAGTGCTGTGAATTATGTGAAAATCGATAGAAAAATGTCTTCTAGCTACTTTAACACATTTAACAGAGGTGTGTGACGTAAACAAAAATTGAAAAAATGAAATACTGTATGTATATATTTATAAAGAGGTGATTCTTCACCTGATCTATTTACGTAATTATTCTCCAAAAATATAACAACATACTATATCATTCAAAAAGGAAAACATCCCTCCCGAATAATGTCTCCTTGACCCCAAGAACATTATCAATGCTGTTTATTCTAAGATTCGTGAATAATAATATAACGATGTGTTAATAATTTTCTACTTCTATTAGAATTACAACGTGCATAATGAAGCAAACACGAAACCACGGAAGTTCACAGTCTGAAAAATTTCGCGCATCTCACTATATTATATTTTTGTGGAGATAACTATTGGAAGATTTTTGTCAAAAATTGCGTCCCTGTATAGAGGATTGTAAGTCTTGGCCGAGAAATCGTTGTTACACAAGAGATCACCGTTCGGACATTATGGAAAGAAAATAAAAACAGACTTTTAAAAAATTAGCCGAAATTGGACTTTGCCCCTCTTCTCCCACTATTTGTACGGCTACGCCAAAAATCTATATCTAGGTTTATTTCGTGGACTATTTAGAAAGAAAACAACCCTCATTCATTGTTCTGCTACAATCACAATTGCAGCTACAATCATTTTAAGAAGCATGGGCAGCAACTCAAAAGGGGCGCCGCCACCCTAGGATTACGCCCCTGCAGAAAAAAACTGCCCATAAGTCAAAAAGTCTACCCTCGTGATTTACACTTGTTTAGACATGTACTAACAGGATTTGAAGAGAACAGCATTCAGACATGACTTTCCTACGGCTCTTATGGACAGGGACTGTATTATTAGGGAAGCTTCCTCAACACAATCAGCAGTTTTAGATATCAGTGTTAAGATAGAAGAGGCTTTAGATAAAGGACAGGCATTAGCAGGATTATTTATCGATCTTCGCAAAGCCTTTGATACAGTTAACCATGACATCCTGCTTAACAAACTTAATAATTTAGGAATTAGAGGACTTGCATTGCAATGGTTTAAAAGTTATTTAAACGGACGAAAGCAATATGTTGAGGTAAACAACTTCACAAGTTCAGAACAGACAATTACATGTGGGGTGCCACAAGGTAGCTGTTTGGGGCCTCTCCTATTTTTAATATATAAAAATGATGTAGCAAACTTTAAACTAAATGGTACCGTAGTATTATTCGCTGACGATATGTATATATCATACACAGCGGAAAATAAAAATACATTAGAAAATATAATACAGCACGATCTAAATCTACTGCAGGATTGGTTGAATTGCAATAAACTTTCACTAAACGTAGAGAAAACTGTATATATAAGTTTCTATAAGAAAACAGATATCCATGTAGACCATAATATAAATATTTACAGTATTTGCAAGGTCAACAAATAAGAAGAGTCACTGAAACTAAATATGTAGGAATAATAATTAATCAGCATCTTGAATGGGGATTACACATAGCATTTTTGTGTAAAAAAAAATCTTACCAATAATAGGGGTGCTTAATAGATTTAGAAATATATTATCGCCGAACCTTAAAAAAATATATATATCTACTATGCTTATGTACACTCTCATCTAACTTACATGAACATATTATGGGGACGTTCGAACAAAAGTGCACTGGAGCCACAACAAATTTTGCAGAATAGGGCATTACGTACCCTATACAATCTGCCACGCTTAAACCCAAATTTAAATACTTATAGAACGTCTAAAGTATTACCAATAGATTATTTAGCCAAAGAATCAGCTATGTGTTATATGTTTAATGTTATGAATAATAATATACATCATAATATAATAGTAAATATAAATAGAAATAGTCACTTTCATAATTATGAGACAAGACATAAAGAACAAATACATGCGGAATCTTATTCTTCAAAACATACGGAACGGGAGGGGTTAAGAACTATCTCATAAAATGCTTCAACGCAATTCCAACTGAATACAAACAGTTGAAATCAAATTATTATCCTCCTTTAGCCTAACCGGCATAACCGTGGGACGTAAAACTTAAAGATTTCAAAATCATTATTCAAAAAACGGATAAGAGAGCTATTACGGCAAAAACTATGAATATAAAGTGTAATTGTATAAGAAACAGCATTTAAAAAGAAAAAAGTAGCAAGTAAATGGAAGGATAAACTCAATAGATATTGTCCTACTTTTAATTTTTGTATATGTATATCTATTATGTATAAGCAATTAAATTTTGTATTTCAATATGTATAAGCAATGTAACTGTATTGCCCCTTAAAGTGAGTCCTAGACTCGTTGGGGCCTGGAGTCTGATATAAATAATAATAAAAAAAAACCTACGTATTTACGTACGCCACATACATTTTTTCTCTGTGTAGGTTTGCCACTGGTTGTAGTCAGGGGTAAAAGTGGATCTGGGAAGGTAGGGGGACGCATGACGTTACATCGTGCCCCGTGCCTATCTTTGCCCATAGATTTTTTTTTTTAAGTGCGGGGACGGTATAGATATTTTCTGGAAGTGGGAGGACGATGTCACCTCGCTTTTCCCCGCACTTTTACCCTTGGTAGTATAATCATTAACGTAGTATGAGTATTACTTTCGTAGATAACGAATGTGTAAAAAATTTGGTGATTTGGGGTTATCATCTCAAAAAAGAATTATTATTGAAAATAAAAGAGTAAAGAAAAGTTCGAAAACAAAATATTAATACGGTAATATTGAAATAATAATATGTGTATAAAGTTTTATCAGTTACGAAAAATTGTCATAAAGAATACTATGAAATTGAGTAATAATAAGTAAATCGAATGCATATTGAAGAATTAATAGAAAAGGGAAGAAAGAAGAATAATAAAAAAAAGTAAAATATACAGACATTTACTTGTCATACTCGATTCTGCTGCGATGAACACCTAGATTTCGGAACTTTTGAAAAGAAAGAAAATAGTAATTAGTTTTAATTAAGAAACACTAACAAAATAATAAACCTAACACTATATTTTCCTAACAACAAATGTAGGCCTAACTCTAATTTAAACTAAAGTATTATAGCCTATTTAATGAGTCACTAAGTCTGTTCTGTAGGGTCGCTACTGTGTGTTTATATGCTGTTATTGGTTGAAGAGTTTGTCGAAAAAGATGGGTTTTTCTGTATTACTTTACAGTGTGGCCAGAACATTAGAGCACTAAAAGTCAATACACACAGTCTATTTTTGGTTTGTTGAGTTATAATATTGTTAAAGTGATTTTTGTAATTTCAAGTATAAAACAGAAACTTAAAGAAAAAGTAATGTATTTCGATATTAGATGTATCACGTTATAAATTGTTAAAAGTGTAGAAATGGCAGAAAACAGTAGACCCATATTGCACGTTAAGCGCCATGTACGCCCCATGGGACCGACATGTCTATCCTGTTTCGTTACTTGTTTAGGAGGTCGTTAGTCCGACCTTGTTGAGACTTCGACATTAGAAGGGACCAACGTGGCTCATTCGAAGAGTTTTGGGCTAACGGTCCAATAAAATTGCATTTTATTTATATTTTCATCTACAAAATTATATGGCGGCCCATTTAAAAAAATCAGCGCGGTGCTCAACACGTTAAAAAACAATAGGAACACCTGCTTGTGTCGTAAGCATAAGTGTAAGAACTATTATTAAAATAGTTATATTTTATTCGACCATGTTATTCAAAGTATATGCATAAACCTACACTGTAGACCAGTGGCATAGGGAATAGGCTTATGCAGTTAAGCCTACTCCGTCTTATTATAATGATATTAAAATTGAGTCTACTCTGCCAATATGACGTCTCAGAAGCTCTCTTTAACCCTACGTACGATATCAACAAATTAGTTATTAACTAAAATTTTCTTTTGAGTGGATATGCTCTATCTCAGCAGCATAAGCATTAACACTTACCGTCTGCGTTTGCGAGTAAAAGTATTAAAAAAGAAACAGGTTTTCAAGTTTTTATTATTATTATTATTATTGACCTGCTTAGCTGAATTGTTAGCTCATGCGACTTCATAGTGCGTGGTTCCGGGTTTTACTTTCAATTTTACCACAAACATATTCTAGTGTTGACCCATTATCATTATGGCCCGCGGTGAGACAGTGTAAAATCGCTCCCTTCTTTTGCCTAGGGACCTGGTTTGAACCCAGCTGACCCTAATTGGGTTTTGTGGCGACAATCACCATTGCATTAGTTTTCTTTTGTTCTCCCGTTTCCTCCCACTTTCTTCATTCATCATTTCGTTCATTAGGCCTATCACCTCTCTTAGCTTCCAAAGCACAAACATTGAACATAAGACCGAAAGATTTTATTTCACCATCATCATCATCATCATCATGAGGCAATTGGGGAACTACGTGAATTAAGAAGTATCGAACACAGATCCAGAAAGCCTGAAATAATGACACCTGAGAGCAGATGTACCGAGTATGCGTGATCCGCTTGAACGTGCTACATCTGGCTAGCTGTAGCCTGTCACGGATTGTAGAGGCAGTGAGTAGAGTATTTCTTTCTACCTGTTAAGTAATTTCATCAATATTGTAATATATAAATATGACTATAAAGAAAACGAGTTATAACGGTTGTATCTCTAACCTTTTCCTTTACGCTTTTTTTGCTTTCGTTGTGGGAAATTACCAAAAAAAAAAAAAAAAAAAAAAAAGAAAAGAAATGGGAAAACACGTGTATAATTATTGTAACCCTCTGAGTACACAAGAAATGTACTCCCTAAAAGTAGTCCAAGCGTATGATTGGGTATTGAGTGATATATTTGGCAAATTAAATGCCACTCAAGCTTATAAACCACATCTGTCCTTTCTGTCCACATGTTGTGTTTATATACTATAAAGGTAACCAAGAAAGTTCTGCCGCTTTTTGTGGAGATCTGTGTTCCATTGGCCCTCACACCGTGAGTTGAATGCGAATGGAGGTAAGGCGAAGATCAGTTGTTGGTGTGGGTATATCCAACATACTACCTGCTTGTGGCAGTTCAGTTACACCGTGAACTTGCGTTAGGACAGAGTGAACATGGGACTTTTACAGAGCATCATAAGGGCGTGTATGCTGTACGAGTTTGAACTGGGATGCAAACAGGTAATAGACAAGGATGCAAATAATCACTCGCCCGGGGCAAGTGGTTCATTGGTGAGGCGAGTTTTTAATATCACTAATAAAATACCGAAGGCAAGTAAATGATTTCTATTATGTGGTGTGGGCTAGTAGCTTTTTTCTTGGGGTAGTAAAATTTTGTTGCTTATTTGCATCCCTGTAACTATGATAGTAGGTTCGAGCATAACGTGAATTGCTATTAATTCTAGGATGATAGGGAAAAAAAATAATGTCAAATTCTGAAGGGGCGACCTCGAAAACACAATCAACCTGACACTTTAAAATCAAGAATACCCATGCGGACCTGTGTAATTTATTAGGATTACGCTAGAAGGAGTTATAAGGTTGTAATGTTAGGACGAGCACAATGATACGTACATCCGTTACTCCACACGAAGACTCTTGTACAAAAGTGATTTGTTCGCCGAGTTCGTTAATGAAGTCAATCCGTTAACATTTTAACGGGTAACTGTTACTTTAACGGTGGCTCTCCATATCTCATACACGAAAATATGCGCTGAGACTAGATTTTCCCTATTAACATTTCTTTTAAGTTTAAAGTTTAGGGAAGTTAATAGATTTTGTTTTTGGTTAAAGTTTAAAAAATACTGTTAAGGTTATAACTTCACATACTTGGGGGTATGGGAGGGCATGAGCGCCTGAAGAAAATTTCCTAGGGGAGCCCATTCTATGGTTGCTCTTAATATAGTGGTTTGCTATTTTACGTATACATTTTTGGGGGGCCAGGGGGCGCCCCCTGCTCTCCTTCGAGCACCTATGTGAGAGTGTCTATCCTTGGTACATGATCAAAAGGGCTTAAGGCATTTTTTGGACGTTTGTACTTTGTAATGTATTATTATTGGCTATAACAAGACTACCTTTCGTTTGATATTATAAGTATACGTCTATGTACAGCGGGGGACACTTCTAAATGGTACAGCCATATGGAGATTTACGGCTAAGGTGTACCATTTAGAAGTGTCCCCCGCTGTACAATAAACATCGAATCTTAAGCAGTGTTCGTAGGTTTCACTACGAAAATTTCCCTCGGCTGACACAATTTTTTTTCTTTTCTTATCAGATTTTCCCTATTTTGTTGAGTTGAGTAGATTTTGAGTTTAGCGTCTGTTTCAGCAGCGAGGCTATATGAGACGTGGGCCTACAGTTTAACATTGGATCCGAACCACATGAGCTCCCGCCGGGAATCGAACCCAAGTCTCCCACGGCAAAGGCGTGTACACTAACCGCTTAGCCACGAAGGAGCTCGCCTAGTTTGATGAGTGTGCAATACCTATGGCAGAAGTTATATGATAAGAATAATTTAGCTATATTAAAGAAAGTCGCAACCACATTTGAAGGGTACACAGAAAAAGGAACATTATTTGCGAAAAAGCTGATATGGACACCACCTGTTGGTGCTAGTTTGTACAGGCCAGTAACCACGGAGAGGCTAGGGGGAGTGGCCCCCCTAAACTTTGGCTGGCCCCCTTTAAAGTTTCAAGGTAGGCTTGCAAATGAACTATAATATGGTGATGAAGTATAATATAATTGGGTCGGCCCCCCCTAACTTCTACCGGATACTCCCCTAAATTTCTGGGCTGGCTACGGGCCTGCTTCTAAATGCACTACGAATATTGTCAAAAAAAAGTAACTCGTTGCAGAAAAACACAAGAAAAACAGCTATGAAAAGAAAGAAGGCGCCCATCAACATGTTAAATTGCTTCTCCTGAAAATACTGTAAAAATGTCGATTAGCCCCTCTTTCCGTGTACCCTTCATTTGTTTTGTTCACTTGATTTTCTTTTTTTCACAAAAAAAATATACATAAACACAGTCAACCAACAAATTATGCTACTTTGAAGACACACAGACTATTCCTATTATTTTGGTTTATTTCTGAGGAACAAAGAAAAATTTAAGCATTTTTATTGGTCACCCAGAATTCCTTGGATTTTCAAGTTTTATCGAAAATTTCCCTGTTTTCCGTTTTGCTAAATTTACCTACGAAATCTCCCAAGATTAGGGAAATTTCCCTCAAACTACGAACACTGATCTTAAGTCATATTACATAAAGTTTTAAATGGTTTAAAAGGTTATGTCGACATATTTTGAGATTTGTTTTTCTCATTTGATAAAGCATTTTTTTTTATTTAAGCTCTCTTGACTGTGCACAAAAGATACAAAGAATATCGTTTTTTTTTACATCATTTTAACCTCAAGAAATTTTTCAGTTAAAATTGAAATACATATTGGTTAGGTTAAAACCTCACATACTTGTGGTTGGGGTATATAATACTGACTATTTCGTATACCAACATAAATTCATTCCAGTGGCGGATCTAGAAAGTAAAAACTCAGGGGGCAGCCAGAATTTAGACTATGATAGGTACACCATGATTTTACTATAACCTTTCAAAAATATATAAATAATGTCTTAACTTATTTTTGTCATTCAAAAAACTGGGGCCTTAGGCTAGATCCACCACTGATTTATTCGCGTGACCCTCTTTACTGTCTTCGTCAGAATTTATTACGTATTTAATTCTAAGTAAATATATACTCTCATGTTAATAATGCTATTTTGTTATGTACTATGTAACTTATCAACTATGAATCGCAAATGGTAATTTAATTTTATATGTGAAAGCTGCATGTGTTCCACGCGGACCCGCTATCATTTTATTTTACATCATGTCTGATAGTTTAGCATAGGCTACGTATATGTATTCAGAGCTTAACATTTATTCTTAGTTTCAGTATCTGTCAACAGATGTCAGCGATGAAAGCTTCATGCTGCCACCATGTGGCAATACTGAAAACTACAATTAAAGAACAGCAAGCAAGCAGATAGTTCCTCTTGAATGTACTAAAAATGTCAATTCTACAAGTAACCAGTTGCTCTTCTATTTTTTTTTTTAAAGATAAATAATGAAACGCTAAAACAAACCATTACATCTTGAACATGAAGAGCCTATAATTATAAATGTAAATATTAGTCTATTTAATGCTCATTTCAAAGCAAATCACGGAATGAAACCGTAGAAAATTACCACATTATGTTTGTATACGTAACATTGACGTAATACAGCAAAATATCCCCCCCACTTCAACACACACAAATGAAAACTTATATTACTTGAATTACTTATACTTATATTACTTGAATATTACTTGAATTATTTTCCCCTGCTCGATCTTTCATTATCTGTATCAGAGATGAAGAATACTTTAATACGAGTACTTGTTAGTTCACACCGTTACCTTCACATTTTGTGACATTTCATACAATGGACGCACGGTTTCGGTTTACGTAGATATTTTTTTTCTCTCTGCTTACCAGTGGTTTCCCGTGACATAAGTTTTCGGTAGTTTACCGCCATTAGAAAATTCTAATTCTATAATTCTTTCGCTATTCTAAGTAAGCAAAACGATAAAATCAATTAAAGTACTGGTAACCATATTATTGCATATCCAAATAAGCTGTGTTATTTGGAAACTTTTGATTGCCCAAAGAGAGAGAGAGAGAGAGAAAGAGAGAGAGAGAGAGAGAGAGAGAGAGAGAGAGAGAGAGAAAGAGGATCGATCTCAAGACCAGCTGCTTGGGACACTTGCGGTTAATACCCTCCCCGAGGACGTCGCCTGTCCAGAGGATATTATGCAGAGTTTCGTTGTAATCAGGAAGACATTGCTTCTAAAAATTGTGATCTCAAGCATCAGTTGATGCATGAATGTAAAATTACTTAAGAAACAATAAACTTAGAGCGTCAGCAACTTCTTTCTCTTCCAATAGTTTCTTGTACTTTCTCATCACTATTCTGTTTACCTTCCGTCTTGATTTCTTTCTATTTATTTTTGCTAAGTTAAATGGTCCTGTATTTCCTACATGTCATCAGGTTCAATACTTTTAGTTTTCTGCGACATCGTCTCAGCGCCGAGGACAGCGTCCTGCCAGTCGATGACCAACACAGAAGCAGCCATCGTGAGTGCACTTGCACTAAGCCCTACCTTGTGCCGCCATCGAACTGAATTTGGTTTTTCATCAGAAAGATACCACGAGGAGAGGCAAACAACCAATTGCACTCGAAAGTAATAAAACCTTGTCATTTTCGTAAATCTGGGTCAGATCTAATCAGGTGGAGGAGAAGAGCGCGTCGCGGCGCACGTCGAATCTCATTCTGTCGTGAGGATAAGTCCTGTCTTATATCTCATATACAGGACAACTTAACGATTAATATCTTGTCTATCTTAAGACCTATAACTAATCTAACTAGTCGCTCTTGTCTCTTAAATTTGGAATTGTTTGTTTTTATTTCAGTAAACCTTATTGGTGGAGAATACATTGGTGTGTGAGATGCTCGCAGTAAGCAAGAGTTAAGGTACAAGTACGGCATTCATCCGTACTTCATTCGTTACTATACATATATCATTCATGCTATTACTGGCATACAACCTGGAATACCGCAATGTTAACAATATATACTTATACATAGTAATAAAAAGTGCCCATTTATAACAAATGATCCATTTCATTTGTATAAAGTCAATTCTGTTGTTTCTCAGACAGCCGACTTGTCAAAAACTCTTTTGAAGTCTATTTTTTTTTTACAATTTTTTCCCCTATTGATACTGTTGCTAATGTACTGAAATGATTTTGAATTATGGCATTTCTTTAAATGTTTTTATATTCTTTAATAGACCCTATAACAAAGAAACTTCTGACGTGAATATATCAATATTCTCTATGATTTTCACGAGTTTGTGTGTGCTCGAAGATTGTACAGCGTGTCTTTCTATGGATTCATCATTAATTTTAAGACGATACACTAAAGACATTTGCATTAGACTCGAGACGTATGCTGAGCTCCTTCCTGACTAAGCTTACGTGCCTTTGGAGTGGAAGACCCGGGTTCGATTCCCGTCGGGAGCTCATGTGATTCTGATCCCACGTTAGGTTGTAGGTCCACTTCTTATATATCCTTGCTGCAGAAAAGGATACTAAACTCAACTTAAATAAAATGGAGACATTTGTTGCCTCCTATACTTGAATTGCCAGGTTTGCTGTTTTTTAAACCGTTAACAGTATTCAAGGAACATGCAATACAGCAAATTAGTATGACAATCACAGAGCTGCCTATAATTACGAATGCCTTTTCCATGTGTTCTTGGATTATTGCCTCAAGACATTTCATGGCTCTTTATTTTGTATTTATCTTCTGGATCAGAGATTAGGCTATAGAAAACGAGATTTACTGTTTAAAAATTAGATTACTATAATGTGTTTGACCGTGAAGTGAACCTAGGACTGTGAAGTCATTAGACAAATATGGAAGGCAGGACATTTCCTGTTATAGCAAGCTTTCGGTTCATTAATGTAGGATCGGTTTGGCGCAGTGCAACATACATGCGCTCCAAATGCTCAAAATAAATGTTGGAATAGATGGTATGACGGTTAGAAACGAACTCGAAGTGAATTATCCCCTCGTCGATCCACCACCTCACAGAGCATGACTCTGTGCTCGAAACAGGGCTATTTGACGACCGGTTCCAGAAGTTTGCCCTTCCTCAACCACTGTTTTTACACATTCAAATTTCAGGAAAACACCCATATTTCATCGCATGTGATAGTTCGTTTCAGGAAAGGCACATAACGCGCACCAGTTGTCGGCACACATCCATTTTCCTCTGGGCTTGAGCTGGAGTCAACTCATGTGACACAATGCCGAACTCCTAGTGTTTTTCCGAGTTCGTGATAGTGACGCACTAAAGTGGACTGGAAGATGTCGAATTAGTTTTGCAATCGTCGTACGCTGGTGGATAATTTTTCCTCAATGGCGTGATGTATGACTTAAGAATCTGTTATTTTCAGCGAGGCGGCCAGATCTTGACTGATCTTAAATATTTTTACAACTTGCACGAAATTTCTTATACCAATAAGTTGCTACTTTACACCTTCTCCTTTCGAATGATAAATGTTTTGCGTTTCTGCCGCAGCGTCATGTCCGAGTTGAGAATTCATAACAGTTCACACATCAGACCTTGTTGAGCATTCATCATCACTGCCACTAAAATTTATCTGAAGATACTGGTGGTGACCTCTACGTTAAATAGTCTACCTCTTGGGCTACTGTGCATCATCTGTCAGTTTGACCTTGAACTTACGATCGCTCATGGTGTATACACGCGTTTGCTGTTTGGATTGTGGAAATATTGCAAGACTTGTGACTGACACTTTACAATGGTGTTATGGAAATCCGAATTTAGCACTCTGTGAGCATACTTTAAAATATCATGTTTTTTCTAGCAAAAATTTGTAAAAAAAAAAAAAAAGAAGAAGAAGAAGAAGAAGAAGAAGAAGTTGCTTTTATCTATTTTAAAGGTATTTCTGAAGACTACAAAGGTTACTCTTTCGAAAAATGTATAACTTATTATACTTATCGTAATTATTTTTACATCTAGAAATGCTTTCCTTTACCTTTGTTTTCGGAAAAGAAAAATATTACATTGTATTCGTAGAAATAATTGAAGCCAAATATCTTATAAATTGAATGTATCTTTTAAGGTTTATTAGAAAAGTCAATATTTCCACAACTTCTGTAAAACAGAAAAGTTTACTTGCAGAAACTGAACTGAACAATTATTATTTTACTAATGTTACCGCCATCTGTTGTAGAGACAGTCTAAGAACGAATAATAAACGTGTATACAAGTTAATTTATATACAAAGCTGAAATACCCATTCTTCGCATGGATCAAATACAATATCTATGTAAACAAGCTGAACAACGAAAGGAAAAAATATCGGTCATTTTCTACTACTTTTACATATCCCGGTAAACGCCTCTTGAGACCCCCTGGTTCGAAATTAAAAAAAAAAAAAAAAAAAAAAAAAAACGCCTGTGGCCTCCAGCCGATGGGGGTTATATTTGAAAGTCATCGCTAATGGAAGTGTTACCATTGATCTCAGCTACCGCGAAAATTATGAATTTGACACTAATATCGATCATTTTGGATTTTTTTTTACATGTCACGGTATCCTCCTTCCCCCCCAGTGATCCCCCGGTCTGCAGCCGAATGGGGTGAATTTGGAAGTTAATACGATCGGAGTTTCTACAGTGATCTCAGCAACCGCTAAAACCATGAATTTGACACTAACATCGGTCATTTTCTACTACTTTTCCATGTTCCAGTAAACGCCCCCCAGAGACCCCTTGGTTCGAATTAAAAAAAAACCGCATGGGCCTGGGGCCTGACGAGGGTACCAGTGGTTAAAAATTGGTAACTGTCGGTCCACTCGTCTTTCCCCAGGCCGCACACAGACAGACAGACAGGCAGACAAACTTTTTATTTTATTTATATTAGACCAGCTGAAATTCCCATTCTTCGCATGGAGGCTGTATTGGGAAGGCAACGGTTGTGGAAGTATCACCATTCATCTCAGCGACCGCAAAAACTATGGATTTGACACTAATATCGGTCATTTTGGATTATTTTTACATGTCTTGGTAACCGCCCCGCAGATGACCCCCTGGTTCAAAATTTGAGAAGAAAAACGCTGGGGCCTGAACCAAGGTACCAGTGACTAAAATCTGGTAACTTTCGGTCCACTCGTCTGGTCCCCAGGCCGCACACACAGAAACAGACAGACAGACACACGGACTCACAGACAAACAAATTCTTTATTTTATTTATGTTGACTACGAAGAATTAATAAGTTGCTGTTTAGTTATATAGCTTTTAGTTTTGAAGAAGAGACGTCATGTTTTCTTCATGTTTCCCGATGCAGGGAAAAGAAAAATACATATTTATAATTTTTTCTCAATTTTTCAATTTTTCTAATACTATGTACGTCTTCTTCCTTTTCGTAATCAAAATCGTTACTAATTTCAAAATCAGAATAAAAATTCAATTGAAGAAGTTCCAAAACTGATCATCTTCTGAATTCTTCGACTACACTCTCAAAGCATAAACATGAATGCAGCAGTCTTGGACACGTATTAATGTAAGCTTCCTCGGTTCAAATTTGAATGAAGTGGTACCAATGAGTGTGTACATGATACACACGCGCCTCGAATATAGTTCATAGTTTATTCGCAAGAAAAATGTAAAGCAAAAAGGGGACTGTGCCCATTGTCCGTCCAACTGGACATTTGTTGCACGATGAGCTGAGCTCGTTACTCGTCTGAAAAGGGTTAATCAATTCCAGAACCTTGTTCAAATTCCAAGACAATACTTTCTTTTTCAATAAGAAAAACAAAACTACTTGTTCCCTGGTCTGAGAAAAACAAATTTTAAAAACGATCTTAATAATAAACACACTGAATTTTAAGATAAAATATTAGCGATTCATAATAATATTAGAATTTTTAAAAACATGCGTTAATAATATTAAAAGCACTTAAACTGTGTTTACCTGAAAATTTAATGAGAATGTCGTGCGTGGAAAATGGAGAAGAGGAAGAAGTGAGTTTATTGCTTGGAAAGCGAGCTCCCTTCTATGGTGTTATGGTTATTAGAATTTTAGAGTTATTTGAAATATTAAAAACGAAACTTTTGTACTCGAGTGTACTATTAAAAACACTTTATTTATGATGTACTAAGAAAAATAATAGAGATGTCATAAGACGAATAACTTTTTAGAAAAACCCACCACGAAAATAAGCTACAAACAATTATTACGTACTGGTTGTTTTTACTTTTCTTAACAGCGAAAGTAGTTTTTCAAAATAATATATAAACTTAAAAAATTAAAACAAACATCATTCAATCACTTTTTATTTATCATTTTGCGTTCTGTTACTATGAACTTCTTTTAACACTTTGTTGAGATTAGAGGGAGACCTCCGAATTTAAAATATAAGTGTTAACCTTTATTTTAAATCATGTTTCTACAAAAAAAAAAAAAAAAAAAATAATAATTTCTTTTTGGTTGTCTCCTGTACGGCCTCATAAATAATTGCTCTTAAAGCAAACTTTATCAATACTTTTAATTATTTAGTTTTCTTATTATTTTGAATATGCAGACCTTTAAAGTTTACTTGATTAATAAATTATTGCTTTGATTGTTAAATTCAAAAAGACTGCATAATTGTAAGAAAATTGTAAAGTAACATTAGTAAAAATTATTGTAATAAATCCATACTACCAAAATTTTTTTTTAAACATAAATGACATAAATATTTGCAGAGCATTATCATGAGTAAAATACTACCACTGTACGTTCATAATTTCGAAATAATTTAGAAAAAAAGAACTTACAGTTCTATTAACATAAATTACTATCAGTTTGTCAATAAGTTAAATCAATGTGCAACCCTCATCTTTTATAAATTAAACAATGGTAACAACCTGGAACTGCCTTTCTGGTGTCTGGATTCTTGTCTGTGTTTGCATTCACAATATGCAGGAGATTCGGATTCCGGGGCAAAATTTATTAGAAATTTTAGTTCGAGTTTTGAAGTGTTCGGATTCTTGAGACAATTGTGTACCATAATATTAAACTGAAAAAAAAATAGTAAAATACCAGAAAAAAGAAATATAAATTTGGGATTCAAGCTAACGGAGGTAATGGATACACATAACTAATAACCATAAAACAGAAATATGGTTAGTGCTGCATAGGACACGAGACGAGACGAGAAGTAAGGGCTTCCCGTTACGTCTTGTAAATTTTGTAGAAACACCAGGGCCATAACTTCTGGGGGGTAGGAGGGGCAACTGCCTCCCCAGGGAAGCTTCCCGCTGTTCGAATGGGGCCCATTTAAAGACAAAATTTTCTTACTCCATATACGATACGAACATGAAATTATAAATGAAGCATCAAACAGGTTTACTACATTACATAAACAAAACAGTACACAAAAAGTAAACAAAACAAATATAAGTCGTGGTCCATTTCAGTAAAAAAAAAAAAAGTCTACTATTAAGGGCCCTAGAAATAATATTTATTCATATAGTTTTGAGATTTGTCAATATTGTCTCCTTAATTAATTTGTCATGTATGGAACGGGCCCAGGGGTGTAACTAACGGCCCCGCAGACCTTGCCGTGCGGGAGGGCCTACAGGCTCCGAGAGGCCCATAAAGAGTATGAGAAAGATGGAAAGAGGGGACCCAAGAATTAGAAAATCAACTTTTTCTAGGGATCCCAAATACTCGTACTAAATCTTGCCCCTCCAGAAAAAAATCTAAGTTATGGCGCTGAGAAACACTGTGTCGTGTTGATTATCGAAGAAATTCTCGAACCGTTTCGAATCGCAAAAAGCTTTCCTCATCTCCTCTAGGAAAATATTTCATCTTGCTTTGTAAATTTTGTTCAAAATTTATGTTCTAATTTTTAAAATGATTTCATCTAGAAGTTATCAGAATTCTTTTGCAGCACGGGAGAGATCCACGAAGGGTATGATACTTATTATTATTGAAATATATCGTGTAATGACTTGCGTATGTGTGGACTTTGTAAATGCTTTTCATTGTGTTCGTACAATCACTTTCCCAATTTACAGTTTTTAAACTGTGAATTATAGAAAACTAAAAACAGCATTTCTTATCTAAGACTTGGATGAACTTGTGTTATTCATGAGACTAATCAAATTTAGTGTCCTGTGGTGTGGGCTACGCCAAATATGGCTTATTCAACCTCTGTGAAACCAGGGGTGGATCTAGAAAGTAAAAACTGGGTGGTCCAACCAGAACTCAGACTATGATAGGTATAGACCTATCATGAGTTTATTATAGACTTGCAAAAATATATAGGCCTAAATAATAACTTTAATTATTTTTATTACTCAAAAATCTGGGGGCCTATCCCCCAACCCCGAGATAGATTCACCTCTGTTGGAAACAAGATATTTCCGACGTTTACCCACCTTCGACGGATGACATTAAGTCCTAAACTGAATTCTTAAGAGTCTGTATCACTGCGAAATTAAAATACCGCTAATTTTACAGTAATTATGTGATATTTCAAATAGATAAAAGATAATCGAAAAGTGGATCAAGACCTCCCTAGACGATGTTATTTTGCATGAGGTACCGTTATCACGAGTCACCCAGTAGCTTTTCGTTTGCTGTTATTTAGAAACGTGAAAATAAATGCCGATTTTCTAAATGGCTGGAAATAGAAAGCAGATAAATGAGTCGTGATAACGGTGTCTCACGCAAAATAATACTGTCTAGGGAGGTCTTGTTACACTTTTCGATTATCTTTTATCTATTTGAAGATATTACATAATTACTGTAAAATTAGCGGTATTTTAATTTCGCAGTGATGAGGCCTCTTAAGTAGTTCGAAGACACTGCTTTTACTGTTTGATTTGGCTGTTTGAAATCTTAGACAATGACTTGATTATTTGAAAGAAATAAAGAACTGACTTTCTCGTTTCTGCTGCTTAATGTATTTACTGTATGTCTGTGTATGATCTTCTGTATTGGTCGATGCTGGAGTTGAGAGAAATAAATACGTACAAAAATGTGCAGATGGCATGATAATATAAAGAAAAACAAATAAAAATCACTCCAAATGGTGATGGTTCATCAAAAAGCACTCTTGTATTGATCCTGTGTGGCCCCGAAAGATTTGTTGAAAACACTGCCAAGCCCAGTCTGCATATATTGTGGTCATTGTGTATTCCTTTCGCTCTTTGGTCACGAATGAATGTGAGAAGACAAAATGAGAGAATATTCCGTTTGGGAATTATCTCCAGAAGCCTCTGTATATGATGCTGTCTGGCCACAGAGCCATTGCCGGCTCTCCGAATTGGTCATCGCGGTTTGGTTGAATTTTCCTGAGCAATCCAATTGTGCGGTTAACTGCGTCGATTGTGTGTGAGGCGCTGGGAAGCAGCTACGATGGAGTGGGGAGAAAAGAGGAGGCGTCTGCGAGAACTACGAGAAGAGCTTTATATTTCTTTTTCTTCCTTTTTTTAAAAAAAAAAAAAACTCTTCAATCTCTGGGGAAGAACCGGACATTGTCCATAACGAGTCATGTTTTTCTTTGATCAAGAGGTTGTTCTCAAAAATTGAACAATAAGCTTTCGCTGTCTGCTAACAATGAAACAAAATGTATATTTCACAGCTTCCGAGTCTATTGTTGTAGAACAACAAATGGTAAAGAAGAAATGTGAGTTTGAACGAGAAGAACGGAAGAATTCCCAAGTACAGCAGTGAGCGTAGCAAAACAAACGTTGCACCGTTATATAGCTATATTTTGTGAGACATGAAGCATAGTTTTCTAATGTTGAAACGAGAATTGTATGAAATAAAAAAATCGTCACTCTCTACTTCTCACACATAATTTCAGGGTAACGATTTGCATAGCACGGAATACGAGTCTATTCTATTTTCAGAAACCTAGAACAGGCTGCCTACTGAATGCTAGATACCAAACTACCAAAGATATCCTTAACTATGAAAGAATTTTCCGACCTGCATTATGCGAAATAAAACTGTAAATACAGTTATTTATGTAAATACAGTTATCTAAGGGCTCTATTACATTAGGCCACTGGTTGCGCAACCGGTTGTGCAATTGATGGCTCCACCACACTCTCGCTTGTCGTCCACCAGTGGCGCAACCAAAGCAAGACGAATATTTTCAAGAGAAAATGTATTCAGAAAGTGAAAGCATGCTTCTTACAATCTTAATGATAAAAAGGAGGCGAAGAAAGAAGAAAGTGTACATACATCCAATATTGATGCCAAGGGAAGATAAAGCACAAAATGACACACTATTTGATGATTTTGTTCAGACGACACTAAGGTTTTCTTAATTACTTACGAATGTCAAAGTCATCATTTTTTTGAACTATTGGGCTGGAATGTCCACTCCCTTGTTCTTGGGAATGAATTTCTAACTTCACTGCATTTCCGTCATCACCTTTATTGTCACTCGCCATTTTCTAGCGAATCAAAAGAAACAGAGTGATAGTATGTTGCAGTCTGATGAGTCACTGAGCGAGCGCCAATGATCAAGCAATTCTTGAACGTGCTACTGATGGCGCCACCAGTGGCCTAGTGTAATACACTACGTTAATAACAATGCCCCAAGTGTGTCTTGCGCCACCAATGGTTGCTGAGCTCGTCCACCAGCCATCCACCGATTTCTTGGTGGCGCCACCAGTTGCCCTAGTGTCGGTGTCCTAGTGAAGTGCTCTGTATACTTCAATGTCTCGCCACGTCCTCCGTCCACTGATTACTCCACCGGTGGCGCAACCAGTGGCCTAATGTAATAGGGCTCTAAATCTTTGTTAATGTGTTAGTCTTATTCTGTTATTTCTTGCTATTACTGTTTTCATATATTTCAGTGTAAAGTGCTCAACATGTTGTATCTGAACTTATACATACATACAAATAAATAAATAATAAGGAATGAAATAAAAAGACTAGTTACAAACCCAGTAAGAAACATAACTTCAGAAATCAAGAAAATATTCCAGTGACCATTTCTCAAAGTAGTAACCTTTAAAATATGAATGAAATATTTTTAAAAAATATATTAATCCCTTTCAACAAAAATGTTGAATAGTAGAAAATAATAAAAGTGCTAAAAGTAGAAAACATTAAAGGTGCTAAAAGTAGAAAATAATAAAAGCATGAAAAAGTAGAAAATAATAAAAGTGCTAAAAGTAGAACATAATAAAAGTATTAAAAGTAGAAAATAATAAAAAGGCTAAGAAACAGAAAATAAATTTGCTAAGAAGTAGAAGATAATAAAAGTGCTAAGAAATAGAAAATAATAAAAGTGCTAAAAAGTAGAATATAATAAAAGTACTAAAAGTAGAAAACGATAAAAATGCTAAAAGTAGAAAATAATAAGTGCTAAAAAGTAGAAAATAATAAAAGTACTAAAAGTAGAAAATAATAAAAAATTACTAAAAATTAGAAAATAATAAAAGTGCAAAATAATAAAAGTGCTTAAAAATACAAAATAATAATAGTCTACACCTTATTAACAGCTTGCATCTGGACCGAACTGGTACTTATTATCTATTGAAACGGCTTGTCAAATTTCGTCGAGTTTTCTGAAGAATGTTTTAAAATATTTGGGCCAAGTTAATATGGAATCTTTTAATGACTCTGTTGAATACTTTATCGTAAAACGTAAGTTGGAATCACTCGAAATAATTCTGTGTATGAGGTATGGATGGCTATCCTTAAAGTTACCGTTACTCATTAATACATTAGCGGTTGAATCCATTCACGAACTCGGTTCAGATAATAGCTCTAGCTATTTATTGCAGAAAACAGAATTTAAAATTTTCTTTTATGTATGGGATATCAGATATGGATAACAATTGTTAAAGTTGCCGTTACTTATTAAGATGTTAATGAATTGACTCGGCCCAAGTAATCGCTCCAACTATCTATTGCATTAATCAGAATTTAAAAATTTGCTTACATGTATGGGATATGGGCTAACTGTAAACCACCATTAAATCGCCGTTACTCGTTGCGATGTACGGGATCGACTCCATTAACGAAATCAGTCAGGGCCGGCCCTAGGCCCTTGCAGTGGCATCATTTGCGCCCTTCCCATTGTCCAGAAAGAACAAATTTTAAAAGCCACGGTTTTAGGTATGCTTCTCCATTATAAACAACAAACGGGAAGGAAAGGTCACTCGCACTCAGGAAGGCCTAAACACTACTAATACAACTTCATTGTGTCTCTTTTTTTCTTTAAATAATAATCTATTATGTTAGTGAAAGATAAAAGCAAACACACCTGTAGAGGAAAGATAGTAGGCTAATCCTTTTTATAGAACTCAATCTCAATATATCAGTTTGAAATTCCAGTGCTACTAGCTCTTTTAACTTTATTTCTTTATTTTCCTTCTACATATGTTAAAAATTAAAAAAGAAAAAGAAACTTGTTTCCACTTTCAATGATAAGGAACTTGTTTGTGACAAAAACAAGACTAGTTTTCATATCAAAACGGTGATAGCTAACTAAATGGAACAGGTGTTCGCTACTGTTTGAGAATTGATTTCTTGTATTTAACATCAATCAAGCAATTCATTCTGAGATTCGTTAGACCATTTGCTTTAGCACTGTCCATGTAACCTTAAAATAATGCGACCTAAACATGATTTATGAATGTAGTATCAGAATAGAAGGTCAGCTTGGTAAATTTAATTACATCATGAAGGCCGTTCCCAACAAGAAACATTTGTTTTAAATAATATAGTTATGACGGATTTTACCGCCCCTCAAAACATGGCGCCCCGTGCAGATGCACGTGTTGCACATATGGTAGAGCCGGGCCTGAACTCAGTCGGGGTAATTGTTCTAGCTATCTTTTGCGGAAAACAATTTAAAAATTCGCATCCATTGAAGTTATCGTTATAGGAATAAATGGCGGGCGATGTACAAAGAACACAATATTATAATTCTCAGTGCGTGACAAAGAAAAAATATTAACAATTGATATTCTTTTTATAACATTCGCTTTGCTATGATCTAGTATAAGAATGAAGTCTACGATGACTGTAAACTGTATAGGTATACCCATACACTATTAAAAACATAGGAGAAAGAGACTCGTTGAGTCAGATAATTTTATTAAACGCATAGTACCTCCTAAAATTTCACTTTAATTAAAAGTATTACTTTTTCTAAACTTTTCTTCTTCAATTCACTTTAAAGAGGAACCCTTGTTGACGTCCCTGATTAAAGATTCTAGAAATTAAATTTGTTCCCCTGTTTTGCCCTTTAAGTCACATTTATAAAAGGTTATGAATAGTTTTTTTCTTTCTTAATTGAAAAGGTTCCGGGTTCTTAAATACCATTACAGCAAGGGAATTTAAAAAGAAGGAACATTCATAAGAAAGAAAGATTGATGGACTCTTTTGCACGTGTTTTTAGGGAGTAAAATGCCGTCTTGAGATCTAGAAATTCTTTAATTGATATTCTCCAAATTAAGATGAAAGAAGTAGGTAACAAAATAACGGACTTACTTCTTATATCATCTTTGTGGAGAAATGGTACAGTTCTCACATGTCATAAAGGAAGAACCGGCTTCAATTCTCTGTGAAAAATAATTTAATTTAGATCCGCTAAACAGATGATTCACGTTCTGTACAGCCTTGATATGATGGTGATTCAGAAAGTAATGCCTCCAAGGTAATGCCTTTATTTGTGTTTGACAGATATCACCGACACAAGTATCGGTGGAAACCTTGCAATGTTAGCTACAAAACGTGGTATTATTTTCAAACATAGTCTACACACTTGTGCCAAAGCGAAACAAGGTTTTACATGCCGTCGGTGAAGAATTGTGGTGACTTGCTGGCGACACTATTGCCGACTGCTTCTTCCATTTCCGCGTCACAACTGTAGTGTTGGTCCTTAAGGTGATCCTTAAGTTTGGGGAAGAGCCAAAAGTTGCAGGGTGCAAGATTCGGACTATAGGCAGGATGAGACAGAATGTTAACAACATTTTGCCAGCAGATGGGACAACTTTGAATTTTTTGGCGCAGGAGAGGGCGTGTGGCGGTACTCCATCGATTGACACTTCGTTTCCTGGTTGTATTGGACGCCACGGTAATAATGTCCACGATTCGTCGCCGGCGATGAATGTTCTTGGGCATAAACCTTCCGCAGCCAGAAATTCCGATAGCTCACTGTTTCAACCAGACGTCACCACTCCATGCCATGGATTGCTCCATTACTCTGGAACGAGAATACATAGGAAGGTGAAACAAGTGACATTCTATAGCTTAAACATCAGTACATTAATGATAAACAGTTTAGAATATTTATAGTACTATTGGCCAAGTAGTGGGCTTGGAGGCATTACTTTCTGAATCACGATCGTACTAAAAAGTGATTTAAACGGTATACGGACAAAATCTCGCGGCCGAAATATCGCCGCCCAAAATCTCGCTGGCCAAAACTTCGCGGGACAAAATCTCGCCGGGCCAAAACCTCGCGGGACAAAATCTCGCCGGGCCAAAACCTCGCCGCCCAAAACCTCGCGGGACAAAATCTCGCCGTGTCAAAACCTCGCCGCGAATGAAACTTTTCTTTAAAATTTACCCAATGTGTTTCCTAATATGCAATTCCACATTACAAATAATAATAATAATAATAATAATAATAATAATAATAATAATAATAATAATAATAATAGTAATAAGATACAAAACATCGTGTGCGTGGGCTTTCTCGGGTTATTACCGTTTCCTCCCACTTTCTTTATTCGATCATTTCCTTCATCCTGGTCATCTACGTCTCCTTTAACCTATAGGACATAATCAAGGGACGTCGTAAAAACTCATATATTGTTTCATATTTTCATAAATATTATTAGATTTTTGTTAAAATTTTAAGTTTTTGGATGTTCCAAAGTTCACGAAACTAACCTCGTTAGTTGTCATTACTTTCCTTATGCAGACTTTCTTTCCCTATAACCAGTATAAAAACATCCTGTCGCCCTACCTTCACATTGAAATCCTCTAATACAGAAATAGAATTTTCATATGGTATCGCGGGACTTGGTCAAATACCCGTGATACTTCTTCTGAAACAGTCTTTTATACCGTCATCCTTATCATCTATTGGAACATTTACATTTTGGTCAGGCGATATTTTGGGTATGGCGATATTTTGGGGAGCGAGGTTTTGGCCAGGCGAGGTTTTGGCCCCGCGAGATTTTGGCCCGCGACGTTTTGGGCGGCGAGGTTTTGGCCAGGCGGGGTTTTGGCCCGGCGAGATTTTGTCCCGCGAGGTTTTGGGCGGCGAGGTTTTGGCCAGGCGAGGTTTCGGCCTGGCGAGATTTTGGGCCGCGAGGTTTTGGGAGGCGAGGTTTTGGCCAGGCGAGGTTTTGGTCCGCGAGATTTTGTACCCAAACCATTTAAACTCTAGGCCAGTTGTCTCAACTGATCAACGTATAACGCCAGTGTATGCGGAGAATGAGTAACAGCTAAGAGTGGTAGCAGGTGGAGCGTTTGTAAATGGAAACAAGTACTGTTTATTTACGAGTAATCAATTCTTGAGTTTAGAAGTAAATGCAGGGAAAACTAAATACATGGAAGTTAGTTGGGATCGTACGTTAAAATATCAAATAATACTTTTGATCAAGTAGATACTTTCAAATATCTAGGATCAATATTGTAAAGTACCCAAAATCCTCAGATGTGTTTTGTAAATTTATTTTGTTTATTGTAAAACAAGGAAGAGATTTTCAAACTGTTTAGGAAAATAAAAACAGATAACGTAGGCATCATACCACAATTATAGGAAGTTTTCGTATACGGAAATAACAAAGTAAGGCATTTCATAAAGAGACCTGAGCTAAGCTCTACGCTACAACCAGGAAGCATCTGAATCCGTAATCATAATGGTTAAGTTTCTGTGTCATTACGACTTAGTAGATTTTTATAGTTAAAATCATTTCGAGTCCTGATAGCTTGTGGTGTGATGTCGAAAATATCCAAAAGAAATTGATTATTTCATTTCTGATCCTAAGAAGATTAGTTAAATTCATCTTTGAGTTGTCTAAATACACGGTGTTACAAATTTCAGATGAGCTACGCTCTGCCCCCTAGTATAAAATGTTTCTAAGATATTAAATCATTCCAGTTAGAAATTTGTATCACACGTTAATATTAACAGACCAAAACCATATTCACGAAGAAATTAAATGTCGACTAAAAGCAGGGAATTCGTGTTATTATTCAGTTCAAAATCTTTTGTCGTCGCGAATTCTGTCTAGGACACGGTTTACCCAACATTGTTAGGGTCATCAAGTCCAGGAGCTCTGATGGGTAGGTCATGTAGCCAGAATGGAAGAAAGTAGGAACGTTTTCAAAGTTTTGACTGCAAATACAACCGGAAAATGCCCATTAGGAAGACCTAGGCGCAGATCAGAGGATAATATTAAAATGGATCTCGCAGAAATTGGAATACAAAGTAGAAACTGGATCCAGTTGGCTGAAGACAGAAGTCAATGCAGAGCTTTTGTGAACGTGGCATGGAATCTCCGGGTTCTATAGGCCATAGAGTTAGTTAGTTACGAATAGGTACAGAGACCGACGTTGCGAAGTCATTGTTAGGAATAGTTTAGGATGTAAAATCTTGCAGCACTATACACAAGCACTTCATCATAATGATGCAAACATACATGACAGAACAAGTTTTTGCAAAGACAGAATTGGATCACATCCGTTTATAACGTATTCTTCATTGTTTTCATATATATAAATACGGTTGCCATATGTTCGTATTTTGTACGGACTGCTTCTATTTTTGGGTCCGTGTCCAAGTCCATATCGTACAAAGCATGAAATAGGAAAATGTCCGTATTTGACAGTTTTTGGAGCTCCCCGAAATTTTCCAAGTCGGGAAATCGCTAAAATTTCGGACGAAAAGAACTTTGTTTTCATCAGATAACTTATATTTTAGTTACTATTATTAAAGTAGGTTAGGTTTTTAAAAAAGTGTCTCATTTTTCCATTCCAGCGTTCTTTTGGTTAGATTTAATATATGCAATTTAATAGCATGATTTATTATATTTGTGTTAATGAAAAAAATATAAAACGTGTTAGATTCCAACAGTGTCTTAAGTACTACACTGTAAACAATTGTGTGATAACCTAAAAAGGTGATTTTTTAGACAAGAAATTTCGAAATATTTGTTCTGTGTTTGGGCACCATATTTTTGATGCAGGCCGGTATCCACGGGGGGATAGGGTGGGCCGGCCCACCCTAAATTTTCAATGGCCCCCTTGCAAATGAACTATTATATGATGAACTATAATATGGTTGGGTCGGGTCCTCCTAACTTCTACCGGGCCCCACTTACATTTTTGGGCGGGCTACGGGCCTGCTTTGATGGGCCGTAATTTAAAGACTTGACCGTATTTTGGATCAAAAAATTATAGCAACCCTATACATAAATATCATTAGAAATAGTATCCATCGTAACGTATCATTAGAAATAGTATCCGTAATAACATCATCATTGCTACTTGTTTACAGTTTCTAACATGCGTAATGTCATAAAATTGTTTACCAAGATTACTAGATACATCAGAATACATCTTATAGGATTATATCTAGCCAAGTTATTTCTACAAAGTTTGGACACAAATAATTGTGATACTGAAAGATGATAATGTTATTTTGCTTCTAAGATACTTATCATTGAAACTGAAAAACAACAAGACCTATTATTTTTTAAACATCAGTACCGTATACTTATTTTACAGAGGATTTATTGGAAAAATCGTTTAATTCTTATTTAGTTCACAAATTCTTTGAATACCATTACATGCTAAAGTTACAAATAATGCTTAGTGGATCTATTTATATGCACATTGGCTATGATGATGGATCTGAGAACGTCAGCATGACATACAATTTTTGGTGCATCTACGAAAGGAAAGTTCAAAGATAAAGCATATATAATCAGCTGCTATAACTCCAATAAGTAGGGTTCAGTACTTTTGCTGGCATCACAAACGCCTGGACATATGCAACCCAAATCATTCGTAAATTTTTAAGCAGTCGGTGAGCCTGTGAATCATTGAAACAGGCTTTTACTTTGCAATTGATGCAGGGAAGAGATACTTCACTTTAGATTATTCTATGCTATTTATAGTTTACTGTCAACGGCATTACAATTCCATGGGCATAGATATATTATTTCACAACGTACTGCATAAGAGAAGAAGCAATAAAACATTGGTCATACAAGAGTTAGAAAATAGTTGAAATAAACTGAAAATCTAAAATCTGGAAAGCTAAAGGAAATACCTTTGTAAATCTTTGTCTCCTATCATATTCTATTCCAATTCCACATCATTTTCGTTATTTCAACATCTCTTTCCTTTTCCAGGAGATCATCTTACTTATCACGTTGAATATGGATTCAAATTGAAAGAAACATGTTAAAAAGTTCTGGCCTACCGGAATTTGAACCCAGATATTCTGCTTGCAAATCCAATGCGTTAACCTCTCACCTACGCTAATTAGTTTACACAAAAATAATAGCTAGTTAAACTCCTTTCACGTAAGTCTAAACGAGCCACTTAGGCGCTATGAAGAGATTATCATTAGTTGAATTAATTATATTTTCTTAATTGATATTGCAATTCTAATATTACTTCATTATTATTATTATTATTATTATTATTATTATTAGCAATCACAGCAACACGTATCATTTCACAGTTCAACCTTTTTTTTTTTTTTTTTACATCAGTTATTGTAACTTAAAAGAAAATGTGACTTGTGCGAAAAATACGTTTATACAAGGTACGTTCGGAAACTAACCTTCGATTGGTCTCTGTACCTAAAGTAGTGGGAGCAGCACCAGGGGTGGATCCAGGACGGACTTCTGTGGGGGTGGGGGTTGTAATACTGCTACTTAGAGCTACTTTTAAGAGCTCCAAACTCTGGGATGGGTTTTATTTATATAGAAAATATAAAAGTTTCCTCTTCTGGGGGGGAATCGCCCAGATCTCCCCCCTAGATCCGCCCCTGAGCAGCACTACCATCTTTACACAGATGTGCGTGGTAGATCAGCTGTATCCAGCTGTGGTAGAGTGAAGATTGTTTGATCACTAGTTCCACTTTTGTGGCGTCTCAAAATGTGTGCTGCAATAGAAAACCCCGCCAAGTGCGAGGTGCGAGCTGTTATACTTTTTCTTACGGCAAAATAATATTTGGCAAGCAGCTGTTCATCGGGAAATTTGTGCCGATGAACATTCATGACGAAGAGAGGAGTGGCAGGCCATCAGCGTTCCTGATGAACCCGTTCAGAAAATTGATGGACAAGTTCGTGAAAATCGACGTTACACAATCTCGGACCTTTCTGATGAATTCCCACAAATTTTCAAAACTGTGTTATATGATGTAGTGTCACATAGGTTAGGCTACAGAAAATAGTCACAGGCGAGAGATTTTCATGCTGATGAAATTTTTAAGTTAGTGCAGAGAAAGGGTACATGCTGCAATTTTATGGAAACTATGCTGAAAATAGAGAAAACAAGTACTTTTCAAGATATATATATATATACCCCCACCCCCCCACCCTCCATATATATATATATATATATATATATATATATATATATATATATATATATATATATATATTCTTCTTATTTACTACTTTGGTGTTTCTTTTTTAACCAATCGGAGGTTACTTTCCGAATGGTTTTCGTACATTACAAGAGAAGGGCTTATGAGCCCTTAGGTTATTTATCCTGGGCCAGAGACCATGGGTTCTGAGTCAGGGATCACCCAACAATTTTTGCTTACTCGTCAGTTGAAACGGGTCCATACTACTATGAGTTTAACAGTAGGAATACTAAAGTGGGAAAACAACATAACTCTACCACATTGTATTCAGTAGTTTACCACAAAAGAAAGGGAAGTGGTAGAGAGAGCAGTGGTTGAAAATGTTTAAAATTCCTAGCACTTGCTCTGTCAGTGATTGCTGATTTCTTATGATAATGATAATAATGATAAATAAAATTTAAATTTCTGGGCTTTCAGCATCTATGGCCAGGTATAAGGGATGACGTCCCTTGGCGAACACATGATCTGGAAAGAGGGAAAGAAGAAAGGATTGGGGAAGGTAGGAAGCGGCCTGGGACCTATACGTTAGGTACCACCCCAGCATTTGCCTCGTGTAAATGAGGAAAACCCAAGAAAAGCTCATTCAGGATATCTGACCTCATAAAGCTTTCTTCAAAAAACTTATTCGACCGAATGGCTGCACCGGGAATCCAATCCGGGACCACTCGCACCGAAGGAATAATGATAAATGTATACAGTGCATCTTAATAACTAGAGCAACCCACATTATGCTTTATTTTTTGTTTAATTATGCTTTATTTTTTCCAAATTATCCTTTATTATGCTTTATTGTTAATTTCAATCATTGTTTTACATTAATCGTGTATAATGTATAACATTTACTATATATTAAATATTCTAAATATCTTGATCTATTTATTAATATTTTATGCAACCAATTTCTTTCATATTTAATGAAATTTCTAATTAATGCATTGTAAAGACATTTGCTTTACTCGACTCAGTTTCTTTTATCACTTGTGTGCACCTTAGAGGTGCATACATACAAGAAAGGAAAGTAAAAGATGCCACCAAAAAGTACAGAAAGTGCTCGAGTTCAAGACGTACACATAATATAGTGTGGAGTTTTGTCCACTATTCATTGTTGGCGGAAAGTTTTGTTCTTTTCCTTTTTTATTTTTTCTACATGAAAGTATTACTCCGAAAAGTTTACAGAAATAAAAATAAGCTTTTCATTGTTGCATTTTTTCTCAATGATTTTGCATTATAGGCCTAAATATTGGTTTTAAAGAATATTACTACAGTATGTTAAAATTGTAATTAAACAGAATTTTCCAAGAATTGTGTTATATATTTTAAATTATGCTTTATTTTCTAAAATTATGCTTTATTATGCTTTTAAAATTGATTTCTTCTGGGCCCTTAGACAACCACAAGCATGTTTAAGGTACCAACCATATGTGTAAATTGCTGTTATGCTTTTTATGCTTTTGGGTTGCCCTATTAATAACCAAGAATGGCTTTTGCAGCTAGTGCCGATAGTACCTCTTTCTGTTTCCTAAAGTCTTTTTATACCATACTGTTAGTTTGTTGCTTTCTCTATATTCAGCGATCAACTTTTTCTTCCATACAATAACAGAAACAAAATCATGCTTTATGTCGTTAGAGCTGAGAAATCACTGAAACATACAGAAAATAGGTGAAGATTTTCCTGCCTCATTGTGTGTGTCCATGTGATTGTTTTTATCTTCCACTTGTTTTTTTTTTTTTTCTATTTTCTATCATCGTGTGATTTCCGCAGCCGCGTTGCAGAGCAAATAAATTAAATGATGTTAACCCAGAGCCGGAAATAATGAACAACCGCTGGACGCACAGGATTACGAAATCCCTTCGTTCCTTTTTTTTTTTTTTTTATATCGCACACAATGCTGAATTACTGATTGATTTTTGTCTGCATTCTTTCTATGACTGAATTAAAATTAGTAATAAAAAGGGTTTTCTTGGTTTGAATAATTTATTAGCTTCTGCCTTCAATATTTGATTTCTATCACGCGTCAATGTGGACTTTAACATTGGACCATATATATATTGGATTTTCTAGAGATGTTCCTATTACTTCAATCTTCATAATACAGTAATCTATAAATAAAATGTGTATGCAACCAGAGTTTCGTTATAGTATCATACAGACTGCAGAATAGATGTTTTTAAAATTTTTGTGATAACACATTTCATGCCAAGATACTTTTAATCATTTTAGTTTGCTGACCGCCTATTGATCATCTTAAATACGAATTATAATAAAACTAAACTCTTGGCGCAACAGCTGTTGCGATCAGGTCAACCAGCCAGCTTGTTGCATTCACGTCTTTGACTGACGTGCGATCAGCACAGTGGCTCCATCTCTATGATAGCGCTCCTTTCAGAAAACGGAACTCTATACTTTATTCTCAAATTGCTCCCCAATTATTCTCATGACGCTCAGTAGACACCACAATGCTCAACATCATCAGGTGAGTAAGAACGGTCAGCCATATTTCTTCTGACTAGACCCGGAAAACTTGAGTTACTTGATCTTACGAAAAGCGGTATTCCAGTGCGGCTAAATGAATTATCATTACCTGTGATAACTAACTACCAAAGTTACTATGAAATTTTCACAACCGTTTGAAGTGTTTCTTTAAAAAATAAATTCAATCAAACGGGTTACTTCGTCTTGAAGGGTAACTTCTCTATTTGACCGATATAGAGAAGTCGTCTCATGGGCATGGGCATGGCCGACAGATTCTGAGTCGTCACATGGGCATGAGAAAAAGTTAATTACACTTCACAGTAAGTCGGGGGTGGAAATAGGGGGTACGAGAGAGGACTACGTTCCCTTAGTTATAATTCTACATGTTTTAGAATTTCGAGAAAAAGGCTATCATTTTACAGGTATTTCTGATTAAAATGTATGCTATTACTGACCATCTTCTTACTCATGCAATTCCAATCCCACCGTTGTAGGAAGTACTACGCCAAACTAATTTTTTTCTAAACCTAAAAATGGGTGCTGTTCGAGAACCATGTCACTTATTGGAGCTGAAAGTGATACTAAAATATACTCTATTTAAGTTTTTCATTATGATACTAGCAAGACGAAAGTAATTAGTATGGGTAATGTGGTATACTCTAAAATTATCACTAACCGTTATCATGGTTAAGGAGCTATAGCCTAAAATTATCATTAACCCGAGACAGCCCAAGGCGTGCCTCGGAAGCACCCTGGTCAACTTTTAATGCCATTATTCTTAATAGATATTTCGTCCCGTATCCTGCGCTCTACAATTCTTCTACCTCTTTGAAATCCATCCTCTGATTGCGTTTCCTAAGCATTGTTTTTACTTTACCTCAGAAAAAATAGGGTTATTTTTTTATACAAACGTAACGGCTCAAGGGGTGCCTCTGAGGCTCCTATTGAAGTATGTACTTTTCTAATTATTTGATACTGTTCATTTGTTATTACCATTGACAAATGATTTCATAGCAAAGTAGTGACTAGCCTTTCCTATTAATGACAGAAAATACAAATGTTCGCGGTGGGTTCAGGTAGCTTGTATATGCAGCAGGGAGTCTCAGAGGCACTCCTTAGACCTTTTAAGGGAAAAAAAATTAGTATGGGCTCTCTCGGGTAACTGTTACCTTGGTTAATGAGATATAGCACTGTTATCATAGTTAATGAGATATAGCCTAAAATTATCATTAACTGTTATCATGGCTAATGAGATATAATCTAAAATTATGACTAACTGTTATCTCGGTTAAATGAGATATAGCCCAAAATTATCACTAACTGTTGTCATGGTTAAAGAGATATAGCTTAAAATTATCATTAACTGTTATCACGGTTAAATGAGATATAGTCTAAAATTATCATTAACTGTTGTCATGGTTAATGTGATATAGCCTAAAATTATCATTAACTGTTATCATGGTTAATGAGACATAGCTTAAAATTATCATTAACTGTTATCATATAAGTCGATAGAGTTTATCAAGCTAAATGAACTTGAGAATAAATTGTTTACGTAGATTTCGAGAAAAACGAAAAGAAAGAAAGTTTTGTGGCCATAAAAAGTGTTTTCGTTGCCAGGTAAATATATCGATATTTTTTATTTTTGTAGAATTAGATTGCTATTCTTTTATTTTTAGTTTGACTTATCTGTGCGTGCAGCAAAGTTGCAAAATAATTTCTTTGTGAACAAGTGACATCAGTTACATAGCAGGATTGCCAGAGGTACTGCCTTTACTTGAGATTTCTTTCATATGCAGTTTTTCAAGAAAGTCAAAAAGATATGCTGAGCCGAATTAAATTTAGTTGAAGCAGTCGTGTATATATATTAAAGGTCGTTGCGGGCTGAATACATACAACTGTTTAACAAGGGATCAAACACTAAAACATGTAAATCGCTGCAAACCTAGTTTCCTATATGGACTAGGTATCATGCACTACGAACTTGTGTGCGCTAAGAAGTTTGGTAAGCAATCAATAATTAAAAAGAGAAAAAGCTTCAGCAATCTCTTACTCTTACTCGCACCCCCAGAGGGTAAATTTTAATGCTTATGCCGACGAGAAAGAATCATCCCCCCACAGAAGAATTCAGCACATAACCATGTTGACGAGAAAGAACCATCCCTCCACAGAAGAATTCAGTACATAACCATGTTGAAATATTAAGTTTTCTTTTTCTACATGGCTACATAATACTTGTGATAAATCATAAGAGAAGTTGTATTACCGGAGATTATAAATGGAATATACTGCATACGGTGTGTTTGTCCATGGTTCAGAAGCTATATGGTTCAAGCGAAAACAAAACTTTATTGCAACACACTGTTCTTCTCATGTAACCTCATACACAGCACGTTGTGAGGCGAAATGGAAGCAGTGACTGAAACACAGCGGATTACTCCCAACCTATAGAAACGACAATGCTGCCACCTAGTTAGAGTATACATGAAACCACGGTTGATATGTTTAAAACAAAATGTTTAAAACAAGTGTTTAAAACATGTTTTAAACGAGGGATGCTGTTTTATTCAGTTTGTTTTAAACGTTTTAAACAAATTGTTTCAAATGTGTTTTTTTTTCGATGGTGGTTGGACATGTTTAAAACAACTAAAATATAAGATTGAAGAAGCTAATTTAATTTTTCAACAAACAACTCATCCTACGCAGGATTTTTTGCATGGAGTAAATTACAAGCAGAGTTATATTTTTATTATAACAACAATTACTTGAACGAAATTCTGCACATCAATGTGCGTATAACTAAACCAACATAAATTCAATTGAAGTATGTGTACATTTCTTCATTACCAAAAATAACTGAAGTTAAACACACTATACACTATTCTAAAATCCAAATTCACAAATTCAAAACTTGAGTATTTTTTGGTCATTATCATTTCCATAATAATGAACAGTTCTCACATGATAAGTTAGAAGAAATACTCTGACAAATACAATACAACTCATAGCAAAGAGCAGTGACTAGCCTACAAGGAGCAAATTATATATTTTAACTAAACACTTTCAAGATACATCTCTATCTGCAACATGGATAGCTAACAATGATTAGTGTCTACGGTATAACAACACAATTAACTTTTAGACGCCCGCCAGGGACTTTAACAAAATGGTAGACTCTTACGTTAGGGGCTCTGGTGACCCCCTTAATTACTACAGAGTCATGATTTATACACTGTTGGAAAAATTATAGACCACAGATTCCAATGAAGTAAAATTCGTTAAATTCCCGCCGTATTCGTAGAAAAAGAACAAGACATAAAAAATCATTAAAAATATGAAAATATTAACTTTGCGGGGCCCTGGCGATCCTTGCAGTTACTCTACGCTGACAAAATGATTCTAATGTGTAGGCCACATACTTGTCACAGTAATATAAGAAATGGTAGTCATTGCGTAATTAATTCGTTTTATGTAGGAAATATTTTCAAAGAAAGAAAAAAACATTCATTGATTTAGACATTCTCTCCCCTCTCCCACCATAGTACCACGTCCATATACAAAACATTTTTGCTGCACACATAATGTATACGAACAGAAATTATGCTTCTAGATCACTTCAGTGAAATATATCTTGTGTTATATGGAACCTTTCTGAAAATAAATGTAAATTAGCCAAATTTGCCCCCCCTCCTTCATCTATAAACAACAAGTATACATACAGGATAGTATCATGTAGAGGACTACTTCATTGCTTCACATACCAATTTTTTTTATGGATGTAGCTTAAAGGGGGGAGAATGGCCCCCAAAATCTAATGAAAAATTTAAAATACGAACTTCATCCTACCTCTCTCGGCTGCACATAAATACTCCCTACATACATAAAATGCATACTGGAGGAAAGTTTCATCCCTCAGGAATACTTTGGTGCCAAATCATCTTTCTAACTTAATTAGGGGCTGAGCTATTGATATTTGTTGTAAAAATAAAAGTAATTCACGTCAAAAACCTGAAACTTCAAAAACTGGCTAACTTTGCCCCCTCCCTGATCCCCCATATAAGCAAGAAATACAAATACACGATATTAACATGTAGTGGCCTACTTCATTGCTTCACGTACCAATTTTTAAGAATCTATCCCTAAGAGGGGGAATGCCCCTCCCAAAAATATTGAAAAAACAAACAAAAAACACGATATTTACCCTTCTCCCACCATCACGTGGTACCCCTACATACATAAAATGCACACCGGGGGAAAAATCTGCATTTCAGGAATAAATTGGTACCAAAATCATCTTCCTGCCTTAATTAGGGACTGAGCTATTGATGTTTAAAGCCCTGACACAGCAGTTGCGTCAATGGGCGTTTAAAGATTAAGAATGCAGACGACCAGTAGAACGTAACACAAAGAAACTAAACTACATATTCCGTGAACGGAGATCGGGAAAAATCTCGATTTCTTTCTGCGGAATTTAAGATTTTGACGGATCGAGATTAGGGAAGTTCCCGAAATTTGATCTAGCGGTTGAATATAGATGGCAAGCAATAAGCAATACCTGTAAGCGTATAAAAATGTAATATATATATATATATATATGCCTATTTAGATTATTGTTTTAATCAAAATAAATATTTTAAACGTGTTTTTTTGTTTAAAACAAAGTACTTTATTTTAAACATTAAAAACGTTTTAAACAAAAAAAAACATGTTTTAAACATAAAAAACGTTCTTTTATTTTTTTCTATAAAACATGTTTTTCTTTCCAACCCTGCGATGAAACACAACTCTTTCAACTAACAAACGTACCGGCATTCTGCAACAAAGGAAACTGCGGTACAATAATTAGTCTCAGTCTTTGTTGATCACCCCTTTTAGGTATAGTTCTGTGCTACTGTGTATGATCAGGACACAGTGAGAGTAGTGTACTCTTTGGAGCAACATGGGTTTATGGTTATAAGTTTTTGGGGAACAGAATCTGTTGTTGCGACGCAAAGGGCATTTAGAAACAAATTTGCCTCACCTTCTGCCCCAGACAGGAACATAATATAGTCACTAGCAGAGCCGTAGCTAGAGATTTCAGCGCCCGGGGCGAAGTAGAATTCGGCATTGCAACAGCCAAAACTTTTTTTTTTTCAAATAATAGCTGTTTTCAAGTGGCGTATTTTGGACTTTTTTGTTAAACTTGACAAAACTTTGGTTGGCATACAGATCCACTTGGAGATCAGTTATGGAAATTTATAATACAGCTATTTGTAACATTTCATACTATCGATAAGAAATGAAATTTCAATACATAAGAAACTACGTGCTTTTAAAATGTTTGAAATGGATGACAGCAGTAATTTCCAGTAATAATCGTAAACTTTTGTAATTTTATTCTGTATATGAACACGCAAATAACATTTTAATTTCGATTATTGTAATATCAGCAATTAAACCGGTTACATGTGTTAATGATAAACTTTATTGTACTACTCTTAAAAGTCGGTGGTGTGATATCATTGTTTTAAACCCTAACAAAAGATAAGATTGACGACATAAACGACACTTTTTAAGAATAAGTATCACGGGGTATTCGACCATGTCCCGAGATACCATATGAAAATTCTATTTGAGGATTTCAATGCGAAGGAAGGGCGACATGATATTTTCAACAGGGGTTACAGGGAAAGAAAGTCTGCATAAGGAAATTAATGACAACGGCGTTAGTTCCGTGAACTTTGGAACATCAAAAAACCTTATCGTGAAGAGTACAAAATTCCCACATCGCGACGTTCATAAATACACATGGAGCTCACCAGATGGAAGAACACATAATCAAATTGCTCACCTTTTATAGAAGATAGTCTAGCATAATTGATGTTTGCTCGTTCAGAGGACAAGACTGTGACACTGATCACTATCTGGTAACCACAATAGTAAGAGAGAGAGAGATTATCGTTGAATAAAGAGAATATTCAACATCTGAAAAAGAAGAGGGTTAGTTTAAAGAAATTAGAGAAGAACCAGACGAGAGGGGAATACCAGATTGAAGTGTAATAGATTCCCGTTCTTAGGTTTTGAGAGCACTAATGTTGAGGATACTTGGGTTCAAGTTACGGATAGCACTAAAATTTCAGCGGGCACGCGGAAATATGTAGGAAGATTTCATGGTTCGACCTGGAATGCACCAAACTAACAGAGAAGGAAGAATAGGCGAAACTGCGTTGACTACATAATCCGAACGATATAACTACACTAAATTTCGTTGATATCAAACGTGAAACTTCCAAAATGTTTAGAAGAGAGAAACGCGATTTTTTGAAAGCTGAAATTAATGAACTTGAAGATAAAGTAAAGTATGAATTAATAAAATAAAAAAAATCGAGACATGTTCGAAGGAGAACAACGAATTTATCAACCTAGCGCGTATATATTAAAGACAGACGACGGAACAATTCTTACTGGTACAGGTAGCATCTTGAATAGATAGAAAGAAGTGAGGAACGTTTTTTTCAAAACTCGATAGAGCACAAAACGTCCTTTTTTACAGGCGTTGAATTTTTGTTATTATTGTACATAATCTCTATCGAGTTCTGACAAAATGCTCATGATTTAGTATTCTATAAACATGGAACATTTCGAGATTTACCAGTTCTGACTTCATAGCTCGATTGATAGCATAAATAGCATACCTATCCCATATATACACCTCCGTTTCTCAAAATTTGCTCTATCGAGGTTTGGAAAAACGGTCCTCATACATTGGACGATTTGCTTAGCACGCAAGCAAAACTAATCTTCGTGGGGAAAGGGAAATGCACAGCAGAACCATAAAGTTCAGAACCTTGCCTAACAGAAGTAGAAATTTGAAAGAAAACGTAAACGAAGGAAAAAATAATAACGTGCAATGTACTGGAGAGAAGTCGCTAAAATTAATTCTCTTTAACGAGGACGATTACGAAACATCACCTACTGATTGAAATCCGGATTATTTTCCAATAAAGTAAATTCCAATAAACTTTCTTGTTATTGTTGATTATTCCATATCGGACTCCCGAAGAAAACTCATCTAAACAACTTATTGACCGTGCCAATAGCGACTACTCTCAATCATGACTCCGTTTTCTTTCATTTAGAAATAGAAAAGAAAGAAAAGAAAGTAGGAGGGTAAAGAAGGAGGTAGAAAAGGAAGAAAGAAAATAAATAGGGTATTTTAATAAGAAACAGATTACTGGATAACTCCGGAAATATAGTCAAAAAAAATCGAGAAAGTCCTTGAAAGATGAATCATTCTAAATGTTATTAACGACTAATCAATTTTGGAATGCTTCGGAATAGACACATGTTCCCTCATACCACCCAGACCTAGCTCCAGGCACCACGACCGTGGGATTGCCCAGACCTAGACCTGGAAACGAGAAAGATGAAATCATTCTTTGTACTGTTATTCCAACCGGTGATTGATAACCATCCAGCATCTGAACTCTGTTCTCTAGGATCGACCACACATATGAATTAGCCAAGAGGAAAAAAAAAAATCAGACTTATAAACTCAATATAAATTTATGTATCGTATCAATAGGAATTTCAACTTCCTGGAAGAAAGATGTCGTATTTAGGCTCATCCTGCTATTTTTGTTTCACTCCTAGAGCCGATTTAAACCATTAGTAGCGGTCCTTCATGACCTAGGTTATTTACCTTAACACATCTATTAAAACATGTCACATATATTACAGATGTTAATATGACAAAGGATATCACTAAAATTACCTAAATTAAATCTATCATGCATTCACACGCTCACTCACTCAAGACAGTGTATATATGTTTAAAGGAAACCAACTAACTACAAAGATACAAATAGTTTATTACATTCATAGTGGAAAAAGAAAAAAAATTAATTACAACGAAAATCTTAAAAGCACAAGTTCTTGGTTATATATTAATAGAGTACATAGTGTTATATTTTAGTAAATTTTTTATATGTCCAATCATCTTGACAAATGGAAAAGGAAAAAAAAAATATTTACATGTATCATATCTTAGGCATGCTAAAACAAATTATGATTTGCGACTTACGCAAAAAGACACTTATTTCACTTGAAAAAAAAATTGACAAAAAGGAAAGAAAAGAAAAAAAAAGAACTTTTTGGTGTATCAGAACTTATATGAGTCTCTACCTCACATTGAGGAATAAAATCTTAATGGTTTTGAGCGTTCAAATCACAGATCACGCACTACTCATAGTGTCCAAAACATTTCGCTCCATTTAAATTAGTTTGTGTATATATATATATATATCTATATATATATATATATATCTATATATATATATATATATATATATATATATATATATATATATATATATATATATATATATATATATATATATTGGTTTACAAAAACCATTCATCGACTATATTTAGTTTGCAACTCCTAGCAGTTTATATCTGCACTCGCACACTGCGATGTCTATACCCATCTAGGGATTTCGAAAAATTCACTTTCGCCAGAGAATGTTTCTCCTCTTAGACAGTCCATTCACGAATTTATTAACTGAGTAATTTCAAGTTACTTATTTGTTCAACACTGGGACACGTCATGAGACCTTTCCTTTAGATCACTTTTATATATCTGTATACATGGTTCGGATTTAAAAAAAAAAAAGAAAAAACAATCTTCCACAGGTGTACGGAGTATAAAGGTTCAAATTGAGGATAAAAAAAACTGGTCAAGTTACAGGATACATATGAAGGTGAGGATTCAAGGTGCACTTTCCACAATGGTTTTAGGTTGGTAGTTCAGGGATAATATGCGTTATGATGTGGGTTACGTTTAGACCTGCCGTTACTTTCCAATACATGCCATTACATAATTACATAGGTACCATTTACATTTATTCAAAAGAAAAGGAAAATTACTTAAGTGCACGGCGGTATTCTTAACAAAATCTACATTCTTACATTCGTCGGAGAACTTACTGGTAAACTATAGCAACCAACACACGTTTAGGGGGACAGACACGAGCGCTCTTACATATATTCATAATACATTTAATATCATACTTTTACTTTAAAATCATATTCACATACTACTTACATATACATTTCGACGTATTCATTTCTCTCTATATATATATTTATTATAAATGCGCACACATTTAAATTAATCACCCCAACAATAATTTTTTAAAAGGTTGCAAACATTGTCCAAGAAAACAAATGACTTCCGACATTACATATGAAAAAGAAAATCGATTTTTTACCTGATACCGCGCGTCTATAAATTTCAACTTTTATATAATCAATTCATGCTTAAATAATAAAAAAAAGAAAACTTTGTGAGGCAGGCACGTAACACAGAGCATACCTAAAGATATAACTAGATAACCTAAAATACAATTTCTGGGCCCAGACCAACTACAAGGTAAACGAAAACCAACACAGAAAGGAAAGTGACCAATGGATTAAAAAAAAACTTAAAAGGAACGACGGTGAAAGAACGTAATCGAAGTGTCGTCAAATACTAAGTCTTTGTTCATTTCAGCGATAGGTCAAAATGTGATGGAGGACCCAATCACTATCAACTTTATCCATGAATCGTGTCTTGCAACGTCTCAGCTGGTAATTTCAGATCAGAGTTGTACGTTAAATAAATCGTAAGCGACAAGTTCAAAATCGGGGGGGGGGGGGGAAGGTTGAAATAAAAAAAATCTCGAAGTAAGAAGGAAGAAAGAGACAAGAGAGAGAAAGCGGCGCCAACGAAAGAAGAAAGATTAAAGTACTACTCACTACACAGAAGAGTGATCGAATTTAAATATATAACAACTCATAGCCAAAATATTTACATATGCCGAAAAAGGGTGGTTTACTTAAATACGTAAACTAGGAGGGAGTCCCTGCTGCCAAGGATGCAAGTTCTGTGTCCATCAGATCCCAATCCCACAAGAATTTGTTTGTAAGATTGAAATCCGATCCCCGTATCCGGCCCAAACCAGCAGGATAAAAGGAGAGGGGGAAGGGGACCAGGTAACTGCGTCCTTAATTTTGAAATCTCTAAGAAAAAAATATTCGACCCCTTAGAAAAACTAAGAAGGTTCGAGGACAGTAATGAAACTAGAATAGAAGTATTAGCTAAGATATCCCTAACTAATGATTTGCCAAAAATAAAAAAAAATTAAATAAACTGAATTTTGGATCGGTGATTTCTATGGCCAAACCTCACCGATAGCTCCCCTTCGCAGAATGCGCTAAATTCTGAGGCATCGATTAATTTCCATCACTATCTAGTTTGGAAACTAAGAAAAGGAAACGAAAGTACTCAAGGGGGGAGAGGTCGATGCCCGGGTACGGGATAAAGGTTCAATAATTAATTGTTTTGATTCTGTAACCCTGTCAGAGCTGTCGCCTCCATGAACATTGTAAGCTAGCCCGAGTACGTAACGTGAAGAAAAAAAAATCTCACGGAGCAGGATATTCTATTTTAAAACTGACCAGAAAATATAATTCACTACAGCCCTGATGTATAACTACTACTGTCTTTTTACAATTTATTATTTAATATGTCTAGTCAGCGATTGTATGATGCTACCCCTTCTATCAGATGGTATTACTATGGTTGATTATTATTATAACACATAAAACTACAAAATATTACCATAGTCCGACTATATATCGCCCTCCGGTCCGCGTGATATTATGGTGCAGGGGTCGAACCTGAGATGTTTGTAGCTACACGTATCTATTCAATATATATATATATATATATATATATATATATATATCCACACGTGGCGAAGTATTCACTGGGCTACTATACATTTAACTATATGGGTGTCCTATATTCTATATTCATTTACTACAATATTCATATACTTTATATTCATATTCACATTAATATTCATATCATATTCATATCATCATTCTTTTCATTTGCCACGACGCTATATTCTACAAACACCCTGTTTCCTCTATCTACGCCCAGCCTATATACACATTTCATCATAACACTTTAAAATCTATAATCACTACAAACATTTCCCATTCCGATCACCGCACGACAACCTCACTCGAACTCAAGACTCCTTCACCACACACACAATACTATGTAATACCTGGTAGCTTTATTAAGAACGAGAAAAAAGAAAATCCTACGTATGTTCACTGAAAATAGAATTATCTGCGATAATGTTTAATGTTTATGAAATTCTGCAGCAACAATGAACTTCTGCAGCCACGAAGAAAAAATGGACATTTAATATAATTTCAAAGCGAAGAACTAGCATCATATCGCCCGACTTCTGTTAAAAAATTTACGTATTGTTTATTTATTTAAATATTTCGATTTCTAGACTAGGCAGAATGTTGAAAGTTTCAGAATATATTAATTTCGGGTCACTTGACCTAACTGTACATTCATATGGGCTGTGAATTATACCTTCTAGGTTTTATTTCGGAAAGAAAGGTCAATTTCATGAAATCTAAATCACTAAGCACCTCGACAGAAGAATGGCGGTTAGTACTGACTTTTGACACTAGGGCTAGCGACGATATAATCAACCCTTGAACAACTGAATGTGACATTGTACACGGAATTATTATACTATATTAAGTTCACTATTAAATATTGTGTATGAGTTCACTTAATGACGGAATAATAAAGAATTTATCGCATAGTAAATACTACACTGTCCATATTTAATTATCTCACACACTCTTTCATCACTTAACTACCACAATTACTACTACTAGAACATTACAAATATACACATACTACTTAAACTACAAGACACATCATGCCAATACACACCAATCGTCACTATCATTAATACATGTTATACTAATAAATATACACAGAAAACATTCAGATTTTACCATTTTAAATCGGCTCTATGCAAGGTAACGAAAGGAAAGGGAAAGAAAGGAACAGGGCCAACTGGCCCTGTATTCACTGAATCACATTCTGTGTTAAGAAATTACGTATTGTTTAATCAATGCCCGAGGGGACATATCAAAGTGTTGACTAACAATAGGACCCCTGCCCTGAAGGGGCAGGAACCCGGAAACAAACTAAATGTTCAACTCATCCCGCTGGAAGCCGTACTCCCAATTTGGGAGTCAGATAGGAGCCCTCTTGAAACTTTACACGTGCATTATGATTGCTATACTAACTACAACAGAATTAAATGCCGCCATGTATGTTAAAAAAAAAAGAAATCACTCGCTACCTACATAAACAAATCTATAATGGACAGGTCTTGTAACCCTCAATTAGCAGGAAATTTGGAAGGTGAAAATATCAGGGGAAACACTAATCTTCAGAACCGGTTTTAGGAAAAGGAAACGGAAATCACACTACTTCGGAATCCTGTCCATAGCGATCGGTATATGAAATCATGGCGTTCCTATATTGCACTTCCTATTTCAGCCTTTTTAGTCCAGTTTTGATCTGGAAAATGTAATAGTTTATGGCTCCTTAGCTTCCTGGATGGTCTCTATTCCATTATCAACTAGATTTACCTTGTTAATGCAGCTTTTCCAGCTAATTTTCCGACTTTCTGAGCTAGAAGATGCTAGTCCGGCGTCTTCACTGAAATTCTTGCAAGGAATGGAATAATTGCGCCCTAATATCATAGCGTGGGTTTATCAGCCAATCAAAACTAAGCATTTTGGCGGTGGGGCTTTGAAACGAATAAAATTTGGTAAAATCTGGATTAAACTAGATTTTAGAAGGACCTAGGTATCTAAAAGAGAGGTGAAGGGTGGTCCTGAAAATTCTGTCGAATTTTAGATTGGTTATTTGATCTGGAAATTTCCGTCCAATAGTGGACCTATGTTTTCAGATAGCACTGACACCGTAAGAATTGTAATAATCCATTTACACATCCATATACAAGACTTATAACTAATTTAAAATATAAATAAAGATATTGATTCCCAAAACTATAATTCCTAATGAATTTCTTACAGTTTCCCATGTTAATTTGAAATAAAATAACGAACAGAATTACGAATTATATGAACAGCCAGAATTTTTTTTTGTTAAACATCAAGTACAGTCGGTGCAAAAAATTTCGGGCACCCTCCTATTAAGAACATAATATCATTAGACTGTAATGGCATATTACAAATTGCAATGAAGAAATTAAAGAAACACAAATCTCTGGATGTAGACGAAAATTGTGGAGCAAGATACACAAACTCATTCTCCTTATCTGGAATAAGAAAGACTTGCCACAAGAGTGGAAAAAATGAATCATTGTTCCATTTCACAAGAAAGTTGACAAAGTGGATTGTAATAATTATCGAAACATTTGTCTTGTGTCAACATCCTATAAAATCCTCTCAAACATATTATTAGCAAGATTGATCCCATGCACGGATGAAATTATTGGAGATTATCAGTGTGGATTTAGACGAAATCATTCAACTATCGACCAGATATTTACCATTCGAAAAATACTCGGAAAGAAATAGGAATACAATACCCCGAAAGGCTTACGACTCATTTAGGAGATAAATATACAACATTCTTGCAGAACTTGGAATACCGAAAAACTAGATTAATTAAGATGTATTTAAACGAATCCCAAAATAAATCCGAGCAGTATAATTCTTATCCACGAGCTTTCTCGTCGAAAATGCCCTGAAACAAGGAGATGCGTTGTCGACACTATAATCCAACTTTGTTGTGGAGTACGCTATAAGGAAAATCAAAGATATAGGGCCTGGAGCTGAATAGTATTCACCAGGTTATGGCGTATGCTGATGATGTAAACCTGATAGATGATAGAAGAACAATAGACAGAAACAAAATACATGGAAGATCACTGGGAATGTAATACTGCAAATTGCGGATGCGTTACAGTATCAAATATCATTTTCGATAAAATGGATACTTTCAAGTATCTAGGATCAGTATTAACAGACCAAAATCATATGCACGAAGAAATTAAACGTCGGCTGAAAGATTCGTTATTATTCAGTTCAAAATTTTTTGTTGCCGCGAATTCTGTCGAGGAATTTGAAGCTCAAAATATATAGAACGATAACCATATCTGTTGTTCTGTATTGTTGCGAAACATAGTCGCTTAATTCAAGGGAAGAACGTAAACTGAAAACATTTGAGAATAAATTTCTGAGACGAATAATCGGACCCGAGAGGAACGGCAATCGGAAATGGTGGAGATTTCATAACAAGGAACTGCATAATTTACATCCTTTACCAAACATTGTTAGAGTCATCAAACTTAGGAGGCTCAGATGTGCAGGTCAAGTAGCAGAATGAAAGAGAGTAGGAACGCTTTCAAAATTTTGACTGGAAATCCAATCGGAAAACCATTAAGAAGACCTAGACGCAGATGGGAGGACAATATTAAGATGAATATCCGGAGATACAAAGTAGAATCTGGATTCAGTTGGGTAAGGGCAAAAGTGATTGGAGAGGTTTTATGAATGCCGCATTGAACCTCTGGGTACCATAGGCCATAAAGTTAGTTAGTTCTTTTACAGTAAAAAAATATTTTGTGATATACAACGGAAATTCAGAAGGTCTATGTTATGTCTGTATGTAAATAGATGAAACAGAAAACAACTGATACGTAGGCACAGAAAACATATCCTGGCGATAAATTTCTTTAAATTGGAAGCATTTCATGTCAATGGAATTAAAAAAATCACTGGTAGTAATTAGTCTTTGAAAAAGACGAAATTCGTTGGGTTAAGTTTTGACCCTTTTAGCCCCCTACTCTAAGATTTCGAATGTGCTATTATTCCGATTGTTTACCTTCATTTTAATATTCCAGCGTAAACAGCAGCTTGCGTGTGTCTCCTCACTCCTCTCATTTTTAAATCTTCATTCTCACCATCGTCATTAGTTTGATTGGGTAGAAAAGCGTGATTAACTAAGAAAACTCATCACCATCACAACGCCGAACACATATTACAAACTTTGATCGTTTCCGATTTTGAAACCGCTTCTGCGCACATTATGTCATTACTCAACACCTTGTGTATTACATAATCATTAACAAATCGTATATAATAACTTTTTTAAGTATTAAGTAAAACTTGTTGTGACTGTTATTGAAAACTTTGGGTTGCGAGCGGAGCGAGCAAGAAAATTTTTAACAAATGTATTTCTTTGTAAATTGACAATATTGAAATAATAGGGCGCCAATTATTTTACGGGGCGCCGCGTCCTTAACATTTTCCGACACCTTTTCATTCTTCTTGCTCGTTCGGCGCCCCCTCCCTACCAGCGCCCGGGGCGATCGCCCCGCTCGCCCCCCCATAGCTACGGCTCTGGTCACTAGTGAAAAAATTGGAAGAAACAGATCGGTTCTGAGTGAGGCCGGGAAGCATCGGGACTCGCAGGTGGACGATGTGGAAGATATCAGTGATCGACTCCTTAGGTTGCCCAAGAAATCACTCCGTCGTTTGTCGCAAGAAACCGGCTACAGCTATTCAACATGTGGTTTATGGATGTTACCATTAACATTTAATTTGTATTCTGCAATTTTGCTTCAAAAATCCAAAACCTCATTTCAATTGTAAGGCACACTGGCGAATATTTGCTGTTATTCTTCAGGCGTTTCTGATATTACCACAGATGAATTTAAACCAGTAAACAGGTCCCATAAATTTCCCATCTTTCTTTGATCATTTACCACAAACCGCACTTTAGTTGAAAACTTCAGACTCAAATGAAATCCGCGAGTTTTAGAAAAATCACCCTGTATTAAATAACTCCGAAATCTGATGAGATACTGCAAAATTTGAAATGAAAGGTAAATAAAATTGTAAAAGTTAACTTTTGATTTAAACAAGAATTAGAGAAGATAACCAAAACAGAAGAGAGAAGAATTACTTTGAAATCCAGCTTTTTATTACACAGGTCGCAATTGCTTTCACATAATAATTTCAATATTACACCATCCTGGTGTTTGTTTTTGTCATTTAGTGAAAGCGTGAACTCACTGTGCGTACATTAAATATTAATTTTACAACATTTCGTATATGTCGTCTATTGTAAACATCCTCTTCATGTTGAATTAAAAAAAAAAAAAAAAGAAACCATGTCTCATGTAATTTCTATTCTCATTTTATCTACCTCACCCTTCAAAAACAAAGGGAAAAAAATCGTCTGTGTATTTCTGGTGTCTGTTTCCATTTGTCCCTTACTTTTCACCGCTTTTAACCGAAACGATGCGTTCGGCTTCCCGTGGCTGCCATATTTCTCGTGGAGCTGAGAAGGGTGAGGGGGGGAGACGTGGATGGAAACTGGAGGATGTTTTACTGGTCCGCCCGGGGTAATTCCAGCCAAATTACCTGCTGGAACGGACGCCATGCTCCCGAGAGACACTAGCATCAATGCGAAATTAACACGAGCTTCTTTAATCACACGATTTTTTTTCTCTCTCTCTATCAAGAAGATTTTTTTTAAAAAAGATATCTTTCGTTCGTAGTGGTCATAGTGAGTACAACTTACAAACAGTCAATTCTGAACGTTAAATTAGATTTTTTTCTCTTTTTCTTCATTCTTTTAATAAAAAACAAACAAGAAACCAAAAATTGGTTTTCTTTCTCTTGTTTTTTTTTTAAGCGAAGAAACGAAAAAGAAATAAATGAAATGAGATTCTTTCTGTCTTACGGAAATTGCAAAATTTTTGAAGATGTTTCTTTTCGTTTTTATCATGTAGAATGTGAAGTAGGTTTACACATTCAACACTAAATTATTATATATATATATATATATATATATATATATATATATATATATATATATATATATATATATATATATATATATATATATATTACCGTATGATAAGATTACATTAAACTACTGCGTTTGCAAAGATAACAAATAATGTTTGTCTTTACTTAGAGTACATGAATAGCTTTTTCTCTTTTATTCTTCTTTCTTTATATATACATTGCTGAATCCTTCACATACCCTTAAGAATACCTTGTAGGATTTCTCGGATCATAGAGCTAAGTCTGGAGAGCTAGCAGGCCAGAGTAGAATACGCTGGGTTTACCGTGGAGATATGGGGACTATCGATATCTTGCTAAGAAGGGTATCGCAAAGTAGAAGAATAGGGTTGACAATACGCTGAATGTACGCCCAAGTACGCATTCTCATCTAAATGAAAACTAGAGGTGAGTGGGATTTGCAGCTTTTTTAAATATATATATATATATATATATATATATATATATATATATATATATATATATATATTTGGTCTAGGAATTAATTCGTGCGGGTGGACAAGAGATGGCGCAACGAACGGAGCGTCCCACAGTTCCGTGTATCCACACATGTATTGCAAACCCATGTCATCGCGTATCGTTCGTAGTATAGGGCAGTGGATTAAAGCGTCAACAACACCAGTTTGTAGTTAAGTGAACATGGCGCAATTTGTGCCTGATAAAGTGTTTTTGCGGGATGTCCTGCTGCATTACTTTAACATGCAGAAAAGTGCGACTGAAAGTCATCGTATTTTGGTGGAAGTGTATGGTGACCATGCTCTAGCTGAGCGAACGTGTCAGAAGTGGTTTGCACGGTTTAGAAGTGGTGATTTCGGCTTGGCAGACCAAGAGCGAGCTGGACAGCCAAAAAAATTTCAAGACGAAGAATTGACAGCATTGCTCGAGCAGGATTCGTGTCAAACGCAGGAACAACTTGCAGCAGCATTAGGCGTTGATCAAACAACAGTCTCCAAACGCTTGAAAGCCATGGGAATGATTCAAAAGATGTCACATTGGGTTCCACATGAATTGAAAGACAGAGACGTTGAAAGACGAAAAACCATTTGCGAATTGCTGCTTCAACGACAGAGCAGAAAGGGGTTTCTGCATCGAATTATTACGGGTGATGAGAAGTGGATCCATTACGAGAACCCTAAACGAAAAAAGGCCTGGGTGAAACCAGGTGAACCAGGTCCATCACAACCAAAACGAGATATTCACTGTGCAAAGGTTATGCTGTGCATATGGTGGGATATGAAAGGTGTGGTGTACTATGAGCTGCTGCAACCGGGTGAAACAATGAATGGAGAACGTTATCGACGACAATTAATGCGTTTGAAGCAAGCTCTGGCCAGAACACGACCAGAATGGGAGAACAGACATGATAAACTTATTGTTCAACATGATAACGCTCGCCCACATGTCGCAAAACCGGTCAAAACCTATTTAAAAAATGTCGGATGGGAAGTTTTACCCCATCCGCCGTATTCACCAGACGTTGCTCCTTCGGACTACTACTTGTTCGATTTCATGAACAACGATTTGATTGGACAGCGGTTTACTTCTTCAGAAGATATCGAAACATGGGTCTCTGAATGGATCGCTTCCAAGGATGAGGACTTCTTTCGCCACGGAATCCGTACATTGCCTGACAGATGGGCGAAAGTGGTGGCTAGCGATGGACAATATTTTTCTTAAGGTATTTATGTATTTTGTGTTTGTACTACAGCTTCAATGTGTGCGTACCAACCGCACGAATTAATTCCTAGACCAAATATATATATATATATATATATATATATATATATATATATATATATATATATATATATAATATCAGAATGCGAGATATGAGTCCTATTTGGCGATTGCCAACACGCTGGATTTTCAGGCTCACCTGCACGTCCACGACAGTTTTCTTAGCTGGACGAGGTGAACGATCCTTCTGTTCATGAAAGACACTGCTCGGGATACACATGCTATGGGACACTTTACTTCACATAGCGCACACATCGATGAGCTGTTGACACAGTAGACGCACAGGAACATCAAATTTATGGGACAACCACTCGTAGTCTTGTGGTATCACAATACGACCACGCTGGAAATCACTTAATTTCACAAAAGCGTTCGTTGTGTCCTTTTGGCATTGTGTTCATACAATTTGATACGTACACACAATCATACTCTTATAGAGTTGTCCGACGGCGTTAAAACTATTTGAATCATATCCTCCACAGACACTACTAGAAGCATATCCTCAACAATAACAGGTGTCTTGGGATCTTCAAAACACCCGCTGCTGACTTAAGCCTTTCGGGTGAAAGATGATTTAGTTCTTTGCTTAGGTGAAGAAAAAGTACTTTCAACAGGAGCTCAGTAGTATAGCACGTACTTCTCACGAACTTGTTCCGAAAATCTCACGAAAAACGCCCTAAAATCCGCCATTTTGTACCAAAATTTACCCATGTTCCGAAAATCTCACGAAAAACGCCCTAAAATCCGCCATTTTCTACCAAAAATTATCCATGTTCCCAAAATCTCACGAAAATGAGGCTAAAATCAGCCATTTTGTAGCAAAAAAATTTACCCATGTTCCCAAAATCTCACGAAAATGGATGCAAATTTCCTGTTGAATGTTTTATCATATATTTTAATACAATTTTATATTAATTTATACAATTTATGCTGATTACTTACTGTTTTTCCCCAAGCCTTTAAGAAACTTGTTTCTTCCGTGCTTATTCATCCCTCAAGTGCCCAGAAATAACTGAAGAAGCTTCAAAACATGTCCACACAAATCTTTTTCTTTAATCTTGAACGCAGTTGGTCTTGGTATTCAAGAAACTAATTCTAAAGAAAGAAGGCACATATAATAAAAGAATGGCATGTCGTAAGTTGACGTAAGTAAAGGGGGAAGAGCACAGGAGGAGGGAAAATGGAGTAGTTGTTATCGAAGTTTGTCCACATACCATTGAGGCAGGGGGTCCATTGTTCAATGTATAAGAAGCTTTTGTAATCGTAGCAGATGCTTCTTTTGGAGCTGTCACGTATTTTTATCATTGTGTCAATTAAGGAAGTAAGAAAGTGTCAATTTAATGTGAGATATGAATGTCGCACAATGCTTTAACTGTTGGAAGCCAGAAAATAGTGTAACAGCAGGACGTGAGAAAATCATGTAAGCTAAGAATGGCGTAGGAGGGAGGGAGCCCTTTGATGGGTGAAGAGTAACGAACGTAACATAGACACCTGCTTGTATGTGTGTGTTCCAGAATGCTGGAGTGGGGGGGGGGGGGAGCGAACTGTGCTCTGGACATTGCTTAATTGGGGGGACTGTGATTTCTACTGCATGGAAACTGAAAAATATGTGAAAAAAGAAAGAAATAGGAATCATTATTCTAACGACAGAGAATTTAAGAATGAGATAGGTACGTGTCACTTTTTAAAAGTTAATGTATTGCCCCATATTGAGGGAACCGCACATAAGATGGAGGGGTGAAGTGTGTTTTTTGTTTTGTGAGCAAAGGACCACTTTAAACCGGCGTGGGAATTGTTACGCATTTTGTTAAGACCTTGCCACATACGTAGAGGGGAGAGAAAGGGTGGCCCTTGCTACCTGACTTGCAAAGAGGAAAAAGACTGAATGAATTGTGTACGCAAGACAACTTTCACTATTGTGCTTTTTGGAAGAAGTGTTCAAACAAGATTTCTTTAGGTATTTTCACATAAATGATTTTATCCTTTTAAAAACTAGAGTAATGAATTAATTATTTATGAATATTAATGAAATGATAATGAATATTAATGAGATGGTAATGAATATTAATGAGGGGGTATTTTATGTATTGATATTGTATTTTCAGTAGCTGATATGGGATTTTAGCATAGAATATCATCTTTTGGATATTGTATGGGTCTAAGGGTGTACGAAGCTTAGACAAATGACAAATTGCATGTATATATGATTACTTTGTAAGTGGGTACATTTATGTGTAGCTGATATGTGATGTTAATATAGAATATCATCTTTTGGATATTGTATGGGTCTAATGGTGTACGAAGCTTAGAGGAATGACAAATTGCATGTATTTGTGATTAGTTTGTAAGTGGGTACATATATGTGTAGGTGATATGGGATTTTAGCATAGAATATCATGTTTTGGATATTGTATGGGTCTAATGGTGTACGAAGCTTAGACGAATGACAAATTGCATGTATATGTGATTAGTTTGTAAGTGGGTTCATGTATGTATGTATGTATAGTGGTTTTGATATCGGACATGAATATATGTATCATATTGTAGACATATTATCTGTTGTTTTCATGTAAGTGTTTTAAGCATGTGTTGTTGGTTGCGTAGCTTTAGGGGCTATACTAGGATGGATGCAAACACCTAAAGTGTTTCTATTCTATTAATATTGGATTGTAGCCTTATTTTATCGTATTGTAGAGCTGTATATGTTGTTGTGCTGATACGCTATGTGAATGCAAACACATGAATTGATTCCTTATGTATATAGATTACCTTGAATACCATGTTAGAATGTATATAATGTGATTTTTACGTATTTATGCTCTCGTAATATTCATTGGATAGTTTGTTACTCAAACTCTTTATTTATTTAACCTCTCGTAATAAATTACTCGAACACTTCGTGTGAGCATGCCAAAGATGTTGTACGGATATTTGAAGCACAAAGGATATCACTGTGCTATAACCCATTTACATATAGATATCTTTTCACTACAGTATTCTAATCCTTTACTTACTTCTAAGATGCTCTTTACTTTGTAGAACACATTATGCCGACAACATAATTTCCAACTTGGAATCATTTATTGTAGGAACATAAAATACGTATAAATAACCTTATATGAAGCATACGTATTCTTTCTTTATCTTATATAGAATACAGATACTTCGTATGATATCAATATTTCTTTCGAGAAATAAAACATATTATTATAAATTGTAACGCTTTATTGTATTTATATAGTCTACAATATTGTATTTTGCAATATTGGCATATTGATATACATATATAGATATATTTAAATAAGATATTTACTATACTTAGAATAATGACATATTTACATTATATATACGTACAAGTACCAACAGATAGCAAAACTTATGGACATATTTGATGATATTATGACATCATGATACCTTTAGACAGTTTACTATTTACATATATACAGAATACCATTCATTTCACGCACTTAATACTTTGATAACCATATGGCAATGTTCTATAGTCAGTAATACTGTTATGATTTAATCGTCGTCTTTTATTTTGAACTTTTTGATGTGTTTTAGTTTCAGACTTGGATACGATGACAAACCCAGGCTTACGAACAATTCTTCCTGGATTGTGTAACTGTTTTTTGTCAGCTTTATCTTGAACTAGTTGATAAAAATGATCAAAGTTAATTTCTTGTCGTGTACGATGATTTAAAGTAATTCCTCTAATTTTAAATACATAATCTACTTTCCCTGTTTGAACTTCTTTCATTCTATAGGCATAATTTTTTGGTCCTAAGCCTATAAAGGCATCAATTTCCCAGCCATCAGGAACTTCATTAGTTAACTGACCTAAATAGGAACCCAAAGAAAGTGGAGGCTTTTCATTACGTTGCTGCACAAACATAATACTATCAGTGTCGCAATACAATACACGCTCAGGATCTATAGCTGTTAGTAACTCATAAAGTTTTAGACGTGCCCAAGAGGTGATGAAGGCTGCAAGGACAACATTGGAAAATTTCCATGGTTTGTTTTTGTTTTCAATGTTTTTATATGATACAATGAGATGCCGCTCTCCAATAGGCAATACAGTTTGTACCTCATATTGTGGTGCCCATAGATAACTTAAAAATTTTTCTGGAGTATCTACAATTACAGATTGAGATAAATCTGTTCTTTGTCCCCATTTCCCATACAAGGAATTGAGAAATATTTTGGAAATATATCTTAGACCAGGATTTGATTGAATGTTATTTTCCGTTAACTGAATGCATTCATGTTCATAATAGTCTGCAATATATTTTTCTTGATCTTGTTTACTTTTGCACCAGCTAGGAAATCCTGAAGACTCCTGTTTCATTTTTAAGAAGGAATTCACATAATCTTTAAACAAATTATCTTCTGATCCGGATAATTTGAATTCCCAAATTTCGATAATTTGTAGAATTTTGTATCCGAGATCTAAAGCTACATGAAGTTCAGGAGTACAGTATGTACCAGTAAGGACACGCTCGGCATCATTATGGATGCAATTGTTCTCACTTTGTTCCATACACGTACGACATAACCCAAACAAAAGGCGATCATTACATGTATATGGTAAAATTGGAAAATATAAGTCTTTGGGAGGCAAGATACTACATTTCACTAATCCATGAATACTTTGCACTTGTGGAAAGTCAGGCCCCTTGTATATTATAGGTTTACCTATAGGCAATGGCTTACGTGCCATTACCCACGGATAAAGACTGGTAATATCATAATATGCCACAAACTCTTCGCTGGTACATTCGTACAAGGCATTAAAACATTCTGTACGTCCCCCATGAAAACTATGTTTAGGTACCAGATGGTCGACAAGATCATGACACTGTGTTTGAATAAACTGTTGTAATTTTTTATCATTTTTTACCATGAGGTCCCATTCACATTCCCACATTTCAATGACATTAAGATTTAATTTTTTAAGAAATGCTATTTTTGTGGTGGTGTTTTCATACCGATTTTGTAGTGATGTACCTTGCTTAGAGGTTGAATCTAGGGACACGTGTCGTAGTGTAGGATAACAGTTTAAACACCCGTGATAGTAACATCCATGAAATTCGTAAACTGTATTTGTTTTAGTTTCAAATCCATCAACCTTATATCTCCCAAATCGTTTTTCCAAACCATTTCCAGAATGAAGAATTTTATTACCAGTAGTACGTTCTAAGTATCGCAGCCAGTACATTGCCTTCAGACTTTGACGATCACGATGGTCAAACCCATAAGGTGGAATAATTGGAATAATTTCTTTGGGTAAATATAAGGTACGATATGTTAGTATTGCCAAACTAGCAATAGTTGGTGCAACGATAAAACATTGGATACCATTTGTTTTGTCTTCAATTAAGTTTGAAAATTTAATGACAGCCTCTGCTAAAATTTTAACATCATTCCGACAATATTCAATCATTTCCTTTTGGAGATTATACTCCTTATTACTTGCAACACGTTCTTTGTGCCATATGATAAGTTGCTCTCGATCTTCAGTGCTCCTTGAATCAGGATCAAAATATTTTAGATCAGGAATTTTGCCTATATAATTTTGGTTTTCTAATGTATTAAACAAGTACGGAAAATCTCCCTTTCGTAAATTTGCAGAAAGACCTAACGTCTTAGGTAATTTAGATAATTTAACTCCCATATACAAATATGTGTCACGAAAGTAAATCTTTTGTCCTAAACGCATTTCAATAATTTTTTGCCCTGACATTATTACTTCAGGTGTAAAATGATGGTTTATGATCAAAGTTTTAGCACAGAATTGCATATCATAATTACTGCCATTATGGGAAAGCACAATGATTTTTTTTAAACATTGGTCGAGTTATTAATACATGATTAACAAATTCTTCAATGTTGTGAAAATCAAACGAACGGAATCCATTTTTATCGCCGCATACAAAGCATGTATCATCAAGCTTCATGTCCTTACACTTGTAACAAGCATGAATACAATTTACGAAATTTACGCGATGTTCTTGTTCTCCTTGTTCATTTTTAGGAAGTAACATTGTTTCTACATCAAAGATAATGTACAAAAAGGTATGTACATGCTGCATCATAGCCGTTTGAACAAAACAAATATGGTCATCGCTTACATATGTGTAACATGTTTTACAATAACGTTCACCACATTCATGTTGAGACCTGCGTGAACGCATGTCAATCATATCACCACATTGGACACAAATTTTCTTTGTTTCGCATAAACTTTTTCCGGAAACATTTATTGTTTTATGATTAGCAAAACATTCTTCTGAAGAAAACAGTCTATGACAATCAATGCATTCGCGTTTAATATTATTATCATTATTACAAACATTGTGATACTTTTCACACATTGGACATTTGAAGTTACACTTATGATTTTCTGTACGATGATAACCTTCCAAACAATACTGACAATAATTTTTCTTGTTTAATAGTGTTGTAATACTAGTAATTAATTCATAGTGTCCCTCAGTATACAAAATTAAAATTTTCTTTGATGCATATATTCCAGGATAAATTACATTGTAGTTTCGAGTTAAACGATTTTTTTCGTAAACAACAATTTGATAATGAGGTGCTAGCTTATTTTGAAACTTTTTTACATCATCAATAGTACATCCATCATGGATTTCAATGTCAACTTTAGCACTGACACACAAATCCTTTGCTTGTTTCATCAATCGTTCAGAATGATTTTTCAATTCATATACGTAATTATAACGATGATCAGCCCTACCCATTCCAAGAATAATACTCTTGGGAAGACAATACACATCCTTTTGTACAGGAATAGTACATTGATGCATGCGTGTTACAAGATCAACATATTTTGATGAACCCATAGTTCGTCCCCAACCTTTACGTAAATCAACAATATGAATTTTGAAATTTACTTTATCACCTAATAAATAATTTTCATTACTATTTAAAACATTTTCAATTTTACGAAATAGAATGTCGGAGCTTAAATTTGACTTTTGACGCCACGAAATGTATATTGGTTTATTAATTGTGGAAGCAGAACTTTCTATTGTTATACCAACATACATATCATCATCGGCATCATTTAAAACATGATCCTTTACAAATTCAAATAACAACTGAATATATTTTTCAGGATCATCTATTCCGCTAGTTTGCATACGTTCAATTGTAACTTCCTTTCCTGTAAGTCCAAAATAAGTATAATGTTTGGTTCTATTATTAACAATACGAAAATATTCATTTGTTTTACCACTCCCATACATGGCAGGTTGTGATACATTATTAGTATTAGGAATTGGAAAGTTTATAAAATTTTCCATGAAAACGCTAAAGTCATGTGTAGTTAAACTATTAGCTTTTCCTTCAGACACAAGTTCCATAAACTTTTCACGAGCTAAATTCTTTATAATATCTTGACGAAAGAAGCCTATATGATATAAATCAATAATATCTTTTGCAGACTTACATTTTTTTAAAACAACATGAGGATCAGAACCAAAATGCATAAACAACGCCTGCAATAACTTGGAATAAGCTTCATTGCTTACCCTTGCACTCGTAGCATGACATTGTGTTATCACTTCCCATGTAAATAAAACTTCGTTTGGATTTTCATATCCACGTGCTTCTTGTGCCGACAACATGGTACAGATGACAGACTGTCCTTCCATTGTGTGATTGACACACTAAATATGTAATTGCAATTTGAATTTTTGTCTTATACAGTAAATATTTTACACAATAATGTACACAGAACTTTGATATTTCTTTTCACAGTTTTTTAAATGACAAGGTTTCGTAAGTAGACTTTTATGATATAATTCACAATGTGTTCACCAAAGATACACTTTTTAAGAATTTTTTACACTCACCAATAAATATAATAATAAAACTTTCCCGAACTTGTTTTAGTTCACAACAGATTTAGTTGTAAGTTTACCGACAGCACACTTGAAAGCTTGTCGGGAATTGCACTAACACTGCCCGTTAACTACAATGATAAAACTTCCCGTAACTTTTTTCAGTTTAGTATCGATGCACTACCACTTGTCACTCACTAAGTATATTTTAGTTCACCAAAGATATACTTTTAAGTTTATCGGTTAATCCTTTAGCACTTTCCGATAATTGTAATTTACAAAGTGGCGTAATAAAATTGTTTTAGACTAATTACAGCACGCAAAGTACAAACAGGAAGTGTGTTTACTTTTTATTGATTGTTTATTATCAACACTAATAAATGGAAATTCCAAGAACTGCACACGAAGATTCCCGAAGATTGCCGAAGGTTCCCGAAGTTTCCCGAAGTTTTCCGAACATTGCCGAACCTAACCGAAGATGAACATGAGAGTTTATCCACAATTCCTGTACATGTTTATACATGTATTACACAAATGGTTCCGAAAATTGTCGAACTTAACCGAAGATGGCCATAAGAATGTATGAACAATTCCTGTACACGTTTAGTAAATGTAACTTGCAAAAGTCTTGTAACTTTAAAGATCAGCAAAGATATATTTCAAAGTTTATTATTATTAGATGTAACTTTGTAACAAAATCGGTATTTTAAAATAAATGATTTAACAACAGAGAGTATACCAATGATTGGCTTTACTTTAACAGTAGTAATTCTATAGTGCGCGGCGCGGCTTGCTGCGCGGGATTTATAGTTTTAAAATTTAATCTCGTACCCAAACGCACTTAGTTTTTGTAATCTCGTACCCAAACGCATTTAGTTTTGTAATTTCATACCCAAACGCAGTTAGCTTTGTAATCTCGTACACAGGTGCTTTAACATATTTTAAATTAGTAACAGTAATATTACATAATGTGATATAATTTGTAAATGCACTATTAAAGTTTGCAACACTTCAAATAATTATAGCTACTTGTTTTGTATGCTTTTCCACTGTGTTATCGGTCTAAAAAATTCCTTTGTTAGTAGTGCTAAGAATTTGTTTTGTCTGCATTGCGACAGGTGTTTAAACTGGTTTAAACCGGTTTAAACTAGTTTATTGTTTTTGTTATACAATTATTCAGTTCTGCAAGAACTTCGTTGTTAATTTTCTTTTATTTGTTTGCTTCCAATGTAAGTTCTTTTATTTGTTGGTTCGTTTGCTGTGCAAACTCGTTGTTAAATTTGATTGTGAAAATATAAAAATTGCTGTGCAAACTCCTTATTTATTTAACATCTCGTAATAAATTACTCGAACACTACGTGTGAGCATACAAAAGATAATTTGAAAATATAAAAATTCCTGTGCAAACTCATTATTTATTTAACCTTTCGTAATAAATTACTCGAACACTACGTGTGAGCATACCAAAGATAATTTGAAAATATTAAAAAAATGAAGTAAACTTAGAATTAATTCCGATAGAAACACAAAGTAACATAGTTACAAATATTTTATTCGTTCGCTTCATTAGCAGCTCAGAGGAATTACATTCCGAAAATATTAAAATTAACAAAACATAAACATAAGAAAGTTATTTTAGCATGACACAAGATGATTAAACTTAAAATTTATTACATGAAGCTCTTTGATTGTTAAATGGAGAAGTAAAATTTAAGTCAGTGTTGCAATTGAATACAGAAACTATCAGTAAAAGTACAAGTTCCCAACTGATAGTTCCCAACTGTTGGGAACTATCAACAAACGAACCAACAAATAAAAGAACTTACATTGGAAGCAAACAAATAAAAGAAAATTAACAACGAAGTTCTTGCAGAACTGAATAATTGTATAACAAAAACAATAAACTAGTTTAAACCGGTTTAAACCAGTTTAAACACCTGTCGCAATGCAGACAAAACAAATTCTTAGCACTACTAACAAAGGAATTTTTTAGACCGATAACACAGTGGAAAAGCATACAAAACAAGTAGCTATAATTATTTGAAGTGTTGCAAACTTTAATAGTGCATTTACAAATTATATCACATTATGTAATATTACTGTTACTAATTTAAAATATGTTAAAGCACCTGTGTACGAGATTACAAAGCTAACTGCGTTTGGGTATGAAATTACAAAACTAAATGCGTTTGGGTACGAGATTACAAAAACTAAGTGCGTTTGGGTACGAGATTAAATTTTAAAACTATAAATCCCGCGCAGCAAGCCGCGCCGCGCACTATAGAATTACTACTGTTAAAGTAAAGCCAATCATTGGTATACTCTCTGTTGTTAAATCATTTATTTTAAAATACCGATTTTGTTACAAAGTTACATCTAATAATAATAAACTTTGAAATATATCTTTGCTGATCTTTAAAGTTACAAGACTTTTGCAAGTTACATTTACTAAACGTGTACAGGAATTGTTCATACATTCTTATGGCCATCTTCGGTTAAGTTCGACAATTTTCGGAACCATTTGTGTAATACATGTATAAACATGTACAGGAATTGTGGATAAACTCTCATGTTCATCTTCGGTTAGGTTCGGCAATGTTCGGAAAACTTCGGGAAACTTCGGGAACCTTCGGCAATCTTCGGGAATCTTCGTGTGCAGTTCTTGGAATTTCCATTTATTAGTGTTGATAATAAACAATCAATAAAAAGTAAACACACTTCCTGTTTGTACTTTGCGTGCTGTAATTAGTCTAAAACAATTTTATTACGCCACTTTGTAAATTACAATTATCGGAAAGTGCTAAAGGATTAACCGATAAACTTAAAAGTATATCTTTGGTGAACTAAAATATACTTAGTGAGTGACAAGTGGTAGTGCATCGATACTAAACTGAAAAAAGTTACGGGAAGTTTTATCATTGTAGTTAACGGGCAGTGTTAGTGCAATTCCCGACAAGCTTTCAAGTGTGCTGTCGGTAAACTTACAACTAAATCTGTTGTGAACTAAAACAAGTTCGGGAAAGTTTTATTATTATATTTATTGGTGAGTGTAAAAAATTCTTAAAAAGTGTATCTTTGGTGAACACATTGTGAATTATATCATAAAAGTCTACTTACGAAACCTTGTCATTTAAAAAACTGTGAAAAGAAATATCAAAGTTCTGTGTACATTATTGTGTAAAATATTTACTGTATAAGACAAAAATTCAAATTGCAATTACATATTTAGTGTGTCAATCACACAATGGAAGGACAGTCTGTCATCTGTACCATGTTGTCGGCACAAGAAGCACGTGGATATGAAAATCCAAACGAAGTTTTATTTACATGGGAAGTGATAACACAATGTCATGCTACGAGTGCAAGGGTAAGCAATGAAGCTTATTCCAAGTTATTGCAGGCGTTGTTTATGCATTTTGGTTCTGATCCTCATGTTGTTTTAAAAAAATGTAAGTCTGCAAAAGATATTATTGATTTATATCATATAGGCTTCTTTCGTCAAGATAATATAAAGAATTTAGCTCGTGAAAAGTTTATGGAACTTGTGTCTGAAGGAAAAGCTAATAGTTTAACTACACATGACTTTAGCGTTTTCATGGAAAATTTTATAAACTTTCCAATTCCTAATACTAATAATGTATCACAACCTGCCATGTATGGGAGTGGTAAAACAAATGAATATTTTCGTATTGTTAATAATAGAACCAAACATTATACTTATTTTGGACTTACAGGAAAGGAAGTTACAATTGAACGTATGCAAACTAGCGGAATAGATGATCCTGAAAAATATATTCAGTTGTTATTTGAATTTGTAAAGGATCATGTTTTAAATGATGCCGATGATGATATGTATGTTGGTATAACAATAGAAAGTTCTGCTTCCACAATTAATAAACCAATATACATTTCGTGGCGTCAAAAGTCAAATTTAAGCTCCGACATTCTATTTCGTAAAATTGAAAATGTTTTAAATAGTAATGAAAATTATTTATTAGGTGATAAAGTAAATTTCAAAATTCATATTGTTGATTTACGTAAAGGTTGGGGACGAACTATGGGTTCATCAAAATATGTTGATCTTGTAACACGCATGCATCAATGTACTATTCCTGTACAAAAGGATGTGTATTGTCTTCCCAAGAGTATTATTCTTGGAATGGGTAGGGCTGATCATCGTTATAATTACGTATATGAATTGAAAAATCATTCTGAACGATTGATGAAACAAGCAAAGGATTTGTGTGTCAGTGCTAAAGTTGACATTGAAATCCATGATGGATGTACTATTGATGATGTAAAAAAGTTTCAAAATAAGCTAGCACCTCATTATCAAATTGTTGTTTACGAAAAAAATCGTTTAACTCGAAACTACAATGTAATTTATCCTGGAATATATGCATCAAAGAAAATTTTAATTTTGTATACTGAGGGACACTATGAATTAATTACTAGTATTACAACACTATTAAACAAGAAAAATTATTGTCAGTATTGTTTGGAAGGTTATCATCGTACAGAAAATCATAAGTGTAACTTCAAATGTCCAATGTGTGAAAAGTATCACAATGTTTGTAATAATGATAATAATATTAAACGCGAATGCATTGATTGTCATAGACTGTTTTCTTCAGAAGAATGTTTTGCTAATCATAAAACAATAAATGTTTCCGGAAAAAGTTTATGCGAAACAAAGAAAATTTGTGTCCAATGTGGTGATATGATTGACATGCGTTCACGCAGGTCTCAACATGAATGTGGTGAACGTTATTGTAAAACATGTTACACATATGTAAGCGATGACCATATTTGTTTTGTTCAAACGGCTATGATGCAGCATGTACATACCTTTTTGTACATTATCTTTGATGTAGAAACAATGTTACTTCCTAAAAATGAACAAGGAGAACAAGAACATCGCGTAAATTTCGTAAATTGTATTCATGCTTGTTACAAGTGTAAGGACATGAAGCTTGATGATACATGCTTTGTATGCGGCGATAAAAATGGATTCCGTTCGTTTGATTTTCACAACATTGAAGAATTTGTTAATCATGTATTAATAACTCGACCAATGTTTAAAAAAAATCATTGTGCTTTCCCATAATGGCAGTAATTATGATATGCAATTCTGTGCTAAAACTTTGATCATAAACCATCATTTTACACCTGAAGTAATAATGTCAGGGCAAAAAATTATTGAAATGCGTTTAGGACAAAAGATTTACTTTCGTGACACATATTTGTATATGGGAGTTAAATTATCTAAATTACCTAAGACGTTAGATCTTTCTGCAAATTTACGAAAGGGAGATTTTCCGTACTTGTTTAATACATTAGAAAACCAAAATTATATAGGCAAAATTCCTGATCTAAAATATTTTGATCCTGATTCAAGGAGCACTGAAGATCGAGAGCAACTTATCATATGGCACAAAGAACGTGTTGCAAGTAATAAGGAGTATAATCTCCAAAAGGAAATGATTGAATATTGTCGGAATGATGTTAAAATTTTAGCAGAGGCTGTCATTAAATTTTCAAACTTAATTGAAGACAAAACAAATGGTATCCAATGTTTTATCGTTGCACCAACTATTGCTAGTTTGGCAATACTAACATATCGTACCTTATATTTACCCAAAGAAATTATTCCAATTATTCCACCTTATGGGTTTGACCATCGTGATCGTCAAAGTCTGAAGGCAATGTACTGGCTGCGATACTTAGAACGTACTACTGGTAATAAAATTCTTCATTCTGGAAATGGTTTGGAAAAACGATTTGGGAGATATAAGGTTGATGGATTTGAAACTAAAACAAATACAGTTTACGAATTTCATGGATGTTACTATCACGGGTGTTTAAACTGTTATCCTACACTACGACACGTGTCCCTAGATTCAACCTCTAAGCAAGGTACATCACTACAAAATCGGTATGAAAACACCACCACAAAAATAGCATTTCTTAAAAAATTAAATCTTAATGTCATTGAAATGTGGGAATGTGAATGGGACCTCATGGTAAAAAATGATAAAAAATTACAACAGTTTATTCAAACACAGTGTCATGATCTTGTCGACCATCTGGTACCTAAACATAGTTTTCATGGGGGACGTACAGAATGTTTTAATGCCTTGTACGAATGTACCAGCGAAGAGTTTGTGGCATATTATGATATTACCAGTCTTTATCCGTGGGTAATGGCACGTAAGCCATTGCCTATAGGTAAACCTATAATATACAAGGGGCCTGACTTTCCACAAGTGCAAAGTATTCATGGATTAGTGAAATGTAGTATCTTGCCTCCCAAAGACTTATATTTTCCAATTTTACCATATACATGTAATGATCGCCTTTTGTTTGGGTTATGTCGTACGTGTATGGAACAAAGTGAGAACAATTGCATCCATAATGATGCCGAGCGTGTCCTTACTGGTACATACTGTACTCCTGAACTTCATGTAGCTTTAGATCTCGGATACAAAATTCTACAAATTATCGAAATTTGGGAATTCAAATTATCCGGATCAGAAGATAATTTGTTTAAAGATTATGTGAATTCCTTCTTAAAAATGAAACAGGAGTCTTCAGGATTTCCTAGCTGGTGCAAAAGTAAACAAGATCAAGAAAAATATATTGCAGACTATTATGAACATGAATGCATTCAGTTAACGGAAAATAACATTCAATCAAATCCTGGTCTAAGATATATTTCCAAAATATTTCTCAATTCCTTGTATGGGAAATGGGGACAAAGAACAGATTTATCTCAATCTGTAATTGTAGATACTCCAGAAAAATTTTTAAGTTATCTATGGGCACCACAATATGAGGTACAAACTGTATTGCCTATTGGAGAGCGGCATCTCATTGTATCATATAAAAACATTGAAAACAAAAACAAACCATGGAAATTTTCCAATGTTGTCCTTGCAGCCTTCATCACCTCTTGGGCACGTCTAAAACTTTATGAGTTACTAACAGCTATAGATCCTGAGCGTGTATTGTATTGCGACACTGATAGTATTATGTTTGTGCAGCAACGTAATGAAAAGCCTCCACTTTCTTTGGGTTCCTATTTAGGTCAGTTAACTAATGAAGTTCCTGATGGCTGGGAAATTGATGCCTTTATAGGCTTAGGACCAAAAAATTATGCCTATAGAATGAAAGAAGTTCAAACAGGGAAAGTAGATTATGTATTTAAAATTAGAGGAATTACTTTAAATCATCGTACACGACAAGAAATTAACTTTGATCATTTTTATCAACTAGTTCAAGATAAAGCTGACAAAAAACAGTTACACAATCCAGGAAGAATTGTTCGTAAGCCTGGGTTTGTCATCGTATCCAAGTCTGAAACTAAAACACATCAAAAAGTTCAAAATAAAAGACGACGATTAAATCATAACAGTATTACTGACTATAGAACATTGCCATATGGTTATCAAAGTATTAAGTGCGTGAAATGAATGGTATTCTGTATATATGTAAATAGTAAACTGTCTAAAGGTATCATGATGTCATAATATCATCAAATATGTCCATAAGTTTTGCTATCTGTTGGTACTTGTACGTATATATAATGTAAATATGTCATTATTCTAAGTATAGTAAATATCTTATTTAAATATATCTATATATGTATATCAATATGCCAATATTGCAAAATACAATATTGTAGACTATATAAATACAATAAAGCGTTACAATTTATAATAATATGTTTTATTTCTCGAAAGAAATATTGATATCATACGAAGTATCTGTATTCTATATAAGATAAAGAAAGAATACGTATGCTTCATATAAGGTTATTTATACGTATTTTATGTTCCTACAATAAATGATTCCAAGTTGGAAATTATGTTGTCGGCATAATGTGTTCTACAAAGTAAAGAGCATCTTAGAAGTAAGTAAAGGATTAGAATACTGTAGTGAAAAGATATCTATATGTAAATGGGTTATAGCACAGTGATATCCTTTGTGCTTCAAATATCCGTACAACATCTTTGGCATGCTCACACGAAGTGTTCGAGTAATTTATTACGAGAGGTTAAATAAATAAAGAGTTTGAGTAACAAACGATCCAATGAATATTACGAGAGCATAAATACGTAAAAATCACATTATATACATTCTAACATGGTATTCAAGGTAATCTATATACATAAGGAATCAATTCATGTGTTTGCATTCACATAGCGTATCAGCACAACAACATATACAGCTCTACAATACGATAAAATAAGGCTACAATCCAATATTAATAGTATAGAAACACTTTAGGTGTTTGCATCCATCCTAGTATAGCCCCTAAAGCTACGCAACCAACAACACATGCTTAAAACACTTACATGAAAACAACAGATAATATGTCTACAATATGATACATATATTCATGTCCGATATCAAAACCACTATACATACATACATACATGAACCCACTTACAAACTAATCACATATACATGCAATTTGTCATTCGTCTAAGCTTCGTACACCATTAGACCCATACAATATCCAAAACATGATATTCTATGCTAAAATCCCATATCACCTACACATATATGTACCCACTTACAAACTAATCACAAATACATGCAATTTGTCATTCCTCTAAGCTTCGTACACCATTAGACCCATACAATATCCAAAAGATGATATTCTATATTAACATCACATATCAGCTACACATAAATGTACCCACTTACAAAGTAATCATATATACATGCAATTTGCCATTTGTCTAAGCTTCGTACACCCTTAGACCCATACAATATCCAAAAGATGATATTCTATGCTAAAATCCCATATCAGCTACTGAAAATACAATATCAATACATAAAATACCCCCTCATTAATATTCATTACCATCTCATTAATATTCATTATCATTTCATTAATATTCATAAATAATTAATTCATTACTCTAGTTTTTAAAAGGATAAAATCATTTATGTGAAAATACCTAAAGAAATCTTGTTTGAACACTTCTTCCAAAAAGCACAATAGTGAAAGTTGTCTTGCGTACACAATTCATTCAGTCTTTTTCCTCTTTGCAAGTCAGGTAGCAAGGGCCACCCTTTCTCTCCCCTCTACGTATGTGGCAAGGTCTTAACAAAATGCGTAACAATTCCCACGCCGGTTTAAAGTGGTCCTTTGCTCACAAAACAAAAAACACACTTCACCCCTCCATCTTATGTGCGGTTCCCTCAATATGGGGCAATACATTAACTTTTAAAAAGTGACACGTACCTATCTCATTCTTAAATTCTCTGTCGTTAGAATAATGATTCCTATTTCTTTCTTTTTTCACATATTTTTCAGTTTCCATGCAGTAGAAATCACAGTCCCCCCAATTAAGCAATGTCCAGAGCACAGTTCGCTCCCCCCCCCACTCCAGCATTCTGGAACACACACATACAAGCAGGTGTCTATGTTACGTTCGTTACTCTTCACCCATCAAAGGGCTCCCTCCCTCCTACGCCATTCTTAGCTTACATGATTTTCTCACGTCCTGCTGTTACACTATTTTCTGGCTTCCAACAGTTAAAGCATTGTGCGACATTCATATCTCACATTAAATTGACACTTTCTTACTTCCTTAATTGACACAATGATAAAAATACGTGACAGCTCCAAAAGAAGCATCTGCTACGATTACAAAAGCTTCTTATACATTGAACAATGGACCCCCTGCCTCAATGGTATGTGGACAAACTTCGATAACAACTACTCCATTTTCCCTCCTCCTGTGCTCTTCCCCCTTTACTTACGTCAACTTACGACATGCCATTCTTTTATTATATGTGCCTTCTTTCTTTAGAATTAGTTTCTTGAATACCAAGACCAACTGCGTTCAAGATTAACGAAAAAGATTTGTGTGGACATGTTTTGAAGCTTCTTCAGTTATTTCTGGGCACTTGAGGGATGAATAAGCACGGAAGAAACAAGTTTCTTAAAGGCTTGGGGAAAAACAGTAAGTAATCAGCATAAATTGTATAAATTAATATAAAATTGTATTAAAATATATGATAAAACATTCAACAGGAAATTTGCATCCATTTTCGTGAGATTTTGGGAACATGGGTAAATTTTTTTGCTACAAAATGGCTGATTTTAGCCTCATTTTCGTGAGATTTTGGGAACATGGATAATTTTTGGTAGAAAATGGCGGATTTTAGGGCGTTTTTCGTGAGATTTTCGGAACATGGGTAAATTTTGGTACAAAATGGCGGATTTTAGGGCGTTTTTCGTGAGATTTTCGGAACAAGTTCGTGAGAAGTACGTGCTATACTACTGAGCTCCTTCGGGGATAAGCGGTTAGCGTACGCACCTTTGACGTCGAAGACCTGGGTTCGATTCCCGGCGGGGGCTCATGTGGTTTGGATTCCACGTTAATCAGTAGGTCCCGTTTCATATAGTCTCGCTGCTAAAAGGGACGTTAAACTTAAAATCGACTCAAGGTATTTTCAACAGGTTTTCCCAGCCAGTGTGTCACTAAATTTTGGAATTTAGAAATAAATTTTATTCCATTCACAAGGCCGTTAAGTCCATACTTATTCATACTTATCATTACACATTTAATTTTTATCATGAGGACTTCAATAAGTTAAAACTAATTTTGAGACACACTGTACCAGTCAAAGCATGCAACAAAAGTAACAACGCTCAATTCTGTCTTGGCATTCAAAAGAGGCTGGGAAGCACTACTTAAAACGAATATGCTTATTGCATAAATATGAGAAATTTTCCAGAAATATCACTGACAGAATATCTGAACAATGAAATTTGAAAAATAGGAAATCTCAAGGACATTGTACACGACTATCTCTGTTATATATCTGGAATTTATACTCATGCTGTATGGAATACGAAAGAAAATTAAATGAAATCTTTGAGTTTTACGTTCCACGGATATGCTGGCTAGACTAAAGGTGAGGGTGATGATGAGAAATGAATGGAATAAGTGGGAAAGAACTGGAGAACCTCGAGGAAAACGGTATTTGTCCACCACAAAGTTCACTTGGCGCGAGCTAGGATCGAATCAGGGATCCCATGCACCAGAGTTGAACACTCTACCACTGACCTACGGTGGACCACTCTATGGAATACGCTATACATAATTTCATCATTATTAAATTCAATCGGGTGAATTCCGATGAATAGCCATTACATCATTCAGATCTTGCTTTCAGTTAAATAAATTTAAAACTAGACTACTAATAGGCATCCTTTGATTTCAACAGGTAGTAAACGGTTAGTGTCTTTTAGAGTCTATCAAAGTTACCTTTTTCTGTAAAGCGATTTCGTACGTTTACTATCTTGTTAGTTTTGTTTAATAGAGAATGGCTGATCGAAGCTCTTTCCTGCTCTCGTTAAAGACCTATTGAGCTCGTTTAACAGCCGTGTTCTATGCTTCCCCTGAAGAAATTATCGTGTTATGAAGCGAGGTCTCTCCACTTCGGTAAAGAACCAAGCGACATCGCTTTCCACGAAGTTCAGTTCAACATAATCCGGGCGATGTTCCGTGAAATGCCTTTTCTACGAAAGTTGTTACGTTCGGCACAAGAGAAAAATGGAGGGTGTTGTGAAATGGGAAATGGCGGGATACTCTGAATGGCGTCACCTGGCGTTACAGATCACGAAGGAAAAGAGTACCCATCTTTTCAACTAAGCCTATTTATTAACTACCTTTTATTTGGTGGTCTATGGTCACTATATTCACGCCCATTGCCGTTACTTTTGGCTTTCTAGATCATAGTTTGCTACTCCGTAATTCAAAGAGCTTCCATTTTGAATTCCGATTGCAGGCATCTTGTACTTTCAGTGGAAACAATATCCAGTGTCCCATACACACTACCCATTCTGCTATACTTGAGCGCAGCGCAATTTAAGAACAAAGAATGCACATTTATTATTATTGCCAACGAGACGAGACATCAGGCTTTCTCGTCTCGTCTCGTAAACTTTTGCAAGAGTCTTGCCCTTGTCTCTACTTTCAAATAATTATTCCTCGTCTCGTGTTGATTCTCAGAAGATTTTTCTTGGATCGTTTCGTAAAATTATGTACAAAATTTTGTCCTCATTTTATTCTTAATTTTATCTGAGAGGGGGGGGGGAGTCATGGTGGCTCAGTGATAGAGAAGTTACCTCTGGTGCGTGTGGTCCATGGTTCGATCACAGACCAAGTAAGTTTGTAGTGGATAACATCGCATGTGTGGGTTTTCTCAGGGTACTCCCGTTTCCTCCCACTTTCTCATTCCACCAATTCTTTCAACATCATTCACTAGTCTAAAGGGCATAATCGTGGGACGTTAAACTGGAAGATTTCATTTTCACTTTCAAATCTACACTCGGAGGTGAGGTGTGTTAATAAGGATGTCGATGAAAAGGAAATAGTAAAGTTTGCAATGAAGTCCATCTGAGGGGAAAGAGCACGACGAAGCTCATGGAAGGACAGAGGTCGACAGGGAGGATTCGAGGTCTAAAGAGGTTTAATTAATTGATCTGTATTCACGCTCTTTGTTCGGAGGAAGGAGAACGAAAACTATAGTTTGAAATGGGATTTGTACCACTATAGTTAGTTCGATGCTGTCCCATTGAGGATTGAACCCGGAACCCCATGCAGAAAAACACACGCACTAGCCAGCCAATGGTTCAGAGAGGAAAGTTACTTGAACAGATCAATATGTTTCTAGGCGATGAAAGAGATTGCTGTTATGTACGGGCTTCTTTACAGACCTCACTTAAAAAGTTCGTTACTGAATTTTCTATATCTCTGTGTGTGTCAGTGTGTCTGTTATTTGCGATTTTTTTTTTCAATTTTGATCCCTCCATTCGATAGAGCATCCAAAACTATCTGAAAAAATGATGCAATTTTTCGCGTCACTTTTACCGTTCCCGAGATATTAGCCAAAAAGTTCCGAATTTGGGAGATTTAAGAAGCCACATCTCGGGAACCGTAAGTCATAGAGGGATGATATTTTGTCAATATTTCAATTTTGAGCATGTGTTTTCGTAAAACAACATACTGCAGAACCTTCTAACAGAACTCTTAAACAGAACATGTGGAAAAAATTGAGTACTCAAGCAAATTATAAATGGATAGATACTATATATTACAAAAAAAAGTATAATAATAAAGTACATAGAACAATTGGTATAAAGCCTGTAGAAGTTAATAAGAAAAAATAATTCTTTTTAAATTCATTCTGGCAATGCTGTTGGAGTATTCTCAACTGGTTTGTCTTGACTTTTAGGTGGTCCTCTGTATCTTTTCACACATCCATTGTCGACGCCCTGCTATGCTTATATCATAAAAGTTTGACTGAATGTGAAGATGATTTGTTATAGAAGGTGAACTTTAAGAAGAAGGGTTCTACTTGATTTAAGTATTCCCTGTCCTTTCCAACGAAATACCAAACTTGAAGAAGAGGCTTTTCAGTCTCAAATACAAGCATTAGTTGAGCCTTCCTTCACCTCACACCGCAGAAAGCCAACCTTAGAAGGTGTGATGTTCTCCCACAAAAGATGCCGTACAGCAACAAGACGACGAAGAAGAAGATACTATTGTTGTGCTGTGAGGTGCAACAGCTTTTGTGCAGGAGAGGAGAAGAGGCTTTTGTGTTTCTGCCTTCAGCTCCGACAAATTGAGTTGGAGACTATTTGCCCTCAGAGGTCATCCATCAGCCAGTGAGAAATGAACAAGAAACGCAAAACAACGTATAGAGTGACATGTTAAAAATATATTTTGTACGGATAAACATATGCTTCTAAATAAAATAAGAAACAACTAAAAACATGTGTATGCCGTGTGGCGTATGAAATTAAGGGAAAAAAATAGAACAAGTAGCAGTGTCAAGTGTACACTACGTGAAATAATTTTATTTGCATGGGTGGTACTTTCTCAATTAATATTGAAACCGGAAGTAATAGTAGATATCTACCAATTCCGGTTTTAGTAGAGACTAAAGCTGGAAATAAATGCATTCTTAAGATACTTAATCGATTGCAGTAAAACAATTCACGTTATCTGTTACTGTTTTGGCTCTGCAGTGACCAACGTTAAGACAGGAAGTGGTTTATTTTTACCAATTCCGGTTTGAATATAACCTCTATAAACGAAATCGATTAGAAACTTTTGACATTCTGGCCCAAATTGATGGTGATCAATCAAGTAGTTGAAATTTTGTCTCCAGGACGGAAAGGTAGACTAAACTCTTCAATTAAAAAAAGAAAAAGAAAAAAAAGAAAAAGAAAAAAGTGGTCGTTGATTCTTAGGGCAATTTTAACTGAAGATTGCGACCCTGACTGATATGGAACGTCTAATGAATTCACTTTAATTAGATGAGATTTCATTTAAGACCTAGAAAAATAATGAAAATACACGGAAGGTGCACACAACTTATGGAAAGATACATTTTAACAAGAATTTTACGAATGATCCAAAAAAATGAATCAAAGATTGCGATCTTGGCCAAGAATTTTAGGAATGATCGAAAAAATGCATTAAAAGATTGAGATCTTAGCCAACGATTAGTTTTTGGATCATGGGCCAGAAAATTTTTGAACGGCCCCTAAATCGATTTTTCGTATTTTCTACGGAATAATAAGCACATCATACTGAGTGAAGTGATAGCTTGGGTTTGGCTACACTGTATGTAGTTCTCCAGATATAAGGCGTACAAGAAAATTTAGATTGATATATATTGGATCTTTTGATTCAATAAGGTAAAGGATTATATATATATATATATATATATATATATATATATAATATTGTAATGATTTTGGTAGAGTCAATAATGGACCGAGATTTATCCCCTTTCACCAATTTATTATAAAATTTGTTAAATACAAAACGTCTTTGATTACAAAGAGTAAAATAGTGTTTTCTTTTGTTAATGTCCAAGTAAGAGAAAAATAGGTGTTTTGCACGGTGCCCCTTCTGTCAAGGCAGTCTCCAAGGCACCTGCCGGTTCTGGTGAGTCTTGAAGGATAGCCCCCTCAGCTCAAGGCAGCTTCACGAGGCTTGGTTGTAGTAAAGACCCCTAGTCCAGTGCGACCTCGGGAAGGATAGGTGTATCCCAAGTCCAATGCGACCTCAGGGCGGTGTAGGTGATTCGATCAGTTGGACGACTGATGCCGGATCCCTCGGTGGTCCTCCTTTTATTTGTCCTCTTCGGGTCCTTCCTTATGAGGCACTTTAAGACAAGAATACTGGATGTACTTTTAATAATTATTGAGGTCATAATGAAAGGGAAATTGTTATATTTGAATGAACAGAGGAAGGAACGTAGATATTGTAGAATCTTTTTCAATACTTTTTAAATATTCTTTTACTCGAGATTTCTTCATAGTTTGTTATTAAAATACTTACTAACATATCCTCTAACAAACCAATGTATGTTGCCAGTAAAATAGTTTAGATTGATGGAGCCCCTGGTGATAACAACAGCATTTCATGTCACGTACTCCTCCCCCCCTCCATTACGAAATCCTGGCTACGTGTCTGACTACACCTAATAACTAAACATAACACAACAACAAGAACAGAATAGAAATTACAAGAAACAAGGATTATCAAAATTAATCGACTAATCAGTCCTAATAGACTCTTGCGTCTACATTAAACGGATGTCAAATTTGTGCATTTGAGATATACTTTTTTTTAAAAAAAATAATTCCAATTTCACTTAGTTCTGTTTAGTCTTTTTCCGTTTTAATCTTCTGTGTCATTCGGAGATTGTTGGTAGAATTGAACTGTTTTTTTTTTTCTTTTTAACTGTGGATAATCATAACTTGCTCGGACATTTGATTTGCTTCTGCACAATGATTTGATTCTCAATTAACTGTACTAACATTTGATCCCTCCCAAAACATACAGATACTTTTCCATCCGAACTGTTTAAAGTTCATTCAACGAATCTTGTGATCCTAATGTAAACATTGCAGAATGGTATTACTCCGACAGTTATCGGATGATTGGCTATCGTTCAGCGCTTCAGATCACGTAGGCTACTTGTACCCTGTTACTGTAACCTGTGATTCGTGCGTAAAGTGACTCAAAGTCACTTTCTACGCATGCGTATTCTCTTTTATTACATTAATTCAATTTACTTCTCAGGTACAGTGTTGTTTATGTTACTTAATTGTAAGGAAATTGTATTTCTGGTAATGAGCCTTACAAGCAACAGAAACACTGAAAAACAGCTTACTAGATTATGAACTATTTTTCCTGCCGCGTGGATGCTCCAAGGCACTTTAACCAATAAAATTAAACAATCACCACGTGTATTTGTTTACATGAGGTAGTGAACGTTCCTTGAATAAACTGTAGACATTCTACTTTCTGCCCCCTGGCTTTTCTTTTATCCTCCATGGACACGATATGGATTTCTTCCATGTTTGTTCCTAGTCGTGCCAAATTAAAATTACAACTGATATTTTCTCCAACCAGACGTTTTTGTCATATATTCATATTTGTAGTTTACAGGGTGTCCATAAAGTCTGGGTACACGGGAAAATTACTGTTTAATCAATTTAATGTTAATGAATAATATTTTCAACATTATTTCCGTGTTGTTCAATGCATAGTTTGGTGCGCTTTGCAAGATCAAGGTGAACTCGATGGAATAGATCTGAATTGCCGTTGATTTGAGCACACTGACTGGACATGTATTCTGTCAGATGGTTGGCAAGGGGATAAAGGACTGGCGAACGAGGGGATCACTCCACATGACCTCTTCTCCCAATCCAGTGAGGAGAATTGTCGTTTAACCAATCTCTAACAGCTGCAGCAAAATGAGCAGAGGCACATCCTGCTGAAACCAGTCTGGAAGTCCCTCATCCAAACGCTCAATTTCAGGCATCAATTTGTCTCTCAGCATATTCAGATAAGTCTCACCCGTTACATGTTCATCAAATAAGAAAGGTCCTAGCTCATGAGCTTTCCTGTTTCTTTAAACTTTGTTATTAATTTCTCGACGGCAGTAAAACAAATAGGTTGACGATGAGGTTGTCGAAGGTTAAATTCTTCCGTAGTTTTGCAATACGACCATCCTTGTAGTCCACTTAAGAGTACCAACTTGACTCGTTCTTCTTTAGACAGAGCCATCATTCAACCTGGGAAACAAATTATTAGAATTCCCTATGTACCCAGAGTTTATGGGCACACTGTATAACACTGTCAACAACCGATAAAGCCACATTTGACTTTTGTGTGTAAGCATCGACTTCCACTGCCATCCCCTTCTGCTTTCTTCTTTGCGACTTCCTTTAGCGTCTTCATTATTTATTCCACCTGCTTAGGTTCAGTAATTAAGCCTATTTTGTTGGACTGCATTATTTTAGTGGATTCCTTACTTTCCGATTTCATTCGATGTAAGACGTTTTTCTATCAGTAAGCGATCAATTTCTGGCTTCTTAATTTGTTGTTCCAATTTCTACTTTGGATTAAGTCACTTTGCTATTCTGTACATGGTCTGGCCAAGTGACCAACAAATAAATACCTGTTACATTATTTATCCTTGGTCGAACAAACTTTATTGCCTCATTTTCCGCAGAAGGCGGCCCTGGATAAAACACACAAACCTGCTTTCAACATTGTATTCTTATTTATCTTACATATAATTACTTAGATACAGTTATTTTAGTGTACCTTACATACAACTACAACTGTTTCATTTCCACCGTGTACTTTTCACTGTTAATCACAAATATTTCTTATTTTCATGCTTCTTTTGCTTTTTTCTAATTTATAGTGTTACACATATGCATTTATAGTGTTACTGTGCAAGGGGTGCAAATTATGCACTACTCAGAAATTACTAAAACAAAGAATCCTTACAGTATTACGTAAGAAAAATAAACACACTGCTGAATAAGACTGCACTTATTTAATATAAAAACACATTTACACGTGACTTTTCGATCTTCTAGCTAAGATCCTCATCAGACGTACACTGATGTCTATGAGGATCTTAGCTAGAAGATCGAAACGTCACGTGTAAATGTGTTTTTATATTAAATAAGTGCAGTCTTGTTCAGCAGTGTGTTTATTTTTCTGATTTTATTCGCAAGACGTTGACTATGATTGTGTGTCAGTATTACGTAAATAAAGTTTTAGAAGGGATGACCTTCTGGTGAACTACTTCAGAGGCCACCATACGCCGAACCAAATGCAATAGTAGGGTCCTCTTCACGGGAGGCCGGTTTCTAGCTGCTCGCATCGGTGTATTAGACCTAGAACTTTGTGCCACTTATTTCCGTATACTAAGGTTCGCAGTGGCACGACCTTGGCATTTCTACGAAGCGCGACGCCACGCCGTGAAGTTAACATCGGACACGGCTACAATGAACGTTTTACAGAATCTGTTCAGTTTTTGGCGGCCGCTCGACCACGCTGCTCTACAACGTGAATAACGTGATACTGTAGCTTGCCTTTGCGCATGCGCGGTACAGTTCCACATTGACTTCAACTCTATATAACTTAATGAACCCTTGTATATATATATTTGGAATACCAAATGATGATCGAAAAAGTGAAAGAAAAATCTTGAGATGAGAGTGACAGACACATTTAATAAGATAGTGAATAAAGTTCAAACAGGTAACTCCATAATCTCTTACCCTCATAAAAGGAGCGGCCATGGTGGCTCAGTGCTAGCCGATGGAGGTAGACAAGCGGTCTGAAGTGTTGGGCTAATGATCGTGAGGATTGGAGTCCCTATGTAAAGCATGGTCCCCAAAGTTTCTGTGTTTATGTCCCTATCATACAGGCCCGTATCCAGGGGGGTCTAAGGGGGGCCTTACCCCCCTAAATTTTTGCTGGCCCCCTCTAAAATTTTCACGGTAGGCTTGGAAATGAACTATAATAAGGTGATGAACTATAATATTGTTGGATCGGGCCCCCCCTAACTTCAGCCGCCCCCCCCTAAATTTTTGGGCTAGCTACCGGCCTGCTGTCATAATGGACAAAATTAAACAGAGAATAAGAGGACCAAGAAGACAAATGTTCAACTTGGGAAGAATTATTTTAAATAGTGATAAGAGCACTCATGTCTTGTAATGAAGCCCCTGGTTTGATCTCGGAAACCGAATTTATAGTGAACGACATTATGTCCGTGGGTTTTGTCGCTGTTCTTCCTTTCCACCTACATTCTTATTCCACTAATCCCTTAATGATCATGCACTTTAATTATTATTCGTCTCCTTTAACCTAAAGGGCATAAGTGAAAAGTATAACTAAAAATTCCATTTGCGTTTTCTTATGAAAAGACCATTCTTGCTGTTCGAATCTAAACCTGTTTTTATGTACAGAAACAAAGTTATTTCTCTTTATCTCATTGTGAAAACTCATGTTTATAGAAAACAAAACAAAACAAAACAAAAAAATAATAAAAAATAAAATAAAATAAAATAAAATAAAATAAATAAAATAAAATAAAATAAAATAAAATAAAATAAAAACGTTTAAAGTAATTATCAAAATTGGATTCTGCTAAAACCAAAAAACAGGTAAACTACATTTACCTGCTGAAGCGCGTAGTTGTTGGGTTGTCACATGTCATCCCGTTAAGCTTTGGACTGACTTTCCATCCCTTTGCACATACACAAACAGACTCACAAGATAGCAATCAGTTGCAGTGTATAGGTAACCGTTGTTGTATTGTACGACCATAAGCTGTCATCTGCAGCTGTTCACTCTTGAGTGTCTAGGGGAAACCCTATTGCAAGTTATGATGAGAATTCCACACACAACACTACTTATAACAGAGATGACAGTGCATATATATATATATATATATATATATATATATATATATATATATATATATATATGGTCTGTAAGGTTTCTCCTAAATTGTTCTTGGATAAACAATTATTAAAATTTTATTTGGTCTAGGAATTAATTCGTGCGGGTGGACAAGAGATGGCGCAACGAACGGAGCGTCCCACAGTTCCGTGTATCCACACATGTGTTGCAAACCCCTGTCATCGCGTATCGTTCGTAGTATAGGGCAGTGGATTAAAGCGTCAACAACACCAGTTTGTAGTTAAGTGAACATGGCGCAATTTGTGCCTGATAAAGTGTTTTTGCGGGATGTCCTGCTGCATTACTTTAACATGCAGAAAAGTGCGACTGAAAGTCATCGTATTTTGGTGGAAGTGTATGGTGACCATGCTCTAGCTGAGCGAACGTGTCAGAAGTGGTTTGCACGGTTTAGAAGTGGTGATTTCGGCTTGGCAGACCAAGAACGAGCTGGACAGCCAAAAAAATTTCAAGACGAAGAATTGACAGCATTGCTCGAGCAGGATTCGTGTCAAACGCAGGAACAACTTGCAGCAGCATTAGGCGTTGATTAAACAACAGTCTCCAAACGCTTGAAAGCCATGTGAATGATTCAAAAGATGTCACATTGGGTTTCACATGAATTGAAAGACAGAGACGTTGAAAGACGAAAAACCATTTGCGAATTGCTGCTTCAACGACAGAGCAGAAAGGGGTTTCTGCATCGAATTATTACGGGCGATGAGAAGTGGATCCATTACGAGAACCCTAAACGAAAAAAGGCCTGGCTGAAACCAGGTGAACCAGGTCCATCACAACCAAAACGAGATATTCACTGTGCAAAGGTTATGCTGTGCATATGGTGGGATATGAAAGGTGTGGTGTACTATGAGCTGCTGCAACCGGGTGAAACTATGAATGGAGAACGTTATCGACGACAATTAATGCGTTTGAAGCAAGCTCTGGCCAGAACACGACCAGAATGGGAGAACAGACATGATAAACTTATTGTTCAACATGATAACGCTCGCCCACATGTCGCAAAACCGGTCAAAACCTATTTAGAAAATGTCGGATGGGAAGTTTTACCCCACCCGCCGTATTCACCAGACGTTGCTCCTTCGGACTACTACTTGTTCGATTGCATGAACAACGATTTGATTGGACAGCGGTTTACTTCTTCAGAAGATATCGAAACATGGGTCTCTGACTGGATCGCTTCCAAGGATGAGGACTTCTTTCGCCACGGAATCCATACATTGCCTGACAGATGGGCGAAAGTGGTGGCTAGCGATGGACAATATTTTTCTTAAGGTATTTATGTATTTTGTGTTTGTACTACAGCTTCAATGTGTGCGTACCAACCGCACGAATTAATTCCTAGACCAAATAATTTTATTTATAAAGCTTTAATAAACAAAATCAAAGCTGCAAAACACTTCTACATATTAAACAAAAGCATACAAGAACTTCCTCCTTTTATTTACTAAAAATATTTCTGCGTAATTCTCTTCCTTTTAAAGGAATCTGCTTTATCAAAACTCCTTTATAATGTTATCCTTCAGTCCGTGTGTCTATCTGTCCGAGAGATAGAAAATCTCAAGAACTGCTTGATGAATTATCATTGACTCCATGTCCACCATTTTGATTAGTTCAGAGTTCGCACTTTAAAATGCAAGGTGTATGACAACCAAGGATCTTATAAAATAGAGGATTTACCCTTACAACAAAATCTTGAAGCCATACGTCACAGTTTCACCACCTCTACTCTGCCCACTCCTCCCAATAGGATCGCAATGTTTTGAGCCAACAATCATGGCGGAAACGAAAATAGCCAATCAGACGATGGCAGAAACGAGAGTAGTCAATCAGACGTGCCGATGCTCGGTTGTTTTTTGGCCTCATCGATTTAATAGGATGAATATACGTATGGGCGGATCCTCTATTTATAAAATCCTTGATGACAACATAACGTACCAACACAAATACATAATCAGTGTGCTACTCTGATCAAAAAGTTTCCGGAATCACCACCATGTGGCGCTCTCAGTCACTTGATTTGACTTCTTCGTTTTCTGTGAGTTATCCCACTTGTCACCAATATCTCTCCCAATTGGAACATCCTAGTTTGCCATTTGTCAAAATTACACAGTATTGAGTACATCTGTTTGGGTGCATGTTTCGATTTTTGCAATGGAGTTAATTTTGCAACAACGAGTGTGTATTAAATTTTGCGTTAGAAACGGATTCAATGCTGCAAATGTTGGAAATGTTGGAAAAGTGTTTCGGCAATGATACTCTAATAAATAAATAAATATATAAATAAATAAAAGCAGCGGTTTACCTTGGTCGTAAGTCAGTCGAAGATGATGAACGCAGTGGGAGGCCGCTGACATCGAAAACGGACGAGAACATCGATAAAGTGCAAGAAATATTGGCCGAAAACCGTTCTCGCAGATGACTTGAACATTGTTGATGGATCCGTTCAAGATAGTATAGTGAAAGATCTGGGTTTGTGCGGTGTTGCAGCGAAGTTAATGCCGAAAAATCTGAATTTCATGCAAAAAAAAAAAAAAAAAAAGGGACCGCGTTGGTGTCGCAAAGACATGATTTGCAAGGCTGGATCCGACGCAACATTCATCTAACACATTATGGCTGAAGACGAGACGTGGGTTTGTGAGTATGTCACGCAATCTAGACATAAGGCGAGCGAGTGGCGAGCACCCAAGAAGCCAAGACCGAAAAAACATGTAGTTTTCAGTCGAAAGAAAGGTGATGCTCATGGTTTTTATCGATTACAACGGTCTTCTACATCATGAAATTTTGTCATAAAGTCAGGCAGTCAAAAGGGAGCATTATTTGGGGATTATGAAGCGTTTGCGTCAAGCAATTCGCCTAAAACGGAAATATCTCTGGACAAACAACTCGTGGATTTTGCATCATGACAACACAGTGTCGCACAATGCTATCATTATCAAAGAGGTTCTCACCAAAAAACGTAACAAATGCCATTCCGCAGTCACCGAATTAACCTTATTTAGCTCCGTGCGACCTTTTCCTGTTTGATGGACTAAAGAAACAATTACGGGGAACGTGTTGTAGCAGCCCAGAGGAGAAAATACGAAACTCGAAGACTTCCCTGATGGACACAACGAAAATCGAGTATCACAATTATTTTAAGAACTGGATCAAGCACTGACCTAAGTGCGTTGCTGTCAATGGGGATTACTTTGTAGGGGACAACATCAATTTTTCAGGAATAATCTTGTAATTTTACTTTTGTGAGTGGATTGCAGGAACTTTTTGATGAAGGTAGTATTCAAAACGATAAATTATAACAAGAATCTTCAGAATATCACAATTAAAAATAAATAAATGTATACTATAGAATATAACTTTTAATTGATATTAAGAAAGAATAATATATCACCTTGGTGGTAGTATCTCAAGGAGGAAGCTTCTGTATTGGAACGGACAGTTATACATGGAATTATTATGCACATTTTATTTTTTCTAATTACCAATCACAAGAATTACTATGGATTTGTGTAAAAGTAAGAAATTTGATACTTTATAATGTATTTATCTCTAATTATCATAATGTTTGAGTTTTATTGAAGGAATATGATTTTATTTTTACATTCTGATTTACGAGACACGCTAATAATGAAGTGGGCTTCTAAGGAGCAAGTGTATTTTCTGGCAAATGACAAAATGGATATTATGACTCCTAACTATTGAGTACGTTAAAGGCAAAGGAAAATTTTCTTATTCATGAAACCATCTCACAGAAAGTACAGAATATTCAACAATGTTTGTAGTGGTTAAAAATATAAGAAACAAGAAGATGAAACACGTAACAATCGATAGACTTTAAGCTGAACAAAATTGTGTGCGTGAGAATAAATCCTCATGCGCATTTTTTGAGAAAATCGATAAAAACAACCTCAGTTTTTGTAACCCTAACAGTGTATCCTTTACGTTAAGTGATTCTGAATTTATATGGTAAAGCTCTCCCTGTAAACGGGTAGGTAGAGCTTGGTAGAGTAAGTTGTCCAGAATCGTTTTTTATTATAAAAAAATCTTCTATAAACAGTATTTTTCAGAAATACTACAATGATATAACTTCTCTAATATAAGGCAGAGAACAGTGACCCAAGGCCCGAGCAGCCTAGAGCAGGATCTTCACAGAGCTGCGAGCAATTTATAGGTGGACTGGATTAGGAATCCCCAATGCTCCGAAGTAAGTAGAGAGGAGGTTAAGAGCCAGAGAGCTCCAATCAAGCTAAGCGACTGAGATTGGGAATCCCGACAGAGCTCCGAGGAAGCGAAGCGGCAGAAAAGGAAAGCTAGAGTTCCGAAGCAAACTAAAGGCTTGGATTGGGTATCTCCTAGAGCTCCGAAGAAAGCTAAAGTAGGGAGATAGCCAGTCGCAGACTGATACTGGTCGCTCAAATTCTCTATATATATAAGTGCTCCAGGGGAGGAGGTGGCGCTGCTGTTCCCTTGTCGTCATGTGACTGGGGGTGTCGTTACTGTCTCCGTCATCTGCTACTGTAGTACTCCATAGTAAGGTGCATGTGGTTATTGTCTATAAATAGGAGCACATTTAGAATGTTCGTAAACACAAGCACGTGGTACATTACAATATTAATCAAGCTTTTCATTAGAACGTCAACAAGACAACAGTATACAGGGTGGTTCATGAGTAATAGTCCAAATGTATTATCTACTCCTAGACTTTAATTAATTTTTGTTTCACTATGATAAAGGCGATTACAATTGATAGATCACATTGAAAATAACAAAATGACATGCTTGAAGGTGAATTATCATGAGTAGTTTAGGGGTAATCCTACCTCACAATTCCTCCACCGCAAAGAGGGCAACGCAACGCTTTTAAGCACTCCTGCCGCTCTTCCTGAGCCCACAACTCGCTCACGAGACCAAACTTCATGTTTATAAGGTGTTCATCCACTCTGTCCTGTTGTATGCACATCAAGCTTGGAGCCATGCTCCAAACACATACCTCCGACAGGTGCAGGTACTCCACAACAGGGCTGCCAGAGCAATAACTGGATATTCGATGGACACCAGGGTCGCAAAAATACATGAAGATCTTAGCTTACCGCTTCTGGCAGAGGTCAGAGAACAACAAAAACATCCTTCTAGCGACAGATACGAGGATCTGCATACCAGCACACTCCGCACATTTCAACGAGGTAACCCCGAGGAAACCTGTATAGGATGCCTTGTCTACGGTAATGCACCACAGATGACCAGCATAGAGCCAGCGACAGTTGCGGTTCCGGACAGATCAGCTACAATCAGAACAACAAGTCAAGCGAAACAAACATGGAAGACAAGGGCTAGGCCCGATACTTCAGAAAACCACCACAGCCAAGAAGATGAACGAACAAACAAACGAACGAGAGAGCTCAGTTCGAACAGGTGAATAGTAGGATGAGGAGCGAGTAAAAGCGCATGCGGGGATCTCGATTGATTTCAACCAGATCCTTTGTTATTTGTAACGTTGAGTCCCCTCGCGTCCTTATCATGTCTAGCTATTTCTGAATCGCCAGTTGTCTGCAACTACATCACCATTACGTCCTAGGAGTGCACCTGTCGTGGTCAACACATATGTGGCGATTGTTCAGTCTACGATATAAGTCTTTATGACATCCAGAGTGCTTAATTAGCAGATTGTATATATTATTCTTGGATTTGTCCTACCAGTGACGTACATACTACTTATAAATTTCACTGCATTCATTTTTATCGTATCCTTTAACCTCTTGCTTACAAGTGACCCCCATGTGGATGTCATAAAATACTTCGTTGCAAAATACCAGTGACATCTATGAGGATGTCATGAAAAAAGTATCCTTTATTAAGAGTTGTAATAATTCTGTAGATGATGAAATTTGTTAGTCGTGAAAGCCAGGAGTTTCTTAGACTATTTCTCCTTTGATCACAGCACCTTATTGACAGGAAAGACAAAAAAATATTGTCTCAGTTGTCTCAGTAGATAGCAGGCTTAAGGCAACATTTAATTACAACACACATGTGTTTGCTTTGACGAAAACAATTAGCAACTTCATTTATTTATTTAAGAATCACCAGATAGAGCTCAGATTGCATTTTGTACTGGATATCTAACAACAATAACAACAATGGAAAGGATTTGGGAAGGTATCGGCAGAGCCTATTTAGTAGGTACCATCCCGTCACTTGCCTGGTAGGATTGAGGGAAACCCTGGAAATCCCAATCAGGATGATCGGCAGCGGGAATCGAACCCGCGACCTCCCGAATGCGAAACCAATGCTACACCACTTAAATTACTTCGCCTTCGAGATCGTATTTCGAGATTGAAGAAAAAAAGAAAAACTGTCTTTGATCTCCGGTCAGTGTTGCCAACCCGAAACAGCATAAAATCCCTTCAGAACATCAAAATTTCCCTTTTTCAGTGCAAATGTTCTACAATCCAAATATTTTTTTGATCAGTAATATGAAACTCTCCTCGCAAGTGCACATATGCCATATATAACGTTGTAGACAGTCTTTTAACAGGAAATGAAAATCTGGTATTACACATAGGAAAATGACTCCCGGAGCGCAAGGGCATTTTGCCGGTCTCGAATAATGTTAATGAAGATAATGTTTTATACATTTTTTCACAACCCTAAACAGAAAATAGAACCTGAAATAAAGGTTAACACGAAAAAGTTCATTTTCTTTTCTCTTTCATAAACCCATGATAACCGATGATGGAGTTATGAGCAAGAAACGCCATTTTTCCCCGTCTCGTTATTTCTCTCATCAATAAAGGTGGGCCTGAATGACATATTGCCTTGAGAAAGGCTGCACGCACAAAAGAAATCCTTAACAATGGAAGGAATTATTGCCAAATGACACTTTCTCAAGTCTCCTTTCTTTAAAGCTAAGTGGAAGGTATTCATCTTTATTGATCCAAAATCCCTGTGATAGAAATTTAATTATTTCTCTCAATAGGAGAATTTATTATTTCACTTCAACTCCTCTCATTTTTATTTTTTTAAACAGGAAATCTCTTTTGATTGGCTAATTGACCAATCAAAAAACTTTTGATTTGAAAACGCTTCTATCTATCTCTTCCATAAGTTATTGCTTTATAAAACCTCTTAGGAAGAAGGCAAATTCTGCTTTCTTTGGTTATTTATGAAAACATCTTTCTAGCAGGAGTTCAAGTTTGCAAAGTAAACAAGATATATTTATTATTCTATTATCAAGTGTCTCCGAAATATGTAAACAGAAACGATACATGGCTGTTATAAGTAGCACTCGAAGTGCAAGGAGACTATAAGTGTTGCTGAGGGTCGTTGGTTCGATCCCAGCCATATGGGTTATTGTTAACCAGATCGTCCTACTGGCTTTTCTGAGTGTTTTCCTGTTTATTAACACTTCAGTAATTCATCTGTGCTTCCATGATCATTCGCTTGTGTTGTACATTCATTTTCCTGAGGCCATGTGAATTCGTGGTGGACAACATTCTATCCATGGGTTTTCTCGAGTTTCTTCCGTTTGTTCCAAAAATTTTCATTACCTATTTTTTCATATCCATTGACCTTTATTAGTATTCAATCTCCTTTAACTTAAAAGTCGCGGTGGCTCAGTGGTAGAGCGATCACCTCTGGTGCATGGAGTCCTTGGTTCGATCTGAGCTTGCGCCAAATGGACGTTGTGATGGGCAAACACCGTGTGCGAGGATTTTCTCGGAGTTCTCCCATTTCCTCCCACTTTCTTCATTCCACCATTTTATTCATTTTTCTTCATCACGGTTTCTTTTACCCTAACCGACATAAACGTGGGACGTAAAACTTAAAGATTTTATATCATTTTCTCTGTAGCTTAAAGGATATAATCGTAGCATGCAAAAGTACAGGTTTAATTTCCTTTCTTGTTGCTTCATTCATTTTCATCAGTCTGCAGAGGAAACGTGTTAAAATAAAGATTTTGTATTTTCAGAGGTGACTTCCTAAGTATTTTGATTACTTTTATTTCACAGTACTGAACCCTTTGCTAATATTGGGATTACTTATTCGTACAATGAATGAACAGTACAGGTCGTTTTTGGTTCGATCTTAAGTCATATAAGCTATTGGTTAACAAATCATGTTTATTATTGTTTTCGTTCCACATTCTTTTGGTTCCTCTTCTTTGTTGCATTCGATCAATTCTTTCAACTTACTTGTATCCGCTATCGTTTCCTTCAGCCAACTGAACAGAGGGACCACCCTTGGCGAAAGTTCTTGTCCTTTAACACTAAAGATATACCACACTGACTTGACACCTAGTCTTCCCTTCTGAGCGCTGCTATCGGCTGAAGGAATTCCAATCCCTTTCTCTCGCTCAGCAACAGCTGAATCCTTATTGGCTCAATGCGTGAGTATGTCGAGGGTGTGAGCTTTAGTTCGCATTTTTGCCACGGCTCAAGACATTTTGGCAGCACTATAATCTATAGGCAGTGGCGGACTTAATAGGTGCGAGGCGTAATTGCGAACAATGTTGTGAGGCCTCAGGTAAGAAACACACACACACACACTTTGAAAATGCATTGAGTTCGTAGACCAAACACATTTAAGCTACATTTTAATAAAATCTTACATCGTCTCTGAAAGTACATAGTCACAATACTACTTTTTTGTGACTATGAAATGATTTATCTCTATATTAAAATGCTAGATTTATATGTTTGTCTCCAAAGAAAAGTTTATATGTTTGTCTCCAATCCTTTCGACAATGAGATCTCGAAAACCACAAGTGCTCGAAACGTGCCGTTTTGGCTGGTTGATTTCAAATTTTGTGTAGATTGTCCAGTTATAATTGAATATTCAAAAAAAAAAAAAAAAAAAAAGCCGTCAATATTCTATTACATTTTTAGAGGTACACTGGAAGTGTTGAAATTTTAAAAAAGTAAAGCATATTCTACGAGTTATACATTCCAACACCACACAATTGTATACAGGGATTCAATATCTCTCAGGCATTTATTTAATGACCAAATGATAATGAAAAACGAAGGATAATAATTTCTTCAGTCTAAAATGAATCTTTACTGTTTTGAGTGTTTTGTCCAATGAACACCATATATCACTAACATTATAATAAATGGGTATGTAATGTATTTGTTTATTACATATTGCATGGGAGAAGAAAGAAAACACTGATCATACATTAACTGAAAACTAGAAATCAAGTAGGCTCAAGTCTTGCAAACAGTGCAAGTGAGACACATCTTTCACTTGTGTCTGTAAAGGGATATGTACAGATGTTGTGAGGAATGACAAGTGGACGGAGTGGACGGAGCGGTGGCAACTGTGTGTTAATAAAGAAAGAGAGTTTGTCGAGAAATAGATACCAGTTAGCAGTTTCGCACTGGTGGGTATAGGGCCCCAGCAGGAGACTCACTTGGAGGAACCCACATTATTATTATTATTATTATTATTATTATTATTATTATTATTATTATTATTATTATTATTATTATTATTATTATTATTATTATTAGTAGTAGTAGTAGTAGTAGTAGTAGTAGTAGTAGTAGTAGTAGTAGTAGTACAAATTTAACAGACTTATAAAATCTTTGCGATGAAGTGGTGGCTTTTTTTCATAAAGCTGTCAACTTCATTTACGCGTGGTAATGGGGCCCCAGGGTGGGGACCTGTTCTATTTCTTTATGGTGTTAAAATAACTTGTTAAACGACCACAAAAAGAGCCCTAGCAGGACTTTATAAAAGTCAGTCTCATTTCGGCATGCATAGGGTTCCAATACACTTTTAGACAATATGATGCTGGGGCCCATATTGTTGAAATATATTCTTACTAGACCACAAACAAAGGACCCCAAATAGAAGTTCAATACTGTTAGTTTCATCCCAATAATGGGACCCAAAGACTACATTTAATGCAGGGGCCACCGAACTCTGGAAACGGAACGAACTACGAGTAACTATGCTCCAACACAGCTGACATGTTTTATCTTATTTTCCATGTTATTCAATATTCATTATTATATAAGACAGAGAGGGGGGCCCGGCAGGGATCGTTACTCTCCTGCCCTGGCCAGTCCGAGCCTGTCGGTTAGCTCAATGTATTTCCCTGTTCTTGGATATTAAAACGAAATGGCACGTAGTTTTGGTGTGAATCTCGTATATACCTTGAACGGCTCATTACACTAGTTAACAAATTTAAACTTTTTGTTTGTTACATGAGAAAAATCACCTGATCTTAAAGGAACTTTTTGCGCTGAATTCGAATATGCACTCGGTTTCTTTCCATCACGTACAGTTTTCCCGTAACAGAGGGATTTTCGGAAAATTCCCTCAAAAATTTCCCTTTTTCAGATATTTTATTCCCCTAGCTCCTGTCCCCTTACATATAGTAACATACAAATTATACCTAAGTATACCTTGATTTATATTTAATAAACCCTAAAAGTTTCGTAAAAATCGCTTTGTTCTTTCTAGAGAAATAAATATATTTGTATGTATACTGTGTGCACTGTTTATTGCACCTGATAGTAATGCTTTCAGATCTCCTGAGTTGGGGTAAAAACGATTTGCTTTATTACTACAAACACAGACATAAAAATGAATATTTACAATAGTCAACAACACACTTGTGTTGGTGGAGAGAACCCACCAACCATCTGGAGGATTGTTATTTTTGTCTCACAGTAGTTAAGGGACATTCTGAAAAAAGCAAATACACAATAAGTTATCCCAACGTTAAATCCGCAATTAGACCTATTCCGCACGGGGATGAACTTCCACTTCCCGAGCCCCCTACCAACTGGGAAGAGATATGGCCAAAAGACTCTGATGATGATCATGACCTTGATGAACCATCGACATCAACATATACATCCAAGGATCCAAAGATCATCCCGGACTGTGTTCGCGAGCCACATTTCATCCGGCAATGTGAACTTAATGACCTAGTCCATGATTTGCACCTGACAAAACAAGAGGAGGAACTTCTGGGATCAAGGCTCCAGCAGTGGAACTTACTGGATGCAGAAACGAACATATCAGTGTACAGGAAAAGGCATGTTCAATTTTCAAGCTATTTCTCAATGCAAGATAATGTGTGCGTATGTACGGATATAAATGGGTTGATGGCGGAGCTAGGAATTCCTTACGTTCCAGAAGAATGGAGGTTATTTATCGACGCGTCAAAGGTCAGCCTTAAAGCTGTCTTTTTACATAATGGAAATAAAAAACCTTCTATACCACTTGCGCACTCAGTGAAGATTAAGGAATCCTATGACACCATGTCAACTTTGCTAAATCTTATAAATTACAAGGACCATTGTTGGCAAATATGTTGTGATCTCAAGGTAGTTGGTATTTTATTAGGACTGCAGTGCGGTTACACGAAGTACCAATGTTTTTTATGTTTATGGGATAGCCGAGCTGATGACAAACATTATGAAGTGAAGGAATGGGAACCTAGAGTGAATTACGTACCTGGAGAATGCAACGTCAAATACGCTCCTTTGGTAGATCCTAATAAGATATTACTACCGCCACTTCATATCAAGTTAGGACTTATGAAAAATTTTGTCAAAACCATGGACACATCTGGTGAAGGTTTCAAGTATTTGCGAGATAAGTTCCCTAACCTGAGTGATGCTAAGATTTCAGCGGGAGTGTTTATTGGTCCCCAAATTAGGAAATTAATGCTTGATGATAGCTTTGACAGCAAGTTAAACAGTGCAGAGCTAGCTGCCTGGACAGCATTTAAGTGTGTTGTGCGCAACTTTCTGGGCAATAACAAAGCTGAGAGTTACACAGAAATCGTACAGGACATGATACAGAAATATAAAGAGTTGGGTTGTAGGATGTCTTTAAAAATCCACTTTTTGCACTCCCACCTCAGCTTCTTTCCTGCTAACCTAGGTGCTCTCAGCAACGAACAGGGGGAAAGATTCCACCAAGATATAATGGCAATGGAGAAAAGGTACCAGGGACGATGGGATCCTTCAATGATGGGGGACTATTGTTGGGGGTCTTGTTAGAGAATGCAACATTTCTTACAAAAGAAGGAAGTAGTGTACGTTTTTGTAACCCAATGGAAGTTTCATATATTGTGATAGTTTTGATTGTCTTTTCATGACCTTTTGGTACATTTGTATTATTGTTTATTGGCACCGTGCTCGTGGGTTTTCTCGGGGTTCTCCCGTTTCCTCCCACTTTCTTCATTCCACCATTTTCACTCATTTCTCATTATCACCGTCTCCTTTAGCCTAACCGGCATAACCGTGGGACGTTAAACTTAAAGATTTCATTTCATTTCATTTTTTATTGTTTATTGTAAATTGTCACACTTGTAAATTATATTGTATTACATTTTATATATGTGTTTGTGGTAATAAAGCAAAACGTTTTACCTCAACTTAACAGATCTGAAAGCATTACTATAAGGTGCAATAAACAGTACACACTGTATACGTACAAACATATTTATTTCTCTAGAAAGAATAAAGCGATTATTACGAAACTTGGAGGATTTGTTAAATATGAATCAAAGTATACTTAGGTATAATTTCTATGTTAGTATATGCAAGGGGACAAGATCTTGGGGTGTAAAATAAACGAAAAGGGAAATTTTTGAGGGATTTTTCCGAAAATCCCTCTGTTACGGGAAAATCGTACGTGATGGAGAAAAAACGAGTGCATATTCGAATTCAGCGCAAAATGTTCCTTTAAGAACAGGTATTTCCTTTTATGTAACAAAACCTTTGTTAACTAGTGGTGATTTTTCAGTGTCAGGCTGGAAAATTTTCCTAATACCCTCGTATTATTTCTGTCTTAAATATTGAATCCCTAAAAAGAGGGGATGGCATTTTTGGGTGCTATCTTGGCGCCAAGATAGCCCCCAAATGTCATTCCCTCTTTGTCGAGAACTATCAGAGTACAAAAAAACATTTTTCGGTACAAACCGTACAAACGATTTGCTTTCGAATGGTGTATTCCAATTTTTTGTGCTGTGATACGAGGGGCTATCTTGGCGCCAAGATAGCCCCCTCAAGTGTCATCCCCTGTTTCTGGAAAACTATCAGGGTACAAAACAAAAGTTTTTTCGGTACAAACGGTACAAACGAGTTGCTTTCGAATGGTGTATTCCAATTTTTTTGTGCTGTGATACGGGGGCTATCTTGGCGCTAAGGAAAGTCGTACAAACGAAAATATTTTCGGTACAAACGGTACAAACGTAGCACAAACGAATGATGTAGTCATTGTTTCAATTTTCTAAAGTGTGTGTGGGGGGGAGGGACTATCTTGCCATACGTGGTTTCATGTGGACACTCTGTGTATTTTATTGCTCGACCTTAGGCTTAGGAGCTAAATACATAGTTCTGATTAGTTGAAGTTATCCTTTTCTCTCCACGTAGTATACGTATAGCACAAATCAAATTCCAGCTTCTGTGGGTCCTTGTGGCCGCGCATACAAAAGCTCGAGCTATTATTGAAAATCGTTTCTGGCAGTGGGTTCAAACCCAGCCCAAGAAAAGTGTTTTTCTTAATTTTCATAACATTTTTATCCTTAAAAAGGATAAAAAATATTACTCATTAACTCTTGTACGTAATAATATATAATACATAAAAAATGATTTACTTACGTTACGAAACATAGCAGACTGACCGTTAAGCGAGCGAAGGGGTTAGAAGCCCCGCAGGGCTCGTTTTGTTCCATCTTGACCCCCAATGATAATACCACGTGACATTACGTTACACTCGGATGGTGCAACTTCGATGTAAATCTTATATCACCGGCTTCCTTGTAACTACCCCTTGAGCACTGATTCGTCAATTGATCATTCAAAATGAGAAGTCATGCAGAGTTATTGTCAGTTGCTTCAAACACTGTAAATTTAGTAAATAAATAAAGTAAAATAAAAGCTTAGAAAGTGTCACGTTATAAAAATTTAGTTCAAATCGCTTTTGTCTCGAGCCAAATTCTCGTCCTTTTTGCTCAATTGCTCAAGTTGTAAACATAAAACAGGGATTAATATTATTTTGAAATACATTGAAGTCTAGCGGATTGTACTTTGAGGGATTATGGAAATAATACTAAGAATTTTGTTTTATATTATAAATTTTGTCGTGTGTTTGTTGTATAGTAAATGAAAGTAAAAGTCTACGCTAGTTGAGTTCTGTATTAGTTCTACTGCAACAAGGTGTTAGCCGGAATATGCAAACAAGAAATGTGTATTCTAGACTGCAGCATGGCCTTCAGTTATGAAGCAGAAACGACTTGTTAGGTTATTTCTGCTAAGCATTTTCAGCTTATGCGTGGTAGGGGGAACGAACGGGGTTTGAAAAGGGTCAGATATTTCAGTAAGAATGTTGCTTTTCTGCGACAGACCACCTCTGGTGACCAAACAATTCAGGGGCCTTTCACCAAAGCCAGTGTCACCCATCACCTAACGATGGAACGGGCAACGACTGACAGATGAAACAGGGCGGGGGTTAAAGAGGAGGGGTTTGGGGGAGAAGCGTGCTTTTGCTTCTCGTGCATCCTGGTGGACCAGCCG